>NC_137862.1:28721266-29326266 GCF_963924005.1 Protomyctophum bolini | reverse complement strand
GGAACATTTCCAACTGACTTCAGTTCACTCGACATGCACACGCACATGCACGACTTCCGGGGAGGCGCTAAAGCTTTTCAACTTCCTTGAGAAACATGGAAGCGACTGACAAAAGACGGGACGTAAAAGCTCGGTT
This sequence comes from Protomyctophum bolini, assembly GCF_963924005.1. Classification (NCBI taxonomy): domain Eukaryota; kingdom Metazoa; phylum Chordata; class Actinopteri; order Myctophiformes; family Myctophidae; genus Protomyctophum; species Protomyctophum bolini. The sequence goes on along the minus strand of NC_137862.1, from coordinate 29,326,130 downwards.
CAAATCGCTAGTTGGATTTTCTTGGGCGTTGCTAAATTTGAATTAGTGTAAACCCTTTCTGGGAGAGGGCACATATGGGGCTAGTCTAGGACCAGGTCCAAGCTAGAAGACTTGTCTAGGACCAGGTCCAAGCTAGAAGACTTGTCTAGGACCAGGTCCAAGCTAGAAGACTTGTCTAGGACCAGGTCCAGTTTGTACATGGGGTACGTGGGGTTCATGTGGTTACTAATTGTCCTCGTGGCTTCTTGGAGCACCACATCTTTACAAGGCAGCTCCCACAAAATCCTCTGAGTTATTTTTGCTAGACGTAAGCAATCGCACAACGGCGCATAAATCAAGGCACATTTTCAGAGTGAATTTGCAACACACCACGACAAACGAAAACCACACAAGCTGTGCGTCGCCGACTGTTAGAGTCAGACTGTAGAATATACAGAATATTCAGGTGTCCCGACATGCTGCTGCTGCAGCAGCATGTATTTAATAATCATAATTGCATTTTTATAGCGCTTTTCCAAGTGCTCAAAGCGCTTTACAATGGTTCATTGATTCATTCATACATTGGGAGGTGAAGCGGCGAACAGTCAACGCCAGGGTCCTGACTTCCCACATTCAGACACCAATGGTGGCGAGCTCACACCGAGTAGCTGGGACCTGCTCTGGATCTGCCTAATCTTATTATGTTTTATTTTTTTGGGGGCATTTTTTGGGGCATTTGAAACATTTTAAAATAGTGAAAATAGCAGATCAATATAGATCGGCTACTTTCACAATTTTTTTTTTTTTTAATAACAACAAATGGCTGATTGACACGGATCCGCCCCACGGATCATTGGACAACCTGCTCAACCTCCTGAGCCACAGCCTGGTTTGAACCCTAACCCTTTGTACTTTATAGGCTATTTTGTGGTTACGTGTTCAGTTTGTTCAGTTATAGCTTCTGTCAACATTGTGTTGGGAGTGACTATAATGGAAATAAGCCTTTATTGTGTTTTTAGCCTTCATGGCGATATTGTGTGTTGTCGCTGTCATGGAAAGTGCTGATGTGCTCTATCCTTTTACCATCTCCTTCATTAACTAATAATTCATTCATTCATTGGTTATGAGTTCAACTCACCAACGAGTGCACAAATAATGGATATAGTACTACAGTATCTGCGTGTCATTTTGGATTGAGTGTGACTGCCTATACTCCAAACACGAACTGCAGATTACAATCAAATTAAACCAGCACATGCAGGAAATGAAGTGTCTAATACACGACACCCAGAGCCACCCACATAATAGTGGGTTATACCTCTGTGTAAAGTAGACCCCCTTTGTGGCCCCACTGATTACAAAAATCGTAGATCCACTCCTGGGCAATATATCAGCGTCCATTGTGTTGAAAGCAACCCTGTCAATGAAGACAATGAGTGTAAACACGTTGCACTGTTTTCTCCACTGACACATCCTCCCACGTTAAAACATGAGGCTGTTGTGTTGTGCTTTCTTTTCTTTCTTTTTCTTTTTTTTCTTTTCTTTTTTTTCTTTTCCCTTTTCCTCATCCACCCATATGGGTTGTTCAGGTCAGTAAGATTTGGCCACCCCCCGTTCTGTGGATGTAAGCATTTTCCGCCGCCCGGCATCTGGAGCAAGCTAAATGGATATTGGAAGCCGTTGGTATGGCGGGAGGGAGCCAAGAGGAAGGTTGGGACAATGGTTGAGATTGATGAGTGTTTGTGCTCTTTGCCTGTGACCCGACCGCATCTGCTAGGAACAAAGTCAGGCAGGTGTGACAGGCAACATCCATCTACCAGTCAGTCTTAAGGGGGGCGGGGGCATTCGCACAGGGATGCACACATACATACACACACACACACACATGCACACGCCACACACACGCACAGACATGCACACACACACACACACACACACACACACACACACACACACACACACACACACACGTGCACACGCACACACACACAATAGGGCCAGCTTCACCATGCGTCTTCCTTGAAGGAGTCATTTTTAGACGCTGTCTGTCCGGCTCTCTCTCATGTCTTATTACGGAAGACGAATGTCTGTCTCACCGTGTTAGCTCAGCAGCACGTTGAAGCCAACCAGACAAGCCTTAGCAGGTTATCCAGCGCTGCTGGCTGAACACCGCGGAGAGACTCTTTAAGCTACTTTAAGCCTGATTTATGCTTTGTTGTTGTGGTACGTATATGCCGGAAATGACACGGTGGAAATTGCGGGGGGACTTTTTTGCCTATGATGACACATGTCCTCAAAATAAGGACGATGGTTTGAAAGTGATTGATGTGATGTGGACAGGTGTACACCAAGCTCCCAAGGCCAAAGAGCTGGGATAAGGGCATGGCAAACCCAGTTATGCAATGATTTATTTAGATTTTTTTATGCAGCATTATGTGTGTCTGAATTTATTTTCTGGCCATACTGTACTGTATATGGATTTCTGTGATGCCATGAGTATATGCCAGGGGTCGGCAACTTTTCTGACATGAAGTGGCAATTAAGGCCGAGGTTGCGCATCATTGTGACGTCAGAGCAGGCCAGCTCCATATATGGAGATCTAGGGGTGATCAGGTGTGATCAATTGGCTAATTTGGACCCTTTCCAGAGCCTGGGGTGGAGGCTTTCTGTGCTGGTTCTGATCAACCGGCGATCCAACGGACTTGACACAGGGCACTGCACTCCCTGTGGTGGTGTGGAACGCCTGTGCCAAAATGCGGCGGAGCAAACGGTTCTCAAGTTACGTGGATCACGCGCACGCACGCACGCACGCACGCACGCACGCACACACATAGTGCATTTAGCCTATAACAAAGGATACAAAACACTGTTTAAATTTCCAAATACTGTCCCTGCCTGGGTGTTTGTGTGTATTTCTGCACTGTAAATATCGAATGTAATGAAATGTTTACGTGTTTGTGGAGCATAATAACAGGGTGCTATTTTGAGAGGTCAGATAAACAAACCCATTCATACTTAAGTTCCTCTCACCTCTGGTTTCATTTAACACTTTCAATCTGGTGTCCCTATTTTGGGCCGTGTCAGTATAGGTAAAAAGTGGGGGGGCGGGGGAGCATACAAGCTCACAATGCGATCTTGTCACAATGTGATGCACTGTGAGCTTGTAGATGTGCCTCTATTTGTCGTATACGGCAAAATGACACAGGGCTTAAGTGGTTCACGAAATGGACTCGTGACCCAGACAAAAGATAAGGTGATAGTTTATAATTGAAGCCACTTATAGGTTCAGAAAGGGCCTGTAATTGTCTCTTATATAATTAAATGGAGGGATAGGAGATATAATGATTGACACGCTGTGTTTTCTTCTGGCCACTTTCTCTTTCATTTGATCTTGAATTAATGACGCAAAACGAAGGCATGCCGCGCGCCAGACCCTGTGAATCATTCATGTTGAAATGTGTGTGGGTTTTAAACCCTCTGCATGGTCAATGAGGGTTAATGTGCTCCAAATGTTATACCGGGGCTCATCTCCGGGAGAGAAAAAAAAAACATGCCATGTTTTCAACCACCCAGAGAGTGTTGCACCTCAAGATTAATTCAAAGTCAAAGCAGGCCCACCTCCGTTCGACATAGTTACCGTTAGTCTGGGAGGGCAACGCAATTAGATTTAGTCATCCATGAAAAGCTCGTTTTGTTTGTGAGTCGTGTGGGTGTGTTTTAAGAGGAGGCATTTCAATCATTTCATGGCACAATGGAAGACGAAAGGAAGAGAAAAGCTGCTCCCGTTGTCTACAGGGGAGGGGGGGGGGGGGGGGGTGATGTCAAATCGGCTCCGTATTCAGGAGTATAACTGGTTTTCGACTATGAACCTGTAGTTCATGAAGCGTCTTTGTCCCTCGCATCAAGACATCGACAACGTGGGAAAGTGTGAATACAGCCTGATATATATATATATATATATATATATATATATATATACTTTCAGAGCGAAACATTTTCACTCAAATCTTTGCTTCTGGGGGCATCCACATCTAAATAATAATTCTAACAATGTCTGAATGTCTGTCTGTCTGAATGTCACTGACAGCGCGTTATCTCATCATTAACTGCACGAATCACTCCCACTTTTCACACAGGCATGGACCATAATTATATGGAAGTCTTAACGGAGCCCTTTTCCCCATTTGACACATTGATGATTAATAATTAATTTATTAGTGAATTAACCTCGCACCTCCGTCCCTTAGCGACACCTGCATCACAGGCCACCGTTATCACTGTTACCCCACTGGCATGCTTCTTCTAGCTACCGCTGCAACACAACAAAATGTGCCCTATACAATTTGGCGCCGCGCGTGTGTGTGTGTCTCCTAATAGACAGCACAGCCGTTGTGGTCTATCTCCGACCGAGCCACACTATTAGCACACATCTCTCCATGGCAAAAAAAATCTGCACGCTCCCAGAATCCAGCTAGGCTACATTTTACCGATGTATTTCACTGTACAAATATTGTTTTTACATCACTCGAACCCCCTCAGGCCCGGAGGCTGTGTGTGTGTGTGTGTGTGTGTGTGTGTGTGTGTGTGTGTGTGTGTGTGTGTGTGTGTGTGTGTGTGTGTGTGTGTGTGTGCGCGCGCGCAGACGGTAAACACTCAGCAACACGTTCAATTTCTACTTCTACTAAAGAAAGAGCCAGCGATGGAGCCATAAGTCCATATCCATACATTCGGGGACATACATTGCGCACAATACTTTTAAACATGACGCTCACGCCAGCAGGCTGCTACATCGTCCTAGCTGTTGTATGCTAAGCTACATCATCAACATGACCAGGGTTGCCACATTGACTGAGAGGGAAACAAGCAACCAGGTCTATGAAAATGTTATCAGGCCAGATAAAGTCAGAAAATCCGAAAATACTTATAGAATAAGCAACAATATTGCTGACTGTTCTATATATATATATATATATATATATATATATATATATATATATATATATATATACCTATATATTTGCTGTTCATATATTCAGAACGGGTAAGGACTAGTACAGATAATTCTGGGGGTCCTTGCCATGAAAAAGGTTGAGCACCACTAACATAGAAAATATGTAGGTTTTTCAGAAAACTGATTTGATTTTATAGAATGGGTTAAGCGGCAGAACCTGTAGTGAGAAGACAGAGGAAGGATGATCAGAATGTGGTGCATACACAACATGCTGCGTGTCAAATAGAGCTGCATTAACCTCAACTAATACTGTCACCCAATCCTACCGCTTTGTATACAACACGTTACACGCTGAAGAGTGTGTGTAGTGTGTTTGTGTGTGTGTGTGTGTGTATGTGCGTGCGTGCGTGTGTGTCTGTGTCAGTGGGGGGGGGAGGGTGTAGAAAAATAACTAAGTATGCATAATCAAGGAGCACAACAGTTTTCTGTTTGTCTCGTGTGGTTGACCTAATCAAATCAAGGAAGGAGATTGATTTCCTCGGCTGCAGATGGAGCTGGTACAGCCCCGTCGGATCGCTCTATATCATCATGCGTTTTCTCGGAGTCCAGATGGTGCGGCTCGGGTTTGGAATTCATATTTCAACGTTTTACCATCTCCCCCCCATCCCCACCCCCACCTCTCTCTTTCTCTCTCTGTCTCTCTCTCTGTGTCTCTCTCCCTCTCTCTCTCTCTCTCTCTCTCTCTCTCTCTCTCTCTCTCTCTCTCTCTCTCTCTCTCTCTCTCTCTCTCTCTCTCTCTCTCTCTCTCTCTCTCTGGGGCGAACATTCAGATACAAGCTAAAAACACACAGCAACACAATTTTTCAGCAAAGGCATGTTGTTGTACAGCAATACGAGGAGGGACCTTGCTCTCAACTATGTTCTGCATATAGTTTGAATGGTTAATGTCTAGCTTCACTTTCTGCACGCACGCAGGCTCTCTCTCTCTCTCTGTCGACTGTAACATGTTCCTCATCGCTCAACAATGGAGTGACTGCATGGGTGATGATCATTATCATAAATATGTCATAAAACATGTGTTTCTGTGATCTTGTTAAATGTCACAAAGCAGCACGCGCCTTCCATTGTGACTCTGCCGCCTCCCTTTATACTCTCCCACCCATGTAGTTGTACTGTCAAAGAAAAAACATAATCAAATATATTCTGGTGTAATACAGAAAAATAATAATATTAATTTATGTAATTACTATACTTTGACCTGTCAAGAGTGTGAGCACATTGAGCGCATTTTATCAGTTCTTCCTCATTGTTTTGTTAATGCAATTTGCTAATTCCGTGTTACATGTTGTACAGTAGGCTATAGGAAGATATTTCACTGATGAAAATGAAAGTCAATCTGATCAGTGTTATATCATGAGTCAGCAGCTTTCGTAGTACATACCATGTATATATATATATATATATATATATATATATATATATATATATATATATATATATATATATATATAGATGCAACCTACTGTATATGCATTCATTTACATAATTGGAAGCCATATGCGTTGCCAGACCCATTCTTTTAGGGCTTATGCTCCTGCAGGGAAATGCAGATGTGCTTCTGCTTCCTCCTCTCGGTGCCTAGCCTGTTCTTCCTCCAGTCGGTGCCTGGCCTGTTCTTCCTCCAGTCGGTGCCTGTTCTCCCTCCTGTCGGTGCCTGGCCTGTTCTTCCTCCAGTCGGTGCCTGTTCTTCCTCCAGTCGGTGCCTGTTCTCCCTCCTGTCGGTGCCTGTTCTTCCTCCTGTCGGTGCCTGTTCTTCCTCCTGTCGGTGCCTGTTCTTCCTCCTGTCGGTGCCTGTTCTTCCTCCAGTCGGTGCCTGTTCTTCCTCCAGTCGGTGCCTGTTCTGTTCTTCCTCCAGTCGGTGCCTGTTCTTCCTCCTGTCGGTGCCTGTTCTTCCTCCAGTCGGTGCCTGGCCTGTTCTTCCTCCTGTCGGTGCCTGTTCTTCCTCCTGACGGTGCCTGTTCTTCCTCCTGTCGGTGCCTGTTCTTCCTCCAGTCGGTGCCTGTTCTTCCTCCAGTCGGTGCCTGTTCTTCATCCAGTCGGTGCCTGTTCTTCCTCCAGTCGGTGCCTGTTCTGTTCTTCCTCCAGTCGGTGCCTGTTCTTCCTCCTGTCGGTGCCTGGCCTGTTCTTCCTCCTGTCGGTGCCTGGCCTGTTCTTCCTCCTGTCGGTGCCTGTTCTTCCTCCTGTCGGTGCCTGTTCTGTTCTTCCTCCAGTTGGTGCCTGTTCTGTTCTTCCTCCAGTCGGTGCCTGTTCTTCCTCCAGTCGGTGCCTGGCCTGTTCAAACTGTCAAAGTCATTGTTCTCAACCCGAGAAAGCCTTGCAAATTAGCCAGTTTCAATGCCAACCGTGCCACTGCCAGGGAAACATGCATGCATTTGGCTGGTGTTGAAATCCAACCAGGCATGGGACGGCGGGCTCCTGTATTACGGAGGCTTGAATAATGGGCTCTGACACGACTGGCTAAGCACCTTTACTTCGTCTATATATGTGTGTGTGTGTGTGAGCCACTATACTGCGGGAAACCCACCGACTATATTTCTGTGCAGCTCATACGAACACCCTGCTAAATTGGGGGTGCTTAAGACTTGTGTATTCATAATGTTGTAGTAATTTGGAATGCTTTATTTATTTTTTTCTGCAATTCCTCGACACGCAGAAACAAGAATGAATTAATAAAATGGCTTTTTTGTGCTCTGCTTAATTGTAATATACACATATGGGTATAGCTACTATAGTGCTGCTGATTTAATGACATTAATAATTAATTGAAAACAGAAGTGTATTCATTTGGGCTGTTCCCTATAGTCTATTATTGTATTAACCACTTAAACTCTACATTCTGTATACCTTATTGACCGTGAGGTTCCCCAGGGGTCTTCACTTGGTCCCCTCTTTTCTCTCTCTCACTCTCTATACACCACATCTCTTTTCTCTCTCTCTCTATACACCACATCTCTTTTCTCTCTCTCTCTCTCTCTCTCTCTCTATACACCACATCTCTTTTCTCTCTATCTCTATACACCACATCTCTTCTCTCTCTCTCTCTCTCTATACACCACATATCTTCTCTCTCTCTCTCTCTCTCTCTATACACCACATCTCTTCTCTCTCTCTCTATACACCACATCTCTTTTCTCTCTCTCTCTATACACCACATCTCTCTTCTCTCTCTCTCTCTCTATACACCACATCTCTTCTCTCTCTCTCTCTCTATACACCACATCTCTTCTCTCTCTCTCTCTATACACCACATCTCTTCTCTCTCTCTCTCTCTCTCTCTCTCTCTATACACCACATCTCTTCTCTCTCTCTCTCTCTATACACACCACATCTCTTCTCTCTCTCTCTCTAACTCTCTATTCACGCACATCTCTTCTCTTCCTCCATCGCTCTCTCTCTCTCTCTCTCTATACACCACATCTCTTCTCTCTCTCTCTCTATACACCACACTCTCTCTCTCTCTCTCTCTATACACCACATCTCTTCTCTCTCTCTCTCTATACACCACATCTCTTCTCTCTCTCTCTCTCTCTCTCTCTCTCTCTCTCTCTCTCTCTCTCTCTATACACCACATCTCTTCTCTCTCTCTCTATACACCACATCTCTTTTCTCTCTCTCTCTCTCTCTATACACCACATCTATTTTCTCTCTCTCTCTCTCTCTCTATACACCACATATCTTCTCTCTCTCTCTCTATATACACCACATCTATTTTCTCTCTCTCTCTCTCTCTCTATACACCACATCTCTTCTCTCTCTCTCTCTCTATATACACCACATCTCTTTTCTCTCTCTCTCTCTCTATACACCACATCTCTTCTCTCTCTCTATACACCACATCTCTTTTCTCTCTCTCTCTCTCTCTCTCTCTATACACCACATCTCTTTTCTCTCTCTCTATACACCACATCTCTTTTCTCTCTCTCTCTCTCTCTCTATACACCACATCTCTTTTCTCTCTCTCTATACACCACATCTCTTTTCTCTCTCTCCCTCTCTATACACCACATCTCTTCTCTCTCTCTCTATACACCACATCTATTTTCTCTCTCTCTCTCTATACACCACATCTCTTCTCTCTCTCTCTCTCTCTATACACCACATCTCTTCTCTCTCTCTCTCTCTCTCTCTCTCTATACACCACATCTCTTTTCTCTCTCTCTCTCTCTCTATATACACCACATCTATTTTCTCTCTCTCTCTCTCTCTCTCTCTCTCTCTCTCTCTCTATACACCACATCTCTTTTCTCTCTCTCTATACACCACATCTCTTCTCTCTCTCTCTCTCTCTCTATACACCACATCTCTTTTCTCTCTCTCTCTCTATACACCACATCTCTTCTCTCTCTCTCTCTCTCTATACACCACATCTCTTTTCTCTCTCTCTCTCTCTATACACCACATATCTTCTCTCTCTCTATATACACCACATCTATTTTCTCTCTCTATCTCTATACACCACATCTCTTCTCTCTCTCTCTATACACCACATCTCTTTTCTCTCTCTCTCTCTCTCTCTCTCTCTATACACCACATCTCTTCTCTCTCTCTCTCTATACACCACATCTCTTCTCTCTCTCTCTCTATACACCACATCTATTTTCTCTCTCTATACACCACATCTCTTCTCTCTCTCTCTCTATACACCACATCTCTTCTCTCTCTCTCTCTATACACCACATCTATTTTCTCTCTCTATACACCACATCTCTTTTCTCTCTCTATACACCACATCTATTTTCTCTCTCTATACACCACATCTCTTTTCTCTCTCTCTCTCTCTATACACCACATATCTTCTCTCTCTCTATATACACCACATCTATTTTCTCTCTCTATCTCTATACACCACATCTCTTCTCTCTCTCTCTATACACCACATCTCTTTTCTCTCTCTCTCTCTCTCTCTCTCTCTCTATACACCACATCTCTTCTCTCTCTCTCTCTATACACCACATCTCTTCTCTCTCTCTCTCTATACACCACATCTATTTTCTCTCTCTATACACCACATCTCTTCTCTCTCTCTCTCTATACACCACATCTCTTCTCTCTCTCTCTCTATACACCACATCTATTTTCTCTCTCTATACACCACATCTCTTTTCTCTCTCTATACACCACATCTCTTTTCTCTCTCTCTCTATACACCACATCTCTTCTCTCTCTCTCTCTATACACCACATCTCTTTTCTCTCTCTATACACCACATCTCTTTTCTCTCTCTATACACCACATCTCTTTTCTCTCTCTCTCTATACACCACATCTCTTTTCTCTCTCTCTATAGACCATCTTGCCGGAAATAGGCAATATATACAAACTTATGTGTCGTGCAGGGACGTGTTGTGACCTTGTAAATCATTCCCCCAGAATAGACAATATAGGGTTAATTTAATTTGTGACATGCATGCACATCTGTTGTTAAATCTACAACCCTCTATTCCTGACAGTCTGCAACTTTCAAAAGCTTGTATGTAGTCACTAGCATTAGAATGTTCATTTAGTCCAACCAGTCCGACCTGAAAACAGATGCTCTCTGCATGATTGCATCAAAGACTGAGATTGTTGACAGATTCCTCATGGGACAATTTGTTGACCAATAATTTAGCCATATTAGTTATAGGACAGCCCTAATAATGAGCACCGTTTTGGCCTATAATATATGGGCTGCTCCAATGGAGATGTGGGACAGATGTTTTAGAGATAATGTATGGCTGAGTGGTCATTGTTTATATAAATCACAGACAGGCTGATTAATCAGCCTGAAGGTGACCAGCCATACATTATCCCGCTTATTACACGGCTACTTAATACATAAATTAATAAATTGACCCAAAACACATCAAAACAATGTATTTCCTTGCGTTTGGTAATGGAAGTACCAGTCTCGTGCTGGCCGGCGTCTGCCCAGCTGAAGCAGAAAACAAGGAAGTGAGTTGATCAAATAGAATCCATTTCGGGTATACTGCATCGTCTATTCTCAAATCCTTGCTCAAATGTTTTCAAAAACATTTTTGGGAGCAATGTTTAGCTGTAAATGACACTGTGTGTGTGTGTGTGTGTGTGTGTGTGTGTGTGTGTGTGTGTGTGTGTGTGTGTGTGTGTGTGTTTACATGGCTGTCATGTTGGAAACGGCAGTAAATCAACTGGGCACAGCAGGTGCTCCGACGGTTGGATTAGCCATCGGTCTGTTATAGAGCGGAGCGGTTTGTTATCCAGAAATAACACACAGCTGAATTAGGCAATTGACCAATCAGAATCAAGCATTCAACCAAGCCGTGTAATGAATTGGCATATTTGATATGAGTTACCACCACCGGAGTTGTGCAAGATTATGCAACTGCATGTGATTGTTGGTACGGTACAGTACAGTACAGTACAGTACAGTACAGTACAGTACAGTACAGGGCCTGTTTATATAATATGCTTGGCAAGGTATACCGACCTACATCTATTATGTAAGTATAAGTCATCCTTGACCAATGCTATCATAACAGCACAGCATGACTCTGAGTTACAATTGGATACATTAACACGTTAACTGCGGATAATTGAAAACGCAAAATAAGCTTCACTTTAGCTTCACTTCAATAAGCTATAACCTTTGAAAAATCACCCCGGGCGCTAATATCGGTCCGTTTCATGAAACTCCGCCTTAAAATGGTGTGATGGTCGTTGTGTCGTTGTGTTGAAACCCAAACTGCCGATTAAACGATGAAAAACTAAAGACGGGAATGTCGTGATATGCTGTCAAACTGTTAACACAGAGGATTGTTACTGTGAATAAGTATCTAGAACATAATATATAGGCTACTGCATTTATTGCACATTCATAGCATGGATGGCAATGCCACGACGACTCTATAAATGCAGGTATTGGAAATTGTTTCCTGAGGCGGAAAGAACAAACGGAGGCACAAACGAGGCCTTCATTGCCTATATTAATAATCATCATCTTCGCCTTCTCCTTTGAGGGGGGGGGGGGGGGGGTACTGTGTGATATTGAGTATCATTAGACATGCAAATAACAGCTCAATTTTCCCCCATCCCTGGGATTAGAGGAAGGAAATAAGAGAGAAAAATGAAGTAGAGCCATATAGCTGTGGCAGAAACAATTAAGCCTTCGTCTTTTGCTTTGCCACTTGGCAGGCGGCCTCAAACCGGGGTGGTAGGTGGTGTGTGTGTGTGTGTGTGTGTGTGTGTGCGCGCATGTGTGTGTGTGAGGGGGGGGGGTCTCCTTCAGAGAGCCACGTCAACGCACTTGTCGGAGTGAATGTTGCGACGGCACAAAAAGAGTGGGCTTTGAGATGTCAGATCACCTTGGAGTGGACGACGGTAGCTAACAACATGTCCCTTTGTGTGTCACCAACGATGCCACTGCATGTGTTTCACACTCTGTCAGGGACTGGAGCAGAATCGAGGCCCCCGGCAACAGAGAGAGAGAGAGAGAGGGGGGGAGACAGTGTTATGGGGGCGGGGGGGGGGGGGGGGGGGTGAGAGAGAGAGGGTGATGGGGAGAGGAAGAGAGAGGCAGAGAGAGAAAGACGAGAGAGAGAGAGAAAGACAGAGAGAAGGGAGGAAGGGGAATGAACAAAGGAAGGAGGATTAGTGGGGGCCGGCAGGAGGGAAAAAGAGTCCCCCCATAGCTCTGAGACGCAAAGCCGACCCGATGCGCATCCGCCGCATTAGACAAATATATGCGAGACCTCTCCTCTCCTCCTCTCCTCGCGATTACACGATCTTATCCCGTGGCCAAATGGAACCACGTTTCCATTCCGCTGCATGCATCACACTAAAGATTGTCACACACAGGAAACGTCAGTCAGTGCGGGAAGACCCCCCTCCCCCCCCTCCCCCCGCCCAGCCGAAGGGAGGGGAAAATAAATAATCTGCACTCGAGGTGAAGTTCAACTAAATATTTTCATATTCGGTAAAGTCAAAGCCTTTCAGTCTCCCTCCTCCCCTGCGGTGGGTGCATGCAGGCATGTAAGGGGAGGAGGACAGGGGAGGAGGGGGCATGGAAATTGCTTCTTATAACCCATTTCCCTGTTCCCTTGTTAACACAACTTCATTTCAAAGTTATCTTATGTGCTCCAGTCCTTCCTATCATGTCACAAAAAAAATATGCAGTATAGAGTAGACTGGGGCAGGGTGTGTGTGTGTGAGGGGGGGGGGGGGGGGGGGGAGAAAAGGAAAAGAAAAACAGATCTTTGCCAGTTAAAAGGTTATATAAGAAAAGTAAGGAAGCAGGTTAGGCCCTTTGGGGTATTATACATATAAGGGTTCTTTTTTTTAAACCATCAGGAAATGTGCCCCCCCATAAAAGAGGGGGTGGTCACTAAGCAAACGAGTACGGTAATGAGGAACGGAGAGGATACGAATGTCAGTGAAACAAGAGAAGAGTACACTATAGTGCAACTGTGCAACCCAACAAGTCGGAGAAACTGAGTGCAGTATGTTGTGTAACCCAACCGAGGAACACATTAAGGGGGGAAAAAAGTACAGTATGAACCCAACGAGCCAGAGGAACAGGATCAGAGTATAGCCTATGCAACCCACCAGCGCTTTGTGTTGCCACAAATTGACGTCATATTTGGTGGACATTTGACCTAATTTCTCCTTTAATTGTCAATGGCAAATATTGAGAGGTGTGGGGACAAAAGCTAGCGCCCCTCAGAAATAGGAGGAACAGAGGATAAGAATACAGTATGCACTATGCAACCCGACTCGGAGCAGCCAAATAAGAGTATACAGTCAGAGAAACAGAAGCTAGTACTAGTAGCCTACGTAACCCAACAAGGAGTCAGAGCAGTCAAAAAAAGCACTGAAAAATTGTCCTGAATCGAAATGTTCACATCTCTCCTCTCTCTCTCTGTGTGTGTGTGTGTGTGTGTGTGTGTCTCTCTCTCTTATCACTCTCCACCTCTCTCTCTCTCTCTCTCTCTCTCTCTCTCTCTCTCTCTCTCTCGCTCAGTTCCGTCTAGTGTCTTTTTCTGGCCCTGCCCGTCGGTAATGTCAACACGGATTTCACGGCACAGTGCCGGTGTGACTCAGCCCGGGCTCACATTTCCCCTACCTGTGATTTACATCAGAGAAAGAGGCTCACGGAGGATTTTCCATGGCAGGAACGAACAGCCAGGAAAGGAAGGATGGATGGATGGAGGCAGCTACCCTGCGGGGCTTGAGGCAGATCAGGCACTCCACAATGCAGTCTGCCTCGCTGAGAGATGCTTTTTTTTTTAACTACAAAATAAGAGCAGGCTGCCGCTCGAGTCTCGACTGCTTAAGGCCTCGTCGTCTTCTACTCCACTGGTCAAATGAGTTAGAGCTCCTAAGTGAGGGGAAGCGATGAATGAGTGACAGGTATGGATACGGTATCCCACAGGCTTGTGGAACAGCCCAAGGCTGATAAAGAGAAGTGACGTTTGCGTGACCTTTTGATGATTGGCCCCGTACGTGACCTCGTATGCTGTATGGAAGGCCTGACCATAGACATAGAAGGTATAGACACCTAGTCCAGCTCTGCAGGGGCGAATGCTCTCAAGTGAGGACAAGCTCCTTGATTGGTGCGTCACTATAGTTTTGCGCAACAGGCCAGATGCTGCAGGCCAGGCCAGACTATAGACAATAGGTGCTTCACACAGAAGCTTCCGGGAGCGTCACAGAGAGCGGACGTTCAAGTCCGACAAGTCCCGGAAAATACGCGCTGTGATTGGCCAGTAGTCACTTGAGTGTCAGCGTGGCGTAGCGTGAACAGCAGCGGCCAATGAGACATCTGTATACTGGTCACATCTCGGTCACGCCTCCATATATGGTCATGCCTCATGACATCTTGTGACATCACGAGATGATTGAGATCAAGGAGACCCTTAGATCTCCATATCTGCATCTGACCTCAAACCTCAAACCATTAGATCTCCATATGTGGAGCTGACCTGTTCTGACATTCCATATGTTGATCCCTCCCCACTTGCCTTTCCTGTTCTGACATGTTAATCTGACCCCATCAAACCCTGTACACTCAAGACACGCTCCATATATGGCTCCCCATTCCAACGTGCCAGCGCTCGCCTAGCAGTCTGCTGTCACCCAGGCGGATGCATGCACGCGACCTCGCCCTCACGGCGTCTTACGTATGGCCCTGACCGCTGTAACACACCTGCAGACAGCAGACGGAACAGAAATGAATAGGTCACCGCATCCGGCTAGCATAGCCCTCCTCCTTCACCAACAGCATTGTTTTTTCTAAATCCAGCTCCGTCGAACCTCCATTATAACCCGATTTTCAAAGCGCCGTATCTCCAAAGGTTCAAGAGCTGTCCATGGTGCACGCACCCGACGATCGTAAATAATTTGTGATTTTGTATCGCATCGAAAATGTAGCTCGTTGTTCTGCTAGCTAAAGGCTGTGGGCTGTGTTGTGATGTATCGTTACAATTTCGGAAGCCCCCACCTTCCTGTTTAACCCGGAAAGACATCACGCTCCGTAACATAGGAGTCAATGAGAGGCAGTGAAGCGGTCAAACTTTCTCAACACTAGGTGGCAGCAAAATATTTAAAGATCTCTGTTACGGATCAAGAACCAAATTGTAACATTGTTAGGTCTGGTTTGTGTCCACATGCACCGTCCTGAGTTAGCAACAGAAATCATTAAGCAAATGACACATCGCTCGAACGGGCCATTTAAAGCATTTAATAGGGAAATAAATCACCGCATTGCCATAGTTACTGGTGGATGTGGGGCAAATGAGGTCTTTGTTCATCTTGTGGGGAAGTGGAGATGTTTGACTATAAATGCACATTCTCTGCCTTCTCTGACATTTCTCTCCAAGAGTTCGTTAGTCTCTAATGACCTCTTCGAGAGTTGGAGTAAGTAAATGATTGCTGTGAACTTTATGCAACGTATCACTTGACATAATCTAATTTCTATGATTTCTTTAATATAAGAGATGAATAACGTTAAGCACCGAAGTCTGTGTGTCTGTGTGTGCAAACACACAGCAAATGTCTTTGAACATTAATTCCCCTACATAATTCACTGTATAGAAAAGGCAGAGATCAGAGCAGTGATTCTCACATTTTTCATTTCAAGGACCCCCAGTGTGGTAGGCTTAGGCTATATGCATTACGACCCCCAGTGTGGTAGGCTATATATGCATTAGGCCGCAGACCTCCATTTGATATTAGTCTTTTCAATCTGTCGGAGCAGTATTAGTATCTTATATCCACATTTATTTATTTTTTGTGTTTTTTTGTGCATCAATGGCCAACTTGATCCTATAGGCCTACTATACAGCGTCACAGACGGGTATCAAAAATAGCACATGATCTACAAGCTTTAAACGCATCGCGAAACGATGCATTTTGAGCTTGTCTTAATCTGCTATTTTGGAAGTTATAGTTTTGGAAGTTTATACACTCAACAGAGACGATAATTAAACATAATTTATTTTTGCCCTAAGCTATAATAATGGTAGTAAACTTCAAGTGTCCAATTTTCCTAACAGACATGGTGTTTCTGAACTCAATTCTGATTATGGGCAATCCAGAAGGAAACCTTTTTTTTCTTCCATTTCTGTCCAATTTGATAAAATGCTGCGTGCCACGAGACAGACTGCAGGGAAAATCTTCCCGAGAATAGCTAAGTGTATCATATATCATGCATCGCACCATCTGTTCCGTACATTCAAAATGTTATTGCAATATTTAGAATTACAGATTATTCATGTAGGTGTAATTAGCAGTCCAAATCCCCGCACATGGAAAGCGCAGCTGGATTAGTTTACCAGTCCATTGTTTGAGCGGGATCTATCTTAAGTAACTATTTGGGCTACTGTAGCTGGAGGTGTTGCACTAATTTGACCAGTTTTTTGCTGAATATCCGTGGCTTCACAAAAGCCTCCAAAAATTAGAAGCAATTGGATCCGTTATGGCATTTTGGGGCGTGGCAGTTGGATCTGTTATGGCATCGAGGGCGTGGCAGTTGGATCTGTTATGGCCTCGAGGGCGTGGCAGTTGGATCTGTTATGGCCTCAAGGGCGTGGCAGTTGGATCTGTTATGGCATTGAGGGCGTGGCAGTTGGATCTGTTATGGCATTGAGGGCGTGGCAGTTGGATCTGTTATGGCATTGAGGGCGTGGCAGTTGGATCTGTTATGGCCTCAAGGGCGTGGCAGTTGGATCTGTTATGGCATCGAGGGCGTGGCAGTTGGATCTGTTATGGCATTGAGGGCGTGGCAGTTGGATCTGTTATGGCATTGAGGGCGTGGCAGTTGGATCTGTTATGGCATCGAGGGCGTGGCAGTTGGATCTGTTATGGCATTGAGGGCGTGGCAGTTGGATCTGTTATGGCATCGAGGGCGTGGCAGTTGGATCTGTTATGGCCTCGAGGGCGTGGCAGTTGGATCTGTTATGGCATCGAGGGCGTGGCAGTTGGATCTGTTATGGCATCGAGGGCGTGGCAGTTGGATCTGTTATGGCATCGAGGGCGTGGCAGTTGGATCTGTTATGGCCTCGAGGGCGTGGCAGTTGGATCTGTTATGGCATCGAGGGCGTGGCAGTTGGATCTGTTATGGCATCGAGGGCGTGGCAGTTGGATCTGTTATGGCATCGAGGGCGTGGCAGTTGGATCTGTTATGGCCTCGAGGGCGTGGCAGTTGGATCTGTTATGGCATTGAGGGCGTGGCAGTTGGATCTGTTATGGCATCGAGGGCGTGGCAGTTGGATCTGTTATGGCATCGAGGGCGTGGCAGTTGGTGGCGTTTTGTGTGCATAACTTCCTCTTGCCGATGCTGCTGTGACCATGTTGCCAGATTTGGCAATGAAAACAAGCACAAATATTAATTCATAGAGTTCTATGGACAATTATATTTATCTGGGGTTCCTTGACATGCAGAAATGTGGGAACCACTGGTTTAAACTAGAGATGTGCCGATGAGACAATTTGGCCGATATTGACAAGCAGGGCGCGCAAGTAATAATTTCGCTCTGTCTCTTCAAAGTGACAGCCGTCTTTTTCAACCGTTTTTATGTGTATGCAAATCTGTGCCTGGTTTGCTGGGACCAGATTACACAGATGACCATTTATCTTACGTCATCACTGAGAGCTAGTCATACATATACACACCATGTACTCTGGTCCCAGCTCTCAACGATGACGTAATGTGTAATCTGGTCCCAGCAAACCAGGCACAGATTTGCATACACATAAAAATGGTTGAAAAAGACGGCTGTCACTTTTTGTCACCAAGTAACCACAGTATACTACTAATCAAATTACAACTACATACTCTATATGTAGTTGTAATTTGAAATTTGTCATTTGTAAATCTGTGCCTGGTCTGCTGGGACAGATTACACAGATGACCATTTCTCTTACGTCATCACTGAGAGCTAGTCATACATATACACACCATGTACTCTAGTACTCTAGTTTTTTCTGTAAAAAAGTAGGTAGGTAGCAAATAGTTACACCTAATGATTATACATTTCAAACGTTCCTTCACAGAGATACTGAGATGTGACAGTTTACAGCGGTCGAAAGTACTTGCGCACTCTGCTAGCAAGTATGCATTCGGCAGAGTGCAATTCTAGTTATCACTGTATTGACATTTGTAACATGATGGGTTATTTGGACACAGCTGCATGACCATATACTGTACCTGGTGATCTGAGAAGTCTAAGCTGTGGGGAAAAGTCATATGTAATACATGAAATATACAGCAGGTTGGCATGTTCTTATTTAAAATGCATGGCAACCCCACGGCTATATGTGGAGCGCACTGTAGTTTACATTATCGTAACATCCAGATGCTGACCTTTCTACAATAACTCAATCCACAATTCAGTCACTTTGCATCGCTTCATTTACTCTGCCACAGCCTATATACGTCAGTGTCGCGCAGTACCAATACTGCAATTTAGAACTACTTCGTTACAAGTAAAAGTACGGAATTGAAAATGTACTTGAGTAAAGGCACAAAAGTATCGGCATCAAAATGTACTTAAAGTACTAAAAGTAAAAGTACTCATTGTGCAGAATGTGCCATTTCACAAGTTCAAAATGTGTACATACAACAAGCGTGTGTACATACAAATGTGTAGGCCTACATACAACAAGCTCACAATGCGACGCATTGTGAGCTTGTAGATTGGCTATTTTCAAAAGGCCGAAATGTATAGGGTTGTTTTCAAAAGGCCGAAATGTATAGGGTTGTTTTCAAAAGGCCGAAATGTATAGGGTTGAAGTGGTTTCTTTTCTTTTTTATGTTCTAATTTTGTTTTCTAAATTTAAATCTCCAAAGTAACTATAGTAACTAAAGTTTTCAAATGATTGTAGTGGAGTAAAAGTACAAATTTTGGCTCTGAGATGTTACTGGAGCAGAAGTAAAAGTACTGGAAATTGGATATAATCAAGTAAAGTACTGTACAAATACCTCAAACTTGTACTGGTGCCGTGCACTGACAATAGCCGATCTGCAAGCCCACAAGGTGTCTCAATGTGACACACTGTGGGTTTGTAGTTCTATAGTATTGTTGGCACGCGACACCGCACCGTACGTTGAAGTGAATCAGGCTTATGTCCCAGTTCTCCTCACCTGGTTGTGTTGCCCATGTGTCACAAAACAGAACTACAGAGCCACTGGCAGTATCGCTAACGCTGCTTTCTCCTTGACAAGAAATTAAACAATGAAGAAACAAAACAGGATTTTGGTTACGCTGATTGGCTGAAGGGGTTGTCTGTCAACGCTGTAGCGTCAGACTCCATTGGCATATGGCAATACAAATTCTGTGACGTGGCCCAAAGAAAGGCAGAACATTTCAAATGGATCGACAAAATCATTAAAAAAAATCTTTCAACTAAAGATCTTTTTCCTTTTTCAAGAGCTGTGAACTTGCAGGCGTTACTATCATTTTATATTGTCTATTACTATATACTAGAGCGGTGCCCGTGGGGCCTCTACAGCGGTGCCCGTTGGGCACTGGTCTACTTGGAACGATGCAAGTTGGAAATGCATGCACAGCAGTGCCCGTTGGTCACTGGCCTACTTGGAACAAGTTGTAAATGCATGCCCCACCCAGATATTATGTCCGTGTCCCTTTTATGCCCATCTATGGAGTTATTTGTCAGGCTTGCCCAAATATGGAGTCTATGCAGACGTCAGAATGATGTCAGAACAGGCCAGCTCCATATATGGACACTGGGCAGGGGCCCTGTCCAGAGCCCGGGAAGAGGGCTTTTTTGTCGTGACAGAGACGATATATTTTATATTTTAATATATTCACATTATAGGGATAATGGTGCCCATGTGATGAGACATTTTGGCTGATATCGATATCCAATATAATGAATTGCTTTCATGGCTGATAACCGATATTACCGAAGTCGATATGATCTCATTCTGTATTGAAATATTATAATAATTTAGTCCATTCTGAAAAATACAGGCAAACAGGGTGTAAGCACTGCAGGCTTCTAGGCAAGTCAGATTGAACTGAAATACCTTTATTTTTAATATTGTGAGCTCGTATAGATCTGTTTGCAGTAAAGACAGACCGATTATTAATAGGACAGATTCATTCATCGGTCTGATTGATTGATCGAACCGATGCCGATTAATCTAATAACAACTCAAATCGGCCGATACCGGTGTGTTCGCCGATTAATCTCCCATCACTAATTCACATGCTTCTTTCAGTCCACTGATGTCTCTGGGGGTGTGGTTTCAACACATCGTTGTCCCAAATGTATTATCGGATAAAT
The DNA here is from genome assembly GCF_963924005.1 of Protomyctophum bolini. Classification (NCBI taxonomy): domain Eukaryota; kingdom Metazoa; phylum Chordata; class Actinopteri; order Myctophiformes; family Myctophidae; genus Protomyctophum; species Protomyctophum bolini. Next base: position 29,305,379 of record NC_137862.1, on the reverse strand, counting down.
ATTTAATAAATTATGTAATATTTTTTACATCAAATAGTAACGGTGAACACAGGCATTAACAATTATACTAATTAACCCGTTAAGGACGGGATCGCATCTGTGTCACCTCATACAGTAGCGTTTAACCAATTGAACTATTATGTTAAACTTTAGCTGTTGAAAAGATAGCTCATAGCTTGTAGATCTGCTATTTTTGAAAATTTGTGAAAACGTGTGCAAATCTTTGGATATATATTATTTCACAGCGAATGTTTTTAACAAATTTCTTTGCTTCTGGAACAACATATTTTCAACATTATTTTGGTGGCCGATTACATACTGTATACTTTTTGGGGTCCTTGGCATGAAATACTTTGAGAACCACTGGCATAGAAACAGGTTTTTCAGAAAACTGAATCTGTCCTCGGTCCTAAATTAGTTAAGGCACTGTTCCATTTAGAATGCATTTGTAGAATCTGTCCTCGGTCCTACTGTAAATGAGTTAAGGTACTGTTCCATTCAGGTCAGACAGAGTCATGGCGCATGTTGTCTCACCGGAAAGGCTATACACTAAATGGAACAGAACATTAATTAGTTGGCAACACCCGTGTTTAGCCTATTTCATGTCAATGCTGGCTGCCTCGAAGAAAAAAAGGTGTAGGCCTATTCTGATGCCATGTAACTCTCAGTCTAACAGGGACAATCTGTGACCATGCAGAAACTCCATTCTGTATACAAGACACAATGCCTGCTGTACTGTGAAATACCTCTCTCTCTCTCTCTCTCTCTCTCTCTCTCTCTCTCTCTCTCTCTCTCTCTCTCCCTCCCTCCTAGGCCTATTAAAGTTGTCCTTAAATGTACCATAATTTTTCAATTAACATTGCAACATTGCAAAAAAGAATAATAAATAAATACAATTAAAAAGCATTAACATTTTGCGCTTGCCAAAACACATGGCGAACATCATTGTAAGCTCGTAGATTGGTTATTTTCGTCACATTTTACATTTTATGTATGGCGAAAAACTGAAAATACAAATAGGCCTGAGGGACTCAATAACGTATATCAAGTGATTAAAATAAAGCAATGTCTGCACCGCTATATTATAAGAAACTATTCCTCTCCCCCCCCCCCCCCCCCCCCCTTGAGTTGAGTGTGCACCTTCTGACAGTGTTTGATCCGGCAGGAGAGTAGTCTAAAAATATAGCAATGTGAACACTTTTTTCAAATGTACATATGGCCCCTCTCTCTCTCTATCTCTGGCTTCTATGCATGTATAGGGGGGGAACACATGACAAGGCACCACTTCCCCTGACAAGGAGTCCTGACATAAATGCTCCATGTAAAGTCCTGCTACACTTAGTGTACGGAGAGCCCAGGGCTGACGAGCCAATGGAGTCTTCCTCATTAGGATACTGTGATTGTTCTAGTGATTGCAGTAAAAGCCTCTCTTCACCATGCACAGGACTGACATATTTCCTCAGTGGCTGACAGGCTAAAGCAGCCATGATTGGACGTTGCGGGATCGTGTGTGTGTGTGTGTGTGTGCTTGCGTGCGTGCATGTGCTTGCGTGAAATAGCTGACTGCTCATTTAACTCTGAAAAGTGTTCAAATGGAACCTAATCGATGGGTCCACTTGGTTCCATGTGTACCCTCTCTCTGCACACTCAATATTTTGAGTGAGGCAGCTGGAATTGCAGAGAATCCTGCAATTTTAGAATTGTGGACCGACACACACACACACGCACGCGCACACACACACACACACACACACACACACACACACACACACACACACACACACACACACACACACACACACACACACACACAGGGAGAATATGTTTTGAGCAGAACATAAATAGCATCACTATCGTCTATCAGGCAGAAACCTGTGTCCCAAAAATGTTAGTTTCCACAAAATGCAAATGGATGCATCCGGTGTAGTTTAGTCACAAGCTGTAGTATTCATACATTGCATTGGTTTGATACTAAGCCCTTTTAAACTTTTTTAATGAATATCTTTTAATTTGTATGTAGCCTATGGTAGTGTATGTTGATGCAATATACAGTATAGAACTACAATTGGGGTGGTTGTATTGTGTCGTGTGTGTGTGTGTGTGTGTGTGTGTGTGTGTGTGTGTGTGTGTGTGTGTGTGTGTGCTAGGCTACAGATGTAAACTTTTAGTTTTTATCTTTGGCAGCCTAGGGCATGTGCATAAGTTGGTTGTGAGGGGCTTACAAATGGCCGGCCTTTCCAAAAGGAGTTAGCGAGGTATTGCTCAGTTTCAGCCATTATAGGAAGCCGCTCAATTTGGAGGAGGCGTTGTTTCCTTTATCCATGATTTATGTCTGCTGCCCTGTGTCCGACATGTCAGCTGCACTGTATGTAACGATGCTTTGCCGTCCATGCACGTTGTAACTGGCTGCTCTCCCACTGTCAAACTGCACTGGCAGTGTTTATGTCCTTTGTACAGTAACAAGGTATTCCTGTACTTCTCATTATGTGGACATAAATAAACATTTCAAATGTGTGTGTGTGTGTGTGTGTGTGTGTGTGTGTGTGTGTGTGTGTGTGTGTGTGTGTGTGTGTGTGTGTGTGTGTGTGTGTGTGTGTGTGTGTGTGTGTGTGTGTGTGTGTGTTTTGCATCTGTGCGTGCAATTGCATGCGTATGTGCGTGTGTACTACTACTGTTCCAACAACATTGCACACCTGCAGTACATGTCATCATGGATACAAAGTACCTGCTGTACACTCCATGGATGAAGTGAATATAATCCAAAGAACACTTCAATAACGTGACTAATGTAATAGTGGAGTCATGCACTTTCCTGCAGCACCATGAAGGTCACATCATCATGGCCGCATTGTGTTTTGTCTCTACATGACTGCTTTTGTTACACCATAATGACATGTCCCTGTGCTATAGAGTATAGTATCGTGTCTCCCCTCCATTAACAGTGTAGGGATGAGTGAAGTGATAGTCATTCATTCATAAGTGAAAATAAGACAGAGACAATAGATGAGAACCGAGATCGGGAGCCATTTCCTATGACCATGAACAGGCCACAACCCTGTTATTTTCCTGATTTTCTTTGAATATATATATATTTCACAGTGCTGAAAGAACACAACTCTCGCACACCGTCTTCAAATTGCAAGAAAATAAATTGAACGGGAATACAACACATTTTGGTTATCTTAAATGGACATTTCACGGCCTGGGCCGGCTTAGCGGTCAAGGCACCTTGGCTGGTAATCCAGCATGACAGTGTGTCGCGGGTTCGAGTCCCGAAACACGACAAACTTTGCTGTATGTCTTCCCCGCCATCTCTCTACCAGTTTCCTGTCGAGCTACTGTATCAATAAAGGCAAAAAGAAAAAGGCCCAAAAATATCTTTAAAATGGGATATTTCACCACTGAAAGAAACCCTATAGCTACCACCCTTAGATCTCCATATATGGAGCTGACCTATGACGTTCCATTATGTTGGTCTGACCTCATCAAACTCGGTACACTCATGCTCCTTATATGGCAAGTACATCATTAATTCCATGTTGATCTGACCCCTCATGCCAAAGCTCCATGCAGTGCTCGCCCAGCAGTCTACCGTCAACGAGGCGGATGCTTGTACGCGACCAAAGGGCGAGGTCGCTTCTTACTGGTTATATATTGTAGTATAGATAACAGTAGCACAATTTGAAATGTTTGAAATGATGACGGGTTTGACTGGATTGCTGAATTCCAACAATGACCATAATGCTTTGGTGCACTTCCCCTTCTTGTGGAGTGCAGGGCGGATTGATGGAGGTGTGACTTTGTAGTCCAGAAAGAGAAGTGAGACCACATTTCCATGATGGCATCATGTCTAAAATATCCAAAAACACACATGGCACATGAAACCCCCAAGGAAGTGCATGTGTCTTGTCTCCGACCTAAACACCATTAAAATAAGATATTTTTGCAAAAGGGGTAAAGTGGCCTTTTTACTATACTCAAGTATACAGTATACCTCACTGCCCCCAGAGCCTGGGTCTATACCTGCCCCCCTCCTTTCTAGGGAGGGACTCACAGCATTGTAATGCAACTCATTGTGATCTTGTATAGTTCTACTAGTTTTGCCTATAAATATTTGACCTATGACCATGAATTTAAGTTTTACTGAAAGTTGTATCACATATCAGTAACAATACAACGAATAGCTAAGCCTTGTTGTCACAGATGGTTCAAGCTATTCATGTTTTTCTTTTTGTTATTATAATACCTCCACATGTATAAAGTTTCACATAGAGAACAACATAACCAATATTCCAATTCTATGTTTGGCAGACATTCACAATTCAACTATATACAGCATCAACACTCTACAGTAACAGATGTTTTATGGGTTATGTTAAGGGAGCGTGGCATAACAACCACTGCGTGGAATGCAGTCACAATAAAATATCTCTGATGTACGATGAAAAGGAAATCAAAAGAGCAGGCCTGCATTTACAGTTTACCTCCTCTATAAAGTTAACAGACGTGCACGCACGCATGCACGCATGCACAATATGGGGGAAGAAGAAAAAAAACTGACAGCCCATCATTAATTTGGGCTCATTTAAAGGTTTCTCAGCGTGCAGGATGTTGTGAGGCATTTGTGTTAATGAGCTACATCTTTCATGTGAAATGATGGCACAATTAGGAAAACAAAAGTGCAAGGTGTGACAATTTAAGTGAATGTGCTTTGTCAGTGTCTGCGAACAACACCTCGGAGACAAGTGCACGCAGAACACACCGCCGAGCTCATGAAAACGTTGCGGGGGGTTTAGAGGTCGAGGGAGGGGGGGGGGTTACCTTGCTGGAAAGCCTCCTCCAAAAGGATCCTCCTATTGAAGCTCTGTGACAGGGAATTAAATAGATGCTGCTGATTGTTGTGTAGCTCATGCGTAATTGTTGTCCTGTGTCTGTGTGCCCGCGTACCATGAGGAGATGTTTGTTGACAACGTTGTCTAAGGAGCAGCAGGGATGACTGGCCTGGCAAAGCACTGGAAAACAGTTTGAGGATCACTGACCATTATAGTGTATGTACACCTCTATCGAAAGGATGAGCCCCTAGAGATGCATCATCTCATTGTAGAGGGGGTCCTCAACATAAACAATACATACAATACATAGTTCACAAACAATACAACAATACATATAGACAACCAGACAAAAGCTCTCCCAAAGATAGCCACTCCCACCCCACTGATTCAACCCCTGTTCATATGGGAAAAAATCATACCCACTGCACAATAAAACCATATGTTACTAAATAAAATACAAACATGCGGTAGCAACATGCACATGTGATAATAAACAGCAGCATCAAGCAAACAGGGTACAAATATGAACATGCATATCAATCAGTACATTCCGTTTGTTATAGAAGGACAAAGATAACTGCCAAGAAGGATACGTAAATTAGAAGCATGAGCACTCTGTTAGAAGGTGAATGAAGATTGATTGTAAAACTATTGATGGATCGATATAGTGTTTTAAAACTGTAATTTATTTTCTGCACCATTGAGTTAATATGGGTCCTATACTATACTGTATATAGTGTCCCATGCCCCATTGTCATAATCGGTGAACTCTCTACGAAAAATATCCGATCTACCTCCGATCTCGTGAGCTTTTCGGGCCAAGATAATCCACATCATGGGTGAACCATAGAAGATCTATTGATGAAGATCAGAGGGAAGAACAAGGCAGGAAAGAAGACAGTTTGAGCGCTTTGTTCCACAAACAAGTAAAGTGTTTCAGATAGTCAAAGCTTGTTTCACAAAAGCACACTCGTCGGGTCTCTCTTATCGTATTTACAAATGGCACAGCCGTAGGGTCTCTCATGTATACAATAGTATATGTAAGTCACTGCACAAAGAGCATGGAATATACGGTTGTGTGTAACTTACCAACAAACTCCGGTAAACTCCTGTAATGTACCATCACCCCTGTATATTACTGTATATGCCAGCTAAACTTGAGGTTTACGGGCAAATCTAGTGCCCAAAATTGCCTGTTAACCCCTCTTTTCACTGGGTGCAACCGCAGGGTCTTTCTTATAGCTTATTTCCATGCTGTACAGCCCTATCTATAGATGTGTCTCAAATCATGTTTTATATATTCCCACGAGTGAGGAGTACAGAGAGAGCTGGACTGCTCAATAGTCCTGTGACAAGGGAAATGTCAGACAGGCCTTAAGAGAGGAGTTCAGTACAAAAGAGGGGTGACTAAAAAGGGCTGGACGACAGTTGGAATGCAAGCACGGTTTGCACTGCACAGCATGTGGCTGCACATCTGATGCCTTTAAAATGGTACGGTGGTATGGTCTGAACAAAGGAATGGACACCTTTAGCCACAGGGTTCACAGCACAGAGCAGAGGGTTTGGGGAAAAGAATGAATACAAATCGTATACCGCAGATGGAAAATATATAACGGAAATAAAATAGTGTGTAGGCCTACATGAAACTGTAATGTATTTTCCCATCAGTGTATAGAGGGGAAAAAGGAGGGGCCTAATGACAGACCCCTGGGGAGACTCCTGGGGTCAATGAAGTGCATATGCTTTAAACATTTTGACAGGTCTACAACAATATAACGGTCACACGCTGTACTAACACATACACTGCGAGAAACATGCAGTACTGCATTGCGATGTGTGATTGCAGGTACACAATCACATGACGTTGAAATTGTAAAAAACACAGGATTTGATCCTCCCGTGCAGACAGCAGAGGGACATCCTGTGATGGTGAAAAGTAGTTCATTTCAGTTCACTTGAGGTGAGGTGCACCTCGAATGAACTCAAAGGTATTTGAGGTGAGATGAGTTACGTTATCGTACCTCACCTTGCATTCCAATATGCCCTCCAAGTCTGTATCGCCTGTTGCTGCAAAGAGAGGGTTAGAGTTTGTGTGTACGTTTAACCTCATTTTTATCATTTTATTTAATTTAATTTAATTGTCTCCACCAGGCCGAAGGCATGGGGAGAGAGAACATTTTGCACTTGTGAGTCCGTGTGTGTGAGTGTGTGCGTCCGTCCGTCTGTTACCAGCTAATCTCCGGCACCGTTAACCGTTAACCACATGTCCCAGAACGGCTTGTTATAGCGCCACCAGGAGCCCAACTTTGAAAATATATTACTCCTCTAGATTCTGTCCAAAAATCGCGCAAATCTCGTTATGTGTGGAATAATAACAAAGTCATTTGTACAATATATATAGGGCACGGGCTGCCCCGTGACACACACTATCTTTATAGTCATGTGTTCAATCAAGACGGATCTGATATTTCATATTCAATCCTAATTGGCTAACATTGGCTTTCAAAGTTTGCAAGTTATGAACAAAAAGCCTCAAATCTTGAACACACCATGCAATTTACGTGACATCTTTCACAGACTTTCCTACTAGGCTGAGGAATATATATCCCACCCTTTTCACATTGGCCTGTTATAGCGCCATCAACAGGTGCTTTTTGCAAAACATATTTTTGGAACAAAATGCTTCAAATCATCAAATCATCTGGCACCACTGTCCCTTCCATCTATAAATTAGCGACTTTAAGCAACGACGGATACGGCAGTCGGCTACGGCAACCGGAAATGGAACAGTGCTCGATACATAAACCTGCTCTCTGTCGCAGCCCTTACACTTACATGTAGTGTCTACAACGCCATGTCATAAACATGTTTATTGAAATTATAGCTGTCATACATTTACACCGATTGGGGTGGCTCGTATCAATGGGCAAGGGGGGCTCAGCCCTCCCTATCTTATGGAGTAAAGATGAAAAATTATTATTAAAATGTTTTAGAATAGATACTTTTATATTCTGCAGCAACAGCATCAAATAGTTACAAGAAAAACACAAAATAGGTCAAAATGGGCTGATTTCTTACAGCCCAAAAGGCTTCCATTGGTTTTCATTGCGTTGAATGATTGACAGCTGCCAAGACACGCCTGCTTGGTTTACTTGCCATTGGGGCTAAATTAAATCTCTCAGCCCCAGAGCCAATAGGGTAACAAGACTACTCGCCCCGTTTCTGTTTTCCTCCCAGAATTTTCCCCAGTGAGGGGTGGGAGAGGCTGGACAGCAGGCGGCTGGACTTTGAATTTCTCAAACTATAAACTTTCATGAGAGCAGACAGCCTAAGTACAAATATTATTTAATGACAGTATATAAGAGCAGCTATCTACATATACCGGTAAATACAAACAATGTTCAGTGGAGTGTTTGTTGTGGGCATGCACTTCTGTTGTTGTGGAGCACTTGCAGTAGCCTGTAACAAAGTATAGGCCTGTAGTTATGTAGTAGTGTCATTGCTGTGTACTTTGATATCTGGAATATGATGCTATTGCTGCAGGTTGAACTCTATGGTTGAACTAGTAGCATATAGTATAATGGATGTCTTATAGCCCCGCCACCCAAAATCACTGCCAGCCGCCACTTGCCATCACCTCTCTTGTGCTGTGTAATGTGTTGGCATGCTCTGAATATTAACCATGTTTATTAAAACGGTTTTAGAATAACACAGATTGCTCCAGGACCTTACTTTTTCCACTGCTGATCATGTCCAGCGCATGTAAGAATTAAGCAATATCGGCAAGTTAGCTGATGCGCGATGGGGTGTTTTAAAAAAATAATAATAATAGTGTTTATGTTTGACACATGCTGCATGGACGCGTCACCATTGCAACCAATGTCGCTGTCACCGGAGGCTGACGATTGCTTAACGATTTTGACAGCTACGGCGTGGGTGTCATAGCCGCCGTACTTCCGTGTAGCGGAGCCGTCCTGAAAACAGTCATTGTTTAAAGTCCCTATTGTTTCAGTGGTGGGGGTGCAAGTCCGTTTAAAATCTTAAATGTGAGACAAGCATCTGCAAAATGTTTAAAGCTATCAAAATGTAATAAGTTGTACTTTTCGATTATGGCAATGGTTGTAACGGTTGGGCTTTTGGTCCAGTGTTTTTAGTGTCTGTTTGTACAGTGACTCTATGGGTTTTAAAGTTGTCACAATAACCTTTCACTGCTTGTACCTGTATGAGTGACAAATTGCCCTCTTGGTTCTTGATTTGCTGTGCGTATGTGGTATGTGCGTGTGTGTGCTTTTGTGACAGCGTTCTAGTTGCTTTCCGTTCAGTTTGGCAGGTTTGATTTGCCTTAATCCATGCTTTGACTCCAGGTGTAAAAGCTGGAAGTTACTTCTTGTCCAACGAGCGGTAGAAGATAAATTGCAAAAAGGGAAATTGCTTTACGTGGAAAAAGAAGATTGCCCAATTTAAATAAAACACAATTATCCACAAACGACAATCACTTGATGGAGGTTGGAGTGACTAGATTGTCTGCACAGAGCATGCTGACATCTTTAACCAGTACAGTTGCCTACTTGGTAGATTCCTTTTTCACTCTACACCAATGTCTTCACCAGAATATCCAATCTACAAGCTCACAATTCGAGTGGTTAAGTTGTGGGGCAGCCAAGTTGTATGAGTCTATATACACACCAGGCTGTATTTTGTTGCCCAGAATGAATAGGTTGTACTTGAAGAGATTAGGGCAGTGATGGTATTTCAATGGCTTTCGGTCCAGTGTCTTATCATCTTGTTTAGAACATGAAGAGCCGTTATTGCAGTTTTATGACCAATTTGTGATACAAAAGACCATTGCATGCATACTGTAGGTCTGTTGAAAATTCCTTATGCACTGTACCTGAAATTCATCAATCTGCATTATTATGCACTTTAAAAGTCAGCATAGAATCTAAATGAATTCAGAGATGTAGTTGAATAATTTTTTCCATGTCTTTTGGTTTAATGGAGAAGTATATTCTGAAAGTGTTCCCCATACAGGAATTACTGAGTCATTGTGCCAAGAAGTTGAAATTAGAAAGTTATAAAAGGAGGATGTTTTGGAGGACTTTGTGAAATGACTTAAGTGAGTCAAGGACGACGGTAGCCTCCTTAGGCTCCTTCGCCGAGTTTGGACATCTGAAAAGCTGATTGAGCCACTAACTAATAGGGAGATTTTGGGTCGGAAATGATTGGCGTCTGGGATCTGATAATCTGGCCAGATAAATCACGATTAGGGCCGGTTAGGGCCGGCCCAATAATTAGCAGACATGTTTGATATCTATCTGGGTGATTGATTATGTGACTGGGGGGGCAGTGGGACCGACCGAGAAAGACAAGTTTACACTTCTATAGGTGAGAGAGACGTGAATGAGAGAACTTTTGACATGGTGGACCAATTTATATTGTAAAATCAAAGACATTTGTAAACTCTCTGAGTTACAAGCCCACTTAACTATCATTTAGCTGGGGACACCCTGGAACTACCGTAAGATATAGACACTCACAAACGTGAGTGTCTATATCAGTGGTTATCAAACCTTTCCATGCCAAGGACTCCCAAAATAATAGGACACGGACCCCCCCCCCCCCCCCCCCATCTGAAAATGTTTAGTGGCAGGGACCCCCAGAAGCAACGATTTGTGTAAAAAATAAAATACAACACATTTTCCTGATTTGTCTGCTTTGGGTCTGACGGACCCAGCCATGGGTCCGACGGACACGACACCGGGCACTGATCTCCCTGTTGGTGTGTGGAATGCGTGTGTCATTTTTGAAGTCGGCAGGAGCTAACGGTTCGAGTTACGTGGATTACAGACGTACTGTAGCCTACTTACACTCACAGAAAAAGAAACGTGGTGCATTTATAGATAGATTTCTTCGATTTTTCTCCATTGTCAACATATGGCTAATTAGTGTTATTCCTACAACTCTGAATGCATTATGAACCGCATAAGCAGACCTTGTCCACTGGCAGTATGTTTGGAGCGGCTTGGCACAGTATTGTCAGACTCATTAGTTACAGTCAGCCTATGGAGTGAGTAAGAGCCAAATGCTCGGCCTAGCACATAATGCTGCTATAGGGTGAACTAATGAAACTGTAATTACAAAACATAATGAAGAATGCGCAGTGTACAGTATGTATCGTCCAGGAATGTCAGGGGCTTTAGCTTTTAGTGAGCTTGATTCACAGTGTGCGCAGTATTTTACTCATGGATTTTTTTATGGACTCTGATGATTTTCTATTCTAACAACCATGTATAACGCCGGATATCTCACAGTGCAGTGCAAAGCCTCTGAGGTGTTTTAGCATTTAGAGAATTTCACACTGCACAGTCCAATATCCGCGGCACATTGCATGCGTGCATGTGTGATGTATTTGTGAGCTGTAACAAGCTGCTCTATGTAGGCTAAGGTCCATTTCCAGTGCTGCTTATAAAGTTATATCGTCCCCAGTGGGGCTCATTTAGCAGAGGGTGTGTGGAATAGACTCCCCGTTGCAGTGCAATGCGTTGCAGCATGCTGGCTGTCAGATCTGCAGCATCCTGGCAGTGCAAAGATATAATGCAGTCCTCATGAAAACGCACTTGGGTGAAATCAGCCCTCAGCGGTTTCCGCCAGACACAGTAGGGGTTGGCCCTTGGCCCCTTGCATCCAGCAGCCCAACCCAGTAGTCACTTTGAGCACTGTATGTCGGACATTACTAACCCTATACCCAAACCCTAACCCTAACCTCATGCCTTAACCGGCCATGTATGCCGGACTCCATCGCCTCATGATCAGTCTTAACTAACTGGCCACGGTCTAAAACTGGCCAACGGCAAAAAAAAAACAGTTGTTTGCAGTTTGCACAAAAGTATACTTGGTGCAAGCAGGATTCAAAACCGGGAGGTGTAGATTCAGGGTATATTAACTCAGTGCTTCCCAAACCTTTTTATATCAAGGACCCCCAAATTGACGCGGACCCCCATTTGAAAAGATATGCCAGGGAGCCCCATAAGAGAAGATTTGTCATGGTTCTCAAATCAACCCGTTTAATTTCAAGGACCCCCAGTTTGACATGCATTTAGCTCAGGTCCATAGCTCTATTGCGTTGCATTTAGTGCTATGTTACTCTCAACTTCCGCCGCTCGCATGAATGCAGACCAGCCTCTCGTCTTTAGCGTAAATAAAAATAAAGTTTTTGCTACTCACCAAAACAAAGGCGGGTTGTGTCATTAGAAAGCCTACTTTCCTTAGTGGAAGCAATCTGAGCCCCCCACCACACGTATAAACAGTACTTTTTGGCCAGAAAGGGATTTTTTTTCACCAAAAGAAAAATATTCTCTATATGACAGCTCTTTTCAGCTCCCGTCCGCTTCTCATTGTAAATAGCAATATCTAAACGCGTGAATCTTTTTACAATAACGGAAGCCATTGAAGGTTAAAATGGGTCTTAATGCTTCCAACTCGAGTAGAATTATGTTCCATGACAAAGAAAATATATGATGTGGAGACGATTATTATCATTACTATTGAAGGTGGTAACAGTCCATTTACTCAGTACGATTATTTCGCGGGCATATTTAGAATGTGTGCAGGATTTAGTTGACACAATTAAATAAAATTACAATATTATTCAATGTGGGGCAGACAGCCTGTCACAGCCAGATTTGGGAGACCAGTTTAGCGTTGTTGTTGTTGCAAGGAAAGCGGTACAATGAGACTTTAGTGGTTGTTTTAGTCTCAGATCAGTTCAAACACCGCTCCGACGGAAGTATCTCAGAAGTATCTCTGGAGGGGGGGCGCTTAACAGTACATCACGACTAAAATACGGATTAGTTCTCTATAGCGTTGCCATTGGATCAACCCCGATCACTCGGTATACTACATACCGCCAAGTCTCACTCACACGTCTTTTTTTTCGTCCCAATATATTTCAGCTCCACACGGATTTGGACGTGGGTGGCAAGAACATCAAGTACGTGCTGGCGGGCGAGGGCGCGGGCACCATCTTCGCCATCACAGAGATGACGGGCGACATCCACGCCATGAAGAGGCTGGACCGCGAGGAGAAGGCCGAGTACACGCTCACGGCGCAGGTGGTGGACGCCGACACGGACCTGCCGCTGGAGCCGCCGTCGCAGTTCATCATCAAGGTGCAGGACATCAACGACAACCCTCCGCAGTTCCTCCAGGGCCCCTACAGGGCCTCGGTGCCCGAGATGTCTGCTGTGGGTGAGTCAACATGAGCGCCACGCGAGACACACACACACACACACACACACACACACACACACACACACACACTCAAGCCCCCCAGAACGGCTTCTTTTACCCTACTGGTCAAAGCTGGGACTGCAGGCGGGGGGCCCCCATGCATTTAGCACGAGGTAAACCCCCGTGCAGCAGCTGAGGGTTTAACCTTTGAGTGCTCGTTTTCACTTCCGCATTTTGGACACCAAAGTTTTGTGTCTAAAATCGGGATTTTGTTTTGCAGAAGTAGAGCGTTTTTCCGGGTGCTTCAAAACGTCACTGAACAGTCAACTTCCATTGAAATGAATAGCTGGGGGGGGGGGGGCGTGGCTGTCGCTTCGATCCGCACGCTATCCTCTATATATGCACCCACTGGTTAGCAGTGGCTCAGCGGTGTATAGTGGTGGCGGGGGTTAGTGTCGGAATGTCTCTTGAGCAAGACGCTGAACCCCGAATTGCTCCCGATGTGCAGGTTGGTTCTTTGCTTGGTTTCCGCCGCCATCGGTGTATGAATGTGTGGCTATGGGTGAATGTAATGCAGAATCTATGGATATGAAATGTTTTCCATATTGTGCAGCCCTAACACGCACGCACTCACGCACGCACACACACACACACACACACACACACACACACACACACACACACACACACACACACACACACACAAACACACGCACACACCAGCAAAAAAAACAGTACATAATACAGACCAGAAGACATTTGGTTGTTGGGAAATAATGAGCAAAAACATTTGGGTCATCCATTACTCTTTTCCCAGTTGGGATAAACCACAGAAATATGTATGAAGAGCACTATGTGGGCAGGTAGCCTATTAAACAGTATGATAATGATGTATAACGGTGCAATAGTGTGTACAATCACTGGCACAATACCAGCTTCTATGGTATTGGTATGCCTTGATGTTTGGCATGGTATTTCTTAGCATACATACAGTATGAGGGAAGAAATCAGTGAATTCTCCTTGTGGAACACCGTGTACCTGCAATCATAAATGATCCAAATATTTATCCCATTTAGACCTGAGACCAGATTCTACAAATGTTTCTATGTCAGTGGTTCTCAAACTATTTCATGTCAAGAACGACTGGAATTATATGTACTTGGCCGCCGACCCCCATCTGAAAATATGAATCCCCAGAAGCAAAGATTTGAGTTAAATACGTTGAAAAAAATCTACAAGCTTGTAGCGCGGCACAAGCTTTGTAGATCTGCTATTTTTCAATAGCTAAAGCATAACATGCTGTAATGCTTAAACTCCAAAAGGGGTTCCCATTCTGAATGGGCTAAGACAATGCGATCATGCACTTGAGGTTCGATATGATGCAGGCCGGGTATATTTTCTTATCATCGTAACAGCAGAACATACAGGCAGCTCAGACCGTACATACAGTATGTGAACGCATTGTTGTGTCGTATACACAAACCCACACCTATTAGCACAGGCCTTTTGTGAACACAATGCTGGCATCCACAGTTTGCTTGACAGCATGGAAGTAGTGCTAATTGCCCACGGCTACGGCGCCCCATCCATATATATCCTCCTCTGCCTCCCGGTATAACAACTAAACACACAAAACCGTCTCAAACTATTTGAGCAGGGATAACATTATTCATATATTCCACATAGAGTAATTCTTATACTCACCCATGCATATGAATCGCTATACTGTCTGATCACGTGCATTTCAAACATGCTGCTCGCGGTTACTCGGTTGGATGTCTGCGAGTGAAATGTGTGTACACGTTTTAAGCGAAGCCCTCCAGTTGACCCCCCGGAGCAGTGCCAGTGCAGGCTTTAGCCTGAGTTGTACAGTAGGTTGCGTAACGGTGTCGCACGGCTGAAAATAGCTCAGGACCAGGGGGGCAGTCAGACGGATATTTTGTGAAGCCACTAAGGAAATGAAAGTTCATATAATGGCCTGTTGTGGCGCTGTCATTGGGCTCAAAAAAACCCATAGCCCCATACAAGTCCATGTATTTGGGCCCAACTTCACCTAGACTGTATTACCTTAATAAACATGGTCATGAATACTTTTTGCTTCCAGTCACTAGTTTAAAGTCTCATTTCTAATGTCATAATATTGTTTTTGGAAAATTATGGTCCCATTTATTAAAAAAATGACCATAAAGTCGCGCATGTTCTGAGGGGCGTGGCTACCGTTACGGGATCCCCCACCCACTCGAGTCAAAATAAAAACCAACAAAGAAGAAGGGGGAAGTCCCGCCTCGTTGTCTGGGCCAGCCAATGGGCCAGCTGGCCTGAACTGGGCCAAAACGGATCTAGAAAGATGGCGACTTCCATTGCAAGGACTGACAGGCTTCATTTTACGTTCACGTTAGACCCGCGGAACGCTTTGTCCATATTTTTTATAGTCTATGCTCAGGACGCATTCTGAGCTATTTATATATTTATATATCAGTGGTTTTCAACCAGTGGTCTGCGGACCACCAATGGTCCTTGAGGTGGTTCCAGGTTATCACTTGCATTACTTAATTTACAAGAAGTCTATACACAATTAGAGAATGTAGAAAATGTTTTATTTTGATCAACGTTTGCCTTATCTCTCCTTATGGTACCACATCAATATATAGCATGGAATGTGGACATGGTCCAATGACAACAAAGCATTCTTTAGTTTTGTGTCCGAGAGGCTATAAATCTCATCAAATGGTAATTTGATGAGAATTGGCTCAAATGCCGAATAAATAATGGACGTTGATGTGAAGACGGTTGAAAACCACTGTTGTAGCTCATCTCCTTTCAGCGCGTGACCAAGCATATTGCTCATAAGGCTTCACAGTGAATCCTTTTTGACGACTATAGCCGGCCGCTGATCAGCGAGGCTTCCCGTTATAGCTGTTTTGACATTGGGGGAGAGTGGAGAGGGCAATGGAGGTCTATTGTTGTTATGCACTGGTACGCACTTGTTACTGTGATTCCTCGTTGGGGGGTTCCTCTGGTTACCTGGCCTGTCATGATGCTGATCTAGCATCCGGGGGCCAAGGTAAAGGCGGTGGGGGTGGTACTTGGATGTAACTGAATCCGTTTGCTAGACCTCCTATAGATGGCTTCCTTCCAGGCCGTAATGGAGGCTTCAGTTTGACTTAGTGTCAGGTCTATTTGCTGTTGATAGTGGTGGTGGTGGTGGTAAGTAATGTAATGTGATTCCTTTCATTTAATTTTACTTGAGTATAAAAGCAGCAAGACCACGAATGTTATAGAGATGTTTTGTTGAAATGAAGGGACCGTACCTATGTTCCCTCAGCCCTATGTTCCCTCGGGTCCGCGTCAATATGCAGACGGTCCGATCGACAACCTACCTCAAACCCTCACCCTAACCCTAACCTCCCCCGGGGCAGACACCTAAACCTAACCACCCACCCTCTCCCGACCCCCAGCGCACCTCGGACCAATGCTCCTTCTGAGGGAACATAGGGCTGAGGGAACATAGGGCTGAGGGAACATAGGTATGACCCCGAAATGGGATGTCCTGCATCAAACGTTTTACTTGGGTTGTTTGTTTTTACGTCGGGACACACACGCCTCCTCAGGAGACTTGGGTCAGATCTGAATGCCTTTTATTTGGCGTTATAGGAACCCGCTGCGACCCCATGCATGCCCCTGTTGATGTCAAATGCACAACCTTCCGCATGAAAGGCATATTGTGCTAAAAGTAAAAATACAAAAGTTTTGGCATCAACATCTACTTTAGTACTTACTAAAAGAAAATAGTCATTATGCAGGGTCCATTTCACAATCATATTAGTGGATTGTAATTAGTAATGCATTGGGAAAGGTGAGGCTGATTTGAATTACAGTTCTGCTTGGTGGATTAACCTATAATAATAATTATAATTCATCAATATTTATCTGTTTAAAATTATATTTTCTATTTAGTACATTTTGATACCAATGATTTTGTTACTCAAGTATTTATTTTATTTCCGGACCTTTACTTTTTACATTTCTTATTTATTTATTGTCATCAAAGGTATTTCTTTATTGATTTTTCAATAACAAAATCCTTCAGTAGGCCTACTGATATTTTTACTTAAGTAAA
Organism: Protomyctophum bolini; assembly: GCF_963924005.1. Classification (NCBI taxonomy): domain Eukaryota; kingdom Metazoa; phylum Chordata; class Actinopteri; order Myctophiformes; family Myctophidae; genus Protomyctophum; species Protomyctophum bolini. The sequence continues at coordinate 29,288,197 of NC_137862.1, read as the reverse complement.
ACATTTGAGTACTGATTTTTTTTTCAACCACTGCTGAGAACATTAATTGGCAATAGTTTCATGCCAATTCGAGGCTTTCCATAAGTATAGATCCCTCCGTGATGAAGCTACGGCTGCTACGCTAACGCCACGCACTCTCGACTCCGCCACAGCAAATCCATCACTTCCTGTCTGCGTGACGACTGATATGACCGACCCCAGACATTCACACACCTCCCCCATTCATCATCATGCCAGCGTGGCAGGGGCACATCAGAAGGTATAGCAGTGTCCTTTACGTCTGTGTCTTGTTTCGACAATATTGTACCAATGGAAAGCGCTTCGGACAAAACCTCTTAACTCCATTAGACCCTCAAACTGTCTGCTGAAGCAGCTAACTCCACCACCTCTTCCCCCTCTCATGGAAGTAATTGACAATATATAAAGTCACAACACCAACTTTGATGAGGCAGTATTGCTTTGTTTTAAAAAATATATGGTTTTACTTAATTTCCTAAAAAATGTATATTTAGCATTTCCTGAGAAATGAGCATTTTGGAGTGGTTTCTTCCCCGACAGATTATTCGAGAATAGCAGATACAGTAGTGTCCTTGAGCAAGACCTATAACTCCTACAGTAACTGTGTGTGTAATAATGCACCATTTATGCATTACTCAATACTTAAGCACTATATACTTCTGCACTTGGTCTCCTCGTTTTTCCTTCCCCCCACACACAATCTCTTTTCAGAAAAAAATAGCCGACCTCAAACCTCACTGTGAACTTGTAAGTAAGTAAGCCCTGCCGAGCCATGAGGCTCATAGGGCACGAACCCTTATATCCTGATCCAACCCTTGATGCTGGGTCTTTGGTATGACCCGGCCGGGGATCGAACCCCGACCTCCCAGTCTCAGGGCGGACACTCTAACCACAAGGTATTTTCCTTATTATAGGAAGGAGTGTTCATGTGGGTATGACTTTAATATTGTCAGTTGTGTTGTGTAACACACTCACGCACTGGGGGTGTAACTTTTTAACAGCGATACGATACGTGTCACGATACGTGGTTGACGATATGATACATGGACAATATCGGTTCATTATGGCGATACGATACGATTCAATGATTTGAAATCGATACAGTAACTATTTTGCATATACACTAAATATGTGCAAAACTTGTGCAGTTCTTTTAAGGGAAATATTTATAATTATGGATATAAATCAGTAAACACAGTGATTCCTTGTATGATGCAGATTGCAGAACATTGTATACTAGATGAAGTTGAACACAAACCAACGCCTTGACATGAACAGAAAGAAAACACTTTTTTTCCCCGATAGACCTTTTGTATGCGGCTATATGGAATGGAAATGTATAATTAAACCCATCTTTTTCGATACGACATTTGCTGTTTACATATCGATATGCTTTGAATATTTTAAATTAAAATAGATATTTTGATACAGATACTATATCGGTACGCACACCATTATTTCCCCATGCATTCCTCTCTCTCTCTCTCTCTCTCTCTCTATCTCTCTCTATCTCTCTCTTTCTCTCTCTCTCTCTCTCTCTCTCTCTCTCTCTCTCTCTCTCTCTCTCTCTCTCTCACTCTCTCTCCCTCTTGTTACTTTGTTATAGTTATTTCAAGGCTAGTGGTGTGTATAAATGGGGAGGGGTTCTGTCCTCGGTCTCATTGAGACACAGACTCCTGGCTGTTGCTATTCATCAGGGCGACGGAGGCATGCAGCCTGCAGAGCTCATGCAGATCACATGTCTGAAGGGCTTCATTACCTGGAAGCCATGCTACCTTTTAGTTCTGACTCCATGGGGACGAGAGGAGAGGAGAGGAGGGGGAGGGTGTGCATTACATACATACAGGGAGAAAGAGAGAGAGAGAGAGAGAGAGAGAGAGCAAAAGTGCGCCTGGGAGATTAAAAGAAATGCAAAGAGAGAGAGACAGAGAGAGAGAGAGAGAGAGAGAGAGAGACTGACTGTACATATTCCAAGGGGAAGAGGGACACATTACTGCTGAACAATAATCTCTTTACAAATGAGATATGTTAACATAGAGACCAAACCAGGGGTGGGTTTGGGCGTTGTGTGTGTGTGTGTGTGTGTGTGTGTGTGTGTGTGTGTGTGTGTGTGTGTGTGTGTGTGTGTGTGTGTGTGTGTGTGTGTGTGTGTGTGTGTGTGTGTGTGTGTGTGTGTGTGTGTGTGTGTGCGCGCGCGACTACAATGCTTACATTCACTAGAAAGAGAACAAATGCCTGGGGAGCCTCCGAGGGCTAACATTAGCATCTTAGGACCCAAAGACTGACGATATTACATCCATAATTCAGCAGAACAATGGATAATAAATAACATTTGATGAATAAGTAATGTGCATTACGTGTCTCAGCGTATGTTTTTGATTTGATTTAGTTCCCCTTCATTTTCGGAACACGTCTGTCCGTATGATAGATACAAAAACAACGCTATTTTCGTGCTCGGACGGACAGACGGACACATGGCCAGCCATAATAAATGAATTCATTCAATTTCAATGTATACCAGACAAAAAAAATACCAAAGAACAACATGGGTTCCTATGAAAGGAGCCTGTTACAACTAATTTAACACACACACACACACACACACACACACACGCACATACACATGCACCAACACACACACACACACACACACACACACGCACATACACATGCACCAACACACACACTGCACTGCACATGCACACTACACACACTACACTGCACACGTGTGCAGCACCGGCCCACATGCCGTTGCCAAACAAGGTGAGATAGATAGGAGCAGCAGTGGTTTTATTTACAGAGAAACTCCAGCGTGTCAGTTAAATCCCCTCTGCCTTGCAGCTCTGTCCTATCTCTATTTAGCATGGCCTCAGAACAGGAGGGCAGCCGGGCTGGCTTGGCACCGAGGCACACCAGGGAGAGAGGGAGGGAGGGAGGGAGAGAGAGAGAGAGAGGGAGGGAGGGAGGGAGAGACAGAGAGAGAGAGAGAGAGAGAGAGAGAGAGAGAGAGAGAGGGAGGGAGAGAGAGAGAACTATGCCTTGGCCAGGATCAGTGCTCTGACCCTCGCCACTCCAGCTGAGCCTGTGTGAGTCTCTCTCCACCCACAGCTCCATCACCATCGCTCCGTGCCTCCACCCAAAACCTCCCTGTGGGGTGGAAGAAGTATACTCTCATGTTGTCTTTAAGTAAAACAGTCTAGCAGATCCACAAGATTGTAGATATGCTATAATGCTTTGGCTGGTAATCTGAAAAGTAACTATACAGTAGTAACGGAAGTTACGAAATAAGAAAGTACAATATTTACCTCTGAGATGCAGCAGAGTAGAAATGTATAAAGTATATATATTTCTTAGCAAAACTACCTCAAATAATCCTTCCTTCAGTACCTTACTATAGAGTAAATGTTCTTAGTTACCTCCCACCACCGCCCCGGCCCCCCACCCACCTCCTTCCCTCCGTCCCTGGCCCTGGCCCTCAGGAGCCCCGGTGGGTCAGATGTGACCTCGCCCCAGCCCGGCCCCTAGCTCATGGCCCCAGCCCTGGCCCAGCTGCCCGGCGTGTTCAAGGGCCAGGAGCCCCCCTGCCACTCCATCCATCTGCCAAGGCCACTGCAGCCCAGAGCCTGGGATCAGAGAGGAGACACACCGCCCAGGCTCCCATCCTTTCCCTGCTCAAACGGCCAAAGGCTCTTTGCTGCACAGATAAAAGACATTGCTATAAATGTGCATCTCGTTCTTTTTTACTGATGTTGGGGACCCTGAAATACTTGCCTGGATTTCTTTTTTTGTTGGTCGTAAAAAAACTGTGATTTCTCTCTCTCTTTTTGAGTGGTGCTAGCCCCTCCTATATTCAGCTATAGTGTAGATTTTTGTCTTTCACAAACATTAAATTCCCATTGACAATGAATGGATGATGTACGATGATAAGACTTCACACGGGTGTGTTTTTTTTTCTTTCTTGAAGGACCCATGCACAGTTTGATGTATTGGGCCACGGATCCCCATTTGAGACCATAATTAAAACATCTCTGGGACTCCAAATCTACACTGCAAAATTATCAGTGATAAATGAACTCAGAGTATTATAAAAAGGGTACCAAATGGGCCCCGAATGCATGGGTGCAATGTGTCCTTTACAGACCTGCCAAAGGCTCCATGTTGGATCGGTGGTGGTGGTCCCTAGACCCAATGTTGAGAACAAAGTGGCATACCACGATTAATGAGCCTTTTAACCCAGGACCCCTTTTGCTGTTTTAAGCATATGTTATTGACAAATAGCAGATCTACAAGCTCGAGCTTGTAGTTTTGCTATTTTTTTAAAGTCGTGAAAATGAGGCGGAAATCTTTGAATTTATATTCTCTCAGAGCATTTTCTTTGCTTCTGGGGGGTCCCTGGAACAACATATTTTCAGATGGGGGTCCGCAGCCAAATTCAGATAATGCTGGGGGTCCATGACATGAAAAAGGTTGAGCACCACTGACATAGAAACATACGTTTTTCAGAAAACTGTTTTTAGGAGACATTTTTAGAATCTGGTCTCAGTATAAATGATTGAGTTAATATTTACCACTTGTGACCGTTCATTGCAGTGGAATATTACTCTTAGGTAAATCAAGGTTTGGGATTTTTCTTTTTTTCTAGCACATCTGGCCCAAATGGAGCATGAAATGTTCTCAAAATAGCACAGCTGTCCTTGTATTGATCTGAAAGAAGGCACTACTGAGGAGGATATGTAGGTAAATGGCAGTGGTAGTCCAGGTTAACTACAACGTGAGGAGGTGATGCTTAAGGGTAGGATACAGTAACTATTAGTTTTGGTTTAAAACTAAATGTTTTTATTTTTGTATTTTTTTAGTTTTTTAGTCCCCCACCTTTCATGTCAACTTTATTTATTTAATATATATCCTTTACTTTTACTTTATTAGTTTATTATAGACGAGACAATGCATATTAATGGGCATTACTCAAATGTAAATTTACAACGGATTTAACGGAATATGAAGCTATTTAACACTTATTTAAACTTTTAACTTTTTGTTATTTGAAATGGGTAATGTCGGGCAGGAAACTTTATCTCCAAACATACTTTTTTCTTTTTTCTTTTTCATAAATAAATGTCCTATTTTATAAAACAAAAAAAAGGGTAAAAACGCTGAAAACACTGGCACTGAATTAAATCATTGATATTTGGGACACAAAGATTTGAGCAAAAGTTGTGAAAATAGCTGGTCTGCAAACTGACCTATACTTTTTGGATGTTTGACATGTGCCCAAAATTAAATTGACTTAAATTGTGGCTTTAAAACAATAGAAAAGTATAGTAATCAACAAGAGCAATTGTGACTATACTGTAGATACTAACTACATCGAATCCTTTGGAACAAATTAAGGACTTTACATTTTTTCCCCGTTTTAATTTCCTGAAAAGTAGCAGTTTTTGAACATGCATGTTTTCCAAATGTGAGACAGGCGAGAACAGATGGGCTCTGATAATTAAAGGTCTGATCTCCACTCATTTCCACGTGTCTCACCTCCATCGAGTCGGCTCGTTCATCATCGATATATCTGTTAAATGACAAGCCTTTTCTTTTCTTCCCAGCTGCTGGGAGGGTGATGTGGTGTAGCCTAATCAGAACCATCATTAAAGGCGGCAAACGTAGACGGATGCTGGGCCCGTTAGTCCCGTTGCCCACGCCACTAATAACTCTGAAACCGTCGGCCAGAAAACCTCATATCTCCGTCTTTCGAAAATGTGGATGTTTTGTCGATGCCCTGGTTACTTTGTCACACAAGAGCGTCGCTACAAAGTACTGAAAATAGCCGATCTAACAAGCTTGCCAACGCGTGCCAACGCAACGCGTGACAACGCAACGCGTGACAACGCAACGTGTTGCGAGCAATTTTCACTTTACTTTTCTTTTTTAAATGATAATAAAAAAAATAAACAATTTTAGACATACAAGGTTTTCCACACGACAGCGACAAAATGCAAATCAACTCCAGGTAATCTATTAATGTCACTTCGACTTTGTGTCTGCGCTCCAATTTAGCGGATCCTGACACGTTTGGCGGGCGGGGTGGGGTGCCCCCCCCCCCTCCCCCCGTGCTGGCGCACAGACACAGATTTCATTTTACCGGGGTTCGCACAGAGCACGGCCCGCGAGGAAGGCAGAGACGGGCCATCTGTCTCCGCGCCCGCTTTATTAATCGCCCCCGATAATGAAGCGCATGCAGGCCGCCAGCAGCCCAGCACTCCTGGGGCGTTTCTCTCCCCCGCCTGCGTTCAGGCGGCGAAAACAACTTTCAGCAAGTTTGTTTCGGGCATGTGTAGCAATTATTGTCATTCCCCTCCCCTCCCCTCACACACACACACACACACACACACACACACACACACACACTCAGCATGAGGAGGATGGTCTATAGTGACCCCCCTCTCTTCTGCCGCCCTCCGTCCCCCTCCCCGTCCCCCCCTAATTACCTGAATAACTCGGAGCAGATTTAGTAATTTTCAACTACATCGCAACCCCCTTGTTAGATGCAGAAGGTAACATAATAAGCCTCATAATTCCAAGCATATGGTGGAGAGACAGGCGTGTGAATGTGCTTGCATGTACTGGCCTTAAAGTCAAACACCCCATTAACAGCAAATCAGGGGCCCACTAATCCAGTGAGATTTGAGCACATCCTGCAGTGCAAAATTAAATCATATAAAGTCCCCCATATGGACGGACCTGCACAGAAAAGAAGAAAGAAAAAAATAGCAACAAACTCAGTTTTAATTGAATTGAAATTGAAATATGATTATCTCATGAATATAGATTCAAGGAACTGACAGAGTTCCATAAATGTGAAGAGCACATCAAATATTAATTAGATTATATAAATTGATGAACAGCGGCCGCTCCATTGATGTCAGAGATTGTCACAAAGCCCCCATGGCTCATGGTTGACATGGAGGTCAGAATCAGGGACATGTACTGTACTGACACAGGCTGCAAGAGTTGCAGTATACAATATATACTGTGTTGAAAAGATGCCCTTGCTTGGCGATCCCAGCTATAATGTCACGGTGTACACAAATCACTCTTGAAGCATTGGAGCAGAGAATAGACGTCAGGGCGCTAAGTCCACAGGTTCACGTACTTGTTATTTGCATTGTAATCCCCATAGGAGGATTTTAGATCGCCTCATATAAGAACTGTATTTGGAAAAATAAATAATAAGCATCCCGGCCGTTTCACTCATATGGATATGAAGAATCAACTGACTGAGAGAAAACGGTATTGTTACTGCTGCTGAATTAGTTACATTTTCGTTACAAACAGACTACATGAAATATGACTGACTGATGGTCGTAAACGATACAGAGCCACCTCCACGGACCGCTATTGTTGGACCGCTATAGAGCGTCGCAGTCGCAGTCCAAGTAGATAAAAACAATAGATAAAAACGGCAGCTTACACTTTATTTTTAGTTTTTCTTCTTTGTAATTATTTGTTTGGTCCAAAATATTGTGTTTGTTGTCATGATTTGTCACGACTCGAGTTGGCTTCGTACGACGCTTAAAAGGTCTTTAATAAATACTTTTTGAAATGTCAATGGGAAAAATGCATTGGGATTCATTACCTGGGCCTGGCGTCGTCATGAAAGGGGGCGGGACTGCGACACTATTCTTATGTGATTTTAAGATGAGCCCATGTTATTCTCCATAGAGAAAAAACGTCCTTGAACCACGGGATGAGCAAGTGACGTCAGACTCAAGACTCTATAATGAATAGCAGAAATGTCCTATATCCACATTTAAGCTCTTTGGGCTCCAGCCTATACCATGTCTTACCCGCAATCTGTGAATTACGCATTTAGGAGCTTCCACTATCCGTAAATGGTATCTTGCGGCCACGCAATCCACCAGGACTGGACTGGGACAAAAATTTGGCCCGGTCATTTTGGCCCAGACCAGCCCACCACAACCAGCGTGTAGATAGTAGAAACCACCCGCTCCGTCAAGGCACACACAAACAAACAAGCCCCAATACCACCACTTTTACAAACAACATATAATAACAACAACACACTATACATTTTTGCCGACTCCTATATTTGCGGGCGGAGGTGTGTTCGTGGGCGTGTTGAAGCACTTTCATTGAAATTGCTATCTTGCCCACACAGGTATAGCCCCGGCTCTAGTGGTCTCGTTCTGGCTTAATTCTCCACAAATCTCTGTGATTGTAGTTTTACTATAAGCAACAAGTGTCAATTCCTTGTGTCCATTGTGTTTGTATAAATGTCTATTCAAATACGTTACCGGCATGTTTTATATGTGCCGTGCGTGATTCCATTCACTCGTTCAGTTTCATCCGTCCATTGCGCAGCAAATATTTGTGTTGGTCGCGTTGATAGATAGAATAGCTACTGGACACACATAACAATTAAACCCTCTGTATCAAATATAAATTAAGGCAGCGGCACATGGCTCTTCCATGGGCCATAGTGTAGGGCAGGGATGACCACACTTTTTTGAATTGAGAGCCACTTTCAGAAATGTCCAGATCAACAAGATCTACCCACCAACAAAATGATGATCCCATTGCCGAAATTGCTTTTGTGCACAACAATCTTGAAAACAAAGTACTGCATTGTGGGTTTGAGTGCAGGCCCTTTTAAATGGCAATTAATCAAATCACCTTAATTAAAATCGCATACACCAAAAAGTGTTATAAATATATATTTTTAGGACCATGTCATGTTATCTACCTGCTCAGCCTTTGTGAGCTACTGGTAGATCGTGATCTACCTTTTGGGCACCCCTGGTGTAAGGCAACATTGCACTGGGGACAATAGGTAATGGATTGTGCAGTGTTCTCTTAAAGGCAATAGAATGTGGCACGGGGATTGGTTTCATTAGCCTAATGTAACGCCCAAACCACACCTATGCATAATGTAACGGGTAGCGGAGGTGTTTTAGGGATTTATATGCTGGGGTACAAGATAACACATTTTATGGGGGAACGCCTCTTACGCAATGCTAAATCCCCAAATTACGGATACAGGGCCCTTTGTGTACAGTGTCATACAAAAGCATCAACAGCATCGGAAAGCTGCCAATCTGCTACTTTTGAATTTGAAACCTGAAAAGTACAACGGTTTTGGACAGGAGGTTTCCGACCGACATTGAGAATAAATCATGGTTTTAACCACATGCGTCCATTTTTCTGGGTAGGCAAACATTCAGTGAAAATTGGCCAACATTTGGTGAACATTTGCCCCACCCCCCCATGTGATTTCTGGTAGAGAGGGGCGGGTGCCGGCAAAAACAGCCAGTGTATCCTATTGGTTCACCGATCTGAGCGCCCGCCCCCTTCATCCCTTCCTCTCCCCTCCCTTCCCCGGTAGAAATCAGTGATGCAGAACGTTGTGTTATTGGTTAGCGAAATACAAGTTGACTCCCACTTCCTATGCCAGATTTTCCAATGGGTTTCCCCAGGCTTTTATTTTTGAGAACGTGAACGTGAACGATAATAAGAGCCTGGATAACGAGCCTATAGTGCAATATAGAACTTTTGGCAAGGAGGGACAAATCGAATCATGTGGATCTTGGGATCCACATGCTAATGACCATAGCTCCAGTGTGGATCTTCTGTGGCCTGCTGGCAGACATGTATTCACAATTTGGCGCTGATCAGTCGAGTGGTTTGCCAGATTACCACAAACACACACACACACACACACACACACACACACACACACACACACACACACACACACACACTGCACACACACACTGCACACACACACTGCACACACACACACACACACACACACACACACACACACACACACACTGCACACACACATACCCTCTCATCAGCCTTTATTTGCAGAGCCACACTGCAAATAAAAAAGGAGATGGCCAAGCACAGACCCGGCGGTCAATGAAGTATAAAGTAAATGAATGTTAAATAATGATTCCCGGGGACCACTGGTACTAGTCTTTGTAATCCTATAGCCGTCTAATCAGGGACTATAGTTACACATTTCCGTAACAGCATTGCCAATACAAATCAATGAAGCACTGCTTGTTCACAGTCAGTTGATTCTAATTCATGGACCTAGCTGGATCATCTGTTTATATTGGAACACAGGTCTTATCTGACGCAATTAGAAAAGTCTATGGGAACTCAACTCAGAATAAATAAGAGCTATAGAGATAATTGACACTGGGTGGAAAAATGGGTTACAAGTTAACATTTATAAAAAAAATATTTAAAATTATTTAAAAAAGTAAAAATTTGTCTTGGAAATATAGAGTCGAGTTAAAAGTCATAAGCATATATATTGCCCGACAGTGACAAAATATTCAATATACAAGTCAACATACTTGGTTGCTGTCCAGTCTCACCATCTGAGAATGAACGTATTACAGGTATACAGTATATGTCCCAGTGTGCTTTGAGAAACACATCAATGTCTCTTTGATCAAAGATCCAGACAAGCTGCTTTGTTGCAAAGGAAAAGGCAACACATCCCCCGACAACCAGAGGTCGTTCATTCCACCTGGGGCATGGCTGGGGTCTCGCACGCTGCGGCCCGGCCCCTGGAAATGTGTTCCAGCATGTGTGGGATCAGCAGAAAAAAAAACAGGGGACAAATATCATCCACCACCTTTTATCTGTCAAGGATCACAGCCAGATAGAAGTCCCCCCCCCCCCTCCCCCCTGCCTCGGCCTCATTGAATGTCACGCTCTCCCTCAGAAAGTCGCCCCGCGTGACCGGATGAGATATGTGACATGAGGCCGACGAGGTCGGCATGTTTCCTGTGCTAGCAAGGAGAGCACCGAGGTTAATGGGGAATTGAAGGAGAAAGTGGCTTTTTGTTCGGTAGGCGGAAGACGGGAAAAGTGTAATGAAAATACCGTATGGTTAGTACAAGTAAAAGTCCTTGTAAAAGCCCCCCCCCCCCCATTCAATGTTTTACCTGAGTAAAAAGTACAAAAGTGGTTGGCGTCCAAATATACTTAACACTCACATGACTGAAGTATAAGGCACCACACAAGCTGACTTAAGGTTTTTTTTTCTTGCAATGATATTGGCTACTGTCTCCAGAGGCTTTGAAGTAAATAGAAGTAAATATTCTATAGTAAAGTATAAAAAAAAATCTCAAAACCCATAATGAATTATAGTCTACTTGACTTAGTTACTTTCCACCATTTACCCTTGCTCTACTGTACCTACGATGTGTGGCTTTGCTCTGACTTTCCCCTGCCTTTCATTGTATTGAATGGTTAGAGATAGGGAGCCGTGTGCCATTTTTTAATAGTTTTAGCGGTTTGGGCTCTCATCAGCGCTACTAGTGCGGCAGCCAGAAAGGAAGCGGGGGAGGAATCAGGCACGTGAAGACTATACATCAAAGGGGGCTTCAGCCCCTGCCCTTTTACCCGTCTGTAAAACAACTGCCCTCTCCAGACCACGAATGTAGCAACTACGGTGAAATAAATGCAAATTTGAACTTGAACGCAGCATTTTGCATTGAACTAATGTGTTTCGGAATCCATGTCGTAGGCTACACCACATTTTCCAGTATGATAAAGAGTGCTGGGTTGCGGCCCGAAAATAGCTGATCTAAGCTTGTAGATCTGCTATTTGAAAAAAAATTGGTCTAAAAGTGCCCTATAGGGATTTCAGCCCCTGCCTCTCTAACACTCTCTGCATGTCCCTGGGAGAAATGGTAATTTGACTTGAGGTGCCCAAATACTAACCTGCCACGCAATTTGATCTAATTTGCGTTTCCTAATACCTGGTGTCAGGCTAATGCTGTTGGTGATAAGAAACACATCAGAAGTGGATCGATTCTGGTTTGGTAGTAAAATAAACAAATCCTTCGCCCCCTGCACCCCCCTTTTTGTTTCTAAAATAGGAACAGATGCAAAATGCATATACTAGGAGGCCAGATCAGTGTTGATTTTGTCAACTAATAATACTATGGCGATAAATGTACCTTTTTTCACTGACGAAAACTAATACTAAATCGAAACTAAATGAAAACTAAGCCATGATGACTAAAACTAAGACTAAATGTACTGACAATTTCGTCAACAAATAAAAAACTAGACTAAAATGTCATTTTACACTTGGTTGCATGTTAGTCGACTAAATTAACCGTATGATATTTAGTCGACTAAAACTAGACTAAGACTAAAACATTTCAGGTGACTAAAATGTGACTAAAATGTATAAATTAATTCTAACTATTCATGAGAATATGACTACAACTAAAATCAAATTTCCTGTCCAAATTAACTCAGGGCCAGATGCATACTTCTAGCCAACACAGCAAACACAATTTTAGGTGTAGCAAGGGGAAAGTATTCATTATTATTATTTTTAAATATTGATGTCAGGGTGCGTTCAGGGGACCCAAAAGCAGTACGACCAAAAGGCAGGATTCACAGTTCAGGATGTTTATTAAACTATAACTTAAACTTCCAATAAAATGGGGCAGGCAAAGAAGGACACAGTATACACGCTGACATGAAATGACGATCTGGCAAGGAACTGAACAAACTGGGGTATATAAATAGACAAAGACTAACTAGACACAGGTGAACTCAAAATACAATCAATCACAGGATAGGCTAACAAAACTAAGAGGACGCAGGTGAAAACACTGACACATCACAAGGTAGGTGAGACAAGGTAGGCAGACAGGAGTAACAGAAAACCAAACAGAACAGGAAGACAAGGCAAACATAACATAAACGTAAACAAGTACAACGGCAAGAATAGTAACAACAACTTATTTTCTTGACTTAAGCAAATACAGAACATAAATAAACCACATAACCATTAAGGTCAAGCCAAATATTAGTTCAGTGGTTTGGACCTAAGTCAATGCGTGACAATTGATCTCCTTTGTTTGGGTTTTTATATCTCTAATATGAAGACCCTGTTGTTCAGGGGTCTATACACCACAGTCTTTAATGCGTTCTGTTATTGTGGGGAAATCTATTGCTGAAATAGCCGATCAACTTGTCGATCTGTTATTTTTTTTACGAAAGATGCTGGGGTTTAAGACCAGTGTATCCTAAGAAGCGATACTTGGTCTCTTCTTTTTTCCTCTACACTATGGGGCTCCATCTTGTGCCACCCTTATCCCTTATCCCTAAACGTATTTGCCATTTTTTTACTATTTTGAAAAACGTTTTAAAATAGTTCAACTAGCCGATCTACATTGAGACGTTGTGAGCTTGTAGATCGGCTATTTTAACTATTTAAAAGGTTTTTTTAAATAGTAAAAAATGGCAAATAAGTTTAGGGATAAGGGTTAAGGGGTGACGCAAGATGGCCCTAAATCTCTTTGTCGCAAATAATAATCATGTTTGGATAAATAATAATAATTAAAAAAAACATTACGTGTTTTCTCCTCTGGTGAAAAGCTGTGCGATGGCAGCCCCTCAATCAAATCTGGACACAGTTTTTGAGAGATCAAGAGTATTACTGCTTTGACTCCAATTCTGGGATTGAGTGTTTTATCCACCAACTGGTTCGTCAAGCTTGCAACAATGACTGTTTGATCAAAAGGCCACAGATGTGTTTCTCACATCATTCCAGGATTATACCTGCATGCTCATGCTGAGCATCCCTCCAGGTTAGACATAGCAAATCCAACAACCAGATATCACTCCATCATGTTTTAAGCATGCTGTAATTACTTTTTCAACATTATTTTTTGCTCCACGCTGCTGTCAGAACATGTTCACATTGAGCACACTTTATGTCAACATCTCTTTATTTCCTCACGTCTCTCTCCACCCCCGGCTGACTTTATTAGTATTCCGGCTGCTCAACACACTCTCAGTAAACCGTGGCGTTATGCAGGGGCAAAATCTCATTTCGCTACGAATGGAGACGAAACAACACAGTAAAGAAAAAAAAAACCTGCGTGTGATTTATGATTATGAGACGAGAGATGAAGGCCAAAAAATGACTTATGGTTTGGTTGTCCAGGGTTTTGATCCCCCCCCCCCCCCCCCCCCGCATAACACTCCGCCTGTGTGAAAAAAACCTAACAAGATGAAAACAAGACGTTGAAAGAAAAACCCTTTCAAGCGAACAGCTGAACAGGCTTGAATGTTTAATTAATCAGTAGTGACAAAAAGGGAACAACAATCAACAAAGAACGCCGACTTCCATTTCTTATACGCTGCGGTCCCACTGGCGAATCGCAGTGCGCTTGTCAAAGCAGCACTTTTTGCTCCGTATATAAGCCCGTCACCGGAGTTGTTGCAGAGCTGCGCGCTGACAACAAAAATCCCTGGGAGAGATGCATTTCAGCTGAGACTCCAACGATGAAAGTATAACAAGAGTTCAGGCGACACAGTTCACGGCAAATGTACTGTTTACAGGAGCATGTTTGCTTTGCATTTGTTATTATACATGTTCTAAAAGAATATACGAATGAAAGTTAATCACCAGCAGACAGACAGTTATATAGCCTACAGTGGAAAGGAGGTAGTATATGTTTCCAAGTGCTGTGCAGTATCGTAAGAACGCTTTTGAGATACTTTAACTTACTTGAGTATTTCCATTTGCTTGCTACTACAGACGCAAATAGTGCACATTTTACTCCACTGCAATTATTTGACAGCTTTAGTTTTAGTTACTTTGGTAACTTTTCTTTTACCGTAGGTAGAAAGTACTCTTTATGCAGTTTTCATGTATACAAAATATTTTGAAAATAGCAGATCTGCAAGATCACAATGTGGTCAAAAGTCAAAAGTAAGAACACGATACTTGTTCGGCATGAGGAGATGCATACAGTATGTGTATCGAAGTTTTATTGCCGACGGTCAAACGGTTCATGAGCTATGCGCGTTCAAAGTTTGCATTTTCAATTGAGTGCTATAGCGCCACCCTTTGGCCAATGGTCGTGGGCTTCGCGTCCTCACCGTTTGGCATAGCCCTCTACCATATTGCCAAGTTTCGCGAAAACCGACTGCACGGTTCAGCCAGAGCTGCTATTTTTGGCAGATGGAGAAGAAGAAAAAAACAGACACGTACAATAAGGGACCAAGAAGTCCCTTCGGGCTCACTTCACACCCGTGTGAAGTGAGGGGCACTCTTATCATTGTACATGACATAACTCCATTCATTGTCAATGGCATTTAATGTTTGCGTTAGCACAAAAAGCCGATTTGCTCAGACATGACGTAAATTCTCCTTTCATTGACAATGGCAAATGATGACATTTGCCATCGACAATGGCAAATGTTATGACAAAAAGCTGTATATAGTAGGGGCTAGCGCCCCTCAACCAAAATAAGCGTTCCAATACAATAATACATTTAGGGCTCCATCTTGCGCCATCCTTAATTCCTTATCTGTTATCCCTAAACTTATTTGCCATTTTTTACAAATTTTAAAATCTTTTTAAAATAGTTCAAGTATATCTACATGTTGTGAGCTTGTATATCAGCTATTTGAACTATTTTAAAAGGTTTTCTTTTAAATAGTAAAAAAATGGCAAATAAGTTTAGGGATAAGGGTTAAGATATAGCCCCTAAAATGTTTATCTATAGGCAAAAAAAAGTTTAAAAAAAAAATAATTATGCAGACTACTTGACAGACCACAAGTCATCTTTTGACTGAATAATCCAGTCATTCATCTTTAGGTTAATCCAGTGTTTCATCCTTTTCACTGTTCCATTTGTTCATCGTTCCAACCGAACAATTTGCACAGTGCATGTGTTTTTCTATGATAATCAGCATGTTGTGTGCATTAGGCTCAGCTGTTTACATCAAAGCTCGATGTCAAAGCAGAAAATGGGCTGTGCGTGCGTGCGTGCATGCGTGCGTGCGTGCGTGGCGTGCGTGAGTGTCAGGGGTTGATTCTTTGTGACAAACTGGAAAATGTAATTCCCCCACGGACAGTGGGCCTAAAACCGTCTGCCTGTAAAAAACAAAACAAAAATAGCCAGACCACAAAACAACAACCTTGCAATAGTTGAAGTATGAAGTTTTGACCGGAGAATTCCCCAACTGGGTTTATAGGTGGTTAAGGTGACCTGTGTCATTTATATTTATCAAGTGTGCCGGCAAAGTTGGGATTATTCCCTCAGCAACAACCACATTTAATACCTGAAGTTGGAGAAACTTCACATGCCTCATGGGCAGTAAAGTATACAATTTTGAGGTATTTGTACTTTACTGTAGTATTTCCGCTTTTTCCAATACTTTTACTTCTACTCTTACATTACATTTCAGGTCCAAATATTGTACTTTTACCGCACTACATTTATTTGACAAGTTTAGTTACTATACAGTAGTTACACAATACCTCGCTATGCGACGCATTATGAGCTTGTAGATATTTTCATAATATTCTGTACACATTTTGATCTTGTGAAAGAATTATGCAATATACTTTTAGTAGTATAAGTGCATTTTGATGCCGATAATTTTGTACTTTTCCTTGAGTACATTTGGACTATGGCACTTCTAGGCCTCACTCACACCTTCGCAACAGACTGCTGTATTGTATACAAAGGGTGTGATACATCTTGCCCCAATGCATTTCCAATGGGAGTCACATGGTTTGACACAACATTTGTGTTGTACGAGGGGGAGGCAGTCGAAACACAGCCGAAAGCCGTACAACAGCTTGTAGTCCAAAATGTTGTATCAAACCATGAGACCTCCATTGGAAATGCATTGGGGCGGCCATGACACTTACATCTTGCTTACATCATAGCATGCATCAATGTTGTATGCTAGATCGAAAGGTGTGAGTGAGGCCTTACTTGTAAAGGAGTACATACATTGTAGTATTGATACTTTTACTTAAGTATAACATTTGAGTACTTTTTCCAACACTGCTCAGAAGCTACTACACCTGAAGTTGGAGAAAGTTGACATGACGTCATGAGCAGCTCAAGCTGCTTGAGCTCAAACTTTTACGAGGCACGAGTCAAATTAACAGCTGCTCACTTCCATAAAAAGATGAAGCATCACCACAAATAACATATCGTTGCTGTCAGGAGGAAACTGCCTAACTACATTTTTGAGGTTTTAGATTTTTTGCATAAATCAGTGCTAATGATAGTTGGTTTAAACAATATTGAACAAATTAAAAGTAGTTAAAAGCACTTTGGACAAAACCTCTTAACTCCATTGGACCCTCAATCTGTCTGTTAAAGCAGCTATAGTAACTCCACCACCTCTTCCTCTCTCATGCAAGTAACTGTTAATATATAAAGTCACAACACCAACTTTGATGAGGCGGTATGGCTTTGTTTTCAAACTGTAACTGTCATTAGAGGCTAGGCTACTTGAACTTAATAGGACATAATAGGCTATACGTTTTCTAATGTCTAATCTTCTCATAATATAATGATGCAAAATCAGGGCCTGTTTTTGTCATGCATGCAAAATGGGAAATTGTTCATGGACTTCATTCTCTTGTGCAAGGCGAAGCTGTTCTGTTTAATATTCATAGTTTTCACTCAAAACTATAGTATACTATGCTGTAACAAATGTTGTTAGGCTACATCATTGCAGTAAATGCGCTCGCCTGTCATTCATGCATTGGAAATAGATTCATACAGTGTTGTCCGGCAAACTGTATAGTTAGTCATTCTGGAAATTCTTGATGGAAGTTTAAAATCCTCTCATGACCTCTGCACAGTGTGTGTGTGTGTGTGTGTGTGTGTGTGTGTGTGTGTGTGTGTGTGTGTGTGTGTGTGTGTGTGTGTGTGTGTGTGTGTGTGTGTGTGTGTGTGTGTGTGTGTGTGTGTGTGTGTGTGTGTGTGTGTGTGTGTGTGTGTGTGTGTGTGTGTGTGTGAAATCCTAGACTGTGACCGAGGGGCGCCGTCTCTACCGACTTGAGCCACGAGATACACCACTGAGCGAGCTAGTGTGAGCATTGCGAATCATAAATAATTTCAAGCCCGAACTCACCCAAGCGCGGTGAGATAGCACGGATTGGTGATTCTGTACATACAATGCTAGTGAAAGCCACGCCTCCGTCACGGTCAAAACAGGAGTAGTATAATATGTACGGATTTCTGGGTTTCATAGGCGTCTATGTCTGTGTACGTAATTGCCATTTCGTGCCATTTCACCGTGTTTGCGTGAGAACAGGCCACGGTAGAGCTATATGCTTACCATCAGGCAAATATGTTGTGATTAGGGTTAGGATAGGCCTATCTCACAGCCATTTCTCGCCCCCTTTCCACGCCCCCTTTCCAGACCTAGTGGTGTTGACGTGACGTCATTCCATAGACATTACATGTTAAAAGACCTACATTCAGAAGCCATAAACAACGCTTTTTCTGAAGGTAAACTTTATTCCATTTGTTTTAGCTGTCTTACCATCTTGTTTTCTTCATAATAATATTGGTCTTTTACATTTTAACATTTGGAAACGGCCTTAAATGGTGCAGAGAAAGCAGGTAAGGATGTAGCTCTGGTCCATAGCCTTACTCATGGACCGGGGGGAACGGGGAAGGGCTGTGAGATAGGCCTATTAGACCAGAACAGGTCCATGGGTTAGGTTTGGAGTTATGCCTGATAAAACTAATATCATTTTGAATAGTTCAACAAACGCTTTATCAAATCTACCACCAGCACGGCACAATATTATTGCACACACGCACGCACTCACACACACACACACACACACACACACACACACACACACACACACACACACACACACACACACACACCTATTAATTATGCAAGAGGGCCAGTAGTTGATATTTAATGTAGCGTTGTAGAGCCTTATATTCTGTGCTTCTCTCTGTGTCGTTGCAGCATCTTATATTGTGTGGATGTCAGTCCCACTTACGCAGCTCTTTCTTCACAATAACGCAACTGTGCTCGGCAGCCCCAAAAATATATCCAGTGAGTCACTATCTATGTCTGTGTGCGCATGTGTGTGTGTGTGTGTGTGTGTGTTATATATCGCATACGCATGCGTGTATGTGGGCATTCTGTATGCGTATACCATTGTGTGTGTGACCATATTGTGCACATACATTTTGTGTGTGTGTGCACGTTCGCCTCATGAATATTTGCGCACACATTTGTGTTTTTGTGTGTGTGTGTGTGTGTGTGTGTGTGTGTGTGTGTGTGTGTGTGTGTGTGTGTGTGTGTGTGTGTGTGTGTGTGTGTGTGTGTGTGTGTGTGTGCGTGCGCGTGCGTGCGTGGGCGGGCGGGCTGGGCATATACATATAATTTTGTGTGCATGCATATTATGTGTGTGTGCACATTCGCCTCAATGCATTTTTCTTTACATATTTGTGCGTGCGTGCATCTGTGTGTTACATTGCGTGCGTGCATCTGTGTGTGTGTGTGTGTGTGTGTGTGTGTGTGTGTGTGTGTGTGTGAGTGTGTTACATTGCTTGCATGTGTGCCTCTGTGTGCATGTGTCTTTCATTACTTGCATGCACGCGTGTGTGTGTGGGTGTGTGTGTGAGGCCGTGCGCACTCGTCTTGCTCCAGGTGGTTTTTCCGTGCGCTGAGCAGCAGCGGGAGCAGGATCTGGCGCCCGCTCCCTCATCCCTCCACGTCTGCATTATTAATCGTCGGAGGTACGGCTTGTTTGGTCCCTGCAGGCACCGACGCACAATCGTTCATGCAGTCCCCTAAAATTAAAAGCAGTGATTGCATCCCATTGCTGGTAACTAGTAATAACAGTCTCATTATAAGTCTTTATTCTTCTCAAAAACAGGCAGTATACAAAGAGTAAACACTGCAGACCGGAATGGAAAACATTAACTCCCCTCCTCCACCCACCCCACCCGTTAAAAAATGGCTAAAATTGAAAATACTGTACACCCTCAATACAGTGAGGGGAAGAAAACAACGGAAGGGAATAATAAAATAGAAAAATTGCAAAAAGAAAGAGGCGAAAAGTGCTTACTGAAAATCTTTGGGGACACACGCGCGGGCGAGGCCGCACACACGCACACACGCACACGAGCTCTTGTATTACTATACTTTTGAGGACATCAAATGCACACTGAAATGAGCGAATCTACAAGCTCCCAACGTGTTTCGCTTCTGTTGCACAACTACACACACTATAGAGAATTAGGCACAACTTTCAAACCTGAATCTTAAACTTAAACCTGTAAACCCTTTTCCTAATTGTTATTTTAAATACATAAATAAAATATTTTTGACCACAAACAAAAAAGTATAGTCTCGTGGGGATCAGGAATATTGTCCATGCATAACCTACAATAATGTATATATTTCTACAATTCCCTGGGGTAGTAATACTCACACACTCACGCACGCACGCATGTGCACTCACACTCACATATTGCACACTCGATGCAACCCATGCACTGCTCCTTCTTTGCATTCCAGAGAACGCGAGCTGTGGCAGTTGCAGAGTGTGTGTGTGTGTGTGTGTGTGTGTGTGTGTGTGTGTGTGTGTGTGTGTGTGTGTGTGTGTGTGTGTGTGTGTGTGTGTGTGTGCGTGTGCGTGCGTGCGTGC
This sequence comes from Protomyctophum bolini, assembly GCF_963924005.1. Taxonomy (NCBI): domain Eukaryota; kingdom Metazoa; phylum Chordata; class Actinopteri; order Myctophiformes; family Myctophidae; genus Protomyctophum; species Protomyctophum bolini. The sequence goes on along the minus strand of NC_137862.1, from coordinate 29,267,672 downwards.
GTGCGTGCTGGTGTGAGTGTGTGTGTGTGTGTGTGTAAGGGAGTATGTGTGACTGTGTTAATGGGGACAGGCATCAGGGGGAGATTTGATTCCTTTTGTCTTATCAGTTTCTTTTTCAAATGACCTTGCGGCCCCCTCCCCCCTCTTTATTCGCCGTCCGCTGATTGGATGGGGCCCCTGTCTCGTCTCTGCCACCTGTGATGAATGGTTTTTACCCTCCCATTCATGTTGCACTGACCAATCCCCATGCACCATGCAGCCGACCACCCCATGGCACATGAATCTTCCTTTGAGCCACGCGCTCATGCACACATAATGGCACCGCAGTGTGTGTGTGTGTGTGTGTGTGTGTGTGTGTGTGTACACGCATTATGTGCGTGTGTGTGTGTGTGCATGCGTGTAAATCCACTAGTCGACCTTGTTGCAAGTTGTTGGTACTAGTTGACTAGTTGATAAAAAAAGAAAGATTTTTTTTTTTTTTTTTTTCCCCGATTTTGTAGGCCTCAAGATCAGGTAGACTATAGTTATAGTTACCAATGTACACAGTTTTTAAATTATACAAATATTGAACTCATGCTTCCTTCATGCCTGAGTGTCCAAGTTGCTCCTTTACACCTGACAGGTGGGAGTTTCCCTGGTTGGACGTAGCGCGTGGAAGGAACACGTTATTCCAACCAGTTCCTTTCCCCTCCGATTATTATTGTTTATTATAAAAAAGGGTTTTAATTTTTTTACATAATAGGTAGTTAAACAACTAGTCGACTAGTAAACTAGGCAACTAGTCAACTAGTAAAAATTACTAGAAGTGAATGCCCTAGCCTAGCGTGCGTTTTTGTTTTGCGTGCGCGTTTGCGTGTGTGAGAGAGAGAGAGAGGGCGGGAGCGAGAGTTGGCGTGCTATTATTATTTTGTCATAAATTTGTATGTATAGCTGTCGTATGCACCGATAAGTTGAAATGCTAAACCTGTGTGTGTGTGTGTGTGTGTGTGTGTGTGTGTGTGTGTGTGTGACATGTGTGTGTGTGTGTCTATAGCCTCTCATGCCTACTAATGCTGTGGACGATTAACCCTGAAGCAACATTTTTCATTATAGTTTAGTTTTAGTTAAAGTTTTGACTTGATTGATTTATTGATTGATTGATTTATTGATTGATTGATTTTTTTTGTTTAATTTCACAGTATGCAGAATGGGTACATTTCAAGTGTGTGTGTGTGTGTGTGTGTGTGTGTGTGTGTGTGTGTGTGTGTGTGTGTGTGTGTGTGTGTGTGTGTGTGTGTGTGTGTGTGTGTGTGTGTGTGTGTGTGTGTGGGGGGGGGGGGAGGGGTGAGGGGGTGGGTGAGTCCGTAGGTGCTCTTTGAGATGCAGCTTTGAAGGAGTCAAGGGATTCACATTAACGTGTTGGTAGGGCGTTCCACATTTTTGTGGAACGCCTGTCCTGCTTATATGGTATACGCACACACATGGCACGTGCACGCACTTGTCAATCCCGCATCAGTTTTACTGTACAGTGTATAGCCTGTCACACTGGGAGCTGCTAGTGTAATTGAGTGAATCTTCTCTCTGGCAAGATAGCCCCGTTAACAATATTTCACCTCACTTCTGGGACTGTAAACAAACCTTGGGATTGCTTAGGGTGTAAATTCTAGATTTTTTGTTTTAGTTTTTTAAATTTATATCCTGTTACTATTAGCTCCCCCGTTTATAAGAGTAAACTGTGCTTGCGCTTCATCTTTGATTGTATGTGTTTGTGTGCACATGCGCGTGTTCCTCTAACTATAGGCAGCGTACTCGTGGATGTGTGCATGTATTATGCCGGCCAGCGTGTGTGTGTGTGCACAGACACCACGTCTTATTTGCTTGTCTGCTGGCTCTAAATGAAATCACACAAGCGATCTGCATATGTAGGCTGTATTATATATATATATATATATATATATATATATATATATATATATATTTATTAATATTTTTCTTCCTATACCGTCGTGAGAGCAGTTTATGTGCAGGCATGCAGCTTTTCGGTCTGTGTGTTCCCCCCCTTTGATGGATTGCTTGTCAGGAGGCTAGTGTAGCGGAGCTCGCAATGGGGCTGACGGAGACATTGAGTCACCGGTCACGTAGACGCCAGTGCATTTCCAACGTTCCTCCGGGAAACACTTTAACCCCTTCTCAGTCCAGGACGTCTGTTGAATGACAGAGTGTAACACTTAAAGGCGGTTGCCTGCGGTTTAAAGCCCCGCACGTGGCCTCTATTGTGGCATTCTGCGGCACTAACTCCATGCTAATCTTAATGCAGTCTGGGAAGGTCGGAGGACCTTTGTCAAACATTGTTTCACGATCTGCCCTCATTCTCGTTCATTTTTCTCGTACATCACTTGAGCTCTCGAGACAAGACCGCGAGCTATTTACTGCTGCTCATGTCATACTTGGAGAGAGGCTTCATCATCGCAAAGCTATATTTCTGCAAGCTATAACATCTTAAGTGGAATGTTACTTATTTTTTTGTAACAGTGAATTATTTCACCGGGTTATTGGAGTGAGACAGGCTCGTATTGAAACAACTCGCAGGCTTGGAGTCGTATAGCCGCACAAAAAAGCAAGCTGACAAACGCACGCGGCACGGATATGCTGAGTCAATTCAACCCATAGGCAAATAGATCTGTTAGATAATAACAGTGCAGGGTTCTGCACCGTCAGAGTTCATTTAACATTGCTGAACTTACAGAATTTTATATCCATGCCACATTGCCATCCCCAACTGACATTTGGAAAATGGTTGTAAAAAACACACACCGACGCACGCACATTTTCATTTTGAACAGAAAGGCCTGTGCATCTTAAAAAAAGAAAATTCCATTACTTGTTCAAATTGCCCATTCACACTGTGGCCTAGAGGTGTGTATAGTTGAACTGAATGGCTGACTGTGTTTCATCACAAACATTTGTTTTGGTGTTTTACACGCTTTGTGGACAGTGACGAACCACTGAATCAACAGGACGAACCACTGAATCAACAGACATCATAACTTTGTGGACAGTGAGTGACGAACCACTAAATCAACAGACATCATATTGATCATAACTTTGTGGACAGTGACGAACCACTGAATCAACAGACATCATAACTTTGTGGACAGTGACGAACCACTGAATCAACAGACATCATATTGATCATAACTTTGTGGACAGTGACGAACCACTGAATCAACAGACATCATATTGATCATAACTTTGTGGACAGTGACGAACCACTGAATCAACAGACATCATATTGATCATAACTTTGTGGACAGTGACGAACCACTGAATCAACAGACATCATATTGATCATAACTTTGTGGACAGTGACGAACCACTGAATCAACAGACATCATATTGATCATAACTTTGTGGACAGTGACGAACCACTGAATCAACAGACATCATATTGATCATAACTTTGTGGACAGTGACGAACCACTGAATCAACAGACATCATATTGATCATAACTTTGTGGACAGTGACGAACCACTGAATCAACAGACATCATATTGATCATAACTTTGTGGACAGTGACGAACCACTGAATCAACAGACATCATATTGATCATAACTTTGTGGACAGTGACGAACCACTGAATCAACAGACATCATATTGATCATAACTTTGTGGACAGTGACGAACCACTGAATCAACAGACATCATATTGATCATAACTTTGTGGACAGTGACGAACCACTGAATCAACAGACATCATAACTTGATCAACCTCCTCCATCAGTGGCCTGATCATCACACCTGTCTTCCTTTTTTTTATAAAGTCCTAGCCTCGATGGTATAGCTGCAATTACAATACATAAAAAAAAAAATTGTATTGTAATTTCAAATAAGTAGCTCATTGGCGAAAATGTTCTACTATACATTCCATGATCCTTGGTGTTATAAATAGCGTTGTAGTACTCGAGTCCTTGCCTCTTTCACGTTACTCGGTCTCGTCTCGCCCTTAATTTGCCTCAGACTTTTGACTCGTCTCGGACCAAAGGGCCCATATCATGAGGAGCCCGAGCAGTCTGGTGCTTATAGACAGCTATCTTGTTACAGTAAGTAATGGAGCGCAGCTGACATGCCTGCAGCCTGCTCTCGCAGTGTTATTCTGTACCTATTGAAGGAGTCATTCAGCTTGTGTGCCATTTGGCCAGTTGTGGGCAGGTTCACTGTGGCGGGTGTCTGCCGCAATGAGTGACAGACACAGTGTAGCAGGAACAAACTCACAGCGCAACGCTGCATCATTGCACAATATCCCACACACAGGAAAACGAATGCAATTCTGATGTCTGCTGGGTCTTATTGTTTGGTTGAAAATGATGCATTGTTATATGGTCTTTAAGGACTTTAAGGACAAGACAGCTGTCTCAATAGTGTGAATGAGGTCTTATTGGTTGCAAATTAATCCAATGTTGTGTTTAAAAAAGAAGGGTTAGGACACCAAGGGCTAGATTTTGAAGGTGCGTTTTACCTATTACAGTAATATGAGCTGGGGGCGTGAGGTATGTCATATTGCAATTTTAAGCATGTTAAGAAGCGCTTTCGACACCCCGTGGAGTGCGCAAAACGGCCTTGAATTAGTCATGGGAGTGTTTAAGGCGTGTTTGAGAGTTACCCAATCAACATGTCCGTACTATTTTCTTTACCAGTCAGCTGATGTCACATACGGAATGCGCACTTTGGGGATCGTTATTATTACATTTCTTCAGGCTGGCACCATAGAAGACATGACATATATGACTTTGTCACATTTGGGTTAATTATTCCTATTGCACTGCATGCTGTCACCTTCATGCCTCAAAATAAGTTGTTTCTATTGAGAAACACCAGTAAAATTATATTTTAATTTAAATTATAATTATATTATATTTGAAATGAGTAATGAGTTGAATGCCTGGTGCGTATGCCCGTGATGCGGTATGGTCCCGTGATGGTATGGTCTTCGCTCGTAGCATTTTATTGAAGAAGACTTGAATCAAGTGTGATACAGCGTATGAAAGCAAACTTCCCAAGGATTATGCATATGTTTTTGTTTTTTTTTAAGGTTGAGAAATGAAAGAATTATGGCCGTTTCTAATCTCAACATTCCCAATAAAATGACGCAATAAAAAGACGCTGTTGCCATGTCTCAGAGAAACAAGTAAATAGGTCTATAAAAATAATCCCAAAATAAGCGCATATAACAGGGGTCTGTAACCTATTTTAAATGAAGTGCCATGTTTTTATTTTCTAGATATTGAGTCTGCCATATCCAGATTAATTTTAATGACACCACATTAAAATAAAAAACATATTTTGATTGTCCACAAATATAAGTTCTTACATCTTTTTAAATATTTTCTTGCACATTGTTATAATGATCATTATATATCCGCCTGCAGTCAGAGTTCATAGTTTTAATGAATGAATGTGATGCATTGTGAGCTGGTAGATCTGCTATTTTCAAAATGTAATTACATTTTTGTATTAGCCGTCCTTAGTTGGGCAAATGCATTCATCTGGGGATGCCTGACATGGGAATGTGCTGTGTGAGGATCACTGGTTTAAACAACATTAGGAGAGAAACCTTTAGAAACAAGAAAAGCAACCACAACTACCAATATTTACAAGCAACTTTACAGAAAAAGAAGCCGCTTATAATAAACAGACTTGGCAACACTCCAGCAGCGTCCCAGAGCCGCTCAAGTGTAAAATCAAACAGTGCTTTTATCTGCTTTTGCGTTTATGAGGTGCCTAGACCCACGTCTAATCGTTATGCGCAGGTCAAGGGGCTTAATAGCAAATTGCGCAAAGCGAAAATAATTAACATATGGACACTCCCACAATGCTAAAATATTCAGCAACGTCGTATTCCATATGTGTGTGCGTTCAACACGGGACGATAAGGCTTTCATAATACGATTGTGCGCAGAGCGAGGCCAATTTATGTATTACCACATGGTAAAACGCACCTTCAAAATCCAGCCCCAAGGCCCCCATTAACCACTTCCGTTTTACACTGGGGTAATACATAAATTGGCCTCGCTCTGCGCATAATGGTATTATGAAAGCCTTATCATCCCGTGTTGAACGCACACACATATGGCATATGGCGTTGCTGAATATTTTAGCATTGTGGGAGTGTCCATATGTTAATTATTTCCGCTTTGCGCAATTTGCTATTAAGCCCCTTGACCTAAAACACTCAGCGCATAACGATTAGACGTGGGTCTGACCACCTCATAAAAAAAAGCAGATAAAGCACTGTTTGATTTTACACTTGAGCGGCTCTGGGAGGCTGCTGGAGTGTTGCCAAGTCTGTTTATTATAAGCGGCTTATTTTTCTGTAAAGTTGCTTGTAAATATTGGTAGTTGTGGTTGCTTTGCTCACACAGCACATTCCCATGTCAAGGATCCCCAGATGAATGCATTTGCCCAACTAAGGACGGCTAATCCAAAAATGTAATTACATTTTTCCAAGATTACTTTTGAAAATAGCAGATCTACCAGCTCACAATGCATCACATTCATTCATTAAAACTATGAACTCTGACTGCAGGCGGATATATAATGATCATTATAACAATGTGCAAGAAAATATTTAAAAAGATGGAAGAACTTTATATTTGTGGACAATCAAAATATGTTTTTTATTTTAATGTGGTGTCATTAAATTAATCTGGATATGGCAGACTCACTATCTAGAAAATAAAAACATGGCACTTCATTTAAAATAGGTTACAGACCCCTGTTATATGCGCTTATTTTGGGATTATTTTTATAGACCTATTTACTTGTTTCTAGGAGACATGGCAACAGCTCTTTGGTTGCATCTTTTTTTTGTCAAATGTTGAGATTAGAAACGGCCATAATTCTTTCATTTCTCAACCTTTAAAAAAAATAAAAACATCTCATAATCCTTGGGAAGTTTGCTTTCATACGCTGTATCACACCCGATTCAAGTCTTCTTCAATAAAATGCTACGAGCGAAGACCATGTACCATCACGGGCCACAGCATTAGGCACCACGCATTTAACTCATTACTCATTTCAAATATAATATAATTATAATTTAAATTAAAATATAATTTTACTGGTGTTTTTCAATAGAAACAAATTATTTTGAGGCATAAAGGTGACAGCATGCAGTGCAATAGGAATAATTAACCCAAATGTGACAAAGTCATATAGTCATGTCTTCTATGGTGCCAGCCTGAAGAAAAGTGCGCATTCCGTATGTGACATCAGCTGACTGATAAAGAGAATAGTACGGACATGTTGATTGGGTACGTCTCAAACACGCCTTAAACACACCCATGACTAATTCAAGGCCGTTTTGCGCAATCCACGGGGTGTCAAAAGCGCTTCTTAACATGCCCAAAATTGCTATATGACATACCACACGCCCCCAGCTCTAAAAACTGTAATATTATAAGTAATATTATTGGAAGTGGTTAATGGGGGCCCAACTGTCAAAGGAATCCAAATGATAATGGAACGGCTTCAAAAGGAAAGGAATGACAACTTTACAATGGTAAATAAATGACATGCACAAATCAATACCCTCGTGGATGCCAAGGAAAATGTCTGTGTTGTCCAACAAAATCTGCAAAGGTTCAAAAGGCCTCTGAACTATAACACACACATTCATGGTTTCAAAGAAGTGTATATTCATTGAGGAAATGGTTGCAAGGAAATGGAATCGTAAATGACGGTCAGAATGCTCCAAATGAGGGTGCACATGATGGTGACAATGAAAATGTTGAAAATGTATACTCTGATGGTCGAGGTGAAATTAATCCAGAGGACAGTGTGTCTCATGTGTCTAGGGGGTCAAAGAGGTCAAAGGGCACAAGCAAAGGTTCTGGTGTAAGCTCTGCATGCATGAAGGCTAAAGCAGAACAGGCAGCTCTAATGGAGTAAGCTGCTGTCCTGCAAAATATACATGAAATAGAGGCACAAGAAGATGGACACCCTTAACTTGAATAAATTAGCTCAATTAGCACCACCTGTTCTATCCAACCCTGATGCACGACGAAAGGTGAGAAGTTATCACAGCATGGACCCTCATAATGCAACATATTCCACTGTCAGACAACAGCCACCACCAAACATTGGACTGTTGCAAGCAGCTACCACAAGGAACACCATTCAGAATGTCAATACATACTCGACAGTTGAACCTCATACACAACAACAACCCATAAACAGGCCCCTGTCTGCATAAAACCAGGCACCTGCAGTGCAATCACCATTACAAAGCTCAGTTGACCAGAACACAACACAACAAACACAAAATCCCCACCATGCTTGTGCAGCAACAAATGGCAGCCACCCACTCTACCACAAAGAGACATTAGAGTATTTGATGGCGATCCATTACAGTGTGTTTCACTCATCCGGACATTTTGAGCACTGTATTGAAGCGAAAGCAAGCAGTTAAATTGTTTATATTACCTTGAGCAATATACAAGAGGGCAGCCCAGAGCACTGGTGAGAAGCTGCCAACAAATGCCACCACATCAAGGATATATGAAAAGGCCTAAAGTCCTTTTGAAAGAACACTTTGGCAATGAATACACCATAGCAACAGTATATATGGATAAGGCTTTCGTATGGCCTGTTATTAAAAATGAGGATGTCAAGGCATTGCAGGAATTTGCATAGTTCTTTTACGAGGATGCTGTAATGCTATGATGGAGATATAGAGTACATGGATGAGACGAACATTCCATCAAACATGAGGCAGGTCATGATGAAATGGCCATACAAGCTGCGAGAACAATGGAGGTCTACAGCTTGTTTCGAGACCAACGAGGCTACTGTACATGGCTACATTCCCAGATAATGGTGAGCTTTCTGGAGAAATGAGTCAAAAGGCACGGCCACCAAGCGCCTCAATAAAGCCTGCAACCAGGAACAGCAGAAGAACCCAGAAGTAACGTCAGACAAAGCCGTTTCACAACCATCGCAGCTACCAACCACACCTTAACTTCTGAGCCCACAACATACCGATCCATAACACCAAGGGAGCTGGACTCAGAAGTCTGTCATTATTGTGGAGAATTTCTGAAGGCAAAATAAATGCTTGAATAGATCCTTGAAATTATGAATGAATTTAGAATGCAGAGGTCGCCTGACTTGTGATGAATGCAATCTAAACCACTGGACAATCCTGCGTGTAAACGACAAAGACAGAACAACAGAAACATCCATCAGCAGTGCACTTGTCTCTCTTCAGGCATATGGTTGCACTGGGGCCGGAGACCACGACTGCACCCTTTCCATCGTGCCAGTGCAGTTAAAATCCAAGAAGGGAAATAAGGTGCTGATGCTAAGGTGCTCATGCTTTCTTGGATCCTGGAAGTACAGCAAGCTTTTGTACTAATCACCTCATGGAGAAGTTAAATGGTCTTGTCTCGGGAGAAGACTAATCTTCTGGACCTTAACTCCTTTGCTGCCCCTAGTGTTAGCATGCTGGTACTGCCCGGTATACCGCTCATCCAGGCCCACTTTACAGAGCTTGTTGTCCTTCCGGGTTAAACAGGAAGGTGGGGGCCTCCGGAAGGGGAACAACACCACTGGCATTAGCCCACAGCCTTTAGCTATGTAGTCAATAAATCCAGAATATAGGCAGATTAACTCAAAATTGTTAATCGTCCATATATGATTCCAAAGTCATAATAAAATAACTCGTGAATAATATATACATATATTCCAGCGCATCACATTTAAAAATGTCTCTCTTGCAAGACATGAGTTTGTAAGCACTTACTGATAAATAGCTAGGATTCCATTGTTCACCATGATTTCAAGACACAGACACGTACATCGAGAATAACTGCCAATGAACAAGTGAATAAAAGTAATCAATGGTGTACTTTTATTGATATCGATTATACTGGTTACAAATGTTTCAACAAAACACACACAGCGGCACACCCTTTGTTCACGAAGATAATCATCTGGACGTGAGCCAGACAACTAGTTTCACGACAAAATTGTATTGACTCGTGTCAGACAGACCAGCGTTTTTACGCTTGAACTAACTGGCACGAATCCTTACAAATCAAGTGGGGTGTACGTTTAAACCAAACACATTCGCTTGAATACGCGCGTCATTTTAATCACGTCTGAAACATGAGTTCAGTTTGATTAAGAATGCGATTCCTGGTACTGATAGACACACGAATAATCCAGGAATAATGTTTACACCATGACGCAAACGCGCGTTTGAATCGTCACAGTGAAAACTCCCTTCAAATAAATATTCATGTAAATTTCAGCCGGGACTTTAGCAGTATTCATTTAAAACAACAATGCTTTAAGGGAGGTGGAAAAAGGAAGCAAGAAAGATAGAATTGGGACGGCTATTTCCCATTTAGGCACCTAAGTAGGAGTCCATAGTAAATTCTACCGAGATAGTCATTCAATCCTATTTTAAAACTAATTTTAGTTTTACTGACTAGAGAAGCCAAGATATGTCGTTACCGGTGGTGAATAATCTGTTTCTCTGACCCACCTGTTTGGAGATAATTTCCTCTAGGCGCTCCTCAGATCTGCTGCCAGGAAAACAAATGATGCGTCTCTGTTGGCGTAGTCGCGCTGTATCGGATAACACGACTCGTTTAGTTATTAATTAAACTAAGTAGCTTTGGATTAGCCAGAGACCTATAACCGCTGGTAGGAGAAGATTCTCCTGGTCAAGATAGGCCTCTGCTCGTAGTGGACGCGTAACTCGCGTTAGCTGCAGACGACCGCTCCGTAGGGTTGCAAGTTGGAAAGAGAACGATAAGCATTTGCTTCTCGCCTATATAGAAGGGGGCAGTCTGTTAATTTTTCCGCTGGCTTGACTAGAATTATTTTACGTTTACTGAGTCAGAGTTTTCCTTTGTCTAAACCGGTTTCCTTAAGCTAATTTATTATGCGCGTCTAGTGAAAATGCAAAAGCGAGGTGTCAGCCTCTTCTCCTGTTTCTACTGCTCACCCCCAAAACTCTCTTTGAAGATGTCGCCACGAGTGTTGACCAATGGGCGTCACCGGGGCGCTTTCATTCAGACATTTGCACATTCGTACGAACACATGCCCATACAATAGACTGATCCATTTCCTAGTGTCATGAATGGGTGCGTGCTAAGGAGGGTGGTTCAAGAGTTCACACTTCATCCTGGCCTTGATTTACAAGGCTAAAATCTCTGGCCATTGTGTTACCAGAAGAGGTTCGAAATAGCTGACTCTGTCTTTTGAGCACCGCCCCTTTTTTAGGAGTACAGAAACTATTTTCTGTATTACAGTCTTAGAAACCCTTCTGTACACACATCTGAATTAATATTCGGAATCAGCTTGAATTTTCACATATGCAGATATCAAAAACTATTACTGTATATCAATCACAAGTCTGTTGCCTATACTACAGCTATGTACAAGCAACTTTGTCTCAGCGATGCGATACAAAATAGTGATTTGCGATCGTCGGGTGTGCGGCGGCACACCATGGAAAGCTCTCGAACCTTTGGAGATAAGGCGCTTTGTAAATCGGGTTATAATGGAGGCTCAACGGAGCTGGATTTTAAAATTGCATCGCTGGTGGTGACGGAGGAGGTGCACACGAACAAGAGCAATGCTAAAAGGTAAACAGACGGATGGCGCGTTTATATATGGATTAAACAGTTGTCTACGCTTATACAGTACGCGTATAGCTGGCATAAATAGGTATAGCCTAGCCATGTTAATAAGCGTAAAGAAAATAATTAAGCCGCCTTAGAAGGGCCCGTCAGGGCTTCAAGTAAAATCATTTCACTACTCCAAGGAAATCCAGGATATCAGGAACTGAATGTCGTTCTTTTGTAATTGTTCACCTTACCGTCACAATTAGGGGCCCGGGGTGAAGGAGCCATTCGGCCTGTGTGCCATTTGGCCAGTTGTGGGCAGGTTCACTGTGGGGGGTGTGCCGCAGTGATTGACAGGCAGTGACTCAAGAGACACAGGTAGCAGGCAGGTAATTAATGGCATGGTATGGGCATGCTGGGGAGATTACACAGTTTTTACAGTTTCTTTTATATGTATTGAATAAATGGGAACGCCACCTGACAGCATGTCGAAGTCATGGACATATTTTAATCGTGTCAAAAACTTTGCATGTGCCCTGCCGAGTGGCAAAACTCAAATATTAAACGCCGGTGACAATGAATGGAGAATTTACGTCATTATGTGGACGAGCAAATCGCCTATTTTGTCGCAACACAAACATTACGCCGTGATGATGTACGATGATAAGAACACCACTCACTTCACACGGGTGTGAATCTCATGTTTATTTCAAAACGAGGTTAGATTGGCCTACATACATAACATTTTGTCGATACTTTCTTTACAATTAAATTAATCTTTACACCATCTGATCAGTTCAAGGCTTACTATCCACCCCCCCCATGTAAGACGGTTCTGATTATAAAAGACAACCCCCATTTTCAAGACTAATTTGTGGAAAAAAACATTGAATGTCAAATAGTCTAGTCTTTTAGGATATTTCCATTGGAAAGAAATGTCTTGTATTCAGGCCAATAGGGTTAAGAGTCATCAGTACAAATCTATTACTCTCAGCATTGAGAAATATATTAAAAGTAATTCCCTGATGAGAACATAGAATACAATTAATTTACTCTGACAGTGTTTTTAAATACAGGTCAGTTTTTCTGCAAGCAACACTTTCTGTAAAATAGAAATTATATTCACTGGCAAAATAATAAATTATGTTAACAAATAAAAAGTGTTTTGGTACGGGGTGCATGCAGAATTTTAACAGATTTGCATGTCTACAACGTTTTAATGTGACCAAGTCTCGTGTCATGTTAATCTCTTCTCCTGGGCCGGCCTGTCTGTCTGTCCGCCGCCGAACCATGGAAATGCCAACCGGGTCGTCACACACCAGAACCAGACGAGGGTCCAATACGTAGAACACAGTTAATCATTACAGTTGGTCTACAAGTTGGTCTACAAGCTCACAATGTGTCAAGCTTTTAGATCTGCTATTTACAAAATTGGCCAAAATGCATAGGGCTGCAGTGGTTAATGTATGTTTTGCAACAATAATAAAATAAATGGTTTTCAAATAATTGTTGGAGTAAAATTACAATATTTGACTCTGAAATGTAATTGAGTAGAAGTAAAACGACTGAAAATGTATAGGCTACTCAAGTAAAGTACAAATACCCCAAACTTTTACTTAGGTACAGCATAAGTAAATGTACTTCGCTACTTTCCACTATACTGGTGCTGGGTCACATACTGCATAGAGAAACTGACAGCCTCATTACAATAGATTTGCATTGTTCCTGGTGATTCACATGTTGTACGTATAGAAATAGATACTGGTACTATACAAATACATAATGTGGTGACTGCATGATGGCCGGGGCAGAAAGCTGTCAGAGTAGTGCCGTTACTGTCCTATGTAAACAGTCATACAACCTGCTGACAGCTATCAGCATGCAGGCTCTATAGAGCGAAGCAGCCCCCTTTCAGAACGACGAGGGCACCAAAAAGTAATTCCCCATTAATTTTCCCCATAGATGTTTCAAAAAGTATCCATAAGACCTTTAAAGCCTCGGACAAAGCCAACTCGGCAGGTGAGAACTCATGACAATACATTTTTTGGGGCTCCGAACAAATCATTTCTTAAAAATAATTATCTGTTTGGCCCCAAAATAAATTGTTTTATTGTCATGAATTGTCACCTGCCGAGTTGGCTTTGTGCGAGGCTTTAAAGGTCTTTAAATAAATTATTTTTTTAACGTCTATGGGGAAAATGAATGGGGAATTATTTCCTGGTGCCCTCGTGGGGGACGGGACTGCGACGCTCTATACTTTGTCCTCTCCATTTTCCCCCCTCTACACCAAGGGCCCTATTTTCGTCAGTTTTAAACCCCTTATCCCTAAACTTCTTTGCCTTGATTCTTCCGCAACCCGAGTACACTTCATTCAACTGTATTCAATGCTTTCACATTGCATCGATCCGTATCAGAGGACACTTCAATCGGTCCCGAGACTACCTCCATGCGGTCCCGGGGACGGTTGGGTGATCCGCTTTCGGGAACGATAGTATGCAGCATTCAAACTAACCACAACATCTTCCAAATGGTCCCGAGTGCGCTCCCGGGACCATAGTGTGAATCTGCCTTATGTCGATAGCTGAGATCTATGCAACACAATTCTATACAATATGTAGAGGGCAGGGGGCGGCTCCTTCAAGCTCGGAACATGCATGGCGCCGCTCAAAGCAACGCGCTTTTGAGTAGTCCCGAAAAGTCACAGTTTTGAACATAATGAGGTTTCCACTATAGGGTTATCAAGATCACGTCATTTTCAAATAATCGGAATTGGATCGAGAGCAAGAAAGACATGATCGGGACAACCCTAGTATAAATATTATATCCATATCATGATATTGATCCTTGAAATAAGACATTCTGCATAATTACACACAAATGTACTTTATACTTTTGGTACTTTAAGTCCCAATGCCAATACTTTTGTACTTTTTACTCCACTACTGTACATTTATAATTCCGGACTTCTACTCGCACTCAGGGTATTTCTAGATTGCAGTACTGATACTGAAAGGTACTTCCACTGTCCATGGTGGTTGATGTAATGTCGAGGGGTGGTGGTGCAGACAGCCCAGAGCGTCGGCGGAATTGAAGCTTTCCTTCATCCAGGATATATGTATGCAGGACGGTGCGTCAGCAAAGCCCTCGGGATTACCAAAGAGACCCCCAAGGATCTTTGAATCACGATAATGCACTGTACTGCTCACCAGGAGACATAATGTTAGGAACATGAAATCCATATTTTATCACTTGAATTCATGGCATATTGTCACTTTCTAGTTTCCAAGAAATGTTACCTGGTTTAATATACATTAATTCATACATACACGCGCGCACGCAGTCACTCATGCACGGACACAAGAACGCACGCAGGCACAGGCACACAGAAGTGGGTGTAGCCTACTTTAACTAAGGAGTGGGTGAACACCAGGGATTATATCATGTGATGTTGTCGCTGTCAAGCGGAAACCTCTTATCTCCATATTCTAACCAGTTATGTTTTTTTCCCGTAAATAAAGGCCCTGCTTGATCACACTATGGTGTCAATGGAGAGTAGCAGATCACACTATGGTCACTTGATCACACTATGGTGTCAATGGAGAGTAGCAGATCCGCAAGCTTGAAATGCAGCTCGAAACAACGCATTTTGAGCTTGTCGATCTGCTACTTTTGCTATTTTTGAATTTTAACCCATTCTGACCTGAGATCAGATTCATACGAGGTTTCCACTGGACACACACTGGTCTGATGAACCCATTCTGACCTGAGATCAGATTCTAAAAATGTCAGTCGTTCTTCGAATTTTTCAAAAATAGCAGACCTACAAGCTCGTATCGCGCCACTCGGTGGCGCGATATGAGCTTGTAGATCTGCTATTTTTCAATAGGTAAAGCATAACATGATGCTAACACCAAAATGGGTGCCAGGTCAGAATGGGTTAATCCTGAAATGTAACATTATTATATTCTTTTTTATTTTGCACATGTGAGGTTTCCTCCCGACAAAGACGATATGAAACACACAGCATTCTACTGTCTGGGGATTTACACAGAAGAGAGAAAAAGAGAAAAATCGGTTTATATGCAACACACAAACATCAGACTAAACCAACATGCAGACTCACCCACTTCTACATGTTCTGGATTCACTTACATGGTTCAATCACTAATTGGCAAAAGCATGTGATATCATTATGCAAGGTCCCAATATAAAATGCAAAAGTGTGACAACATGAAGAGCACAATTATGTTAAAACAAAAAGGGTTATTTAACATCCCAATTACCACATAGTTTCTGTCATTAAGAACAACGTTTTAATCCTGGTCTCTAAACTATACCTCCCCCTGGCCAGCCGGGGCGCCTGATGGAGGGGAAAGGAACTGGTCGGAATAACATGTTCCTTCCACGCGCTACGTCCGGCCGGGGAAACTCCCCCCTGTCAGGTGAAAAGAAGCAGCTTGGACTCCTCATGCATAGACGGAAGCATGAGGTCAGTCCGCTGCCCCTCCAGGTTGGCAGAGGAAGTGTAGCGCCCAGGATTACATTAGATAATTGACACTGGGTGAAAAAATGGGTTGTAAAATAAGTTACTTACTTCAGGAATGGGTGAAAAAAAACCCTGTGTAACAATGTATCCAATGTAGTTATTATTATTGTATCTAAGTACTGTACTTAAATTCACTTTTTGAGTATTTCCAATTGCCAGTACTTTTACTTCTACTCCACTATCTCAGAGCCAGAATGTGTACTTTCACTCCACTACAATTATTTGAAAAGTTGTTACTAGTTACTAGTTACTTTGGAGATTAACATTTTGATTTGAAAACATACATTAACCACTTCAACCCTATATACATTTCGGCAATTTGTAAATAGCAGATCTACAAGCTCACACAATGTGTCGCAAATCGCAATGCGACACATTGGTGAGCTTGTATACTGGCTATTTTCAAAATATTTTGTACACATTTTGAACTTCAATCTGCAATATGATAACTTTCACTTTCAGTACATTTTGATGCCGTTACTTTTGTACTTCTTCTTGAGTACATCTTTAATACCGGACTTACCGGTATTGGAAGGGACACGTTATTCTGACGAGTTCCTTTCCCCTCCATCAGGCGCCCTGTCTGGCCAGGGGGAGGTAGTTTTAGAGACCAGGATTACGGCATGTTTTTGTGAGGGTATCTACCCTAGGGGCCTAGGGGAAACGGGGAGAACATGCAAACTCCACACAGAAAGGCCCTTTCGCCAACCCCCGCCTCGGGTATGGGCACTGATGACGCGGAGGAGGGAACACGCCGCCAGTGCCCACAGCGTCCCCAGCGGGAATCGAACCCAGGACCTTCTAGCTGTGAGCCTACCAACTGTGCCACCGTGCCCCTAGTATTGATACTTTTAGTACAACATTTGAGTACTTGTTCCACCACTGTTAATATTCTTTCATTAGTTAAACATTTTTTAAACCCACAGACAGTCAGACGCACTAGGTGACAATTTTCGAAATCGCTTAAACCAGGTTTATTAATACTCTGCCGGCTAGCTGTTGGCATTAATTAAGTTCCCAGTGCCACCATATGCGTTCACTTTAAGAGAAGGAGTATCCCCTGGTTATTCTTTTCGATTTTTGTTGTCATACCATTACATAGAAAATAGAGAAAGAAAGAATGATACAAGGTTTCAGCCCGACAGACACACCTTATAGCATGTTTCAATCTTGCCTAGATACAATTCAATTAAATTCAAAGGAGCTTTTATTGGCATGAGGAAACGTTTGTATTGCCAAAGCAAGTGTCAACATATAATAAAAACTGTGGAAAATGGGGAAAGTATATACAGTTGGAGGGGGTACAGCATTTTGTAAACAGAGAGTGTGTTTCATTGTGTCGTTATACACATGTTATACAGGGTATAACGCTTTTTGTTGAAACAAATAGCTGCATGTTTTTTCTCAAGACTATTTAAATAGACATACATAAAACCTCAGCTTTAAGATGCGTTTGAAGGTAGAAGCTCTGTTTACAGAGAGATAGTAGATGCAGTAAGGTGGCTCACAAGTGCATTACGTGCACGAGCATGCATAAAGGTCAAGTTTATGATGCATAAAGGTCAATCACGTCTACTCAATATCCTTATAGCACAAAATGATACGTGCTTCGGTTCACGTTCAAATAAATGCACCAACTAGAAAAGGGCGAGCGCAAACTCAACCTCTCACCCACACACGTAAACAAACCACCTCTCGCGTGGTATACTGTATACAGCAACGAGATTTTCAATCTTTTTTGTGCCCAAGGCATAACAAAGGGCAAGTCAAAATCTCAAGCCACACCCACATATCCGTGAAAACTTTCCTCTGTAATGCATTTGTTTTACGATATTTGCCTTTCTTGGGAAATCCTGTGCACAAGTATATAGTACAAAAAATAAAATAAAACACAAGCTTTATGACAACCACAGTGTAGCCTGAATGCCCCATGTTAATTATTTTTGTTTAAACATTTTGTTTTACTAGAAAGAATAACATAACCTCAACCCTGTGGTAGGCTAGAGTTGTGAAACGTAGCAACATTTTGGTCATCTCGTGATGATAAAGTTGTTCATTAGAGACAAGATACTCTCTGCTTTATTCCTTCTTATTAGCATGCCATTGTGAACGCCCCGGAGAGCAATTAAACATGTGAAGTGCCCAATTCTCTGTCCTCGGCTCTTAGTCCTAAACTCTATCTGCATGTCGCACACACTTTCCCAAGAACTAATTAAAGAGAATCGGTGACACAAGCCCTTCAGAATGGCAGCACATGTCACGGCCATCAGCCAAGAACAAAAGGACCCTCTTAATTGTTTTGTTGTTGTTCACTCAGGCCGCACACACCAACACGCACACAGTCAAGCACTGACTCACACGCACGCACGCATGCACACATGCACGCGTACACAGGCAGGTGCACGTTTACAGTTGCTCATGACTAACTTTCCAGTTGCTTTCATGTGGTGCACCTACCTTTTTCAAAGGTACACACATACATGTAGCATATCATTCAGTTGCACCCACACATAAAGACTGGCTAAGGTGCTAAGGTGCACACTAAAAAAAATGTCTTTGGTGAAATCAAAGATTTTTTTTTGTTACACTGGACAGAATCGTGGGTGCATGAATGGGTGCTCTGTGTGGCCTTCCTGATGCCCATACAGTACACGTGCACGCATGCACCTACATACGCACATATGCATGTACACACACGCACACACACGTACACGCGCTCGCGCACATGCATACGTGCACGCACAGCATTGTCCCCATGCAGTTGGGGCTGTGACAGTTCCCTTCCTGCATGTATCTTCTAGAAGAGACCATTAATTGTACAAGTCCAATGACAATGTAAGTGCTTATAAGTGTGACAGCGTCGCCTCTTCCCTTCCTCACGAGCGCAGCGTCCCTTATCCATCACTGGCTCTGGGGAACCATTTCTGAGGATGCTGACAGCCATATCTTATCATCCTAGATGTAGTGTGTGTGTGTGTGTGTGTGTGTGTGTGTGTGTGTGTGTGTGTGTGTGTGTGTGTGTGTGTGTGTGTGTGTGTGTGTGTGTGTGTGTGTGCGTGTGCGTGTGCGTGTGCGCGTGCGCGTGTGTGTGCGTGTGCGTGCGTACGTGCGTGCATTCTACTGCACGCCACACTCTATAGTTCTAATACGGTGACTCTAATTTTGTAAAGTGAGTTGGATGTAAACGCCAGTGGTGGAAAGTAACTAAGTACATTTAGTATGTGAATACAATTTGCATGTATTTGCATTTCCAATTTCCAATATACTTTTACTTCTACTCCACTACATCTCGGATCCAAATATTGTACTCCACTGCATTTATTTGAAATCTTTAGTTACTTTGTAGAATGTGATTATTATGACAAAACATATAGGCCATATAGTAACCAAAATCAGCCCTATACATTTCGGCGCTGAGTTGACTTCGTCAATTACAGCCTAAATTATTTATCTTTGCTCCGTCGTACCACGGTGTCGCACAACCATGCGACACGTCGACTCCGAGGCGCGCCGTAAGTTGCTATTTCCACCGTGCGACATCATCGATTGACGGCGAATACATCTTGCCGTATACACCCATCTCTGACTCATCCGTGTTCAGAAGTCCTTTGCCGGCCACAGACGGTTAACCATGAGCGTGTGTTAGCCCCCGTTATGAAGAGCGATGGGCCTCGTGCTCTCACTCACCGCCACGTCGTAATTATAAACGGTGCCTGCCTTCACGTGATTCAAGATATATTATAAAACACTGCGGTTGAGAAGGAGAAGAACCAGGATTAAGTCACGAGATGCTGCTGTAGAGTAGACCACTGGGTTCCCAAACAGTGGGTTGCGGACACATTTGTATGGGTCCCTTTATGTATTTGTTTGTTTCCTACATTGTGTTTTTAATTATTATAATATTATTTCAAAAACATTAAAAAAAAACATTCTCTCCCAAAAAGCTAAATAAATACAAAAATCATGCATTAAAAACTAAATTCTACAGGGTTTTTTTCAGTAATTTCATGAAAAAAAAAAAAAAAGGAAAGACAGCACTAGTATATCCATCAGATCAAAACCACGGAGAGCGCCGTAATTGGTCATTTCTGTCTAAACTAAACTAAATCATAGTTGTCTTAAATTACGTGGTGCCTTTTACTGGTGGTGTCTGATATTTTTAATTTGAAGATGATTCATCATTGTTATTGGAAATATATATATAACTCCTCAACTACTTTTGGCTTTGCTTTGTAAAATTCAGCAGTCAGGAATGTCGTTGGAGACAGGTTACGGGTGGTGGTGCTGGTACTGGTGGAATGGGGACAGAATAATGTTAAGTGTAGTGACTTCCCGGTATAGCTTCACCTGGTTGAGGTGACAAGGCAAGTAGAGGTAACAAGTAGACAAGTAGAGGTAAAGTAGACAAGTAGAGGTAAAGTAGACAAGTAGAGGTAACAAGTAGACAAGTAGAGGTAAAGTAGACAAGTAGAGGTAACAAGTAGACAAGTAGAGGTAAAGTAGACAAGTAGAGGTAACAAGTAGACAAGTAGAGGTAACAAGTAGACAAGTAGAGGTCACAAGTAGAGGTAAAGTAGACAAGTAGAGGTCACAAGTAGACAAGTAGAGGTATACAAGTAGAGGTAACAAGTAGACAAGTAGAGGTAACAAGTAGAGGTCACAAGTAGACAATAGAGGTATCAAGCCCTCTCCCGTGGCTCCCAGTTGCTAGGGCAAAGAAGTAGGCTATGTAAAGTATTTGCTTTGAGAAATTAGCAAACAATAAAATGAAATATTGAAAGACCAGTTTGCTTTATTAAAGCAAGCATAATTGTAATAATTTTTTGTCCTAGATGGTTATTTTATTTGCAAGCTTCTTTTTTTAACCATGTAATTATACAAAAGGACAATCACTAGTAATAGAGCTACTATTCTAGTTATTTTATTGCTGGGAAATCTGTGGACATTTTTGCAGTATATTGGATTTTTTTAGAGAATCTTTTGCCCATCATGACATGGCCAAAATGAGGACACCAGGTTGATAGTGGCTGTAGCCGCTGCCATAAAATGTCCATCTGTGTCCCACCGAATGTAGAAGCTTACGGCTTTGACGAATGCATGAAAAACCATCTGGCGGTGGTCCAACTGTGCCATGGCGTCCTTGGAGAGAAGAAGAGACGGACATGAGATGGAAAGCATGCCTCGACACGCTTGTTTTCTCCACCTCGTTACAGCCGTTGTATACACTGTCAAATCTAACCACTAATGTCTGGTTCGGGGCGGTACAAGACGGTACAAATTGAACCTTTTTCTTTTATTTATTTATTTAATATCTGCACTGTACACTTGATTTGTCAATACTGAAACTGCAGATATAATCATTAAGGAAAGTTTAATCATTAAGAAAAGTTTGTATGCGTAGCCGTGTGTATTGTGTATTGTGTAAAACACATCTGGGGACACCCTACTAGTGCGCAATTAGAGCGCGCAAGTACTGTCGACCGCTACAAACTGTCAATCTCAGCTTCTCTGTGAAGGAACGTTTGAAATGTTGAATTATTAGGTTTAGCTATTTGCTAACTACATACTTTATGCATGTAAAAAAGTAGTATTATGAAGTATGCTACCAGTTTCTATCTATAAAAGAAATACAGTTTCATCGATTTAGAATTATTCTGGATCCCTTTATAGTTTCTCAAATTAAAATAAATCATCGATATCCAATGAAAGAAAAAGGTATATAAACTGAAATAAAATATGTTATCACGTATACAGTATAATTATTTAATAGTTTATTTTAAATTGTCAATTGCTTTAAATTGACTTAATCTTGGACTATAGTGATATTAATACTAAATGCCTCTGTGTATGTAATTTGTAAGTTGATTAGCGGTATACTGTGGTTACTTTGCACCACTTTTGATGCTTATGCACCGTCCCAGCATATGACGCCAGGGTATAACTGGTATAACTAGCTCTCAATGATGACGTAATAAATATGTGGATTAAAGGACCCAATGCCAAAAAAATTAAAGCCTGCAGGAATTAATGCATTGGCCGCTCTGGGCTAGAAGTGGGAGTCAACCCCGACGCCCACCCGGAAATCTCTGCCACGACCCGCCCTCTAGACCAGAAACCTAACACATTAGATCAGGCTAAGAAGACGGGTGACATGCAGGTGGATGACTGTCATGTGACATTGTGACAGCTTTCTTTCTGCCCCGGCCATCAGTCAACAACCTTATCTGTTTGTAGCCATATCTATTTCTACCACATGTGAATCACCAGTAGCCAGGCAATGCAAATCTATTGTAATGAGGCTGTCAGTTTCTCTCTGTCTGTAATATACAGTATATGTGACCCAGTGCCAGGATAGGGACATCAGTGCAGGCAGCCAGGCACACATGCAGACTTCATGCCAGAGCTGTAAAAATGACATCCTAATCTGCAGATTTAGAATCGGCATGCAGTCGCTTATCATTCACCAAAAAAGTAATAAGTGCTTGTCAATAAGTAAATAGTGCAAAAATATAAATTGAGGTTTAGTCATTCACAATTTGAATGGGCATAGTAAAACATAGTAAAACTCGAGCTGTATTATCAAATAATTAATCACAGATTAAATAGCTAAAAAGTCCTTCTTTCATACGATCATGCGGTAAAAGATAAACCTCTCACGTCAAGTCTGAATTGTAAAGAAATTCTGAACTTTTTTTTTGTTTGTAGATTGGCTATTGACTATATGCAGACCATGTTGCCATTGGAGTTTGGAAGTACTCGTTTTCTGTAAACCAACCACCTGCTGCCTCCTGCATTATGTGCAAATTCAAAACAGGTGGTACGCAGGACTATTGAGTGATATCCAACACATTTCTTGACAGAAAAGTAGCTCATAACATGTCTACAGTGGATTTTTATGAAACAGACACTTTGCAAATAGAAAGAAGATAATTCAAGCTTTTCGTACAGCTGCAATGTTGGTGAGTTGGACGTCTTTTAATACAATAAGACAGGACTTTTTCTGTTTGGATGGCAAATTAATTGCACCTAGTTACCACCCTGCCATTAACTTTATGGCAAGATGGCCGCTGTCTGCATAATAGTCTGCAAGCGGCTTGGTATCGAGGGGTGAAAAGTACAGTATAGGAGACCAAGTATAGACGCCCGGGGGACCTGCAGGCATGGGGTTTAAGTTTTTAAACAGATTCAGAATCTTGAAATATGTGAGTATATTGTTCAACTGAAATCGGCATATAGGCCTACGGTAGATATGAAAATAATGCGTAAATATCGAGTATTACTCGCCACTGTTGTTAGATCATGTCAGCTGAACCATATACAGTCTTTCTTTCATACGATTGTGCAGTTCAGTGAGATAACTCACAAACAGATGGAAAACCTTGTATTTATGACATGTAAATACAAGTGTGAATATTATATTTGACCTTGGCGTTCAGGCTCCGCTACATATACAGTGTATGTACACTGTACGTTAGAAGACACTAACCCTGTACGAGCAGAGAGATTTTACTGTAACAAAGCCCCCAGGAGAAAACAAAACCCTTAGGGAAAGCATACAGAACTCACTGGCGGACTCTTATGTAAACAAGTTTTCTGGTTATCCTCTCAGATAGCAGTGATTGTATTGACCATATGCACTTTCGTTTGAACTACAAACTGTGAAATAAAATGTTCTATTTCAAGCATAAATTCAATTCATCAATCAACATGGGAGCAGACAAACACATAGCCTGCTAATCTTCAGTGACGCTGACAGCAAATTAGGTGATCTTAATAGACCTGCACCAAATGAAAACACACTCAAACTAATACAAACTCAAATGATTCGTTAAAATAAATCTTAACATTACTACCAAAACAAACCCAGGTAAAAAATGCATTAAAAAACTGAAAATGAAAACAAAAAAAATTATTAATTAAAATGAAAATGTATGATAACTATAAACATGTATATTTATAATTGCCTTGGTTGTTTGACACGTATGATAACATACTGTAATTCACCCACGTAACACTCATGAGTGTAAACCTCTCAAGTGCATCTGCCTTAAGCTCTCGCAGGCTACGCATCATTAGCACTGCAAGATCAAACCCTTAATTGCTACTTCTGAGTAAAATAAAACATATATAAACCACAAATCTGAGTTAAAACAATCATAATGTGATCTTCAAAGTGTGTGGGGGAAACAAGAAGAAATGTGTAATATTGCAATAGCAATGGATTTTTTTGAGATACAGCAATTCTAAAGGATCCCAGGGTAATATGATAAAATATGCTTTAAAAGTTAAAACATTATAGGCTACTTGCCCTCTACAACTAAAGTAAAAAAAACTAAAAACACCTCAAGTGTTATTTCATTCATAAATAAAGAATCTTTCACCAATGTGTGGTCCAGCCCTATATGGAATAATATATGGAATGCACGTGCTAATAAAAATCTGTTATCCTTTTAGGTCTAGACGATAATAGGACATATGACATCATCAACTTGCAACAGAAGTCCTATTGAGTGAAAGATTCTATATTTATTAAAGAAATAGAATATTTTTTAATTTGTTTTAGTTGTAGAGGGCAAGTGTAATATGTTAAAGGCATATTTCTATCCAGGGATCCTTTCAACAGTTTAGTTGTTCGTAGGAGATGTATAGTCCCAGCTCAGTGAGCGATTGCGGACGTGTGTTTTCTTCAGTGAAAGTCAACATATCCTCCCGAGGACTGGCTGGAGGTCATCACCCGCTGTAGTGGACATTTTGTTCTTGCATCTCATTTGCATCTCGTTTTTGTAAAAACAGTAAATCCTCTTGTCATCTGAATTGGACATCCGTGGGCTTGCTAATGACACTACATGTGCAGGGGGGTTGCGGGAACATGCTGGCATCCAGTTTCCAGGTTCTGTGTCCTCAAAACTGTTCACCTTTACCCAAATAATAGGTCCTTCATTTCTGTCTAAAAGTCTTCCTCATAGAGCACCGTGTACACAGGTCCGTGTACTGTTTTATTTTGTGTTATAATCCACAAATGGGGGATTTTAGATCGCCTCATATAAGAACTGTGTTTGAAAAATAAACAAATCATCCCGGACGTTTCTCTCATATGGATATGAAGAATCAACTGACTGTGAGAAAACGCTAATGTTACTGCTGGCGAGTTAATTACATTTTCGCTAGAAACAGACTGTATCAGATATGACTGACTGACTATCATAAACGATACAAAGGCACCTCCCCGACAATATATCGTAGAGACAGTTCTTTTTTTTTTTGGACCACAATTCATATATTAGGATGACCCAAAGTTATTCTCCTTAGAGAAAAACTTAAGGTGAACCCCTTGGAACCAGGGGATGAGCGAGTGACATCAGGACTTTGGGCGCTCTTATGACATCCACAGCCCACCGCCTCCCTCAGTCCTCCGCTATATCCACATTCCTCTGTGGACTAGTGTCTTTGCAGATTTGTTAAACCTATTAAGTCGCACACCTTATCTCTACCTCTACTTTGAATTTGCATTTCAATTTAATTTCAATCGTTATTATAACTAAAAAGTTATTGAGGTTTCTCTTGTTTTCAGCAACACAGAGTGCACAAAAATCAATATCACAATGCAACTCAAAATCAAGCAGAGCAGATTATACTGTACATGTCGACGAACAATGAGATTTGAACTGAATTAACATAAAATTAAAGCAACAAACATAACTCAACTTTTTAATTACCATCCAGTTCTGCGTTTGGTCACTATGGCAACTAGACCAGACAGTGCTAATTATTTCTCAAATCCCTCCCTTAGGATTCCACACATTTTTAATCAAATTATTTGGTACGGCCCTGAGAGCAGACCCCATACCTGTCTGATCTAGAGCTATTATCTCCCTCCACATGCCCCTCCGATAGGAGAGAGAGAGAGAGAGAGAGAGAGAGAGAGAGCGACACCAACGTCTATTGATTCTGATCAATACATAATCAGTCCTCTGTCACCGCCGCAGTGGCGGCGTCAATGTGGACAGACGGGGCCCAGAGGAGAGGAGAAAAAAAGAATTGGATGAGGTGCCTCTCTGCCTGACCTAGAAAAACAGTCGAAGGGGATAATATAGCTGAGCAAACCCTGAGCTCAAGCGAACAGTCAATGCCACAACACGTGTTATTACGTGCTGGGATTGTGCTTTGGTAAAGTGCTGTATATATATATATAAGGATGGGTTAAATTAATAGATATGGCAGTAATCGTATCGTATCCCTTGGCGATACTCATATGGTATTGTACCATATCAATACGGCAGGAAATTCTGTGTGTGACGCGTGCTTTAAAACAAATAAACATAATCAGTTTCTGTCTGACAATGATTGCATCTTTTGCATTTATCCATCAAAACATTATTTATTTGTATTTTTATTTTTTTCCCCCTTGCTTTTTGTTTAAATGTTATCCAATTTTTTCAAATTAATTTTGAAACTTTTACATTTCGGACAATTTATTTGTCAAAACATCAGCAATCGGTAGTGGTGGAAAACGTATTCACATGTTTTACTTTAATAAGTAAAAGTATCAATACTGCAATGTAGGCGTACTAGGTAAAAGTAAAAGTAATTATAGTGCCAAAAGTAAAAGTACTCATCATGCAGAACGTCTATTTTTGTTGTGCGACACCGTCACAATACATGTATGGTATCTCTCTCTGTATCTCTCTCTCTCTCTCACCTCCTGCACCCCTACGGTGTTAAAAGGCAGTCAGACATAGACAGTGTTGTTTTAGCCCGGTAGGGCGCACAGCGGGGCTCTGTTGGCCCCTGTATGCCGCTGCATGCCTGCACACAGCCCTGAGGTGCTCCCCTCCCCTCCACTCCTGCCTCTGTGCTATTCCTCTCTGGCTCAGTGCCTGCTGCGTGCATACATATGAATGTCCACTGCCTGCCTTCCTCCTCCTCCTCCTCCTACCCTTCACGCAGCTGAGCAGAGGTATCAGCAGTCATGGTGGTGGAAGATGTCTACTCTGATTTGCAGCGCTGGAAAAAAGAATGTTTCCCATTTAGACCCTGAGAACAGATTCTACTAAATGTGTCTTTTAAATCATGTGGTGCACTGGTGCTCAAACCTTTTCATGGCAAGGACCCACAGAGTTATCTGTATTTGGCCATGGAGGACCCACATCTGGAAATATGTAGTTCCATGGGCACCCTTCTCCCCCCCAAAAGGCATTTTCTTCCATTTGTACACTCTCAGAGTTACATTTACATCAATTTTACTATATAAATTGTGGTCCCAGAGATAGATATGCCATTAAATGGGGGGTCCCTACTAGACTAATATGCATGTTAAACTGGGGGTCCTTGAAATTAAACAGGTTGAGAATCACTCCTATAGAGCCGTTAAAAAAATCTTCTCTTATGGGGGGCTGTGGCATACCTTTTCAAATGAGGTCAGTTATTGTCAATTTGGGCGGAACCAACATCTGTGGTGCAGGCAGTACTTGAGCGCCTAAGTTATTTAGGGGTATCTGGCTAGTATAGGTTGTAGTGAAAGAGGGGAAAGGAAAGTAGAAATCTATATAATGATACATAGTTTTACAATGAGAAGCAACAGTAATGTTGTAAAGTACAGCCAACTAGCTGTGAGAGCTGTGTGGCTCCCTGCGGGGTTGCCGTTCCAGACACATTAGCGTGCAAGTATAAACAGGTGAGGAGGAGTGGAATAAATATTGGCCCCCACATTACCCGACTTGGGAAAAATGAAGAATATGTTATGAATGTAATAGTTGATAATGATGGGGCTATTTCTTTTTTCCCTTGTTCCTTGCTCACTGTGTATGTGTTTTCCGATCAGGGCCAGGGTCACCAACATGTCTGTGTGGGAAATGTTTGATTTTCTGTTTTATAATGTTCAGATTTTTATCATAAGACCCAATTACCGAATGTCAGTCTCCAGGGTTTATTCGCAGTATGTATGACGCTATACTATGACACTATGGCATATTACAGTATAGGAGTCCAATTAGTACTAGTGATTCTCAAATGTTTTATTTGCAGCAAGGACCCCCTTAACTCTGAGAGTGTATACAAATGGGGTCCATTTGGTTCCATTTGAACACTCTCAGAGTTACAGATCTGTTATGGTCATTCAGGGCTCTCTATTCATGTGTTTCTGGTATTTCTGTCCTGTATGTCAGTGGAAAAAAAATGACCAAATGTCCACCACAAGCCACCATGGCGACGGCCCCTGGTTTCCGATCGCTGTGTTTAATCGATTCAAAACCAGTTTGACTGATGCATTGTTTTCCGTCAATGTATAATTAATTTGGCACCTATAACACAATAATTTAAAATATCAGGGGGCAAAGAAAATAAATTGATTTCCTTTGTGTTATATATCGTCTCTGTCGGAAACCTCATACTGTATTATGTCCAAAACTGTTACTTTTCAAGATTAATGATATGGCAAATGTAGCAGATCTACAAGCTTGCAGTCCGCCTGCTAGTATTGATACATTTGTCTCAAATTACAAAAAACTGAAATACAAATTTCAAAACATGTGTATAAACGTACACTGTAAAAAAAGAAAAATCTAAATTATGGAAAGGACCTTTGACGAAGAAAACAAGCAATAATACAAGATTCAAAGTTACATGTGAATGTGAGAGATGTATCGTAGTAGCAGCGGCTCAAAGCTGCCTACACACCACCGTGTGACCTCCCCACCCTTTTGATCCTCCTCACAGTGCTGCTATTAAAACGAGGCAGCGTGTAACGGCCGCAACTGTGCGGCAGAATAATGTGTTGCTAAAATAAGCTCCGATTGCCCCTCTGCAGCCCATTGTGTGTCACGTCAGACCTCCCAATGTATCCCCTCTCCGGGTTTTCAGGGAAGATTCCTATTGATTTCCTTTCACTACTAAGCCCAGTGTACACACAGTAAATGGGGAAAATGTGCTGCCCTATTATTTTCTCTCTCTGTTGATGAAAAATAAAGCTACACTCCAATATCTTTATCCTCTGTCCTGGCCGGCGGCTGTGTTGAAACCCAAAACACTTTGATCTAATTGTCTAATGTATTGGTGTCCTGCGGCTATGATGTGCTCTTGAATTAATGGTGTGGCATTAAACCATGTGAATTCAAGGATATGATTAATGTGATTACACCTAGCATGGGAAAACAACTGTGTGCCGGCTGCATTTCTATACATCCTTAACGCGTGTCACCCTCGGGGTATTACCCAAACCAACAGAGAGTGTTTTTACATTTCTAGAAAGGCTATATTCAGGGTCTGGATATGTGCCAGACGGCAGGACTACTAATAGGGAATAGCTTGGAATCTTCTTTCTGCACCTCTTATAAGTGTGGCAATGAGACCAACATATAGCCTACATTAAGGGAACGACATTACATTTGCCAACCAAATGCACACAGGGCCAAGACACTTTCTGGGTCAACCAATTCCATAGAAGGTTTGTCTGCATGCCCAAACCCAGCAGCACGCAACTGCACAACTTTCTCTTTTTAGAAAAAAGGCTCTCCTATTTGAGTTGGTTCTCAGTCTTTACTGGATCAACTAGGGCCCACTTGGAAAATGCCAAAAGCGTCCTCAGGGCCTGTGTGCATTTTCAGAACGTGTTATTTATGTTCTGGCTCGGATCAATGGAACTCAACCATTTATCAGTATCACAATGAAATCTCATTTATAAAAATTGTAAAGAAAACGATACCATGCCAATTTGAAACTTTTCTTATATTAATTAAAGCTACTGTATAGTATATTATTATTAGTATGTGTTTTGCCAATTAGTCGGGAGACAGGGACCCACTTATCATATCCTCACGTAGCCTCCGTCCCAGGCTTACTCAACCGCGGAGAGAAAAGCCTGGTCTCAATGTAAGGCAGAGAGTGCATAGCCGGAAGTGTCGGTCCGGAACATCCGTCAGCATTGTTTGTGAGCTTGTAGATCTCCTATTTTCAAAAGATGTTTAAACATTTGAAAACTTGAAACGGGACATTCTGCATAGTGAGTACTTTCTACTTTTGGTACTTTAAGTACATTTTGATACTAATACTATTGTACTTTTGCTCGAGTAAATTTTGAATTTGAGTATAGTTCTACATTGGAGTATTGATAGTTACTTATAAATAAAACAGAGTACTTTTTTCCGCCACTGCCTATTTCATCTCCTGCAGTTTAGAGGTGTTGTGATGCAGCCTATAATCACCACTGCGGTGCTACAGGCATCAAATAAAAGCCAGAGACAATATTCCCCCCAAACAATTGAGTTTCTCCAGCCCATTCCCTGGCCCAGAGCGCCATCCGTTGCTACTGTCCAAAGTGTCCCTGACTCTTCTGTGCAATATCAAGGGGAAGGACAAGGTAATCTGCGCTGATTTAAAACAGGACCAAAACACAGGCTTCCCTAATCCCTCTTTCTTTTTCTTTTTTTTCATCATGTGGAGCATTTTACCCCTGTGGGAGCGAAAGAAAGAAGGAGCTATTTCATGCCTCACCGGTTCCACTGTTTTTTTATGAAGATTCTTCCTCTCCCGCTATCCACTTCAAGCCGCTCAGTGTAACATCATTTTTGGCGGCAGTCGGAAATCTTTTTTAAGTGTGATTAATTAGGAAAGAAATGTGGATGGCTGCCATTCTAACTCTGTAGTAGTCATTTAACTATAAGAGTCTTGGTGGCACAGTTTCCTTCGCTGTCGCTGGTTTTACTCATTTTGACAACTGGCAAACAATGTGTCACACAGGATATTATTTTCTTGGTGGTAGCAGTGCATGTGCAGCACACACGAGTTATTGCACACATCAGTGGCACATAATTCATATAATTATGTTTCCTTATACACTGTGCAGACTCATTTTGTGTCATATCCTCATACTCATATTGCTTTCTAAACATACGCGTGACGTTTTCCCCATAACGCCTGTTCAGAGGCAAAACTGGGAACAGTGAAATTTGGAATTTTGGTCTGAGGCCGATTCTACAAAATGGCTTGAAATCCTATGTTTCTCTGTATGTCAGTGGTTCTCAAACTATTTCATGTCAAGGACCCCTAGAATTATAATTATGTATTTGGCCACCGAACCCCATCTGAAAATATGTTGTTTCAGGGACCCCCCCCCCCCCCCAGAAGCTAAGATTTGAGTTAAAAACGTTCGCTCTGAAAGAATATATATTCAAAGATTTGCGCCACATTTTCACAATTCTTCAACAATAGCATACCCGAGTGCCGTGCTATGAGCTTCTAGATCTGCTATTGTTATGCTAAAGCATAACATAATGCTAGAATGTGGACATCTTACTGCATCGTACTGTGTAAACATGTCCAGGGCATAGCAGTGGGCGTGGTTTTCTAGACCCACATACTGTACAAACCTGCCATTATTTAAATTTTAACCCAAAGAGATTTACAAAAATATTTGTATCAATTATTGTAAGCCTGGGAACAAGCCATCCAGGATCCTGGTGAATCATGATGACCATGAAACCTTTGATATTTTGGGAAGAATAAAAATGAAACACAAACAAAGCATATTCATTAAATCATATAATTAAATGTGAAAAAAATACAATCACATAATCAAAGGTTTTATGGCCATGGATCCAGGATACAGGATCCAGGATGGCTTGATTATAGGCTTAAAATAATTGATATATTCTCTATGGGTAAAATGAATGGCAGATTTTTCATTGGTGCCGGAAAACCATCCTGTATATGACTTGAAAAGGTGCTGTGCTGAAATGTAATGTGGCATTTTCAAGACCAGACCTGCTTGGCGCTTACAGTAATCTCAACAACTGAATTGACATTGCATTGAATTGTCAAGGATTGTGGATGGCTTCTGAAATGTTACCCGTGAGATTGTGCCCATTGTGAACAAAGTCAACTTCAAAGTATGTCATTTTGTAAGTAAGTTTATCAGTTCATCAGCAGTCAAACTGACTGCTAAAATCAGAGTGGTGCAGTCGGGTTGTATTGGCTGTCAAACTATTGGCTGTCGGACTATTGGCTGTCAGACTATTGGCTGTCAGATTATTGGCTGTCAGATTATTGGCTGTCTGACTATTGGTTGTTGGAGTATTGGCTGGGCATGCACTGCACGCAGATTAGACACACCAATGGACCGACATGTG
Source organism: Protomyctophum bolini (assembly GCF_963924005.1). NCBI lineage: Eukaryota > Metazoa > Chordata > Actinopteri > Myctophiformes > Myctophidae > Protomyctophum > Protomyctophum bolini. The sequence continues at coordinate 29,235,391 of NC_137862.1, read as the reverse complement.
GAAACAGCGGTCGAACATGTGCTGCTCCCGTGCTTGCGGTTAGGATTAGGTTAGGGTTGGAGGTAGGTTGTCGGTCTAATGACAGTCGGACCAATAGTATGGCTATCAGACTATTGGGTATATATATATATATATATATATATATATATATACATATATATAGAGAGAGAGAGAGAGAGAGAGAGAGAGAGAGAGAGAGGTGATCTAAGCCCTCTGCAAGGCTTGAGATGTAACATGCATTTTGGAATTTACGAGGTAAGTTTTGGCAACACAACAGCAGGGTCATCATAGGCCTGTGAATTACTGCATGACTCCTGTCTCAGAGGACCACTTGAAGCTCGTTCGCTGTGAAATAATTGGGTTGCAACAGTGGGCCGGCTATACTCCAGTTAGAGTGCAATGCCATGGGTTTTCACATTGTTTTGCCGTTACAAGTGCTGAGACGTGTCAGAGACGTGTCAGAGACTATTAATCAATATTATACACATGTTGCTGATGATGATATAAAGGTTTCTGCACACACTTGTTGAGGAGTTGAGGAGTCACCTTAGCTTTTAACCACTTTAACCATAGTTTAAACTGTATCTGTTGAAAAATAGCAGACCAATAAGCTTGTGCCGCACTTTGAGCTTGGAGATAGGGTCCCTGGAACAACATGTTTTCAGATTGGGGTCGGCAGCCTTTGGGGTCCTTGACATAAAATATTTTGAGATCCACTAATATAGAAACAGGTTTTTCAGAAAACTGTCATGATTTAAAAGACATTTTGTCGAGTCTTGTCTCAGGTCTCAATTCTATCTGGTAGAATCGTGTTCCATGGTGTGTGCAGAAGTAGGTCAAGATCATTTAAGACAGCAGGTGTCACAGAGCAGTGGTTCTCAACCTTTTCAAGCCACAATGCCCCACAAAGCATTCTAGCTGACCTGGCGACCCCCGCCCTGAGAAGGAGTTTTGTTTGAGAATTAGTTTTTTTCTTTTGTTTGCCATTTTCTTTTAGAAGAACTTTGAGGAAAATACTTCAGACTACAGCTATTTGAACTATTTAAAAACAGCAACAATCTGTGGCTGGGTGGAAATGATAGTATTTCCGTCATGGCCAAACACACATTTCCAAATCAAGGTTACAAAGTACCAAAGTACCAAATCAAGGTTCCAAAGTACTACAACATTGAGTAAGTCTCAATGTTGTGTCCTCTATTTGCCTTGTGCGCAAACAAAGGACAAAATAAACATAATACACATGACATATTAAATGCTCTTCTACGACATTAGTTCCAGCCACATGCTGTGATTGGCCAAGAGGCATTCGGACCCGTGCCAATAACCACAATACACCAACGGGTAAATCAGTCTCTCCGTGATGCGTTATCTTGGACCAGTCCAGCTGGCAGTAAGCTGCCTACAGCACTATTTCGGATTGCGGAGAGGGGGCTGAAAGGAACGCAATTTTAGCGAGATTGAACTCCACTAACCCATATTTTTTCAAAAAGAGAAATTTAACGACAGTCGCTGTGCAGTCGCTGTTGTGTAAAAGCAATATAACACTCGTGGGGGCTCGGCCGCACACCGTGCCCCGAGCCGCTAGCACAGCTGTGCCAATAACTGCCACAAAGAACCCCCCCCCCCCCCTCCCGTAGCTTATTGTTTAATTAACCATTTACTGCACGCCATATTTACTGCACAGCATAGCCTTACCTGCACAGGGTTGGGCGACTTTGATGATGGAGAGGACCACTATATTCCTACACTCACTCCAGAGGGCCACATTTGGGGCGGCTGTGGCTCAGGAAGGTCTGTGGTTCAAATCCCGTCTCCTCCTTTCTACATGTCGAAGTGTCCTTGGGCAAGACACCGAACACCACATTGCCTCCAACGAGTCAGTCGGTACTATAGCTTGCCACCATTGGTGAGTGAATGTTGGAAGTGAGGACGCTGGTGTTGACTGTTCGACTGTTTGGAATCTTGAATTATTTTTTGCTATATTTGAATTGAAATCCTGAAAAAGTTAAATCAGCTTCAATTGAAATTAAAATTGATTTTTCGATGCAGTTACTATATCGTTACACCCCTATTGGATACACAGCTTTACAGAGGCCTTCTTATAGAGTGAGGAAGTGTGAAGAGAGCTCTCTACTCCTATACACACTAGCTTCAGTTCTGCAGGTGTTATCTGTTAAATCTGTTAAACAAGTCTTCAAAGAATGTGTGCGTGTGTGGGTGCGTGCCTGGGTGCGTGGGTGCGTGCGTAGGTTGAAGCGGCGTGCATAATATTCACAAAAAAATAAATGTGTAGGTTCAGGCGGTGTCCTCTGAGGTCTTCCACACAATCTTGTAGTTTCATTTCTGTCCAGATAAGGCCATGCCAATGGTCAATGATATATTCAGACAACGTATCACACACTCCATGTTTGAAGTGAAGCAACATTATCGACCTGTTCGTCATCATGGGAGCAGTGGCGTAAAGCAGTGGTTTCCAAAGTGGGGTCCGGGGACCCCCAGGGGGTCCCCATGCAGCTAAATGATAGTTTGGAACCAAATGGACAATAGCAGGTCAAACTGGGGGTCCTTGAAATTAAACGGGTTGAGAATCACTGCTAGAGCCATATAAATCTTCTCTTATGGGGGTCCCTGGCATATCTTTTCAAATGGGATCTAATTTGTGTCAATTCGGGGGTCCTTGACGTGAAAAAGTTTGGGAACCACTGGCGTAAAGTAACTTAGTACATTTACACAGGTACATAAGTACAATCTTGAGGATTTTGTACATTACTTAGTAATTCCAATTTCCAATACTTTCTCTTACTTTTACTCCACTACTTTTATTTGAAAACTTTTGTTACTAGTTACTTTGTAGATTTTGACTATTATGATGATAAAACATACAGTAAAACCACTCAGCCCTATATATAGATTTCGGCCATTTGAAAATAGCCGATCTACAAGCTCACAATGTCATAATATGACTTTTTGAAACCTTTATTGTTTTGCAACCATGAGAAGCAATATCATTACTGGATTATTATTATTTTTTACTTCGACATCGACTTAAAATAGTTGCACCAGACGTTGAGTTTTTTTTTCTTGTTTTTCTTCCCCAGAACAGTCCAGATCTATTTGAGGTGTTCCAATTTATCCTAAAAAACACACACAAACACACATGCACACACACACACACACACACACACACACACACACACACACACACACACACACACACACACACACCATAATTTGTCCCATATTCTGTAAAATACTGTTTGTTTGTTATCCATTTTTCCAAGTTTTTGTGTTGTTTGTTTCCATCAGGTACTCCAGTTACACGGGTGACGGCTACAGACGCTGATGACCCCGTGTATGGGAACAGTGCCAAGCTGGTGTACAGCATCCTGGAAGGACAGCCTTATTTCTCCATAGACCCCAACACTGGTAAGTACTGGACACTGTTAACTGTGACAAACTAAGATGGACCGTATGGGTCCATTTGGTTTCATTTTACGAGTTATATGGTTGGACATTTGCATTACTGCATTTACAATTACATTTTACATCCTCTAATTGTGTAGACACAATTAGATGAAATAATTGTTATGATCAACATTGCAATACAAAAGAAAATCATTAAAATGTCACCATGTCTAGGAAACACAGAATGGGGGCACTTTTTATTATTTCCACACAACAGCTCCAAGGTATATTAATGACATAGTAAAATGTTGAACATGAGTGGTATTCCCCTTTAAATCCATTAAGACCCGAGACCAGATTCTACAAAATGTCTTCCAGTGGTGCTCAAAACCTTTCATGTCAAGGACCCACAGAACTATCTGCATTTGGCCTCGTAGCGCATTCGTAGTGCCGCGCTACGAGCTTATAGATCTGCTAAAGTTTAAAATAATAATTGTAATAATTGTTAAAGTGAGATGTGTCCTCAGGTCTAAATGGGTTCCCTAAATGTATCTGACCTGGGTCCCCGAGGCTCTATATTAGGACACACATTGTGAGCTTTTAGATTGGCTATTTTTGCAGAATGTTGGGCCAAGAATAGGGACACTATAGGGTCCAAGTGGATATTATCTGCAAAAGCTTTGATAATTGAGTTAAAGCAGCACTTTCCTCTTCCACCCCAGATTTGAAACCGGTTTCAGTGCTGACATTTTCACCATAGCGCTTACAGAGCCGGACTGCTTGCTCAGGGGATACATGTAGGTCAAGATGTGTGTCAGATCCTGTGTCTAAGTGATCGAGATGACCTTTGACACGATCAAAATGTCTCAATAGAAGAGCAGGGAGACAAAACCACCCCAAAGTTATGTTGAATGAACATACTCTACCAGACAGCTTGGACATCATTTCATTCCATTCATTAAAAAGGTTAATGAGGTGCATGAGGCTTTAAGACACTTGATATTGTTGCAATTAAAATGTACGTGGACTTGATGTGTTTTCATGTGATTGTGTTTTGTTTCTTTGTTTTCTGATTTCTTTAGGCTACTAATATGTGTCGTGTGAACTGAGTGGTGCAACTCCCCTCTCCCCCCCCCTCCTCTCTCTCTCTCTCTCTCTCTCTCTCTCTCATTAGCAGGCAACAGTACAGCACTATCTCTCTCTGTTTTGGCACAACAGCGCCCCTACTGGTACTAATAGTCATACTCGTGCTCATTAACACATAGGCAGACACATAGGCAGACACATATATAGCAGACACAGACATTGCTGTTCCTTGGAGTGGTTGCACCACTGAAAAAAAGTACAGTAAAATTTACAAGGTTCTCGATTGGGTCTTAAATTGCTTTCATGGCTGACTCGTTAACAGTCTGTGCGAAAAAAATAGATTAAATAATAGTGAAATGACATAAATAAGAAATAAGATGGAAATCGAGCACGCACAATCTGAAAGACGCAACTCACAACAAACTAAAATGATATGTACATAATTAGAAGGAACACTTATTCCGACATCCAGAAATTGGTCTCATCCCACAAAATGCTTCGGCATCGCAATCGCAAGCCATCTGTGACGGAGATTGCTAGCTGGCACAGAAATGCACTGTTGAACGGACGATTTAGGGATTTAGAAATCATGCTTTGTGTGATTATGGAGCACTTGCAGATGGTTCACTCAAGTGAACCAGATGTTTTAATGAATGTTAATGAAAAATAAAAAAGGTAGGGGGGAAAACAACCATTAGAATGCATTGGCCGCTTTACGATGCTATAGCTGCCACGGAAAATTAAAAGCATTTAATAAATAAATAAACACCATGCCCTAATTCATCACTTGGTTAATGATCTGTGGGAGAGAGACAAAAAAAATGAAAAAGAGAAAAAAATTAGGCAAATATGTATGGAAATGTTTGTCTATCATCCTCCTCTCAGTGATTAGGAATGCATTTGAATAATTAATGATGATCAACAGAGAGGGAAGCGTGTTGCTTGCAGCAGGATGACTGAAGTGTTTATGTGTTTGTTGGGCGTGTTTGTTTGTGCCTGTTGTTGTTTATTTGTGCGTTCATTTGTTTTGTTTGACACGAGGGGCAGGTGTGAGTGAGCTTATGTGCCTTTGTTCTTATACGACTGCATATCTTTAACCAACCACTTAAGCCCACTTTGAGCACTTTCATATTTCACTGTGCGATGTATAGTACAAGCTCACAACGCGTTGAATCGCAAGTCGACGCCATGCTTGAGTGCGTTTCAAATATGGAAACACTGTCAGTGAGCGGCGCCCACACAGTAGAGTCACGAAGATGCAAGATGAGCAGGCGTCTCTTTTATTTAAACAGTGGATGGAAATGACACTTGTGTGCGGCTGCAACTTGACATGTGGGCAGGAAGAAAAAAAAACGCTTTGCTGATGCTACAAGTTGCAGCCACGCATAATTTCCATCCATTTCCAGGTTTAAAGAAAAATACGTTTTTCACACGTTTAGCATATCCGTGGTCATCATATGGGCATACCTAACAATGAATGCCAAGAGAAATGGAAAAATTATCATATGTGTGTGTTTTTATATCAAAAGTCCATAAAAAAATAATTTAATTACTTCCTTAAAACGAAAACGTGCTGCGTGATGACGTGAAGAGATACACTGGACCACTGGTTGAAAACTACTGCTGTCTGGACCACTGAAAACTACTGCTGTCTGGACCACTGGTTGAAAACTACTTCTGTCTGGAAAACTGGTTGAAAACTACTGCTGTCTGGACCACTGGTGAAAAACTACTGCTGTCTGGGCCACTGCAAACTACTGCTGTCTGGGCCACTGGTGAAAAACTACTGCTGTCTGGACCACTGGTTGAAAACTACTGCTGTCTGGGCCACTGGTTGAAAACTACTGCTGTCTGGGCCACTGGTTGAAAACTACTGCTGTCTGGACCACTGGTTGAAAACTACTGCTGTCTGGGCCACTGGTTGAAAACTACTTCTGTCTGGACCACTGGTTGAAAACTACTGCTGTCTGGAAAACTGGTTGAAAACTACTGCTGTCTGGACCACTGGTTGAAAACTACTGCTGTCTGGAAAACTAGTTGAAAACTACTGCTGTCTGGGCCACTGGTTGAAAACTACTGCTGTCTGGACCACTGGTGAAAAACTACTGCTGTCTGGGCCACTGCAAACTACTGCTGTCTGGGCCACTGGTGAAAAACTACTGCTGTCTGGACCACTGGTTGAAAACTACTTCTGTCTGGAAAACTGGTTGAAAACTACTGCTGTATGGGCCACTGGTTGAAAACTACTTCTGTCTGGACCACTGGTTGAAAACTACTGCTGTCTGGAAAACTGGTTGAAAACTACTGCTGTCTGGACCACTGGTTGAAAACTACTGCTGTCTGGAAAACTGGTTGAAAACTACTGCTGTCTGGGCCACTGGTTGAAAACTACTTCTGTCTGGACCACTGGTTGAAAACTACTGCTGTCTGGACCACTGCAAACTACTGCTGTCTGGACCACTGGTTGAAAACTATGTCTGGGCCACTGGTTGAAAACTACTTCTGTCTGGACCACTGGTTGAAAACTACTGCTGTCTGGACCACTGCAAACTACTGCTGTCTGGACCACTGGTTGAAAACTACTTCTGTCTGGACCACTGGTTGAAAACTACTGCTGTCTGGGCCACTGGTTGAAAACTACTTCTGTCTGGACCACTGGTTGAAAACTACTGCTGTCTGGACCACTGCAAACTACTGCTGTCTGGACCACTGGTTGAAAACTACTTCTGTCTGGACCACTGGTTGAAAACTATTGCTGTCTGGGCCACTGGTTGAAAACTACTTCTGTCTGGACCACTGGTTGAAAACTACTGCTGTCTGGACCACTGCAAACTACTGCTGTCTGGACCACTGGTTGAAATCTATTACTGTCTGGACCACTGGTTGAAAACTACTGCTGTCTGGGCCACTGGTTGAAAACTACTGCTGTCTGGACCACTGCAAACTACTGCTGTCTGGACCACTGGTTGACAACTACTGCTGAAGTGTGCCACTGTTACATGTGATGAAGACGTTTTGCATGGAATGGCATAATGGACTATTGAAGTTAACAGTGGAATACAAAGAGATGAGATTATTTTTTCTTGGAAGTCCTTTCTGCCCATAGATGAAAACAGTTATTGCCATCACTTCAATTGCTGCCACTTGAAAGGTTTTCTGTGATTCCTACCTCCAATAAATTCCAAGGATTAAGCAAATATTATTTTCCTTGAGGGAAAAAAGAGTCAAATTAATTCATACAAAAATGGATTAGCACACATGGTTTATGTAATTAATGAAATTGACAATGTTTAGGCCTACATATTGGATTTCTCACGCATCTATATCTTTTTTTAAATAGTTGCAAGCCCTAACTAGCAAATGATGCTTTCTTCTCATATTTCCTAACCACTTCCACTCTGGCAACCCAGGCATTTTACTTCTTGTTGTAAATGTTCCAAACACAAGTTATTCATCTGCTTTAGAGGTACGAACAAAGCTAGTATGACTTTAGTTAGCAGAGTAATCCGGTTTGATTTGCTCACTGCATACGGTTATATCATTGAGAATAAATTAAATAGAAGTAGAACAAGGTTACACGGATGCACCAGTCCCATTTTGATTGCACCTCAAACCACTAATTAAGCCACAGATTAAAATAAAAAATATGAAAGGATTATTGATGAAAAAAAAGATGAAAGTTTTGGTTTTCAAGTTGAAGATTAAAACACATACTGTATTCATAGTGATATTTGTTTGGTAGACACAAAACAAAAAACTTTTTGCAAGTCTCTTTTCACGAAGCGTCAAGAAGAAGCCTAGTCCAGGCTTCCTGGTTTTTAGACAGCTGGTGGTTGGAAATGACGCTCGTGCGTGGCTTCAACTTGTAGAGTCGGCAAAGCGGGTTGCAGCCGCGCGCGAGCGTCATTTCCATCCACCAGCTGTTTTAAAACCCGAAAGAGACGCCTGGACTAGGTGTTTCTTGTGGCTTAAGTGTGCTTACACCCTAACTCTTCCTACTTCCATGCAAGGACTATTTAAAGAGGACAGGAAGTGAAGACCGTACGGTGGACTCCATGATGCTCCCTGGAAGGAAAGAAACATGCGCAATTGAGACCAAGGAAGCTGAACGCGGAAGTGTTGGCTGCATATAGCCCATTATTGCGCATGTTTCTTTCCTTCCAGGGAGCAACATGGAGTCCACTGTACTGTCTTTGCTTCCTAAACTTATTTAATTAACTTTTTAATTTCAAGGACCCCCATAATAACTCTGAGAGTGTACACATTACTGTGTTTGTTCCATTACAGGGGTCTCCCTGTCTCATAGTAAACATAGCCTACAATAATCCATACTGCATTCAAGAGAGATAATCCCACGAAGATATCAGGCCAGTGCCCAATGGGCACCGCTCTAGTATTATAATGAAAAAAAAAACATGATTCAATATATCATAAAAATGACAGCAATGAATTAGCAGAAGTTGTATTTATCCATAGCAAAATAGCTATTTTTGGATTACTTTAGTTTAGCTTGCACGCTCGTTTACCATCAAGTGACATATCTACCGTTTGGTAGAGACTTTGGTAGAGACTTTTAATAACAAGTGGGTATATGTTATTAAAAAAAAAATTGATTGTTGTTATTATTGCCTAAAGGAAGTAAGAAATATTTTTCCGTGTGAACTTTAACCCATTCTGGACGGAAACCCCTTTTGGTGATTTAAGCATTATGTTATGATTATGATGTTAAAAAGGGTATCTTTGAAAAACAAATAAAAGGTCCCGCACACTGTGTCTGACAGTGTGCGGGACATTTTCTTTGTTTTTCAAAGATACCCTTTTTAATGCTCTATTGCCCTACGCACCGGTCACTAGCCTTCTGAGGTGTGCATCGGCCTTTTGCTAAAAAAAATGATTATGATGTTATCATAATGTTTAGCTATTGAGAAATAGCAGATCTACTATGTTTGAAAAATCATGAAAATGTGGCGCAAATCTTTGAATATATATTCTTTCAGACGGGACATTTTAAAACGCAAATCTTTGCTTCTGGCGGGCTCCCTGGAACAACATATTTTCAGATGGGGGTCGGCGGCCAAATCCATATAATTCTAGGGGTTGACATCAAATAGTTTGAGCAACACTGACATATAGAAACATAGGGTTTTTCAGAAAACTCATGATTTAGAAGACATTTTGTAGAATCTGCAGTCTCAGGTCTAAATGGGCCAAGGGTTAACAAAGGCATCATCCTGTCCTTTTTGGCTGCACACGGGTGATTGCGTGCACAGCAGGCTGCAACAATATCACACCTCCTGGATTGGATTCATACGGGGACAGCCAGGCCGGGGTCTATACATTTCAAGGCTTGAGTCATTATTTCCGGAAGTAAACAACATTGTCCTGTCATCATGGGACTGGTTTATCCACAGAGCCAATGTGTCTGCTTATATATCGGTGCCGTCCCAGGTCACAAAACCTCATTTTCTTTTTTTTGTCAAGGACACTTGGTTGTTCTATTGTTAATGTGAAGAAGTGAATAATTTATTGACCTTGAGGGATGGCACTAATCTAATCAAATCTAATGAATGTATAAGGACAAGAAGATAAGCACCATTATTAATTAAACTTTCAGCAACAAAGACCCAGGAGTGTGCAAAAGTAGTGTATTGTTGCATAGGTCACATTTACTATGAAAACCTGCCTCTCCAGTCAGTTAGTCATGCCTTGTGACATCATGCCTCCATATATGGTCACGCATTGTGACATCACGCCTCCATATATGTTCACGCCTCATGACATCACGGTCACGCCTCGTGGCATCACGCCTTGTGACACGTCACGGCACCATATATGGCCATCTCCATATTATGAAGATCACGGCACTGTCCTCACCTAACCCAGAGGCATGGACCCCCCTCACCCCCCTTCCTGTATCTCTCTTCAGCTAATTCAACCCCGGAAGTTATAGCTTCCAAAGACTATACAGTTTGCCTTTCACTTCTTTCCAAATCCCAAACAGCTGCCTGTGATGCATACGCTTATAGCTAACCCCATTCATTATAAGTGTAGTCTCTTTAAAACAAAAAAAAGGAAAAAGAAATGCAGAGAATTAAAAACAACAACAACATCATAATAACGCTTCCATGATTTTTCATCATATCCCAGCTGAGTCTCATTGTCTGGGGGAAGAAGCTCGGGACGGAGGCTCACGTCGGTGTCATGCCAAAGCTTTGCGTTTTTATGAGGGCTTTTATATTCATTTGATGATCCTGTGGGCCTCTGTTTCCTGAGTGGATTATCCGTATACACGCCGTTGCTGCTGCTGAGCCCTTTTCATATGCAGCGCCGTGGCACAGTCAATAAGGTCTGTTCTGCATACAATATGCAAGATTATTCGAGACGTGCAGCCGGCATAATTCACACTCAATCAGAATACAAAATGACTATACTAGACAGTGGAACAACAACACATTCAGAAACAAACAAGCCGGCTGATTTGTGATGCCGAGCGGCGCTGCCGTCGTTCGCCGCGACTCCCCTGGCTACAGCACCGTGATGGTCACACCGGATCTCGTAATTCGACAATGAAATGGATCACGGATTTGTTCATTCCAGTTTTGTTTGATGTCGAGGCAGGCATTGTTTTTTTTTGTCGAGTCACTGTTCTTGCACGGAAGCTGCGTCATTCTCGTAGAGCTTGGGGTTTGCTGAAGGTTACCAAATGTCCTCCTCGTTCATTGTACGTGCGGGCGTGTGAGAGCGCAGGCATCCCCGCGGCTAGCCTGACGTGCTTCATTTAAGCTCCGTGGTGAGATGGTGCCGTCTGCCGAAAATAGCCAATCTGTAAGCAATGCGATGCACATTGGGTGAAAAGGCCTAATCGAAAACAAAATACTATACAATATCAACCCCTCCCCCTTTATCATACAACAGCTGTGGGTGCGGCTTCAGTTCAGGTGGATCACCACCCACCACCTTAAAACCAGGCATAGTTTTTTGTTTTTGTTTTTTTTGCGGCTTTCGACTTTATTTTATATTTTTTATAGAGGGACAGACAGTAGGCTGACAGGAAATGGGGGAGAGAGATGGGGGAGTGACATGCAGTAAAGGCCGTCGGGATCAGGAGTCGAACCCGCGGCACACTGCCAGACTTGTGCTACAAGGTGCCTGGACCACTGAGCCACGGCCCAGGCCAAAACCAGGCATAGTTAATGAACTGGTGGGCGTGTCCCCATAAAAACATAATTTTAACACTTTCTGTACACTTTTTTTGAAATAAATCTTTCTCCTTTTAGGGGGGGAAATCACGCCATTCCATCTTTAATGACCACGTCACCAGTTCAATCACCATAACCATAGTGTTCCTATTCTATAGTGCCCCCGGTCATTTTTTTTGCTCCCAATCTGATTCCGATCATTTGAAAATGACATGACCGGCAGTGTTATGTTAACACTGTGCCAAAGCATTGACTTGTTTTGCTCACAATTGACCTATAGCTAAGCCCCTCCCCAAACTGCTATGGTCCAATCACAGCTAAGCATAACATGGGTTAGACAAACCTCTCCACCAATAGTTTTCCTATATGATAAAACGTTGTTTTAAAAAAGAAATGTCACACATATTTTTCCAGTGCATACGGCAGGCCTTGTTGACAGATTTGGAAGAGATTTTGAAGGTCTGGTTCCAAAAATGAAACAGTATTTAATCATTAAATATCATTTAAATCTATGATATTTACATTGGAATGAATGAGCCCTGCTGGAAAGTGTCCAAGTGGGAGTGTCTAAGTGAGGGCAGGGCTTTGCTAAAGGTGAATTGTGCTTAATTGTGTCTCTTCTCTCCTTTTCCAGCCACCATTAAGATCGCCCTGCACGGAATGGACCGGGAGATGAGGGAGGAGTACCTGGTGGTCATTCAGGCCAAGGACATGGGCGGTCACATGGGCGGCCTGTCCGGGACCACTACGGTCACTGTCACGCTGACCGACGTCAACGACAACCCACCCAAGTTCTCTAAAAGTAAGAAGAGTTCCTTTTCCTATAAAGCTTGTGATTTCCTATATGAAATGTCCTATATACCCGTGGAATTTGAATCTGTATGTGTCCCTCACGCACGCAATACATCAAAGCCCAATTCGGTGGAGAATATATTGCATTTTGAGCTGCACGTAATACCTCATCTCAACCATTAGTTGTCCGCCCACAGGATCTAAAGCAGGTTAGACCAATTGCATCCACCATAGCTGGGCTAGTTCTATTGCATTTTCATAACAAACAGATTGGTTAATAACACTTTTGAGGGGCACTAGAACCTCCCTATGCCCAGCTCTGTGTGTTTGTGTGAACACAAACATTGGCTTGTGATTGGCTAATCATCCCATAGCGATGATTTGATTGGATGAGCACAGTATAAGTATATTGAAGATAATAGTGAGGGCAGAGATGTGTAGACGTCAAAAGTGATTGGCCAGAATTACCTTTGTGATGATTTGAGCACGGATTGTGATGTATGATAATGCATGATGATGATGATGATGTATGGTGATAAGAGTTTTATTTATGTGTGTGGAATGCAGCTTTGTATACTTCTAGAGAGAATGCTATAGTTAAGGGAAACATCAGTGAGCACCTCCAGCCACCATTGCTGGTCTTGTCACATTCTAATTTTTTTTTTAAAGTTTATTCATAAAGACTCGCTCTCGTGTGTGTGTGTGTGTGTGTGTGTGTGTGTGTGTGTGTGTGTGCAGGCCTCTATGAGTTTGTGATCCCAGAGGACCTGGCGGTCGGGAAGGCCGGAGGCAAGGTGAGGGCGAACGACAGAGACATCGGAGAGAACGCCAAGTCCACATACAGCATCATCGACGGAGACGAGCGGGGCATGTTTGAGATTGCCACGGACACTCAGACTCAAGAGGGGATTCTCAAACTGAAGAAGGTATGATGCCCCTCCTTCAAAAGGCAGACACTCACTCACTTTATGGGCCCTTGTGGTGTTGTGTTCATGGCTCCTTCTCTGCTCGCCGGGTGAATTGAATCGCTGAATTGAACTCATTATTTGAGTCGTGTAGGTGAGACATCACATGACCAATTGACTCGATCTACATGTCTCAATAGAAGACAAATACAAATTGTATAATTTATATCGTATTAGCATAATCTAACGTACAGATTGGACACAATTAAACTGTATTCATTAAATTAACATAGGCTTTAAGTGTACTACTACTATTTCTAAACATGTCTACCTTTTAACTACTAATCTATCGTCTGCTTTTTCTGGAATAAGAGGCAATCCCTGTGCTGTATGATAATATTTCTTTGTTAAAAAGCATCAAATCGGTCTGTGGAATTGTGCATTGTATGTTGAAAGAAAGAAAGAGAGAAAAAGAAAGCAGTACATTATCCAAGAACTCTCTTAAACGATTAGAGCCAATAAACTTTAAAAAAGTAATACTAATTAAGGTTACAACTTTATTAAATCGATAGCTTTGACAAATCAACGTTGTGGCATTGTACATTTACTCTAGACACGCAGCTTGAAATTAGTCTGGAACATTCAAAAGAAGGAGCATTTTGTTCTAATTAAAAGATTGCCATTGTCCATGCAACTCATTATAGATATTTTCAACGTCAAAACAGAGATGTGAAAATGACTAATGGGAGTCCTATATGTTGTAATTAAAGCCTCCCTCCTTTCCCACTGTAGGTACATTTCAACCATTTCAATCAATAGTATGGTTCAATGTATCCCCGCCTGGCTGAGTGCCACTGCAGAGCTGATGTCACTGTGGAATAAAACAAAAAAGACACATTATGTCTCTGAGGAGAGAGATAGAGAGACACTTGTGGGGGTTTTCATAATCAGACACAATAGTGGTGCTGATGACTGTGAGGAGCTCCTCCTCCTCTAGTGATGACTGTGTGGAGCTCCTCCTCCTCTAGTGATGACTGTGTGGAGCTCCTCCTCTAGTGATGACTGTGAGGAGCTCCTCCTCCTCTAGTGATGACTGTGTGGAGCTCCTCCTCCTCTAGTGATGACTGTGTGGAGCTCCTCCTCCTCTAGTGATGACTGTGTGGAGCTCCTCCTCCTCTAGTGATGACTGTGTGGAGCTCCTCCTCCTCTAGTGATGACTGTGTGGAGCTCCTCCTCCTCTAGTGATGACTGTGTGGAGCTCCTCCTCCTCTAGTGATGACTGTGAGGAGCTCCTCCTCCTCTAGTGATGACTGTGTGGAGCTCCTCCTCCTCTAGTGATGACTGTGAGGAGCTCCTCCTCCTCTAGTGATGACTGTGTGGAGCTCCTCCTCCTCTAGTGATGACTGTGTGGAGCTCCTCTAGTGATGACTGTGTGGAGCTCCTCCTCCACTGGTGACTGTGTGGAGCTTCTCTAGTGATGACTGTGTGGAGCTCCTCCTCCTCTAGTGATGACTGTGTGGAGCTCCTCCTCTACTGGTGACTGTATGGAGCTCCTCCTCTAGTGATGACTGTGAGGGGCTCCTCCTCCTCTAGTGATGACTGTGTGGAGCTCCTCCTCCTCTAGTGATGAATGTGTGGAGCTCCTCTAGTGATGACTGTGTGGAGCTCCTCTAGTGATGACTGTGTGGAGCTCCTCCTCCTCTAGTGATGACTGTGTGGAGCTCCTCCTCCTCTAGTGATGACTGTGTGGAGCTCCTCCTCCTCTAGTGATGACTGTGAGGAGCTCCTCCTCTAGTGATGACTGTGTGGAGCTCCTCTAGTGATGACTGTGTGGAGCTCCTCCTCCTCTAGTGATGACTGTGTGGAGCTCCTCCTCCTCTAGTGATGACTGTGTGGAGCTCCTCCTCCTCTAGTGGTGACTGTGAGGAGCTCCTCCTCTAGTGGTGACTGTGAGGAGCTCCTCTAGTGATGACTGTGTGGAGCTCCTCTAGTGATGACTGTGTGGAGCTCCTCATCTAGTGATGACTGTGTGGAGCTCCTCCTCCTCTAGTGATGACTGTGTGGAGCTCCTCTAGTGATGACTGTGTGGAGCTCCTCATCTAGTGATGACTGTGTGGAGCTCCTCCTCCTCTATTGATGACTGTGTGGAGCTCCTCCTCCTCTAGTGGTGACTGTGTGGAGATCCTCCTCCTCTAGTGGTGACTGTGTGGAGCTCCTCCTCTAGTGATGACTGTGTGGAGCTCCTCCTCTAGTGATGACTGTGTGGAGCTCCTCCTCCTCTAGTGATGACTGTGTGGAGCTCCTCCTCTAGTGATGACTGTGTGGAGCTCCTCCTCCTCTAGTGATGACTGTGTGGAGCTCCTCCTCTAGTGATGACTGTGTGGAGCTCCTCCTCTAGTGATGACTGTGTGGAGCTCCTCCTCCTCTAGTGATGACTGTGTGGAGCTCCTCCTCCTCTAGTGATGACTGTGTGGAGCTCCTCCTCCTCTAGTGATGACTGTGTGGAGCTCCTCCTCTAGTGATGACTGTGTGGAGCTCCTCCTCCTCTAGTGATGACTGTGTGGAGCTCCTCCTCTAGTGATGACTGTGTGGAGCTCCTCCTCTAGTGATGACTGTGTGGAGCTCCGCGCCGGGCAGGCTCTGGAGGAGTTGCCGTTTTTTTACACACGGCCAATTTCATCTCCATGAGGTCCCACTAGGAGCCGCGCTTTATATGCCCTGCGTTACACTCACCGCTGAGTGAGGCAAAGAAATAAATAAATAATGAATAACGCGCCTGCGTGCGTGTGTGCAAGGGAAGCGAGGCGAGTGGTGGGGGGCATTTAACTCCTCAATACATGAGAGAAATACTCTCTCGTGGTATAAAACTGTTGCCAACAACAACCTCCCCTCAACCCCTCCCCCCACACCTCAGAGCCTGGCTGGGCTCTGTCATTCTCCGATCTCCCGCAAGTCTTTATAGCGTCAAATCAGTATGTATACACGACGAGCCCATTTAGAGACATCAAAGTTCAGTTGTCGGCTGGGCGGAGGGGGAGAGAGCGGCTCAGCATCCCTACCAGTCCTCCTCCCTCGACAAGCCTGGGGCCCGGCAGATAAAAAGCTTAAACCCCAAACAATAAAAAGAGCCTCTCCCCCCTGGTTTGTTGCCTCTCCTCCTGTTGCTAGTCGGATCAATATGTTTTAACCTTGCCGCAAAGGATGTTTCATAATTTGCACGCCGTGTTTAGACTGCATAGTCTATAGATCCATAGCTGTTGGCACAGGAGAAAGAAAGTGCATACTAATGTGAGGTATAGTTCACCGTTATAACACTGTTTTCCATCCTCGCGGGATGGTCCGTGCGTAATTGGCCGGAAAATATACAAAAACAACGGGACGACCGGCGCTTTCCTTGGAGCTCGTTAAAACTTGAGTTAGCATCGTCTGGTGGCAGGAGTGTTGTCTGGAGTGCAGTGCCAGTTCTCTTTTCCTGTGTTTTCCTCGCAAATTATCATCTGTCTGGGCTTTGCAGCGAGGCATGGGCAACAGTTCCAGGACCATGGAGAGCATGAGAGAAAGGGAGAGGGAGAGAGAGAGAGAGAGAGGAGAGAGAGAGAGAAGAGAGAGAGAGAGAGAGAGAGAGAGAGAGAGAGAGAGAGAGAGAGAGAGAGAGAGAGAGAGAGAGAGAGAGAGAGAGAGAGAGAGAGAGAGAGCAGTGTCTCTCCCCATGCCGCAGCAGAACAGGAGATTGTCTACTCTAAAAGCTTTGGCAAAAAGGAACTAACACGTTTGACATTTGCTCTGTCAACACGTACAGATTTTATGACTCTGTGTCGCGTTTGTTCTCCCTCCCCCAAACACTCATTGTTTTTCTTTTAGCAGTGGCAGTGAGTTTTACTCCCGGCAGATCACTTTAGCTCATATACATTCCTCCTCCTCCTCCTCCTCCCTCTCTCCCACGCACTTCATTGTTCTCCCTCTGACAAAGTCACACAGTCGACGTCCTTGAGGTCCTTGTCAGCCCGCATTAGGACGCAGTGCCACTCCGCATCCGAGTGATGCATAGCGCTATAGTTCCAGACACTGAACCCCCGGCCATGATTTAAGACTTAGGGACGTGCGTCTATCAATCACCACGTTTGAGCTTCAATATATGCAAACATGTTCTTTCAAGCGGAGAATGTGCAGCATGAGACTTAATATACACGGGCAGAACATGCATGTCAAAGTAGTGTGTGTATGTGTGTGTGTGTGTGTGTGTGTGTGTGTGTGTGTGTGTGTGTGTGTGTGTGTGTGTGTGTGCGTGTGTGCGTGTGCATGTGCGTGTGCGCATGAGTGCGTGGTGCGTGTGTTTGTGCGTGCGTGCGTGCTTTGCTGTCGTCGATGGCCCACTGTGAAATCTCAATTTGATTCAGCAGAGTTGTCCTTGAGATGTGGCCTTGTATAAACTTACTTACAGGTTAATATTGTTATTAAAATGTGATATGTCTTTCAAATATGAATTTCACACTCTCCGGTGTTGAGGGAAATATATAGAGGATCTTGTGGCCTGATCCAAAACAGTTATGCATTCATTCATTTTTAATGTTTTTTTGTTATCATCGGGACAGCATTAGCACAGTATCATAATAGAAAATACACCACTAGTGTGTGAAAATTGCATTTGTCATTGAAATCTAGGAGAATTAGGTTATAGCCATGATGACCAAGGCTGGCCAAGTCGTTGTTTTATTGTGTAGTCGTATAATTAGTTTGCTGTCCGCAGATGGAATATGAGTAATTGCCACGGCTATGCCTTTTCAATCATCTGATGAACACTTGTTGTTTCATTGACTTTACAACACACATAGCGTGCTGCTATTATCGGACAACGCTCCCCTCAAGGTTAGAGAGAGCTGCAACGTTTGTGACTGAACAACATGGCAATTTGTTTCCCTCTGACCATCTGGGAATATCATGGTGAAGGACACTAATGACTATCCTTCTCTCCTCTGTTAACAACGACTGCCAACGTGCCCTTGGGCACTAGCACTTAACCCTGTGCTTGTGGGTCCAGTGAAGCTGCATGCTTGGCGAGGGGTAAATGACTGGGATTAAGACCCTGGGATGGATCGGACGTCGCCAACGAATCTGCTCTTCCTCTCTAATCAATCTGCACTCGGGTTTTAACCACTCAAACTAAACTCCCAGCATCCCTATATATTCTGCCTGCGATCTGGCCAGCTCACAACGGGATGTGTTTCGAGCCCTTTTTTTTCTCCTTTGTCGAAGATATTTTGTGTAGGCTGGTGGAGGGGGGGGGGGGGGGGGGGGGAGTGGTCCAAGTACAGTTGTAACTCAGGTCTGTTTCACTATACGACTATAGACAGTTTAAGTGGTTAAAAGGCAAAACACTGGCATGACACGATAGCCTGAATGGTGAGCTATAGTGTGCAGGTCCCTGGTTCGATTCCCAAGACTGGCCACACCATTTGTTGTGTGTGTGTCTCTCTCTCTCTCTCTCTCTCTCTCTCTCTCTCTCTCTCTCTCTCTCTCTCTCTCTCTCTCTCTCTCTCTCTCTCTCTCTCTCTCTCTGGTTGAAAGTATCCTCAACTGAAGCCCATCTCAATAATGAACAATTTACAGTATGAAAATATGTTGACTGTTCTTCTTGTCATTGATTGCCATTGGCATGCAAGATTTAAAAAGAGACAGACAGACAGACAGAGCGGCAGAGAACACAATTTACAATTTAGGCATTTTAGCAGACACTCTTAATCCAGAGGACACAAAGCAAGGGCCCAAATGAGCGATTTGTGTGCCTAAGACTCAAGTAATAATAGGCTACTAACCTTGTACCATTTGCTGTTTTCATCTTCAATTACCACATTAATATCCACATGATGTCAGAGGACAGTGTAACATTTGTAGAGCCAATGTTAACCAGCGCTAACTGTGCAGTGCAACATTATTAGCAACAGCAGCAAGGCGTAAGCACTCGCTTTTGATTGTTTGTGCGTGCGTGCGTGCAAATTATTTTACTTTTACTCCACTACATTTATTTGAAAACTTTAGTTACTAGTTACTACTATAGGTGATTTTGATCATTATTACAAAACATACTGTACATTAACCACTTCAGCCTATAGGCCTATATACATTTTGGCGATTTGAAAATAGCCGATCTACAAGCTCACAAATAATGCATCACGACTGTGACGCACAGTATACTGTACGTGGGAGGGTGGTGAGGGTTATGGCGGGAGGGGGGGGGGTTTGGGGGGTGGTGTCTCGGATCAGAGAGAGGGCTACCTGCAGGGTCTCTTGTCTCTGCTCTGGTGCCCAAGACGACTGCTAGATATCTAGGATCTCAGACCCCCTGAGATCTTGCAGCCCCCCCCCCCCCCCCACCCCACCCCTCCTCACCTTCTCCTCTCCACCAGCAGTCAAGGATCTCTTTCACAGCTGCATGGGCTCTCTCTCCCTTCAGCTTGTAGATCGGCTATTTTTTTTTTTGCTTGTGACACTGCACACAAGAAATGTGACTCAAGCGTCTCTCTCTCTCTCTCTCTCTCTCCCCCCCCCCCCCCCCAAAAAAAAGCCCAGACCTTATCCCCCCAAGCGGCAAGGCCCAGTTTTTAGATTTCCCTATAAATCCCCGGTTATGGAGCATGGGAGTGACTTGATCCCATTATTCTAGTAGCACGAGAGCGACCAGGGGTGACTCCGAATAAAAATGTGACAGTCCGGGTGTCCTCCGAGACTCAGAGAGGGTAATACTGTGACATTTTTTACATTTTACAAATATTAATGACGAGCCGTGGGGTAAAATAAGTATGTCCGTATAGCAGACATAGCTTTCATGTTACAATTAAAGAGAGGTGTGTTCTCCCAATTTGTAAGGCTGTAGAAAATGTTATGGATCTGTCTGGGAAAATTACACCTTTTTACTGACAGCCGTGGGCTTAAACGGTTGTCATCTGTCGTGACAGACAGTGATAAAAGCTTAACATAATCTACTCCCATTCAGAGCATTAGACAGAACACTTACCAATCTCCCTGCATGGTATAACTATAGAAGCATGGAAATGATATGCTCAGGTAGGGTAAACATGCAAATCACATTTATTATGAGTGATTATGATTAGCAACCATTTATTTGTCTTCCCCAGAACAGATGTTAGCACAAGGCTAGATATTATTAACACATACACAGACTCCCTGGGGTAAAGTTGTGGTTATTGCTAATAATTCATGCTTTTATTTTTCTTTTTTTTGTTCCCCTTCTCCTGCTTTGAATTGTCAACCAGGCTCAATGTGAAAATGCACATGTATGCAATGTCTTTTTCACAGAGCACAACTTCATCAAGTTTTTTGGGGTTCATTTTGTTTCGCAATTTTGACTCGTATATGGCCGGCCAGATGGATGGATGTGTAACGAGTGTGTGGGGGTTTTGTTTGGCTTGTGTTGTGTGTATAAACTGCATAATGATACCCCACTTCCAAACGAATGGTGTAGCCTATACTTGGAATTCACTAAAAGGTGTTCTATCACTGATGGATTAATGGCTTTTTAAAATATATATTATGATAAGTTTCATTGATCATGTCTCTTACCATTCAAATATATCATGCCATTGTGTTGTGTTGGATCATGTCCAGCAGTCAAGGAAAACATTCCAATCGGCCTCTAGCTTGTTTCATTTTCTAAAGTAGCGTTCCTTGTCAAGCGGCAACAAGGATCTGTGCCTGTGATCTGGCAAGCCATGACGCCTACTTTTAAATTACTTTTAAATCTCTGTTTGAAAACCCAACACCCCACTGTTTATTCCGGTTGGGAGAACTCGGAACTGTCCCCTATAGCTCCACCCCCGGGCTATATTGACGCCCCTGATGACACAAGTCTGTATGTGAATGTATACTTTTTGCCAGGTGCTTGAAAAGCGACCGTAGTGACGCTTATTCATGATTGGCCGCCTCGTTTCTAGGCTGCCTCTAAATTAATTTACCCATAACACCCATAGTCTGAATGACATAACACCATAGTCTGAATGACATAACACCCATAGTCTGAACGACATAACACCCATAGTCTGAATGACATAACACCCATAGTCTGAACGACATAACACCCATAGTCTGAATGACATAACACCCATAGTCTGAATGACATAACACCCATAGTCTGAATGACATAACACCCATAGTCTGGACGACATAACACCCATAGTCTGAACGACATAACACCCATAGTCTGAATGACATAACACCCATAGTCTGAATGACATAACACCCATAGTCTGAATGACATAACACCCATAGTCTGAATGACATAACACCCATAGTCTGGACGACATAATACCCATAGTCTGAATGACATAACACCCATAGTCTGAACGACATAACACCCATAGTCTGAATGACATAACACCCATAGTCTGAATGACATAACACCCATAGTCTGAACGACATAACACCCATAGTCTGAACGACATAACACCCATAGTCTGAATGACATAACACCCATAGTCTGAATGACATAACACCCATAGTCTGAATGACATAACACCCATAGTCTGAATGACATAACACCCATAGTCTGAATGACATAACACCCATAGTCTGGACGACATAATACCCATAGTCTGAATGACATAACACCCATAGTCTGAATGACATAACACCCATAGTCTGAACGACATAACACCCATAGTCTGAATGACATAACACCCATAGTCTGAACGACATAACACCCATAGTCTGAATGACATAACACCCATAGTCTGAATGACATAACACCCATAGTCTGAATGACATAACACCCATAGTCTGAACAACATAACACCCATAGTCTGAATGACATAACACCCATAGTCTGAACAACATAACACCCATAGTCTGAATGACATAACACCCATAGTCTGAACAACATAACACCCATAGTCTGAATGACATAACACCATAGTCTGAATGACATAACACCCATAGTCTGAACAACATAACACCCATAGTCTGGACGACATAACACCCATAGTCTGAATGACATAACACCCATAGTCTGAATGACATAACACCCATAGTCTGAACAACATAACACCCATAGTCTGGACGACATAACACCCATAGTCTGAACAACATAACACCCATAGTCTGAATGACATAACACCCATAGTCTGGACGACATAACACCCATAGTCTGAATGACATAACACCCATAGTCTGAACAACATAACACCCATAGTCTGAATGACCTAACAACCATAGTCTGAACACTGCAACGTGAAGCTGTGAGCTGAGGCAGAGTCTATGGCACTCAAACTGGTCATACTGTATAGATGTTCATAAACGAGAGCTTTCTGCACCTGGCAGTTATGACTGAGTCATTCTTGTTATTCCACCAGCACTGATCTTCTCCTTATCGCTTACCTTTTGCTGCACAGCTGTTAGACTTCGAGACCAAGAGGACCTACACGCTGAAGGTGGAGGCCACCAACCTCCGCTTCGAGCCCAACAGCGGCGGGCCCTTCAAGGACACGGCCACGGTCAAGGTCGTGGTGGAGGACTCCGACGAGCCGCCCGTGTTCTCCCGGCCCACGTACGTGCTCGAGGTGAACGAGAACGCCGCCGTCAACACCATGATCGGCGCCGTCACGGCCCGAGACCCGGATGTCACCAGGAGCCAGGTCAGGTAAGAAGAGACCCAGATTTTCTTTTTACATAACTTTGTAATTTTGATCATTAAACCCAATTAGTGAATTACTGAAGAGTTTTCTTCAGAATATACAGTAGGTTCTTTCATCGATTAACGCAGACGATCAACGACAGGTTCGCTGTAGGTCTGCTCAACAGGGGCAGTCGCGGGCGAGTGCACGAAACAAGCATCCGAGCGACAATTTCACGGGACCGCGATCACGTAAATACACTTGTCATCCCTCGACTACTCATTGAAAATGATTTACTAGGCGTGTTCATCGCTGCCCGTTTTGAAAGGACCTTATGACACATTTACTACGACACCATGGCACATTAGGAGTCCACTAGTAGTGGTCTCAAGTATTTTATTTGCAAGGATGGGGGGTCCTTGCAAATAAAATTACTCCCTTGGTTGCAATTGAACACTCTTTCAGGGCTATATATTGCTCTTTATGTGTTTCTGGTGACAATATTGTACACTCATGTTGTATGTCCGTGGCCGAAATGGAATTATGACAAAAATGTCCACCACAAGCGAGGATACGATGACCCCCTGATCAGAACAATACCGGGACAAAGTCTAGCTAGGCCATTAGCATTGGCTGATATCCTTCAGCATGGGCGATAGCCTTTTAGCAGTGCTGATAAGTGTATTATGAATATTTCAGTGATCTGTCCGGGACAGGCTATCATTTCTACGTCTTTTCTTCAGCATTCCGTAATTAGCTCCCCTTATTACAAAAGGTCGGCGCGTGCAATTATTACGTCTTCGATACTCCTGACCTTTTGAAGTCGGCGGCCGCCATTCCTGGCATATTATATTGAGTCAACGACTGCTCTTGTCCCCCCGCAAATGGCACGATCGAAGGCGGAGAAAAGGTGGACATCGAGTTGGAGACATGTGGCAACATTATAACTTTCTCTTTTTCTACCCTGTATTTCTCCACTTTGTGTTTGACTTATTCTTGGAAATACCACAAGGGCACCTTGAGGATAGGTTACACAGGCAATGTCTCTGCCTCCACCTTGGCATTTTCATTCATTCTCTTGTGACTCGGCGCTGACTGCATTCATTCCCGGGACAACATGCAACAGGTTGTGTTGTAATTGCATTGGCGGCACGCGCTAGAGCGGAGGTGGAAGTAGTCTGATGTTTGTAAAAGTAACAATACAACAAAGTAGAAATACTGTGTTTACAAGTTTACAACACCTGTATTCAATTCAGTGAAAACACAAACGTATTTATTGGCATCAACAGGTTATTGTAGTACAAAAGTGAAAGTAGGCTACTCAAATTTCCATCATTTGCCAATTAAACTTCAGCAAAAAAAACTAGCAGATGTACGATCAAAGTGCTTGTAGATCGGCTATTTCCGATTGGCCAACGTATAGATTTGGGTTTAAAATGTTATATTTAATAATAATATTAATAACCTATATATATTCAAAGTAACCTGTAACTAAATCTGTCAAATAATTGTAAATAATAAATGTTAGTGAAATAAAAGTAGTATAAAGGATGCAAAGAACTTGAGTTTGCTCAGTAATATACAATTTTTTTGCGGCTTTTGCCTTTATTTTATATTTTTATAGAGAGACAGACAGTAGGCTGACAGGAAATGGGGGAGAGAGATGGGGGAGTGACATGCAGTAAGGGCCGAGTCGAACCCGTGGCACACTGCCAGACTCGGTCTACCGGCCAAGGTGCCTGGACCGCTGAGCCACGGCCCAGGCCTCGGTAATATATGGCTGTGGCGAGCGCAGTTCATTCCTCCGTCCCATTCCCGCCATCGTGTTTTAGCAGTGGTGGAAAGTACATTCTCTTAAGTAGGCCTACTGTGTAATTAACACATAAAACGCCATTGCCGTTGATCTACGTCAATTAATCCAATGTTGCGCTTAACGCCATTGCTGTAGATGTACAGCAATTGGTCTTTTATAGTGCTTGATTGATTTTGATTGATCAAGTACATTTACAGTTACTAGATGCTTTGTAGATTTTGAGTATTATTATTAAAACATACAGTAACCACTTCAGCCCTGTATGCATTTCGCCATTTGAAATCGATTGACAAGCTCACAATTGAGTCGTGATGTGACACATTGTGAGCTTGTCGATCGGCTATACACGTTATGCACTTGAAAACTTGAAATGGGACATTCTGCACAATAAGTATACTTTTACTTTTGACATTCTGCACAATAAGTATACTTTTACTTTTGACATTCTGCACAATAAGTATACTTTTACTTTTGACATTCTGCACAATAAGTATACTTTTACTTTTGACATTCTGCACAATAAGTATACTTTTACTTTTGACATTCTGCACAATAAGTATACTTTTACTTTTGACATTCTGCACAATAAGTATACTTTTACTTTTGACATTCTGCACAATAAGTATACTTTTACTTTTGACATTCTGCACAATAAGTATACTTTTACTTTTGACATTCTGCACATTTAGTATACTTTTACTTTTGGCATTCAAGTACATTTTCATACAAATACCTTTGTGCTTTTACTTAAGTAATATGTTGAATTCCAGACTTGTAACGGAGTACGTCCATACACTGCTGTATTGATACTTTTACTTAAGTGAAAACATTGAGTATACTTTTCCGTTTAGCGATGTGATTTCCAAGAGGAATTGAAGGTTGTGCGGTGGTGCTGTGTCGGTTCCCCTGGCACAGTAAAACCACGAGTGCATTTCGTGTGTATAGGGTGACATCTTCTGCGCTGCTGCTCTGACCTCATTTCTTGTCACAGCCTCCAACCGAGGTTTTCCAATTCCAAATTCATAATCACTGCTCCTAATAATATAGTTAGGGGTGGGGTGAATGCAGAGGACACGTTTTGTGTACTGTATGTGCAAAATTATGCTATGACGAAAAAAATGAGGAGAATGCAAAGGTGAAATTATAGCCTAATCTTAGGAGGTAGCATAATAATTATTATTATTATTATCAGGGGTGAAAGTGGGCCAGGAGTGGACGGTCCGGAGCTCCGACCCGGTAAGACCTGTGCTTCTGAATTGTAACGGTGTGTTTATGTCAGTCGATCAGCGATGCGATCCATTGTTATTAATCCACATACGCACGGACTGGAGAGACGAGAAGTGTTTCTCTCTGATGTGCAGGGAGTAGGCTACCAGTTCACTTTGCAGGTTGAAAATCCGGTATAGAGCGGATATGGAAACGGACGTTTATCTCCCTAAGATATGCGTGCATATGACCGGATATATATAGTAGGCGGGCTCTACAACGAATTTAATTCCTCCAACATTCAAAACAGTTTCTGGTTGGCTGACAGACTGACACAGCGAAATACTTAGTTCTGATTGGTTCAGAACCAAAAAAAACAACAAAAAAACACAGGAAACTAAACCGGCAACTTTTTTTGAGAAGCCACTCAGAAGAATGCGATTAAACAAATAATTTTAGCAAAATGGCAATGCAACGAACAATAGCTCAACTGTTGTACTTGCAACCCTGCAAGTACTGACAGCCGGAGCAGATCCAGTAGCAAGCACAGGTAATAATAATAATTATTATTATTATAATAATAATTATTATTATTAACTAGAAATATTGTTCCTGAAGAAACAATGTGGGGTCACTGCAATCCAAACAATTGTAGGCCTACTATAAATCAGTCAAGGTCCCCCAAAAAATGTACTACAGTATGTTCTGCTCCATTCTCAACAACTTTTGGTTTTCAAAAACAGTAATTTATTGTAAGTAAACACAAGCAGTAAAAAGGGCAAAAGGGGTGGGCGGAGGGATTCAGATTTTACGGGGACCAGTTTCGAATTGCAGCCGTCCGTAGATGCCCTTTGAGAGCGGTTTTGAAGGAGTCAAGGGATTCACATGTCATAATGACTTTTGGTGGCATACGAGCAAAAATAATTTAGCCCCTTGTTTGTGCCGAATCTGTGTTGGAAGTATTTAGACAGGTACATGGGTATCTTGGTGGTGAATCGAATCTTGTGGACCAGACCCATTGCGAGATACTGGTAGTAGTAGTAGTAGTAAGAGAGTGGTATTTTTATAAGAATAAACAAACACGCCTGTGTTTAATTTATTTATTGATGTCAGTTTGTATTTATACAAATGAACACTAACATATGATTTACAAATCATGCACTTTCTCTGACTGTTTTTATTTACACAATTTGTTTAGGAACAATTTAATTTGTTTAAGAACTTTCAAATTTGTTTAATTCCTGTCACCTTTTATAATCCTCTTGTGGTATTTTATTCTTCATCATCATACGGTTTAATGACCACATTCTGTACCTGACAGCTTAAAGATGGCTGCTCTGCTTTGATGTCGGCACGTCATACATTTATCTCTTGTTCTCATGCTCGGCACTGAATGCCTTCATTATAACAAAAGGCCTGATTTCCCTTCATACTTAATCACAATGAAAGAATACAGCAGAGCCATCCAGATCTGTGATTCTCAACCATTACCAAACTGCCAGTATTGGCCACAAAATTATTGAATTATGTTTTATTTGGAAACTTGGTATCCCCTCACAAATAGATATGGGATATTTGTCAAGTTTTTTTAAAATAAAATAAACGCAATGGACCCTTTTCACTGGTAAGGCCGTTTTGGCAGGTAAACACAAGCTGAAGATAATAATGTTAATTGTGGCTGAGTTTAATTGAGTTATTTCTGTGTCAGACTTAACTTTATACAGGCTATTGTCTGGTGGATGTCGTTTTGTCAAATGTTTTGCCCAATTAAAGGGTAAGACCACTTTTTGAGAGGTTTGGGTTGTTTTCTTACCTTATTATGGGCAAGCTATTCCATTCCATGAGTTATTTCGCTCCGTTGTGTTGTTTATTAGCAATTTAAGAAATAGAAATAGTCGCTCATTGACTTCCATTGTAACGGGGAAACAGCTCTCAAAGTCACTCTTTTAGCACATAAACCAACGCAACAAAAGCTGATTCTGACAGTTTATGACATCAGGAAAACTCATGCGGTTTTATTTTCGTCTTTTAAGATAGATTTATAAAGTTACTATTTTAGTCGGAGATAGACTCAAGCAGTAGGCCTACTGCGGTGTTCCCAACTCTCGCGGGCCGTCTTGCGAAGTTTCGTTTGTAAACAGAAGTCTCCACGTTGTTTGAGATGCACCCTCGCATATGAGAAATCCCAGACACAGACACTTTACACACTACTTCTAAAGTGTCTTCTAACATGTCTCCCTCAAACACGTCCATTGTGTATGTTTTTAGTGACAAGAAGAGATCAAATCCATTTGTTTACATCCCCATCGTTTCCAATAAGGAAGTGGTGTACAGTTTTGGTCCAATCAGATCGTTTTGCAACAGCAGTGATTCGGTCGGCGTAGGCATACCTACCGGATCTTCTTTCTACACAAATTAGTCAAAACAAGACAAAGTTGACATTTTTTATTAAAAATAAAACCGCATGAGTTCTCCTGATGTCATAAACTGTCAGAATCAGCTTTTGTTGCGTTCGTTTATGTGCTAAAAGAAAAGAGTGACTTTGAGAGCTGTTTCCCCATTACAATGGAAGTCAATGGATCCTATTTTTTATTTCTTAAATTGCTAATAAACAACACAACGGAGCGAAACAACTCAAGGAATGTAATAGTTTGCCCATAATAATGTAAGAAAACAACCCATACCTCTAAAAAAGTGGTCTTACACTTTAAATATAGTTAGTGGTTAATATTGCATTATTGTCTTTGAGGAACCTCCTCAGAAATGAGATATTACATATCTCACAGTGTATGGAGTTATGCATACAGGCACACACGGTGACACCTAAATGAAACACAATTCATGTTATTACCTTTAAGCTGTGTTTTCTTGTCAAAATGCTGTGTGGGAAAAGGCCTGTTATCTTGGAAAGAATGATCTGTGAACAAAAGGTACATTGAGTTGCCCTTCATGAGCAAGATGCTGAACCCCTAACTGCATCTGACGATTGTTGTGTGTGAATGGCTGAATGGGAGACTATATCACGGTGTAAGACAAGGTTGCGACACAAGAAACGATCTGTATAAATACCGTCCATTTATCCATTATTGTGACGCTTCTGAGTACAGAAATAACTCTTTAAAAAATGTCCTTGGATGTTCATATATTCTTTTTTATTCTTATCTTCTTTCTTTTTTTAAAGAACATCATTAAGACATTTATAGAAAGAAGCACGGACTTCATACACAAATAGTTCGTGACACGTGGAGTTGCTAGTCTGCCAGTAAAGGCCACCGGTCGGGGAGGCAAATGGAAAACGTCAAACATATATAACGGATTAAATTGCCCTGACGCTCAGCTACATATTCCTGCCAGTTCAATTTTTTGTCACAACAAAACCGCTCTCCTCTCAACCGTGTGATCCCCTTTCAAGTACAAACACTTTCCTTTAGATTTTTCTGCTTATTCTCAAGATGTGCGATCTATCCTGGATGTCAAGGGGTTTCTTACATGGACGATGAGATGAAATGAGTTTAACCCATTTAGACCTGTGGAAGCATCTGTGTCGATCGTCACCTCATAGCTTTTAATCACATTAACCATTATTTTAAACTTTAGCTGATGAAAAATAGCAGATCTACAAGCTCATAGCGTGGCACCGAGTGCCACATTACGAGCTTGTAGATCTGCTATTTTAGAAAAATCGTGAAAATGTGTGCAAATCTTTGAATATTATATTATTTCACAGTGAGCGTTATTAACTCAAATATTTGCTTCTGGGGGGTCCCTGGAACAACATATTTTCAGATGGCGGTCTGCCGCCAAATACAGATAATTCTGTGGGTTCTTGAGCACAATTCTGTGAGCACCACACTGATACGTTTTTTTTTCAGGATTTGGAAGACATTTTGTAGAATCTTGTCTCAGGTCTTAATGTGTTTAACACGATGAATTCATTTAACCCCACACCACATCACTTTCCATTCTGCCCCGGAGGTTGTTAGCTGACATTCAGACCAGTAGAAATGATTGTACAGTCTGGAAGATTAATCCTATCAGACATAACTACAGTATTCTGGCTGACAGAAAGCCTATATATATGTCCCCCGAATACATCTAAAGCATGTGTGGGCATTATACCTCTTTTTGATCTGCCAGGTGATCAGATCTGCCAGATGATCAGATCGCGAGGATCACAGAGTATATGAACCGTGGAATAAACCTTGTTTTGAACCAGAAAGGCCATCTGGGACAACAGATAGAGTGTCCACGGGTGCACGAGAAATTCAAGTTATTGATAACACCATTTGGCAACCCAAAGCTAAGATCAATCAAAAGCACTATAAAATACCAGAATCTTACAAATATACTACGCTTTGCTCCATTGCTGTTGATCTACGGTTAAATGTGTTCATTTACATCAAAGGACTTTTTTTTTGCCCATGTAATATTTCATGCCCGAATTAGGACATTATGAGGTGAGGAAAGTGGTTAAATTATTGACTTAGGGCTCCATTTTCGTCACCGCTAATTTTACTATTTTGAAAAACAACAGCCAACTAGCCAATCTACATTGACACGTTGTGAGCTTGTAGACTGGCCATTTTAACTATTCAAAAATGTTTAACAAAATAGTAAAAAAGGCAAAGAAGTTCATGGATAAGGGGTTTAGCGGTGCCGAAAATGGAGCTCTACTTCTATGCTTATAGTTGATTTATGGATCCACAGCATAATGCATGGCGTCTCTGTCTGTCAGACTATAGTTCTACTTGAATCTTGGCAACCTGTTTTCACCAAGAACACCCAAGGGAGGCAGTGATGTGCTATAAGTGGTTGGCATTTGTTCATAAAAATCTAAAAGATGTGGGCAGGAGGGGGGGGTGGGTTCAACCAGGGAGGGGAGGGGCAGAGGCGGGCAGGAGGGGGGGTGGGTTCAGATCGGGGAACCAATGTTCTCCAGCACTTGCTCCATACGCGCCCGTCCCTCTAGACCAGAAAGCACGCTGGCTGGGCCAGGCTAAGATTGTTATTACAGAACATGCATTACCCACTTCAGGCCCTATATGCATTTAGACTACCGGTATTTGAAAATAGCGGATCTACAAGGTCACAATCAATCAGTATCAATCGAGAATTGCAGCAGCTGATTGGCCATCATCCCCGTCACTCAACAGCGACAAACATGGCTGCCCCCACTGTGGTGACTCACGGCCATATCAATCTGGCTAATAAATAGACCTTTAAATGATAAATAGTTTCTTTACAGAAACGACAGGTTTTTAAACATCATCATCCGACATATTTTATCGCTTTTGTTTACATGCTACAGTAACGCTCGTTGGCTGTGTTTGTTTAGTTGGGGTTAGCCATAGCCACATGATTGACAACAACGTCATCTGCTTTCCCACTATTCTGATTGGTTGGTATGAACCAATCGCCGGAGACTGGCTCTTTGGCAACGCCCATTCCATAAACTGCTGCCGTGGGGGAGTGAAACGAAATGAGAATTCAGACTGTCAGAGTCTTCAGTGTCAGGCTCACCTTTTCCACCACTGGTATATGAATGCATTCCCGATTGTTCCCAGTGACCATTCATTGTTCCCGAGTCCCGACGAATTGTTCCCTACAGTTATTCTATTTGGCATCCCATAATGAGACGTAGGCTATACCTGTAAGAAGCAATGGTGGTTTTACACTGGTTAGGCCAGCCAATTAACAACAATGTTTAGTTATGTGCTCAAAAAAGCTTCCCAGTCCCGTCCCTTGATCGTAAAGTATAATGCAAGGACAGTCTGGAGTAAAGGCAGACAATAAATGAACATTTAGGCTTTGAGAAAGCATTGAGGCTACTATTTTTAGAGCTGGTGGTAGGCCTAGCCTAGCCTAGTCTGTTGTGCTCACAACAAAAACAAAAGATAAGATGAGTAGGGGAGAGCCGCCTTGGATGTAACATTTTGCACGTTTCATTTTTTTACTCGGAGATCCGTTTAGCTAAACATGTAATATTTTCAGGCAACGGACCTACACATGTCAGCTACCATAAACCACTTCAAGTTATTTTTTTGATAAAACAGGTCGGGAGTTATTAAACCGAACGTGGACGCTGTTTCAGTGTTACATTTGCTGCGCATATCTGATTAATTGTAACAGCATGGAGTATAAATGTAACAAC
Source organism: Protomyctophum bolini (assembly GCF_963924005.1). Lineage (NCBI taxonomy): Eukaryota > Metazoa > Chordata > Actinopteri > Myctophiformes > Myctophidae > Protomyctophum > Protomyctophum bolini. Next base: position 29,203,211 of record NC_137862.1, on the reverse strand, counting down.
GCTAAAAAACACCATTAAACATATCGTTTTCAGCTTAAAGCAATTATATTTTATTGAAGCAACTCCTTAGCATTGTTTTCATACCATGGATGTGATAAGAAAATGTATCAAACATATTGGGAAATATTAAATAGTATCGGGTGTACCAGTTTGGGCTTTTTTTTCAGTTCAATGGGGAAATACATTGATTAAACAAACGTTTGATTGATTGAGTTGTACAATGTTATACAACCCTAAACTAATTTTAGAATACACTACACAATACAATACAATTTTAGAACATATAATATTGGCCAATATGTCAAATATGTAAATATTACTTATAATGGCATTGAATGGAAGCGGACCATTTGTAACACATGTTACAATTGACCCTCCCTCCGAAGTTTTCTTTGCCGTTGCTTACAGACCAGAATGAACGTGAATTCCGTCTAAACACGATGCAAACTAATGAAGAACATAAGCATGAAGACATCCATGTGGATTTTTATTCACCAACACCAAAGAAAAAACTTGTAGCACACAAATACTCCAGGTGTAAAATTATACGCATTTTGAAAAAAGTCAGTTTTTCGCCAATAGCTCCCCGCAGGATGAAGGTAAACACTTCAAACTTCCTGGGCACGTAGAGTACGTTGCTGTACACATACTGACGCGATGGCGTCATGGTGGCGTTGACCAATCAAGAGATAACGTCCATGTTACAACCGTGACGCGTTACATCCAAGGCGGCTCTCCCCTACATTTTGGCATATATATCAGAATGAAACATAAAACATAGCATGTATAATAGGAATATACTTATATACTGTAGTCAAATACCACATGTGCAGTATACAGTATGGTGTAAAACCTTCCTGTTGAGTTGAGCTTCATGTCTCTTCCTCCAAAATGGCTCCAAAATTAGGCTATATTTTCTTTCATATTATGTTTTTCCTTAATCTTTGAAACACACACGAACAAACACAGCATGCACATGCAGTCATGCACACACCTGCACTCGCACGCACACACGCACGCAGGGTTCACGTGGATAAATAGTTGTGTGTGGTACTAGGCCTATAAGCAGGATAACAGGTTGTGAGCAAGTCACTTATGAGAAAATAAGTGCACTTCGGGGGGCTAATGACCCTCCGTTCTGCCTCATGCTGATGTAGTACCCTGTTGTGCATGCGTTTTCTTTATTCCCCCCCCAACACATTATCCCTATAGTGTGTGAAATCTGGAAAGGCATCAACGCAGTTACACAGCATTATAGGAAACAACAGCTTGCCTTTCATGCTCTTCATTTCTCTCTATAGGTGAGAAAAATATTTAGTTTCTTTATAAAAAAGTGATTTACTTGAGACATGAGTTAGACATCAGTTCACTTTCTTTTGGTTCTTCTCAGTAATTCCTTTCCTTATTTGTTACATGAATAGAATTGGAATCGTAGGAAAAAAGAAAAAAAAGGCCAGCATTCATGCGACGGCAAAATGAGTTGCACCGCCCGTGATCCTCTCTGTGGAGTTAGTGACCTAATAACAAGAATAAGAATGTCAGGGAAAGCAGAAACAAAAAAGAAACATATTTGTTCTCAATCTCTCACCCACCTACCACCCCCCCCCCCCACCCACACACACACACACACACACACACACACACACACACACACACACACACACACACAAAAAGCCTATACGCACGCTTTCTGCGGCTATACTGTCGGTCACAGAGGTGGCGGAGGAATTGTTGTCTTTGCCCGTTAGACCCTCCTGGAGCCAGCTGTGCATTCAGTATACTTTGCAATTGAAACGTTATTGTCCCATTGTGTTGCTAAAATGCACGGCTGCAGAATATGCTACACTGTAACATGCTGCACTGTGACATGCTGCACTGCATCGGTGTAGAATATGCCGCTCTGTGACATCGGTAAAACTAGTGTATCTTTTGCCAACCAGTCTTCATTTCCTTTTAACTATTTAGTCTTCCTTCTATGTTACTGTCAGCAACATACATGCAGTGGTTATTCCCAAACTTTTTCATGTCAAGCCCCAAATTGACACTAATATCCCGTGGATTTCAAAAGATATGCAAGGGAACCCCATAAGAGAAGATTTGTATGGCTCTAGCAGTGATTCTCAATCTGTTTAATTTCAAGGACTCCCAGTTTGACATGCATATTAAAGGAGTTAAGCGCTTTTTACTACTTCCCATTGGTTTAATATTTTTAAGTGGTGCAACCACTTAAAAATGTGTGTTTGCCTGGCTGGCTTGCTGGCTGGCTGGCTACCTGTGTCTGAAAACGGAAATTGCATTTGGTTGGTGTCACTGTTGTGCAGCCTAACACACACATACTATAATAACTGTATACTGTATGATGATGTCAGTTGTATACAAGTAAAGTACAGTAGAGGGACCCCCACATGGTAACTCTGTAATTTCTCAACCGTTTTGGACGTGGGTCGGCTCGCCGGAACCGGCCCGGCCCCCTGGATGCGTTCCTGGGGGTCTGGATATGACGGGGACCCCCCCCCGGGGACCCCCACACGGTAACTCCGTGATTTCTCAACCGTTTCGGACGTGAGGCGGCTCACCAGAACCGCCCCGCCCCCCTGGGCACGTTTCTGCAGGTCTGGAAGTTCCCGGGGACCCCCCGGGGACCCCCACACGGAGTTGCACCACTTACTTTAATCACCCAGGTACATATTAAGAATATATAATGAGGTTTCAAAATTGTGAGGAAAAAAAACAGTTTGTATCATGTATGATGGTTACCTGTTGCATGTATCATGTCTCACGTGTGTGTGTGTGTGTGTGTGTGTGTGTGTGTGTGTGTGTGTGTGTGTGTGTGTGTGTGTGTGTGTGTGTGTGTGTGTGTGTGTGTGTGTGTGTGTGTGTGTGTGTGTGTGTGTGTGCAGTACCGGTTCTAGGCCTTTTGAGGCCCTAGGCAACATATTATACAGAGCCCCCCCTCCTGCTTTGCCACGCCGGATAAAAATTGTAAATTTGCCATGAAAATGCTTCAATCTGGTGCACTTTGAGATCAAAATTAAGAAGCTAGGTGGGGGCCACATGTGGCCAGTAGCCCATGTAAGGGATACATGAAAAAAAAAAATCTTCTCCCTGTGGCGAGGCCCCCTCAGTGGTTGAGGCCCTAGGTGACCGCCTAGTTCGCCTATGCCTAGAACCGCTGTGGTCCTACCCCCCCCATGAGACTTACAAATCCCAAATGTTTATAAACAAATCCCAAATGTTTGTAAACAAATCCCAAATGTTTATAAACAAATCCCAAAATGTTTATAAACAAATCACAAATGTTTATAAACAAATCACAAATGTTTATAAACAAATCACAAATGTTTATAAACAAATACCAAAATGTTTATAAACAAATCCCATGAGACTTGGTCCTACCCCCCCGACCATGAGACTTACTACAGGTCAACTGGAAGTGGTCCTACCCCCCCCATGAGACTTACAAATCCCAAATGTTTATAAACAAATCCCAAATGTTTGTAAACAAATCCCAAATGTTTATAAACAAATCCCAAAATGTTTATAAACAAATCACAAATGTTTATAAACAAATCACAAATGTTTATAAACAAATCACACATGTTTATAAACAAATACCAAAATGTTTATAAACAAATCCCAAATCCCATGAGACTTGGTCCTACCCCCCCGACCATGAGACTTACTACAGGTCATTGTGTGAGAGTGATTATATCTGTCGTGTGTGATACATGTTGTATACTAAACCCTGAGGAAGACTTTATTGTTGAAACGACGTTGGTTTCCTTTGGCTTTGTTGTTTTTTGTGCATACATCAGTGCTATTGAACACCATTAAGTATGTGTGTTGTTTACCAACAAAATGCAATTTCCATGCTCAGACACAGGTAGCCAGACAGCCAGCCAGCAAGCCAGCCAGGCACACACACAGAAAGCTACTTAAGGAAGTGGTTGCACCACTTAAAAACACATTATTGTGTGGGGTGACAAACTTAGCGTTTAGGCTATAAAGTGTTGCTGCTTAAGCTTCAGAGTTTCTGCTTGTTGCATGTTATTTAGGCGTTGGATTTAGGTCAGTCCATATCATGGATGATGCAATATGAAAACTAAAACAGTCACAGTGTCAAAATGTACACTCGCGAGCTCTCGCACGCACGCACACACACACACACACACACACACACACACACACACACACACACACACACACACACACACACACACACACACACACACACACACACACGTTGGTATTTATTTACTTGTGGGGACATCAACATTTTTGGATGTCAATTTTATGAATACTATATGTTTTTACCTTTTCCTCCCTGTTCATTCATTTTCTTTTTAATCCCAACACTAAATTATAGGTATAAAAAAAGAAAAGCAGGTGCTCTCCTTCTGCAAACTGAGTGCAGGTGCTATAAAGCTTTACATATAACTTAACTAATAAAACAACACAGTGGAAACAGTGGCACTCCAAAATTTTAATAAAAGACGTTCTCAATAAAAATGTGAAATTGAAATCTGAGCCAGTCTTGCATCTTTTTTTTAGCTTGGAGTGCCACTTTTTGCACTTTGTTGGTTTATTAGTTAACTAAATTAGTTATAGTTGGGCACAAGTTTCACACACGGGAAATAGCGGAACTGTTAGCTTGTATATTGGTCATTTGTCGATAGCTCGATACTGTAGCCCCTTAGATAGCACTTTTGTAGACTTAGATAGCATTTTATACAGACTTATAGCATGTGAAGTAGACAGCACTAGAATTGCATTGTATGTAGTCATAGCACTTTGTATAAGTATAGTATAGTATATGTATATAGTTTACATGTATAGTTTCACTAGAAAAACCATTGTTTTGTCCTGAATATTTCCACAGCCTAATTACTAAAGGATTGTGACTGTGGGACAGACATACAGTCTGACATAGAATAGGCTACACGTGTGCACAGTGAATAAACAATGACCTATATGCCCAGAGTTCTTAAATTAACATAGTTGGATTTTAACAGAAAGACAATGCCATAAATCAGTCAAAGTAAGTGACAGACTCAACAGTAGCACACAGCATGCAAGGCAGCGATGCATGCATGCAAACATGTTTGTCCAGCTGAGATTTAGTGTCTCCATCTCTCTGTGGAAGAGGTTGCACATGACCTGTACGGCCACACTGAGGCGCTCCAACACAAACACAGACACAAAACAACACCACGCTGTTTGTCCAGTTGACCCAAATCAACACCAATACCTAGCCTGTTTGTCCAAAACACACTATCTGCTCGCCACGTTTCTACTTCGCCACAACCTAATGTTAGTAACAAATGTATTAGTTTACTCACAGCACAGCACCGTCACTCCTGTCAGTTATTTCGTCCAATATTGCCGTTACGCATTTCACTTGAATAATGTTGTGTGCGCACGTGCGCGTGCGGAGAAAGACAGTTATTTAATGAAACGCAAGATTATAACATCCTGTGTCGCTGCCGTATAGCCGGCATGGCCATTCCTGTGTGTGTGTGTGTGTGTGTGTGTGTGTGTGTGTGTGTGTGTGTGTGTGTGTGTGTGTGTGTGTGTGTGTGTGTGTGTGTGTGTGTGTGTGTGTGTGCGTGTGTGTGTGTGTGTGTGTGTGTGTGTGGTGTGGCGAGAGAGATCGTGGTTTCCATGTGTGTGTGTGTGTGTGTGCACGCCAGGCGTGCGTGTGCGACTGTGCGTGCAGGCGTATGTATGTGTACTGGGCAGTTGGCTGTCTGGCGAAAATAGCCAAAGTGATCGGTGTAATGGTGATATTTTGGCACAATCCAAGTAATGACAAAGAACAATGTTGATGTAACGAAGGGAATCACCGAGTCATTTATTTTGTAAATACAGAGATTTAGATGGAATAAGCAAAATAGCGATCCTATAATTCCTCGTCTTCCTTCTTTCTCTCCTCAATCTGCGCGAGATCAGATTCTGTCCTGCGCGAGATGAGATTGTCAAGCTAGTGTGGGGGCGGGCCTGGGGCGGGGCTGGGAAGAGATGGCAGTGTTGCCAGGTTTGCGAATTGTAAGCGAGTTGTAGTGTATGTAAGTAGCGTGGTTAAAGGCCTTGTTTCTGGGCCTGTTGGGGCAACAGCATAGTCAGCAGTGCTTAGTGTTGCCTGGGGGGTGTGGGTGTTTGGGCCGAAAATTTGTGTATTAAACAAATGCATTGCCGGCGTGAGTGTGGAAGTGTTAGTGGCAATGCAAAGATTATTGTTTGACGGCTGGTGGTCTGCGTTGGCGTCGGCCGCGTTATGAGGAGATAGCTTACACACACTGCGAAGGGTAAGTGTGTGACGTCACTGCCCGTGTGAGTGTGTGTGAGTGTGTGTGAGTGTAGTGTGTAAGATGGTGTTGTGGGCGTTGCAGTAGCGACGTAGATGTTCGTGGCTTTGGTTTTCTTCCTTGGTTTTCTTTCAACTTTTGGGTACCACTTTACAAATATAAAATAGATTATGATTCCACTGTTACGTTCTTAGCTTATGCATGTTTCTTGAATACTACTTTGTATTGCCATGGTTTTTCTTCTTGCCTAATGTAAATCGCTCTGGATTAAGAGCGTCTGCTAAATGCTTAAATTGTAAAATTGTAAGTTTAAACCATGCAGGCATAACTCTAACCCTGAAGCCTAAACCTAACCTCTAAATGCCTAACCATAACCCCAATATGATTCTGTTCCTAATTGTAAGCATAAACTGCACAAATCTAACCATAAAACTACATCAAGGTCCTCACATTGCCTATTTCTCAATTTCAACAATATGGAGGCATGACCCTCTCACACATACTGTGATGGATAGTGATAGAAATGCACGCACCCACGCACGCACGCGCATGCACACACAGCAGATATACATATCTTTTTTGTTTTTGTTTCCCCTTGTGTTATTTGCTTCTAATTCTTTAGACATCACGTTGTCATGTTTGACTGACATGTGGCAGAACATTTCAGTGTCTCCCCCTCCCCCCTCCCTACGTAGGAAACAAAAAAACTGTCAGCAGGGTCTGACTCTGACTGGTCTGGGATCCACTCAGTCAGTCGACAGGAGAGAGAGAGAGAGAGAGAGAGAGGCTCTCCCAGGTGGCTTCATGCTGTCTGTCTTGTCTTGAAAGTGCTCTGTGTTTCGGGGGGGGGGGGGGGGGGGTCTTTGCAGGGGGTGGGGGGGGGGGAGTCCTCTCTGCCGGCCTGGAGTCGGTCGTCGAGAGGATTTCTTTTTCTTTTTTTTTTACACCATTTCATCTCAAAAATGGAAATGTCACGGCTCGCCACATCTACCCAACAATTGGAAAAACTGGGCCATTGGCTTATTTATTTCATTCTATTACCCCACCTCCTGCAACACACAAACGCACGCATGCACGCACGCAAGCACACATGCACGCACGCACGCACACACACACACACACACACACACACACACACACACACACACACACACACACACACCACCACTAAATTGTCGTGTTTTTTTTCTCCACTTTGCGTTAAGATGTGCCTCTCTCTCTCTCTCTCTCTCTCTCTCTCTCTCTCTCTCTCTCTCTCTCTCTCCCTGCACTGAGAGGGATGAGCATAGCTCCACTGTGAGATAGGATGAGGCCCAGGGGTTATGGAGGAGGAGAGGCCGGCATAGAGAGAGCCAACAGGGCATTGGAGTGTTGGGGGGGGGGGGGGGGGGGGGATCAGAAGTCACACTACTATACTGAGGGAGAATACAGCTCTGGACAGTGTTTATTTACAGCAGAGACCCCCCCCCCCCCACACGCACGCACACACACATCCATGTATTATGGGTCTGCTTGTTGTTGTTTTTTTGTTTCCTAAATTAGTTTTTCAATTATTTCAAAACATTTTCTTTTTCTTTTTAAATTTCATTAAAAACGAATTAAATGTTTTTTTTCAATAATTTTCATGAAGAAATTAAATAAGAATCAAAGAAATTAGTAGTGAACATTTTGCGCCGAGTTGGGATCTTGTCGATCAGCTATTTTCACTATAGGGTCCCGCCCGCAAACGTCTCTAATCTCTCTTTTGGGTCACAGGCTAAGAAGTTTGGGAACCACTGGCTCTATAGACTAGACAGACAGGAGGAAGAAAACAGCACTCGACATGCAGCGTTCACAGGGACAAGGGAGGCTGAGGCTCTCTGAAGCAGAGAGATCGGAACAGAAGTGGTTTGTCACGAATTAATCTTCTTATACGCGTTCCCTCGTGTGGCTCGTGCGGTTTGCGATTAGCGCGCGTGAATCACTCGGGGGGGCCTGCGTGTTGCGTTGAGGGGGATGTTTGTGACAGGCACGCATAATGACAAAACCAAACGTGTGAAATGAACGACGATGACCCCCACAATGACATGTTCTTTTTTTAGGCAGCAGCGTGTGGGCTTGTCGTGAGAATTGGCGCTGTGTGTGCGTGCATGCATTGCAACCTGAAAGAGTTTATTTTCCCACAGTTTCGAGCTATAGCACCTGCAATAAAACTCACTCCTTTCCTTTCGCATCTATTCCAATTGTACAGGGGTTTTCTTGACCGCGGCTGTATTTTAGAAGTTTGTGAGATGCCTTCTTTGTTTCCGGTCACGTCGAACTTCAAAGAGATAAGCTACGCGAGAGTGACCATTTTCTAATCTAAACGTAGCCTAATGCTCTCTCATGCTGCGTGAAATGACATATCATTATTACTGCAACTCCGTTTCTTTTCAAGGGGTTTGTGTCCGCAGAGTTCAATTTGTAAAAATAAATTAATGAATTTTAAAAAAAATCTCCAAACCGCCCTATATACATACCACAAATAGCTAAAACATTCATATCAACTATTATACCTTCCATGAGGCAGTTTAGAGTCCCGAAATAAGAAAAACAGGCTAAAGAACTCTTTTGTACACCAGTCTGTTCTCCTTTTAAACCAAAATTGGTAAACCAAGAGGACATGTTCTATTGTTCTTGTTCCTGTCTGCTTCTGTGATTTGTGTCCTGTAATGTTTCTTTTGTCAAGTATTGTGTATGTCTTGTCTGTATCTTGAACGGTGACCTCATGGACGTAAAACTAATTGCAGTGAAAGCTGACAATAAAGTTGTATCGTATCGTATTACCTATTTCCCTGTAATTATAATCAACACATAACATGAACTATTTCCCTTTAATTAAAAGAGACACATACCAAACAACATACAGTACATGGAGTAGAAAGTGGACTAAAGGGAGCTGTATTGGGGCTGATAATTATAAAGTCACTCACAACACCAACTGTGAGAGGCAGTATTGCTTTGTTATATAAAACAATTATACGTTTTTCTTCATTTCCTGAAAATTTTACTTTGTTCATTTTCTGAAAAATGAACATTTTGGTGATTTCTTCCCGACAGCAGAGATGTGTTCTCATTTAGAGCCATGACACATTACAGATTGCAAGGTTACAAGGTTACCCCCTCGCATATTGTCAGTCCATCTAAACCTCAAAAAAAAAGAAAATGTATTTCCTGTACATCACACAGCCGCCGTGGCTCGTTAATCTAAAACCTCTGGGACCGATCTGACGTCCCAAAAGGGTTCAACAAAACAAACACTGCAACTCCTACCCCCAACACAACACAACACGCAGCGTGCAGTACTAATGACCAGGCCCGGATTAACAATGGAACCTAGTGGAGCTCAAGCTCCAGCGGGACCACAGCTTGCAGGGCCCTGTGTGTGCAAGACTATATTTCAAATAGGTAGCTGTTTTGCTTCCATCAAAACCGTATTCATAGTCACAGATTTCAATGTAACGCAACACAGGAACCCCAGCCAGTGTTTTTGGTCGTCCAACAGTTTCTCGGTGGGAGGAGATTCAAAAATGGCAGATTGAGCCTCGGGGGAGCAGCTTTGTAACTCTATGAGAGCAGCGGTGAGAGTGCTGGCGGTGCACTGAACGCACACACGTACAGTACATTGATTCACTGGGCGCGCACAGAGCCTTAGATATCGACAGAGTTATACTCAAACTGCGTTCACTTCATGGGGCCAGTCCAATGGCGGCTCTCCTACATAGACTTCTATTGAGAACGGGGACAACCAACTGGGACAAGTCGTGGACCGGAAGTATAGGCAGAAATGCATTGGACTCAGGAAACAGCCCAGCTTTAATGATATTAAATCCCTTTATTTTAGATTTTGTAGTAATAGTACAACATAAACATTAAAGAGACTTTAGTTGTTACTGTACAATACTTTAAAACAGTTATCATATTGCACACATGCTTAAAATAGCTCTTATTTGCGCCGCCCTCGTTGAAAACAATGTATTTCCAACTCCAGCTTGTCTCAGTTCAAGGCTGCATGAACAGCGCTTGAGTGCTCGGTTTCAGCCCCCTCAATATCGTAACTCTTCTATTAGATGGCTCTCGGCGCGCAGACACAATAAAGTGTCATTCTTGATTGTGTTAGAAGGAGAAGCGCACGCGCCTGGGGCCTTTTGGTTTGGTGTTTAGCGCCCGGGCCCTCGGACGGGTTGATTGGGCACCGGGTAATGACCCCTTTCCAAAGTATAGAGGCCATATCGACTGCACAACAAACACAGAGGAGAGCTGCCTATTGGACTTTTTACTGGGTTTTAATGGTGCCCTCCCACTAATGTGAAAGCGGTAATTAATCCTCTGATGATAATTATTGACTTCCTAGTGCTCTTAACGTGCATTAATCCACAGGACTCCTCTTGATGAATAAGGCCCCATTAGCAGGGGCCGCCCCCGGGGGGATTGTATAGAGGGATGCTCCGGTGCATGGTGTAGCTTATTGCTGCTGTCTACACGGCTTTGCATTCATGACAAGTGCTGACACAGTGGTGGAAAGAAGTAGTAGTACACTCAGTCACCTTCTTTACTTATAAGTAAAAGTATATCAATACTGCAGTGTATAAATTATCTGTATACGTGAAAGGACCTATAACATAAAATTCAACTTTTTCAATTTCTTTTGTGTTTTTGGGGCTCCCATGTGTGTTTTCTATCCCCATAATAACCAATTTTGAACAATCAGGCCTTTATGTCATATGGGTGTTTTAATGGAAATTGCTCTCAGGAACAGCTCGGCTGATTTTGGCCTCATCGTGATGTCATCAATGTCACCCTACTTTGTATAATTCCCCCTCTTCTTCAGTCTTCAGTTCCAAATTTGCATTTCCACTTTGTTTACAATGTCCACCATTGTTGCTTTTCCAAGCTGGCATGGAATGGAAACAAGCCTGGTTTTATCTAGCATCAGTATTATAATGACTCAAATATTAAATAATCTGCATATCAGCACCCTCTCCACCTCAGGACATTGTGGTACTGCAGCTAAAACTGCTTTCAAAGTCCAGAAAGAAATGCCAAGGCCTGGTTATATCAGAGTGGTGATTGAGGCTCAAACCATTAGAAATAACTTTGAGGGACATAGACCATATGATTATTAAATATTAAAAGCAGTTTTAAAATGCATGTTATTTGCGCTTGAAGCAAAAGTCCAGAATTCAAAATGTAGGCCTACTTGAGTAAAAGTACAAAAGCATTTGGCATCAAAATGTACTTAAAGTACCAAAAGTAGAAAGTGTTCATTGTGCAGAATTTGCCATTTCAAGTTTTCAAATGTTTAAACAAAATAGCCGATCTACAAGCTCGCGACGCATTGTAGATTGTCTATTTTCAAAATGGCCGAAATGAATATATAGGGCTGAAGTGGTTAATGTATGTTTTACATAAATGTAGTGGAGTAAAAGCAATATTTGCCTCTGAGATGTAGTGGAGTAGAAGTAAAAATTACAGACAATTTGACATGCATGCTCAAGTAAAGTACAAATACCTCAAAATTGTACTTAAGTAGGCTACAGCACTTAATTAAATGCACTTGGTTACTTTCCTGTTTCCACCACTGGTAGTTGCATGCTGTCTACACAGCTTTGTACTCAATGACAATGTGCTGAGAAGTCACCCTGTGTCAAGTCCCGCCCGTGGTTGTGCCCCTTTTCGCATCCATTGGTTGCGGTTTTGTGGTTGGACAAAAATCCTTTCTTTCCATCCACTACCATTGAAATGACATGGTTTTTTTTAGTTGCTTCGTATTGATATTCTGTGTATTGAATTCTTATTTTACTTTGTGTCAGTAAAAAATCACACCTGTGTGAACTGAGTGGTGCAACTCCGTGTGGGGGCCCCTGGTGGGTCCCCGGAATTTCCAGACCCACAGGAACGTGCCCAGGGTGACAGCCCAGTTCCGGCGAGCTGCCCCGTGTCCGAAATGGTCGAGAAATGACAGAGTTACTGTGTGGGGGAATTAGCATTTAGCAGACACCTCTCTCTCTCTCTCTGTCTCTCTAATTAGCAGGCAACAGTGCAACACTATCTTTCTCTCTCTCTGTTTCTAGCACAACAGTGTCACTTTTGCCCATACTGGTACTCTAAACATGTTTTAGCAAATTCAACATAAACAAGGTGGAACCATGCAGGGCGGAACAAGGCTGAAATAGCCTGCTGGTTAGACAGTCAGGGACCGATCTGCGAACCCATTTGCAAAAAAGGAAAGAGAGCACCCTCTGCTGTTTGTTTCCTTTGAATTTGCCTCTGGGGGCGTGGCCTGATAATGTGTATAACAGGATTGTTGCCCGTTTGGCCCGCCCTCAGCCCTCCACTTCCTGTGGTGCGCCTGTGTTTTCATTCCCACTATCAACATACACGTTCTGAATGGCCCTACCGACAGATTCGGTATAGAGCAGCTCAAAATCTGTTCTTGAGAGATTAGTCCGGGTCCAATCAGAAGGCTGAACTGTGATGATGATGCCAGAACGTGCTCCTCCTCCCTCCTCCGCCCGCAGGTACTTCATCGACCGCCACACCGACCTGGAGAGGCAGTTCAACATCAACGTGGATGACGGCAAGATCACGCTGGCCAAGCCGCTGGACCGAGAGACGGACACGTGGCACAACATCACCGTGACCGCCACCGAAGTCCGTAAGTTGACGACCAGTCCAGGGTTTGCCGTGTCTTGCTTATTGTTATAGCCTAAGCGACCTTGGGGCTTGTTTTTTTCCCCCTGTACAGTCACTTGTAAAAATATGAGTTGCTGTTTTTTGGGGCTTGTTTCCTAATTATACTTTTTGGTCAGGGACCCCAGATTGAGAGTTTGTAGATTGGCTATTTTCAAATATAGCCAATGCATAAGGTGCTCATGTGGTCTATTTGACCTGATGGCTTAAAGATATATTCAGTGATTTCACTTAATTCAAATATCACTTTTTTGTTTTGTTCTGATAATCCTCCCTATACTATAGAGTGTGCTGACCATGGAGTAACTCCCTGTCCCCAGTTAACACCCAGGGTCAAAAAACCTTATAGGTTTAGTTTTTGGCTAGGTGACACAGCCTTCATCCAATCCGGATAGAGAGGGGACTTCCGCCGATCATGATTGAGTGGGGGCGGACCTTGGTGTGTGTGCTGTTGGCCTGCCGCGTGTCCCCCAACTGTAGTTTGTGCATGTGCACATCTTGTTACCGGGGCGGACCGGGGGGTTTTCCAAATCACTGAATGCTCCTTTAATTCTCTCCCAAAATCTGGCAACACTGGTAATGTCGCCAAACAGAGATCACTGTCTCCGTCTGCATTGCTGATGAAGAAATCCAAGTTCCCATTTTTTCAAAAAATCGATCCAGTGTTTTTGAACATCCGTATAGGAGATAAAAAACGAGCCAGCTATACAGCAGAGTGTGGGTTGACAGACACTAGGCTACTTTACTAAGCAGCACTGTCTGTCTGTGTCATCTCAACTGAAGGATCTGCTGGCCTGCTGCTGCACACACAACCCTCTGCACAAAAAGTGATGTGCAGCTCGTGCCTTGTAAAAAAAAAAAAAAAACATTGCTTTTAATCTCTCCGGGAGACTGCCACAAACAATTACTGTTTGTATTCACAGAGGCATTAAATACGTTAATTTGCTGAGTTTTGATTGAATTAAATGGCTCAGCAGTCAATTTGCGGAGGTGCAGGAACATTAAGATGTATCAAATAAACGGTTTTAAAGACATGCTCCGCGGTGGATTGTTTCCAACGTGCCAGCATCCATTACAGATTAAAGAACATCTGTGTGTAAACGCAAAACTCACTGACTCGGTGGAAAATTCTTGCAGGCAGAGCTGCAGACAGCTCAAAGCATATGTATAGAGCTCTCTATTTGCATAGAGATTGTTTCGGAGGGGGGGGGGGGGGGGTTGCTGTACGTTGTGATAAAACTTAATGTACCCCTTAGAGCTATTTGAACACAAACGTACGTGGCTTGTAACTTTCTCAACGACCCCCCTCCCTCCCCTCCATTGGTTCCTCGATCCATCCCTCTCCGGCTCTTCTATTTCCTTAATTACAAATAAACATGCACATTAATTGTCAGACATAATAAAATGCAGGAAAGGAAAAGGACGCAATCAGAAAATGTATACTATGTATGCATCTCGGCCCGACACGTTCCACCGCTGCACCAACGCTGTTTAGAGGGAAACGGAATGTGTCTTGTTTCGATAAGGTCTGTCTTGCCCCCATACATTTAGACCGCCGTTTTCATGCCTGTTGGCGAAGGATCTGTGCTTTGAGATAGTGCTGGGAAATCACTGAGCACACCTAATGGGAATTTGCCAACATACATTTATGGCCGTTTGCTGTCCTTCACAGACACGGGGAATGGGGGGAGGGGCTGTCCTCTCTGGCGTGGAAAAAAGGGGAAATTGATGTGTATTCCCAGGTTTTACACCGATGCCATTTGCCACCCAAATGGCGGCAGAGGTTCTGTCGCCTCGCACCGGTTGACATCTGACTAATCAGATTTTGTTCCCTGGCTGGCTGTCTGCTGCTGAGGAGGAAGTCACTCTCTTCCTGTCCCTCTGCTACTTTATCCATCCATCAATGTCCGTCAGACTGTATATTGCCCTCTCCTCTCTCTGTCCCCTGCACTCCCTCTTAGTGCCGTCTCCTCCTAGCTCTGGTCCATAGCCTTACTCTTGCTGCCTTCCATTAAGGCTATGGAACTGCATTGGCTTCCTGCCTCGCATGAAATGCAGACCAGCCTCTCCTCTGTAGCGAAAATAAAAATCATGTTTTACCTACTCATCAATACATAGGCGGTTTGTGTAATTGGAAAGCTTACTTTCCTTAGTGGACACACTCTGAGAATCAGGCTTTAGAGCTATTTATTTTGTTTTTGTTTTTGAATGACCAGCAGTGGTTCCCTATGGACACTAAAGGAGACTTTGTGACTCCATAGGGAACCATTGCTGGTCATCAAATTAATGGTGAATGTGACTGTTTACTATGGGTGAACTACCCATATAGCTCAAACTCAAATGTTTTACTTAAGTAAAAGTATTATACTGGAATGTAGAACTACTCCGTATTCAAAATGTACTCAAGGAAAAGTACAAAAGTATCGGCATCAAAATGTACTTAAAGTACTAAAAGTAAAAGTACTCATATTTCAGAATGTCCCCTTTCAGAAATTTGTAAATGGCCAAACTACAAGCTCACAATGTGTCGCATCACGACACATGAGAGCTATTTTCAAATGGCCGAAGTGGTTACTGTAGGCTACTATATGTTTTCTAATCAAAATTAAAATCTCTAAAGTATAACTAAAGTTTTCAAATAATTGTAGTGGAGTAAAAGTACACATTTTGACTCCGAGATGTAGTAGAAGTATAATTATTGGAAATTGGAAATACTCAAATACAAATACCTCAAAATTGTACTTAAGGACTTGAGTAAATGTACTTATCTACTTTCCACCAGATGCAGGCGTTTAGCTATACTGTCTGTGCTTGCACATTCTCACACCCATGCATGCTCTGGCTAACCTAAATGGAAACAACATGCCACACGACAAAATTGACGTCCAAAATGACACAAAATACGGAAATACGGTCAGAGAGGACCTGGGTTTGACGGGTCCATTTGGTTCCCTTTGTGCAGGGTCAGAGAGAGTTCAATGAACACAGTGTAGATTGGTGACCCATAAATTAAACTAAAAACAAACATCAAATAGTGGTCCATGGCCTAATGCATATCAAACTGGGGGTGCTTGAAATTAACAAAGGGTCGAGAATCACTGATGTATAGGAGGCAGCCGCTATGCTGCTCAGCAGATGATTTAAGTCTTTGTCAGAAACATCAATGTACTGCGTGTAGCGGCACTGTCATTGGACATGAGAAATAAATCAGACATGGTGGTTTTTGACGAGAGAGAGAGAGAGAGGGCACGCCGCTATCGACAGACCAACGCTGGTCACATCGTCAGTGGTAACACCCGGCAGCACTCTGGGGGCCAAATTAATAGATAATTACTTAAAAAAGTTGGCATCTGCTGCACCGCTGATTAATAAATACACCCGTTTACGGCCGGGGCCCCCTCAAAAGGGACCGTCAATTACGTCCAATGAATAATTCCAATCAAATTCTGATCTAATTAAACTGCCTTTATTGTCTTGCTAGACTTTCAGCTGCCATTGGCGGCTCATGAATATGTATGTTTCAGCCGTCATGTTTTAAACATCAAGAGTGCAGTACAGGGGTTTTCAAAAGCACTTTGAATGGGATTGCTTTCATTCCGGTCCCCTTGAATTTTCCCCTTTAGTATCAATAACCCACACAAAAAAATAAAAAAATAAACTCAGATTCAAGTGGTTTATCTTTGGTCCTTTTTTTCCTCCCATTCCGAGACAAAGGCAGATTGGTTTAAACACGAAAGGTACACGCTAACTGCTTTCTTTTTGTGCAAATAAGGTTTGAACCACATTCCTAGGTGGTTTGAAATGTGATTAAAATCTGATTTCTAATCTGTCTGTCTGCCTGCCTGCCCTGTCTCTCTATTCATCTATTCGTCTATTTGTCTATCTGTCTGTCTCTGGCTATATGTCTCTGTTCATCAGGAAACCACAGTCAGATATCAAGGGCGGTCGTGGCCATCAGAGTAATGGACATCAATGACAACGCCCCCGAGTTTGCCACTGAATACGAGGCCTTCCTGTGTGAAAATGGAAAACCTGGTCAGGTAAGGGAAAAGAAAGGGACACATCCATCAACGCCTGCCGTCTCCCCGCTTCCCCTTTCTTCTCTATCTCTCTCTCTTTCTCTCTCTCCTCCTCCCCCGTAATGACCGGCCACAGTGAATTATAGGCTATTTATTTCACAGAGAAACCGGGGGGAGTGGTGGTTGAGCTGGGGGGGGGGGGGGGCGTCCTCTCTTTTTTTCCCCTCCGCATCGCTTGCTATACCTTGACACAGCGTGCGTGGAGCGGCGGTTGGGGGAAATGGGAGCAGTCAGGATTGATCAGCGCAGATCATAATTCACAGACTGTCTTTCATGTCTCCCTCCAGATGGCAGAATGCTTCCCCCAGCCAAAAAGCCCTGGACAAGTACTTAGCATTCTCCCTTCCCATCAATCGCTCTCATTCAGAGGGAGTGCTGCGTGCGATGGGGAGGACTTTTACTGGGCGAAAAGAAAGGAATGAAACAGAGGTGCATGGCATGTACCCCCCCCCCCCCCCCCCCAACACACACACACACGCACGCACGCACGCATGCACGCACGCACGCACACACACACACACACACACACACACACACACACACACACACACACACACACACACACACACACACACACACACACACTCCCCGGAGGGCCTGGTTCTAATTTCCAATCAATCACAAAGACGTACAGCGTGATACGACCTGTGATGACAGATAAATAGATAGAAGCGGGATCCCGAAAGTGTGCCAAACTCGACAGGACCTCATTGATAATAATCTCAAACTCCACAAATGAACAGGGCCTATATTTCATCGAGGCGTGGGCGCTGCCGATGTTGCAGTGCAGACAGCCCATCAAAGTAATGAATTGCTTGTCTGGGTCTTAATGGCTCTGTACTGTATTGTCTTTATGTTTTTGCTCTGTTTTCCCACATAGGTGATCCAAACCATCAGCGCCGTGGACAAGGATGACCCAATTCAGGGCCACTATTTTGACTACCGCCTGGTGCCAGAGATGCTCAACAATCCCAACTTCACTATTAAACACAACCAAGGTAAGAAATACAACAAGCATGCAGGAATGTTCACA
Organism: Protomyctophum bolini; assembly: GCF_963924005.1. Classification (NCBI taxonomy): domain Eukaryota; kingdom Metazoa; phylum Chordata; class Actinopteri; order Myctophiformes; family Myctophidae; genus Protomyctophum; species Protomyctophum bolini. Next base: position 29,185,083 of record NC_137862.1, on the reverse strand, counting down.
AAACTTGTACCATACATCACAAATAATAAAATCCCAAGGTGCAGGAGGCCAGAAGTACACATGCAAGCAAAAAAGAGAAAAAAAGAAAAGTGTGAGACCGCACGCATGATCCCAGTTTATCTTTTTATGAGGTTACCATGAAGGTAAACCGTGCAGGCGGTGTATATAACCTCATAAAAAGATAACCTAGGAGCTATCAAATGTGCGGTCTCTATACTTTTGCTACGAATGTTCTTGCGTGGTGATGTGAGTGAAGTTTCTCCACATGTCTCCAGTGGTTTTCCATTCTCATCACTTTTAATCTGGTATGACTCAGATTTTGAGCATGGAGGCGAAAATTGTAACATAGCAAAAGGTTATTTATTTTGGTAAAAAAGAATATCCACAAGGACAAAACAAAGACAAAACAAAAGGGAACAAAAAGGAAAAAAAAACATAAAAAGAAGCAACATTGGTCTTGCAACTTATTTCTTGCTGCTGTCTTGAGGTTCCCATTTTGCCAAATACGTTTCATTATCGTCTGCAGAACCTAGCTGTGCCTGGAAAGAATGACAAAAAAGAAAAGAAAAATAATAATCCTGTGGCCACCATTCTTCAAAGAAATATGGTGTGCATGGTGTACCTGAGCCATTATTCACACAGGTCACCTGATGCAGGGAGGTGATAATGTGATATCTTTGGAGATGAAGGCAGCATATAAGCAAAGTATATAAAGGCTTCTAATAAGTGTCTAATCCCTGGCCAGAGAGAGGTGCGTGGTCTGTGGCTTGCGGATCAGTCTCGTTCACAGTCTGAAAATGGGAAAGTAAAGTACATTTACTTAAGTACTGTACTTAAGTACAATTGTGAGGTGTTTGTTCTTTACTTGAGCATTTCCAATTTCCAATAATTTTACTTCTACTCCACTACATCTTCGGAGGCAAATATTGTACTTTTACTCCACTACATTTATATGTTACTAGTTAATTTTATTATTACAAAACCTACATTAAAAACTACAGCCCTATATACATTTTGAAAATAGCCGATCTACAAGCTCACAATGCGTTGCGATGCGACACATTGTGAGCTAGTAGATCAGCTATTTTCAAAAGATTTCAATTTTATTTTTTTAAACTTGAAATTGGACATTCTGCATTATAGTGAGTACTACTGATGCCAAGTATACTTTTGTACTTTCACTCAAGTACATTTTGAATTCTGGACGGATACTTGTAACAGAGTATAGTACATAGTACATTGCAGTATTTATACTTTTACTTAAGTAAAACATTTTGAGTACTTTTCCCAGCACTGTCCTTATGGTTTCCCATGGGTAGTGTTGCAGAGGCGTATATATCTAATGTGCGGCTGAGCATACGCATGGTAACGCCCTGCCTGCCTCTGATTGGACTATACCGACACTGCCCGTCTCGACTGTCCTCCGAGACACAAGGTTACTCCGTACATGGGAAAATAATACAAGATAATGACAGCCTGTTAGTTTGCCTCTTCTTTAAACAAAAAAAACGTACAAGTTACTGGCAGTTAGTTCTCATACCGATACTGTATACTTGTGTTATTTTCCACCACCTCGCAGCAGAGATCAGACTATCCAGCATATAGCTATATCCACCTCAGTGGACAGTCGAGACGGGCAGTGTCGGTAGGCCAATCAGAGGCAGGCAGGGCGTTATCATGTCTATGCTCAGCCGCACATTAGATATACGCGTTGCAGACCAATGTGTGTAGGGTGAACTCCTCACTGGGACAACCGTTTGAATGTTCTAGCCACCGAGTTTGCTGCGCTCTGGGAAAACAGAGCAGCTGAATTCTTTGTGTGAGTGGTGCTCGTGTGAACCACGGCTAGAAGGCTGTTTCAACCAATCAGATTGCTTCCTCAAATTAAAAACGACCTGTTGTATACCTGTTGTATATGTTCATGGACACCCGGTTTGATTATGCATGTCTCTGCTCACTGGAACACCAATCTACACAACAGAAATCCTTAGTGTTAAAGGGACACTTCAACCTTTTTGCTAAAAAATAATATAATATGTTAATGACGTTTAAAGATTTAGAACACTTTCCTGGGGGGTCATTATGTGTGTAAAATGTGGTTTTAGACATTTTAGATTGTAGCAGTGAGCCCCAGTGTCTCTGATGTCATGGACACTGAGCTCACTTAATTACTTCCTCATGGACTACATGTTGTCTCTCAGTAAGACAGCCCTCCCCGTCCACAAGGAGGAGCAGTGCACCAAAGCATTATGGGAATTGTAGTCCAGGAAGTAGAGGATGTATATAAAAATATGGCAAATCATTTCTAATGGGGGTCCGTGTGCTAATTAGTGTCAATGTGTGGGTCCTTGACATGAAAAAGTTTGGGACCAGTGTCCTATACTATAGGGCCTATAGGAGTGGCAGATAATGGCAGATGGTCCTCATGCGTTTAATAAGCCTTTGTAACTCCCTTACAACCCTTGATGTTATATATTGTCAAACTAGTTTTCATACAGTATGTTTGGCACCAGCCTTCTGCCTTGATAAGAGGCTGTAGGCTATCAGACATAGCCAAGCTATAGCAGCTGTTTCTGTTTGACTAACATACGACAGCTAAAAGAAAACAGTACATGAAGTGTTTTACCTTTTTTACCTAAATTTAACACAATGAACAGGCAGGCAGTTCTCTTGTATCATACTTGTATCATAATGAAGGGCCACAGGAGCTATTAAACACAACAACAAGCATGCAGGAATGTTCACAAAACATGTACCGTCCATCAAAAATAATACAATCCCAAGGTGCAGGACAGAAGTACACATGAAAGCAAAAATAAATAAAAAATGAAATAAATAAATTAAATTAAATAGAGACAGCACACATGATAGGCTATAGATCACAGGTTATTTTTTTTCATGAGGTTACCGCTAATGATGCATAATTATGGTGCATAGATATGCATTAATTTCATGCAATGACTTGTCCAAAGTACAACTAAATTAGTTTAGATTTAGAAACAAGAAACAATAAAAAATGGTAAATAAATTAATTTGTACAACGATGGGTTCTATAAATACATTACATTTGATCAGGGGTCACCAATATGTCCGTACATGGACAAAATAATGTGTCCGTGGCAAAGACAAGTTTGTGATTTTATCTTTTTCACACCATTATGATGTTCTTATTTTGATCAAAAGACCCAATTACTATATGTCAATCTCCAGGTTTTCTTCAGAATATGTCGTATGACAACTATTTATTATGACACAATGGCACATTAGGAGTCCAACTAGTACTATAGTGGTTCTCAAAATGTTTTATTTGCAAAGACCCCCTTAACTCTGAGAGTGTACAAATTGAACCCAAATGGACCCATAAGAGTCCGTTTGGTTCCTTTTGAACACTCTCAGAGTTACATACCTGCTATTCAGGGATATCTATTTATGTGTTTTTGATAATATTATTGTCCACTTATTTTGTATGTCCGTGGCAAAAAGATTTATGTTGATAAAAATGTCCACCACATGGTGATGACCTCTGCAATTTGATCATATTTCAGATGGACGGACTATTGTTTGGAATGAGCTCTGAGATGGGTTGTGTTCTAAGCAAATTATTTGTAATTTGCTGATCGACCGACCGATTGACTGACCGGTTGGTTGATTGATTTGTGGGTTGTTGGTTGATTAATGTCCCCAATGGATTGCAGGAATATAAAGTGGCACTTTCCAGATACATTTAATGTATATTTAAACAGAAAAGGGATGTGGTTTCATGTTTTATTTAATGTTTCTTAATACTGATGTGCTGTTAGATTCCCAAGCGTGAACTGAGATTGTAAAATGGGGCGTTTCTTTCTCTCCGAAATCAAGTAGTTTTACCCAGGATCAGATGGCCATGTCAGCAGAGACTTGATAACTTACTGGATTCCTGAGCAGAATTGTACACAGCAAAATCCAGACTGTTAATTTAAACTGTTTGTGGAAAAAAACTGAATTATAATTAGCCTACATTGAAAAACGGTTTGGGATATGATTTGCATGTTGTCCAAGGAAATGCATGCACACCCACTAATGATTTCAACAGGTGTAGGATTAAAATAAATAAATAACTAATGAGCAAAAAAAAAAGAAAGAAAAAATCTCCACAGCGATTTGAATGCTCCCAGAAAGAGTGATTTATTACAATGTTTCCACCCAATGGTCTTATATGTACCTGATGAACCTATAGCTTAATAAATCACACATTTCTGGGAGCATTCAAAACAGTGTGCAGACTTCTCTTTTTTATATGATTTTCAGTGTTGCCTGCATGTGTGGTACATGCATAACCGTTCTATAAAAGCAATAAGCCACGCGAGGCCATGGTTTTCCGTCATTTTACAGCTAGGGGAGTGCATGTGGCAGCTCCACGACGTGCCACCATGTCCCATAGCTGTCCACGGTAAACCGCGGCCTCGCGTGGCTTATTTTGCTTCAATTTGCAGGTCTGTGTGGTTCACATTTGTACATTCTCAGCATTAAATGAACACTCAGGAGGAGTTTGACTATGTGTTCGCTCACAGCCACGTCAAGCCCACCCTGTCCACCGTGTTTGCCTGTGTTTAGCAGCTCAGAGAAACGAAGTCCGCACTCCAGGGACTATTTCTATCTGAATGGACAGCAGCTGCGGGAGACACTCCACTGATGAGACTGCAGCCATGCTGCTTTTGTTTCAGTTGATGGGACTAATTGCAGGGATTGTGTGGTGAAGAGGCTAGGGGGTTGTTGATGGACGGGGGTGGACACACACGCGCACGCACACACACACACACACACACACACACACACACACACACACAGGGGCGCCCTAATAAATGATTGACCTTATTCCAACCTTGAAACATACCTTAGTTATGTCACCAAAAATAGTGGTCCCCTATTGGCCAATGGTTTCCACCGACATACCGACAGCAGATAGCTAGCGCCCCCAAACCCCCCCCCCCCCCCCCTCCATCAAACCCATCTCCTTCTGACCGATTACCTTTGTGTGCTAGTTTCCTAAACATTTTATACGCTTTCGACCAGGGAATATCGGTTTCGGCGCGTTTCCCTTTTCCCGTAATTAACGCTCCAATCTGTGGAGTGCCCGCGGAGGAACGCGCGTTCCCCTGTTTTCTATCTCTCCCATTTTTGAAAAGTAGAGGAAATGAAGGGGACGTCGCTGCATGCAACAGTGGCTCAGAGGATGGCACATGTCGACCCAGAGAGGTGCCAGCTGCTCTTTGATGACATTCTCTGTGAAGCTGTCTGCTCATTAGCAGGCTAGCTCCCCCCCCCCCACACACACACACACACACACACACACACACCCCTGCCTCACTTTATCAAACAACTCCAAACATTCCCAAAAGAAATCTCTCCCGCTGGTCTCTCATGAAAAAAAAAGAAACGTACAGCTCTTTCTGATGACGGTCTAACCTTTTGGCTCTCTACTTGAGTGCGATCCATTGATGTGAGAAGTGAAAATGGATCAGGTGATGTACGGTATGAAGAGGATAACGTTTGCGTCGACTGCGCAAAGCTAATCAAAGGCCTGAGCGTTTTGGGTGTGTGTGTGTGTGTGTGTGTGTGAGTGTGTGTGTGTGTGTGGGAGGGGGGATTGTTTGCAGTGCTCGTGCCGCAATTGACGGGAACATATGCTATCAGTTCTGTACCACAGCGCACGGTGCTTTGGGAAACATCACAACCTGCTATCCTAACGTCTGTAGTTCACCGCATGTACTCTGCTCCGTGCTGTACTGAAAACATGCAGTAAAAGGACTTGTAAATAGATGTTTTATGTCTCTCAGCCGCCATCGTATAGAGAGACTCAGAATAGCACACACACAGCCAGCAGCGGGATCCCCTGCTGACTTAACCCAATGGCAGCGCTGGATCACAAGGATAATGTCACGCTCTATTAATACAATACACATTTCCAGCTTTTTATGCAGCTTGTGCGATGAATAGAACATCGAAGACCGTTGGAATATGAAGTAAAAATGTTATCGCCCAACCTCGTTACCTTTTGTCTGGATTGTTTTAACATTGAGCACTCTCAAACTGGCATCCCTATTTTTGGGCATGTTATTATATGGGCAGATTATTTTCCAAATTTGTGTGAAAATGGCAGATGTACACATTTTGTATAGAATCGCTAGTTTCCACTAGTATTCGCCATAGGGCGTAGCAGTGGCGGCCATTGTGTGGTGCCCCAAATCGAAAGCCCATTCACTTTTCCCCCACAGAGATTTCAGAAAATGTTTATATAAATTGTTTTAAGCCAGCTGGAACCAAGCCGTCCAGGCTAAAATATAAATGATGGTGGATGGTGAAAAATTAAGTGGTTAACATTAACCATGGTATTTTAAGCATTATCTTTTTTTGAGTGGTGCAAAAACACACTTCACGGTCACAGTGTTTCACTATACAGTGCGTCCCAATCCTTTTAGTCGGTGACCCAAAAGACAAAATTGACGTTTTCCCGGGACCCAAACTAGTGAAAATAGCAGATCTACAAGCTCACAACGTGTCGCTTCGCACCGCTTTGTGAGCTTGTAAATCAGCAATTTTTCACTACTTTTTAACATTTTGTTTTACTATATGGAATTTCTCAGATGTTTCTTTGGTTTCTTCAAGAAAATGACTGGAAATAATCGATGAAGCTTAAAACTTGTGCATTTTTGGGAATGTTTTTTTTTAAAGGTTTTGAAACAAAAAAAATCCAAACTAAATGTAGGAAACATAAAATGAAGGTGACCCATGAAAATGGGTTTGGGAATTAACTGCAGTGCTGTACATTTTATAGGCTATACAGAAATGTGGTTAAAAAAATATCCCAACCCTCTTTGTGCAAATGGAACCCTGTGGATTATGCGATCAGCAGCTGTGTGTGTGTGTGTGTGTGTGTGTGTGTGTGTGTGTGCGTGTGCGTGTGCGTGTGCGTGCATGTGTGCATTGCGTTGCGTGCCTGTGTGCACGTGTTTACTCTCTCCTATATATTCCAGACAACTCCATCAGCGTGCTCGCCAAGCATGACTCCTTCCGCCGACAGAAGCAGGAGATGTACTTCCTGCCAATCATCGTGACGGACAACGGGAACCCTCCGATGAGCAGCACCAACACACTCACCATCCGTGTGTGTGGCTGCAGCAAGGACGGCATGGTGCAATCCTGCAACGTGGAGGCCTATGTTCTGCCCATCGGCCTCAGCATGGGAGCCCTCATTGCTATCCTTGCCTGCATTATTCTGCTTTTAGGTAAGGCGTTTTTCCATCCAATTCACAAACCGGATGATTCAACACTTTTTGCATTCATATGTATGATGCTGGCAGTCCAAAAGCCAGAGAGACAAGCAAGACCTGAAAACCCTTTTGTTTCACTTTTTGGGTACTTTATTCCTAATCCCTGCACATCACTACCTCGTTACGCCTATCCGTCCGTCAGTCAGTCAAATACTTTGAGTGAATGCCCTCAGGATGCAGGTTTAATATAACAGTCACATTTTACAGATAAAAAAAGTTACTGCTACATTTTGTAGCGTATTGGATATGAAAAATATATTTAGGCTATAATGTCCAATGTTGACAATAACAACTTTTAATCTTGTAATGTCCCCTTTGCAGATGTGTTTTTAAGATATTTCCTATCTCAGCTATAAATCATTCAGTATATCTGTATATCTTTTTGTTTTAATACTGTTTTAATACTTTATTTTGCCTGCAAATGAGGTTAATAAATAATAAAGTCATATAGGAGTCAAATCAGTTCACAATTCCTCATACTGGAAACGTATACGGTATGCTGTTGAGGTTGTCATAACTTGTTAGTTTTGTTTTCTGCACAGTACCTCGGAAAGACTTCAACTAAAACAAAGATTGAATGGACATGAATGCTCCATTCTGCCATTCTGAGAAATAATAGAAATGATCCAGTGTCTGTTATAGTTCAGTGATTTAACACATGACACCTCCACCTTCACATTCTGTGGCATTAAACATTGTAAAGTTGTACAGGAGGAAATATGGAATATATTAAACATAGGATATTGGACACACTGCAAACTCAGGCATCCAAAGGGATCACTTGCGACATTCCATGGAAAATCGTACCATATTCTACAACCCTTTAAGAATAATTTATGAAAGCCACAAGACCGATGCTTTTCAGTCCTACTGTGAATAAAGTTTTCCACAAAGAGCATAACTATTAACTTATTCTTCCACGAGGTGAAAGAAAGGGTTGAGCATTGGTGTTTTAAGATGGGGTTCATACTGAACTGATGAAACATGACCCCCTGGAAATAGGGCTATTTTCGAACATTTTGACTATATGTTCATATATCTTATCTTGGGGGTCCACAGTGTAAGTAAGCCATGGGAGCTGAGTGCCGAGCAGGGAGGCATTTTTCAGTGTCTTTGGTATATATGACGCGGCCAGGGATCGAACCCCCGACATCCCAGTCTCAGGGCGGACACTCTAAGTCCACTGAGCTGGTTCACAGTGCAAAGCCCAAACCACACCAATGGGTCGACTCGAGACGCAACAGAACGGTTTCAGCATTCGTCTCCCAGCAGTGTGATCCTGACACAAGTCGACCCAAGTGATTCAATTGGTTCAATTCAATGGTTGCTTGCGACTACATGCGTCTACTCGCAAATGTTTGGTTGCAAGGAGTTGCATGGCGACGCATTGGTGTGGTTTGGGCTTGTATCAATTTGAGAGTGTCCTTGACCTCAAAATGTGTGAGAATAACCCCTGAAATGGAAGTCTTGAGCTTGACGACGACATGTCTCCCCCCCCCCCCCCCCCGACAGTCATCGTGGTGCTGTTCGTCACGCTGCGGCGGCACAAGAACGAGCCGCTCATCATCAAGGACGACGAGGACGTGCGCGAGAACATCATCCGCTACGACGACGAGGGCGGCGGCGAGGAGGACACGGAGGCCTTCGACATCGCCACACTGCAGAACCCTGACGGCGTGAGCGGCTACCTGCCGCGCAAGGACATCAAGCCCGACCTGCAGTTCATGCCGCGGGCGGGCGGCTGCGGCGGCGGCCAGCACTCGGGCGGCGGCGGCCCCAACGGCGTGGACGTGGACGAGTTCATCAACGTACGGCTGCACGAGGCGGACAACGACCCCACGGCGCCGCCGTACGACTCCATCCAGATCTACGGCTACGAGGGCCGTGGCTCCATCGCCGGCTCTCTCAGCTCGCTGGAGACGACGTCCTCGTCAGACTCGGACCAGAACTATGACTACCTCAGGGAGTGGGGCCCGCGCTTCAGGAGACTCGGGGAGCTGTACTCGGTGGGGGAGAGCGACAGAGAGACTTGACCTACGTTCCCGTAGTGAACATAAAACAAAAAAAGAGAGACACTTTTTGTTTTGTTCGTTTTTTTTTTCCTTTTTTCGTCCACATACTTGTGTATTAAAAGAAACGCTATAGGGGGTTTGCTGGCTTTTAGAAACAGCTGTTTAAAGAGAAAAGAGACAAAAAAAAGTTAATAACAAAGGGGTCACCTTTTTGTATCGTTCTTAGAGTGAGGTTTTAGCGGTTCGTCATCCACTATGTCAAACGCATTGTAATTGCTGAGCCAAACTTAACAATGTCTTTATTAGGAAGATCTATGATTCTTGTGGAAGTGTATAACTTTAGAATCCGTCCGTGGAGTGTCTAGCGGTATTTTTGGGTGTTTTGTCATTTGCTGTGACTGCCAGAGGCATAAACACATCCTGGGGATTACTGGTAGTTGCCTTGATGAAAAAGAGAGATGGATGATTTTTTTTTCCTTTATTTTTTTGGAGGCCTGCTTGGACACCGTGGAAGAAATGGACTGCAGTAGGTGCACAGGGACTCTTGTTTCATATCCACGAGCCACCCGGCCAAAATCGGCGATCTGAAACGAAAAGAAAATGTCAAAGTTACGTATGTAGGTCTACTTCAGTGTTTGGTAGTCTGGGGACCCTCAGGGTTCCTTGGTGGCCCTTACATGTCTGTAACTCAGAGTGTATACAAATAGAACCAAATGGACACTTACAAGTTCATTGGGTTCCAACTGTACACTCTCAGAGTGATGGGTGTCCCATGGAAATTATACTGTTCTAGATGATAACAATGAATGTACTGTATGTATAATTTGAAAACAAGCAAAAAGACAAAACCAATATGAATATTGGCTTTAAGGGGAGTTTGTTATCATTTGATATGTACCCGGGTGGCCACATTTCTAGACTATCTGAGCCCAGATGCTTTATACAACTCTTTGTATTTACACGCTACAGATGTGGATCGCAAGTGTTATTAGCTTATAAAAAAGACTGAAGCAAAGACAAAAAATGGAGAGAGGGAGGGGGACATGTAGAAACTCTGAGGCCTTCTTTTTACAGAAGCAAACATTAAATACAATTGTACTCAAATGTTTTTTGACGACAAAACGTGCTGATTCTTCATTACTGTTCTGAGTTTTTGTATATCTGTTCTTATAGCATTTATTTCGTGCCGACGCTTTGAAGTGAGTGTTTAGATCCTATCACAATCAGCTGTTATTTTTATTTTATTTTTTCAAAAACCACTGGAGTGCTACAGCCGGTTTAGACGCCATTGTACGACGGTGTTATGCGCTGCAAATATTAATACTTACTGTACACGCTGGGCAAAACCTACGCTGTAGAGGGTATCTTCTTTTCTTTTTTTGCGGGGCCCCCCGCCCCCCAAAAAAAGAAAATTGGGGATTTTGGCGGAAGTACTGCTCAAGGAAATTACATCGACGCTTCACAAATCAGTTTACATTCTCCGTGAATGAAACAAGTGTATTGTGATTGGTCGAAAACATACAGTGTCTGGGGGAAATACATCTGACGGATGTTCCGGCCCGACACTTCCGCCGATACCGTCTCTGCCTTATAGGCAGTGACCACCAGGCCTTTCTCCTCGCAGAGGAGTAAGGCTGGGACCGATACCGTCTCTGCCTTATAGGCAGTGACCACCAGGCCTTATAGGCAGTGACCACCAGGCCTTTCTCCTCGCAGAGGAGTAAGGCTGGGACCGATACCGTCTCTGCCTTATAGGCAGTGACCACCAGGCCTTATAGGCAGTGACCACCAGGCCTTTCTCCTCACAGAGGAGTAAGGCTGGGACCGAGGCTACTCCGCTTCCGGAGCATGACACCGTCGTCAGGGACGTGCAGAGAGTGTCGTAAAAGGGCACTTTTGGAGGGAAAAAATAGCAGATCTACAAGCTCACAACGTGTCGCACAGCGACATGTTGAGAGCTTGTAGATCAGCTATTTTCGGGGTGCAAACCCGGCACTCTTTAGCTGGAAATGAGGTGTGTAACGACATGGATTTCAAAACAAATTTGTTCAACGCAAAAATACTGTGTTCACATTCAAAGGAATTCTCCTGAATGCTGCCTTCCGGTATATGGCATGGAAAGGAGTGGCATTTTGCATTTCTTCCACCATAGTAAACGCTGCATTCGTGGTCTGGAAAGAGCAGTTGTTTTACAGACGAGTAAAAGGGCAGGGGCTGAAGCCCCTTTTGATGTCTCTGTGTGCACGTCCCTGACTGTCGTACGACGACAGAGCATAAATTAGGCGTTCTTTCAGACAGCCAAACGTCCCGATGCAGTTATTGCGGTTATTGATATAGCTTAGATGTTAGCAAAAAAAAATAAGAGAGCCGTCGGGCACTGTAATGTATATCAGCTGATGTAACGAAACGGGCTCGAGGGGAAAAAAGGGACCTTCTCGACACATACCTATCGTGTGTAAAATGTAAAAAATCATTGTGTTATCCTGAGTTACAAGTAATACTTGTAAAAATGTGACCGTTTGAGCACAATTAGCTGGAATGTTTTACCATGAGTTGTGCGTGAATATCCAACCCTCTGCAGAAGGTTCCATCTAGAACAGTGGTTCCCAACCCCCCCCCCCCCCCCCCCCAGGGGTCCTTGAGGCATTTCCACGGGGTCCCCAGCTAAATGATAGTTTGTAACCAAATAGGCCCGTATGGGTCTGTAACTCTCAGAGTTAAATCAACATTGATTTTACAATACAAATTGGGGTCTCAGAGATAGAAATGCCATTCAATGGGAGTCCGTAGCCTATACTGCATATCAAACTGAGGGTCATTAAAATGGTTGAGAATCACTGCTAGAGCCGTAAAAATGATCTCTTATGGGGCTCCCTGGCATATCTTTTCAAATGGGGGTCCGCGGGCTAATTTTTGTCAATTTGGGGGTCCTTGACGTGAAACAGGTTTGGGGACCACTGATCTAGAGAACATGTTTAGCCCATGAAACCTGAGGATATACTAATATGGAACCATGTGTGTATTGTGCTTACACTGTATGATATAGACAAAAAAAATACATAAAGTGTATATAGAGTTACTGCTAACGTCATTAGCTTTCAATGAGGTGGTGCGTAGGTTTTGTCTCTGCACGTTAGCCCTTGCACATGGACCAGAGTTCTTCAACGACACTTCAGCTGCGTGCATTACTCTCGATTTGTACCGATACAGTATTATGGCAGTTCTCAGTAGACTAAACGATATATAATAATGAAATAGTCCTACATGCAGATCATATTTTCTACTGTGCTTTAATGCTTATAAATGTGTATGTTTAATTATTTACTCCCTGTTACTGTAATCAAAGATACCCTGTATTGTTTCCTACTTTGTGAAATATATTTTTATAAATATCGCCGAATGAGTGTGCTTTCTTCGTGCCAATGAGAGCAGGACATTAGCTGTCGTAAAAAGCTTGATATTGATATTAGCTTGATATTAACACCGTGCCAACCTATGGACTAGTCAGTATGTCTACTAGGGGTCTGTAGTTTTCCCCCCTATCCACACCAAATGTCTTTGTCGAAAACAGCCGATCTACATGCGTGTAGATGTGCTATTTTTTTATCCAACGTGGAGGAAAGCCTGGTCATCATGGGTTACTAAATTGCGAATTGTGATCCGGTCGGGAGCGCATGATATCGTTACGTCATGTTCATTGTTTTGTAGTCATCAGGGCGGATTCCTCTAAACCAGAACATCCTTTTCCTTCAAGTAAGTAAGTAAGTAGCCTTGCCGAGCCCCCATAGTGCAGGAGCCTATCTCCTGTTTCTGTAGTGTGAGGCAGCTTGACCTATGAGTAGCTGTCTGCCTGCCTGCCAGCCAGCAAGTTGGTTAACAGAAAATAAATTGTTATGGCTGAGTAAAATAAAATACAATAAACACAATTTGCCTGAAAACCCAGCTATGACCTTTTTCATGAAAAAAAATGAGTAGTGATATGGCTGACTGAGTAAAATAAAACAATCTACCTGAAAATAGATAGCTATAAGTGAAGAGCAATTTCCGCAATTTCCGCAATTACCATTTCCGCAATTTCCATTTCCGCAATTTCCTCAATTTCCATTTCCGCAATTTCAGCAATTTCCGCAATTTCCATTTCCGCATTTCCGCAATTTCCGCAATTTCCATTTCCACCATTTCCGCAATTACAATTTCCGCAATTTCCGCAATTTCCATTTCCATTTCCAACTATTAATGGCAGCTGGGTTTCATCATTCAAATAAAATAGAATTCTGTCCGTTTAGCTATAAAATTATGTCAGGGAATAGGGATACACAGTATGTCTTTCATTTGCATTGCATCCCCCCCCCCCCCCCCCCCAAGCTTTTATTTTCGTTCGAGTAATAGTACAACTAATAGTACAAATAGTACAAGTGTTGAAAAAAATGAAAAAATGAAAAAAACGATGTGTTATAGCCAATGTTTTTTGAAATTTTGGAAAAAAAAGTTATCCTCGTTTCTCATCATTTTGGACCATGGGCTATAGCCTATATCGTACGGCATACTATAGCGCGCCGTTTTTCATCATTTTTGATGATTTGACAAAATTGAAAAAATGAAAAAAACGATGGGTTATAGCCCATGTTTTTTGAAATTTTGAAAAAAAAGAGTTATCCTCGTTTCTCATCATTTTGGACCATGGGCTATAGCCTATATCGTACGGCATACTATAGCGCGCCGTTTTTCATCATTTTTGATGATTTGACAAAATTGAAAAAATAAAAAAACGATGGGTTATAGCCCATGTTTTTTGAAATTTTGAAAAAAAAAGTTATCCTCGTTTCTCATCATTTTGGACCATGGGCTATAGCCTATATCGTACGGCATACTATAGCGCGCCGTTTTTCATCATTTTTGATGATTTGACAAAATTGAAAAAATAAAAAAACGATGGGTTATAGCCCATGTTTTTTGAAATTTTGAAAAAAAAAGTTATCCTCGTTTCTCATCATTTTGGACCATGGGCTATAGCCTATATCGTACGGCATACTATAGCGCGCCGTTTTTCATCATTTTTGATGATTTGACAAAATTGAAAAAATAAAAAAACGATGGGTTATAGCCCATGTTTTTTGAAATTTTGAAAAAAAAAGTTATCCTCGTTTCTCATCATTTTGGACCATGGGCTATAGCCTATATCGTACAGCATACTATAGCGCGCCGTTTTTCATCATTTTTGATGATTTGACAAAATTGAAAAAATGAAAAAAAACGATGGGTTATAGCCCATGTTTTTTGAATTTTTGAAAAAAAAGAGTTATCCTCGTTTCTCATCATTTTGGACCATGGGCTATAGCCTATATCGTACGGCATACTATAGCGCGCCGTTTTTCATCATTTTTGATGATTTGACAAAATTGAAAAAATAAAAAAACGATGGGTTATAGCCCATGTTTTTTGAAATTTTGAAAAAAAAAGTTATCCTCGTTTCTCATCATTTTGGACCATGGGCTATAGCCTATATCGTACGGCATACTATAGCGCGCCGTTTTTCATCATTTTTGATGATTTGACAAAATTGAAAAAATTAAAAAACGATGGGTTATAGCCCATGTTTTTTGAAATTTTGAAAAAAAAAGTTATCCTCGTTTCTCATCATTTTGGACCATGGGCTATAGCCTATATCGTACGGCATACTATAGCGCGCCGTTTTTCATCATTTTTGATGATTTGACAAAATTGAAAAAATAAAAAAACGATGGGTTATAGCCCATGTTTTTTGAAATTTAAAAAAAAAGTTATCCTCGTTTCTCATCATTTTGGACCATGGGCTATAGCCTATATCGTACGGCATACTATAGCGCGCCGTTTTTCATCATTTTTGATGATTTGACAAAATTGAAAAAATAAAAAAACGATGGGTTATAGCCCATGTTTTTTGAAATTTTGAAAAAAAAAGTTATCCTCGTTTCTCATCATTTTGGACCATGGGCTATAGCCTATATCGTACGGCATACTATAGCGCGCCGTTTTTCATCATTTTTGATGATTTGACAAAATTGAAAAAATAAAAAAACGATGGGTTATAGCCCATGTTTTTTGAAATTTTGAAAAAAAAAGTTAGCCTCGTTTCTCATCATTTTGGACCATGGGCTATAGCCTATATCGTACGGCAAACTATAGCGCGCCGTTTTTCATCATTTTTGATGATTTGACAAAATTGAAAAAATTAAAAAACGATGGGTTATAGCCCATGTTTTTTGAAATTTTGAAAAAAAAAGTTATCCTCGTTTCTCATCATTTTGGACCATGGGCTATAGCCTATATCGTACGGCATACTATAGCGCGCCGTTTTTCATCATTTTTGATGATTTGACAAAATTGAAAAAATAAAAAAACGATGGGTTATAGCCCATGTTTTTTGAAATTTTGAAAAAAAAAGTTATCCTCGTTTCTCATCATTTTGGACCATGGGCTATAGCCTATATCGTACGGCATACTATAGCGCGCCGTTTTTCATCATTTTTGATGATTTGACAGAATTGAAAAAATTAAAAAACGATGGGTTATAGCCCATGTTTTTTGAAATTTTGAAAAAAAAAGTTATCCTCGTTTCTCATCATTTTGGACCATGGGCTATAGCCTATATCGTACGGCATACTATAGCGCGCCGTTTTTCATCATTTTTGATGATTTGACAAAATTGAAAAAATAAAAAAACGATGGGTTATAGCCCATGTTTTTTGAAATTTTGGAAAAAAAAGTTATTCTCGTTTCTCATCATTTTGGACCATGGGCTATAGCCTATATCGTACGGCATACTATAGCGCGCCGTTTTTCATCATTTTTGATGATTTGACAAAATTGAAAAAAAAAAAAAGATGGGTTATAGCCCATGTTTTTTGAAATTTTGAAAAAAAAAGTTATCCTCGTTTCTCCTCATTTTGGACCATGGGCTATAGCCTATATCGTACGGCATACTATAGCGCGCCGTTTTTCATCATTTTTGATGATTTGACAAAATTGAAAAAATAAAAAAACGATGGGTTATAGCCCATGTTTTTTGAAATTTTGAAAAAAAAAGTTATCCTCGTTTCTCATCATTTTGGACCATGGGCTATAGCCTATATCGTACGGCATACTATAGCGCGCCGTTTTTCATCATTTTTGATGATTTGACAAAATTGAAAAAATAAAAAAACGATGGGTTATAGCCCATGTTTTTTGAAATTTTGAAAAAAAAAGTTATCCTCGTTTCTCATCATTTTGGACCATGGGCTATAGCCTATATCGTACGGCAAACTATAGCGCGCCGTTTTTCATCATTTTTGATGATTTGACAAAATTGAAAAAAATAAAAAACGATGGGTTATAGCCCATGTTTTTTGAAATTTTGAAAAAAAAAGTTATCCTCGTTTCTCATCATTTTGGACCATGGGCTATAGCATATATAGTACGGCATACTATAGCGCGCCGTTTTTCATCATTTTTGATGATTTGACAAAATTGAAAAAATAAAAAAACGATGGGTTATAGCCCATGTTTTTTGAAATTTTGAAAAAAAAAGTTATCCTCGTTTCTCCTCATTTTGGACCATGGGCTATAGCCTATATCGTACGGCATACTATAGCGCGCCGTTTTTCATCATTTTTGATGATTTGACAAAATTGAAAAAATTTAAAAACGATGGGTTATAGCCCATGTTTTTTGAAATTTTGAAAAAAAAAGTTATCCTCGTTTCTCCTCATTTTGGACCATGGGCTATAGCCTATATCGTACGGCATACTATAGCGCGCCGTTTTTCATCATTTTTGATGATTTGACAAAATTGAAAAAATTAAAAAACGATGGGTTATAGCCCATGTTTTTTGAAATTTTGAAAAAAAAAGTTATCCTCGTTTCTCATCATTTTGGACCATGGGCTATAGCCTATATCGTACGGCATACTATAGCGCGCCGTTTTTCATCATTTTTGATGATTTGACAAAATTGAAAAAATAAAAAAACGATGGGTTATAGCCCATGTTTTTTGAAATTTTGAAAAAAAAAGTTATTCTCGTTTCTCATCATTTTGGACCATGGGCTATAGCCTATATCGTACGGCATACTATAGCGCGCCGTTTTTCATCATTTTTGATGATTTGACAAAATTGAAAAAATAAAAAAACGATGGGTTATAGCCCATGTTTTTTGAAATTTTGAAAAAAAAAGTTATCCTCGTTTCTCATCATTTTGGACCATGGGCTATAGCCTATATCGTACGGCATACTATAGCGCGCCGTTTTTCATCATTTTTGATGATTTGACAAAATTGAAAAAAAAAAAAACGATGGGTTATAGCCCATGTTTTTTGAAATTTTGAAAAAAAAAGTTATCCTCGTTTCTCCTCATTTTGGACCATGGGCTATAGCCTATATCGTACGGCATACTATAGCGCGCCGTTTTTCATCATTTTTGATGATTTGACAAAATTGAAAAAATAAAAAAACGATGGGTTATAGCCCATGTTTTTTGAAATTTTGAAAAAAAAAGTTATCCTCGTTTCTCATCATTTTGGACCATGGGCTATAGCCTATATCGTACGGCATACTATAGCGCGCCGTTTTTCATCATTTTTGATGATTTGACAAAATTGAAAAAATAAAAAAACGATGGGCTATAAGCCCATGTTTTTTGAAATTTTGAAAAAAAAAGTTATCCTCGTTTCTCCTCATTTTGGACCATGGGCTATAGCCTATATCGTACGGCATACTATAGCGCGCCGTTTTTCATCATTTTTGATGATTTGACAAAATTGAAAAAATAAAAAAACGATGGGTTATAGCACATGTTTTTTGAAATTTTGAAAAAAAATGTTATCCTCGTTTCTCATCATTTTGGACCATGGGCTATAGCCTATATCGTACGGCATACTATAGCGCGCCGTTTTTCATCATTTTTGATGATTTGACAAAATTGAAAAAATTAAAAAACGATGGGTTATAGCCCATGTTTTTTGAAATTTTGAAAAAAAAAGTTATCCTCGTTTCTCATTATTTTGGACCATGGGCTATAGCCTATATCGTACGGCATACTATAGCGCGCCGTTTTTCATCATTTTTGATGATTTGACAAAATTGAAAAAATAAAAAAACGATGGGTTATAGCCCATGTTTTTTGAAATTTTGAAAAAAAAAGTTATCCTCGTTTCTCCTCATTTTGGACCATGGGCTATAGCCTATATCGTACGGCATACTATAGCGCGCCGTTTTTCATCATTTTTGATGATTTGACAAAATTGAAAAAATAAAAAAACGATGGGTTATAGCCCATGTTTTTTGAAATTTTGAAAAAAAAAGTTATCCTCGTTTCTCATCATTTTGGACCATGGGCTATAGCCTATATCGTACGGCATACTATAGCGCGCCGTTTTTCATCATTTTTGATGATTTGACAAAATTGAAAAAATAAAAAAACGATGGGTTATAGCCCATGTTTTTTGAAATTTTGAAAAAAAAAGTTATCCTCGTTTCTCATCATTTTGGACCATGGGCTATAGCCTATATCGTACGGCATACTATAGCGCGCCGTTTTTCATCATTTTTGATGATTTGACAAAATTGAAAAAATAAATAAACGATGGGTTATAGCCCATGTTTTTTGAAATTTTGAAAAAAAAAGTTATCCTCGTTTCTCATCATTTTGGACCATGGGCTATAGCCTATATCGTACGGCATACTATAGCGCGCCGTTTTTCATCATTTTTGATGATTTGACAAAATTGAAAAAATAAAAAAACGATGGGTTATAGCCCATGTTTTTTGAAATTTTGAAAAAAAAAGTTATCCTCGTTTCTCATCATTTTGGACCATGGGCTATAGCCCATATCGTACGGCATACTATAGCACGCCGTTTTTCATCATTTTTGAGGATTTGAAAAAAAGGAAAAAATGAAAAAAACGATGGGTTATAGCCCATGTTTTTTGAAATTTTGAAAAAAAAAGTTATCCTCGTTTCTCATCATTTTGGACCATGGGCTATAGCCTATATCGTACGGCATACTATAGCGCGCCGTTTTTCATCATTTTTGATGATTTGACAAAATTGAAAAAATAAATAAACGATGGGTTATAGCCCATGTTTTTTGAAATTTTGAAAAAAAAAGTTATCCTCGTTTCTCATCATTTTGGACCATGGGCTATAGCCTATATCGTACGGCATACTATAGCGCGCCGTTTTTCATCATTGTTGATGATTTGACAAAATTGAAAAAATTAAAAAACGATGGGTTATAGCCCATGTTTTTTGAAATTTTGAAAAAAAAAGTTATCCTCGTTTCTCATCATTTTGGACCATGGGCTATAGCCTATATCGTATGGCATACTATAGCGCGCCGTTTTTCATCATTTTTGATGATTTGACAAAATTGAAAAAATAAAAAAACGATGGGTTATAGCCCATGTTTTTTGAAATTTTGAAAAAAAAAGTTATCCTCGTTTCTCCTCATTTTGGACCATGGGCTATAGCCTATATCGTACGGCATACTATAGCGCGCCGTTTTTCATCATTTTTGATGATTTGACAAAATTGAAAAAAAAAAAAAACGATGGGTTTTTTGAAATTTTGAAAAAAAAAGTTATCCTCGTTTCTCATCATTTTGGACCATGGGCTATAGCCTATATCGTACGGCATACTATAGCGCGCCGTTTTTCATCATTTTTGATGATTTGACAAAATTGAAAAAATTAAAAAACGATGGGTTATAGCCCATGTTTTTTGAAATTTTGAAAAAAAAAGTTATCCTCGTTTCTCATCATTTTGGACCATGGGCTATAGCCTATATCGTACGGCATACTATAGCGCGCCGTTTTTCATCATTTTTGATGATTTGACAAAATTGAAAAAATAAAAAAACGATGGGTTATAGCCCATGTTTTTTGAAATTTTGAAAAAAAAAGTTATTCTCGTTTCTCATCATTTTGGACCATGGGCTATAGCCTATATCGTACGGCATACTATAGCGCGCCGTTTTTCATCATTTTTGATGATTTGACAAAATTGAAAAAATAAAAAAACGATGGGTTATAGCCCATGTTTTTTGAAATTTTGAAAAAAAAAGTTATCCTCGTTTCTCATCATTTTGGACCATGGGCTATAGCCTATATCGTACGGCATACTATAGCGCGCCGTTTTTCATCATTTTTGATGATTTGACAAAATTGAAAAAAAAAAAAACGATGGGTTATAGCCCATGTTTTTTGAAATTTTGAAAAAAAAAGTTATCCTCGTTTCTCCTCATTTTGGACCATGGGCTATAGCCTATATCGTACGGCATACTATAGCGCGCCGTTTTTCATCATTTTTGATGATTTGACAAAATTGAAAAAATAAAAAAACGATGGGTTATAGCCCATGTTTTTTGAAATTTTGAAAAAAAAAGTTATCCTCGTTTCTCATCATTTTGGACCATGGGCTATAGCCTATATCGTACGGCATACTATAGCGCGCCGTTTTTCATCATTTTTGATGATTTGACAAAATTGAAAAAATAAAAAAACGATGGGCTATAAGCCCATGTTTTTTGAAATTTTGAAAAAAAAAGTTATCCTCGTTTCTCCTCATTTTGGACCATGGGCTATAGCCTATATCGTACGGCATACTATAGCGCGCCGTTTTTCATCATTTTTGATGATTTGACAAAATTGAAAAAAAAAAAAAAACGATGGGTTATAGCACATGTTTTTTGAAATTTTGAAAAAAAATGTTATCCTCGTTTCTCATCATTTTGGACCATGGGCTATAGCCTATATCGTACGGCATACTATAGCGCGCCGTTTTTCATCATTTTTGATGATTTGACAAAATTGAAAAAAAAAAAAACGATGGGTTATAGCCCATGTTTTTTGAAATTTTGAAAAAAAAAGTTATCCTCGTTTCTCCTCGTTTTGGACCATGGGCTATAGCCTATATCGTACGGCATACTATAGCGCGCCGTTTTTCATCATTTTTGATGATTTGACAAAATTGAAAAAATAAAAAAACGATGGGTTATAGCCCATGTTTTTTGAAATTTTGAAAAAAAAAGTTATCCTCGTTTCTCATCATTTTGGACCATGGGCTATAGCCTATATCGTACGGCATACTATAGCGCGCCGTTTTTCATCATTTTTGATGATTTGACAAAATTGAAAAAATAAAAAAACGATGGGCTATAAGCCCATGTTTTTTGAAATTTTGAAAAAAAAAGTTATCCTCGTTTCTCCTCATTTTGGACCATGGGCTATAGCCTATATCGTACGGCATACTATAGCGCGCCGTTTTTCATCATTTTTGATGATTTGACAAAATTGAAAAAATAAAAAAACGATGGGTTATAGCACATGTTTTTTGAAATTTTGAAAAAAAATGTTATCCTCGTTTCTCATCATTTTGGACCATGGGCTATAGCCTATATCGTACGGCATACTATAGCGCGCCGTTTTTCATCATTTTTGATGATTTGACAAAATTGAAAAAATTAAAAAACTATGGGTTATAGCCCATGTTTTTTGAAATTTTGAAAAAAAAAGTTATCCTCGTTTCTCATTATTTTGGACCATGGGCTATAGCCTATATCGTACGGCATACTATAGCGCGCCGTTTTTCATCATTTTTGATGATTTGACAAAATTGAAAAAATAAAAAAACGATGGGTTATAGCCCATGTTTTTTGAAATTTTGAAAAAAAAAGTTATCCTCGTTTCTCCTCATTTTGGACCATGGGCTATAGCCTATATCGTACGGCATACTATAGCGCGCCGTTTTTCATCATTTTTGATGATTTGACAAAATTGAAAAAATAAAAAAACGATGGGTTATAGCCCATGTTTTTTGAAATTTTGAAAAAAAAAGTTATCCTCGTTTCTCATCATTTTGGACCATGGGCTATAGCCTATATCGTACGGCATACTATAGCGCGCCGTTTTTCATCATTTTTGATGATTTGACAAAATTGAAAAAATAAAAAAACGATGGGTTATAGCCCATGTTTTTTGAAATTTTGAAAAAAAAAGTTATCCTCGTTTCTCATCATTTTGGACCATGGGCTATAGCCTATATCGTACGGCATACTATAGCGCGCCGTTTTTCATCATTTTTGATGATTTGACAAAATTGAAAAAATAAAAAAACGATGGGTTATAGCCCATGTTTTTTGAAATTTTGAAAAAAAAAGTTATCCTCGTTTCTCATCATTTTGGACCATGGGCTATAGCCCATATCGTACGGCATACTATAGCACGCCGTTTTTCATCATTTTTGAGGATTTGAAAAAAAGGAAAAAATGAAAAAAACGATGGGTTATAGCCCATGTTTTTTGAAATTTTGAAAAAAAAAGTTATCCTCGTTTCTCATCATTTTGGACCATGGGCTATAGCCTATATCGTACGGCATACTATAGCGCGCCGTTTTTCATCATTTTTGATGATTTGACAAAATTGAAAAAATAAATAAACGATGGGTTATAGCCCATGTTTTTTGAAATTTTGAAAAAAAAGTTATCCTCGTTTCTCATCATTTTGGACCATGGGCTATAGCCTATATCGTACGGCATACTATAGCGCGCCGTTTTTCATCATTGTTGATGATTTGACAAAATTGAAAAAATTAAAAAACGATGGGTTATAGCCCATGTTTTTTGAAATTTTGAAAAAAAAAGTTATCCTCGTTTCTCATCATTTTGGACCATGGGCTATAGCCTATATCGTACGGCATACTATAGCGCGCCGTTTTTCATCATTTTTGATGATTTGACAAAATTGAAAAAATAAAAAAACGATGGGTTATAGCCCATGTTTTTTGAAATTTTGAAAAAAAAAGTTATCCTCGTTTCTCCTCATTTTGGACCATGGGCTATAGCCTATATCGTACGGCATACTATAGCGCGCCGTTTTTCATCATTTTTGATGATTTGACAAAATTGAAAAAATAAAAAAACGATGGGTTTTTTGAAATTTTGAAAAAAAAAGTTATCCTCGTTTCTCATCATTTTGGACCATGGGCTATAGCCTATATCGTACGGCATACTATAGCGCGCCGTTTTTCATCATTTTTGATGATTTGACAAAATTGAAAAAATAAAAAAACGATGGGTTATAGCCCATGTTTTTTGAAATTTTGAAAAAAAAGGTTATTCTCGTTTCTCATCATTTTGGACCATGGGCTATAGCCTATATCGTACGGCATACTATAGCGCGCCGTTTTTCATCATTTTTGATGATTTGACAAAATTGAAAAAATAAAAAAACGATGGGTTATAGCCCATGTTTTTTGAAATTTTGAAAAAAAAAGTTATCCTCGTTTCTCATCATTTTGGACCATGGGCTATAGCCTATATCGTACGGCATACTATAGCGCGCCGTTTTTCATCATTTTTGATGATTTGACAAAATTGAAAAAAAAAAAAACGATGGGTTATAGCCCATGTTTTTTTAAATTTTGAAAAAAAAAGTTATCCTCGTTTCTCCTCATTTTGGACCATGGGCTATAGCCTATATCGTACGGCATACTATAGCGCGCCGTTTTTCATCATTTTTGATGATTTGACAAAATTGAAAAAATAAAAAAACGATGGGTTATAGCCCATGTTTTTTGAAATTTTGAAAAAAAAAGTTATCCTCGTTTCTCATCATTTTGGACCATGGGCTATAGCCTATATCGTACGGCATACTATAGCGCGCCGTTTTTCATCATTTTTGATGATTTGACAAAATTGAAAAAATAAAAAAACGATGGGTTATAGCCCATGTTTTTTGAAATTTTGAAAAAAAAAGTTATCCTCGTTTCTCATCATTTTGGACCATGGGCTATAGCCTATATCGTACGGCATACTATAGCGCGCCGTTTTTCATCATTTTTGATGATTTGACAAAATTGAAAAAATAAAAAAACGATGGGTTATAGCCCATGTTTTTTGAAATTTTGAAAAAAAAAGTTATCCTCGTTTCTCATCATTTTGGACCATGGGCTATAGCCTATATCGTACGGCATACTATAGCGCGCCGTTTTTCATCATTTTTGATGATTTGACAAAATTGAAAAAATAAAAAAACGATGGGTTATAGCCCATGTTTTTTGAAATTTTGAAAAAAAAAGTTATCCTCGTTTCTCATCATTTTGGACCATGGGCTATAGCCCATATAGTACGGCATACTATAGCACGCCGTTTTTCATCATTTTTGAGGATTTGAAAAAAAGGAAAAAATGAAAAAAACGATGGGTTATAGCCCATGTTTTTTGAAATTTTGAAAAAAAAAGTTATCCTCGTTTCTCATCATTTTGGACCATGGGCTATAGCCTATATCGTACGGCATACTATAGCGCGCCGTTTTTCATCATTTTTGATGATTTGACAAAATTGAAAAAATAAAAAAACGATGGGTTATAGCCCATGTTTTTTGAAATTTTGAAAAAAAAAGTTATCCTCGTTTCTCATCATTTTGGACCATGGGCTATAGCCTATATCGTACGGCATACTATAGCGCGCCGTTTTTCATCATTTTTGATGATTTGACAAAATTGAAAAAATAAAAAAACGATGGGTTATAGCCCATGTTTTTTGAAATTTTGAAAAAAAAAGTTATCCTCGTTTCTCATCATTTTGGACCATGGGCTATAGCCCATATAGTACGGCATACTATAGCACGCCGTTTTTCATCATTTTTGAGGATTTGAAAAAAAGGAAAAAATGAAAAAAACGATGGGTTATAGCCCATGTTTTTTGAAATTTTGAAAAAAAAAGTTATCCTCGTTTCTCATCATTTTGGACCATGGGCTATAGCCTATATCGTACGGCATACTATAGCGCGCCGTTTTTCATCATTTTTGATGATTTGACAAAATTGAAAAAATAAATAAACGATGGGTTATAGCCCATGTTTTTTGAAATTTTGAAAAAAAAAGTTATCCTCGTTTCTCATCATTTTGGACCATGGGCTATAGCCTATATCGTACGGCATACTATAGCGCGCCGTTTTTCATCATTTTTGATGATTTGACAAAATTGAAAAAATTAAAAAACGATGGGTTATAGCCCATGTTTTTTGAAATTTTGAAAAAAAAAGTTATCCTCGTTTCTCATCATTTTGGACCATGGGCTATAGCCTATATCGTACGGCATACTATAGCGCGCCGTTTTTCATCATTTTTGATGATTTGACAAAATTGAAAAAATAAAAAAACGATGGGTTATAGCCTATGTTTTTTGAAATTTTGAAAAAAAAAGTTATCCTCGTTTCTCCTCATTTTGGACCATGGGCTATAGCCTATATCGTACGGCATACTATAGCGCGCCGTTTTTCATCATTTTTGATGATTTGACAAAATTGAAAAAATAAAAAAACGATGGGTTTTTTGAAATTTTGGAAAAAAAAGTTATCCTCGTTTCTCATCATTTTGGACCATGGGCTATAGCCTATATCGTACGGCATACTATAGCGCGCCGTTTTTCATCATTTTTGATGATTTGACAAAATTGAAAAAATAAAAAAACGATGGGTTATAGCCCATGTTTTTTGAAATTTTGAAAAAAAAAGTTATCCTCGTTTCTCCTCATTTTGGACCATGGGCTATAGCCTATATCGTACGGCATACTATAGCGCGCCGTTTTTCATCATTTTTGATGATTTGACAAAATTGAAAAAATAAAAAAACGATGGGTTTTTTGAAATTTTGAAAAAAAAAGTTATCCTCGTTTCTCATCATTTTGGACCATGGGCTATAGCCTATATCGTACGGCATACTATAGCGCGCCGTTTTTCATCATTTTTGATGATTTGACAAAATTGAAAAAATAAAAAAACGATGGGTTATAGCCCATGTTTTTTGAAATTTTGAAAAAAAAGGTTATTCTCGTTTCTCATCATTTTGGACCATGGGCTATAGCCTATATCGTACGGCATACTATAGCGCGCCGTTTTTCATCATTTTTGATGATTTGACAAAATTGAAAAAATAAAAAAACGATGGGTTATAGCCCATGTTTTTTGAAATTTTGAAAAAAAAAGTTATCCTCGTTTCTCATCATTTTGGACCATGGGCTATAGCCTATATCGTACGGCATACTATAGCGCGCCGTTTTTCATCATTTTTGATGATTTGACAAAATTGAAAAAAAAAAAAACGATGGGTTATAGCCCATGTTTTTTTAAATTTTGAAAAAAAAAGTTATCCTCGTTTCTCCTCATTTTGGACCATGGGCTATAGCCTATATCGTACGGCATACTATAGCGCGCCGTTTTTCATCATTTTTGATGATTTGACAAAATTGAAAAAATAAAAAAACGATGGGTTATAGCCCATGTTTTTTGAAATTTTGAAAAAAAAAGTTATCCTCGTTTCTCATCATTTTGGACCATGGGCTATAGCCTATATCGTACGGCATACTATAGCGCGCCGTTTTTCATCATTTTTGATGATTTGACAAAATTGAAAAAATAAAAAAACGATGGGTTATAGCCCATGTTTTTTGAAATTTTGAAAAAAAAAGTTATCCTCGTTTCTCATCATTTTGGACCATGGGCTATAGCCTATATCGTACGGCATACTATAGCGCGCCGTTTTTCATCATTTTTGATGATTTGACAAAATTGAAAAAATAAAAAAACGATGGGTTGTAGCCCATGTTTTTTGAAATTTTGAAAAAAAAAGTTATCCTCGTTTCTCATCATTTTGGACCATGGGCTATAGCCTATATCGTACGGCATACTATAGCGCGCCGTTTTTCGTCATTTTTGATGATTTGACAAAATTGAAAAAATAAAAAAACGATGGGTTATAGCCCATGTTTTTTGAAATTTTGAAAAAAAAAGTTATCCTCGTTTCTCATCATTTTGGACCATGGGCTATAGCCCATATAGTACGGCATACTATAGCACGCCGTTTTTCATCATTTTTGAGGATTTGAAAAAAAGGAAAAAATGAAAAAAACGATGGGTTATAGCCCATGTTTTTTGAAATTTTGAAAAAAAAAGTTATCCTCGTTTCTCATCATTTTGGACCATGGGCTATAGCCTATATCGTACGGCATACTATAGCGCGCCGTTTTTCATCATTTTTGATGATTTGACAAAATTGAAAAAATAAATAAACGATGGGTTATAGCCCATGTTTTTTGAAATTTTGAAAAAAAAAGTTATCCTCGTTTCTCATCATTTTGGACCATGGGCTATAGCCTATATCGTACGGCATACTATAGCGCGCCGTTTTTCATCATTTTTGATGATTTGACAAAATTGAAAAAATTAAAAAACGATGGGTTATAGCCCATGTTTTTTGAAATTTTGAAAAAAAAAGTTATCCTCGTTTCTCATCATTTTGGACCATGGGCTATAGCCTATATCGTACGGCATACTATAGCGCGCCGTTTTTCATCATTTTTGATGATTTGACAAAATTGAAAAAATAAAAAAACGATGGGTTATAGCCTATGTTTTTTGAAATTTTGAAAAAAAAAGTTATCCTCGTTTCTCCTCATTTTGGACCATGGGCTATAGCCTATATCGTACGGCATACTATAGCGCGCCGTTTTTCATCATTTTTGATGATTTGACAAAATTGAAAAAATAAAAAAACGATGGGTTTTTTGAAATTTTGAAAAAAAAAGTTATCCTCGTTTCTCATCATTTTGGACCATGGGCTATAGCCTATATCGTACGGCATACTATAGCGCGCCGTTTTTCATCATTTTTGATGATTTGACAAAATTGAAAAAATAAAAAAACGATGGGTTATAGCCCATGTTTTTTGAAATTTTGAAAAAAAAAGTTATTCTCGTTTCTCATCATTTTGGACCATGGGCTATAGCCTATATCGTACGGCATACTATAGCGCGCCGTTTTTCATCATTTTTGATGATTTGACAAAATTGAAAAAATAAAAAAACGATGGGTTATAGCCCATGTTTTTTGAAATTTTGAAAAAAAAAGTTATCCTCGTTTCTCATCATTTTGGACCATGGGCTATAGCCTATATCGTACGGCATACTATAGCGCGCCGTTTTTCGTCATTTTTGATGATTTGACAAAATTGAAAAAATAAAAAAACGATGGGTTATAGCCCATGTTTTTTGAAATTTTGAAAAAAAAAGTTATCCTCGTTTCTCATCATTTTGGACCATGGGCTATAGCCCATATAGTACGGCATACTATAGCACGCCGTTTTTCATCATTTTTGAGGATTTGAAAAAAAGGAAAAAATGAAAAAAACGATGGGTTATAGCCCATGTTTTTTGAAATTTTGAAAAAAAAAGTTATCCTCGTTTCTCATCATTTTGGACCATGGGCTATAGCCTATATCGTACGGCATACTATAGCGCGCCGTTTTTCATCATTTTTGATGATTTGACAAAATTGAAAAAATAAATAAACGATGGGTTATAGCCCATGTTTTTTGAAATTTTGAAAAAAAAAGTTATCCTCGTTTCTCATCATTTTGGACCATGGGCTATAGCCTATATCGTACGGCATACTATAGCGCGCCGTTTTTCATCATTTTTGATGATTTGACAAAATTGAAAAAATTAAAAAACGATGGGTTATAGCCCATGTTTTTTGAAATTTTGAAAAAAAAAGTTATCCTCGTTTCTCATCATTTTGGACCATGGGCTATAGCCTATATCGTACGGCATACTATAGCGCGCCGTTTTTCATCATTTTTGATGATTTGACAAAATTGAAAAAATAAAAAAACGATGGGTTATAGCCTATGTTTTTTGAAATTTTGAAAAAAAAAGTTATCCTCGTTTCTCCTCATTTTGGACCATGGGCTATAGCCTATATCGTACGGCATACTATAGCGCGCCGTTTTTCATCATTTTTGATGATTTGACAAAATTGAAAAAATAAAAAAACGATGGGTTTTTTGAAATTTTGAAAAAAAAAGTTATCCTCGTTTCTCATCATTTTGGACCATGGGCTATAGCCTATATCGTACGGCATACTATAGCGCGCCGTTTTTCATCATTTTTGATGATTTGACAAAATTGAAAAAATAAAAAAACGATGGGTTATAGCCCATGTTTTTTGAAATTTTGAAAAAAAAAGTTATTCTCGTTTCTCATCATTTTGGACCATGGGCTATAGCCTATATCGTACGGCATACTATAGCGCGCCGTTTTTCATCATTTTTGATGATTTGACAAAATTGAAAAAATAAAAAAACGATGGGTTATAGCCCATGTTTTTTGAAATTTTGAAAAAAAAAGTTATCCTCGTTTCTCATCATTTTGGACCATGGGCTATAGCCTATATCGTACGGCATACTATAGCGCGCCGTTTTTCATCATTTTTGATGATTTGACAAAATTGAAAAAAAAAAAAAACGATGGGTTATAGCCCATGTTTTTTGAAATTTTGAAA
This sequence comes from Protomyctophum bolini, assembly GCF_963924005.1. NCBI lineage: Eukaryota > Metazoa > Chordata > Actinopteri > Myctophiformes > Myctophidae > Protomyctophum > Protomyctophum bolini. The sequence goes on along the minus strand of NC_137862.1, from coordinate 29,155,407 downwards.
AAAAAAGTTATCCTCGTTTCTCCTCATTTTGGACCATGGGCTATAGCCTATATCGTACGGCATACGATAGCGCGCCGTTTTTCATCATTTTTGATGATTTGACAAAATTGAAAAAATAAAAAAAACGATGGGTTATAGCCCATGTTTTTTGAAATTTTGAAAAAAAAAGTTATCCTCGTTTCTCATCATTTTGGACCATGGGCTATAGCCTATATCGTACGGCATACTATAGCGCGCCGTTTTTCATCATTTTTGATGATTTGACAAAATTGAAAAAATAAAAAAACGATGGGTTATAGCCCATGTTTTTTGAAATTTTGAAAAAAAAAGTTATCCTCGTTTCTCCTCATTTTGGACCATGGGCTATAGCCTATATCGTACGGCATACTATAGCGCACCGTTTTTCATCATTTTTGATGATTTGACAAAATTGAAAAAATAAAAAAACGATGGGTTATAGCCCATGTTTTTTGAAATTTTGAAAAAAAAAGTTATCCTCGTTTCTCATCATTTTGGACCATGGGCTATAGCCTATATCGTACGGCATACTATAGCGCGCCGTTTTTCATCATTTTTGATGATTTGACAAAATTGAAAAAATTAAAAAACGATGGGTTATAGCCCATGTTTTTTGAAATTTTGAAAAAAAAAGTTATCCTCGTTTCTCATCATTTTGGACCATGGGCTATAGCCTATATCGTACGGCATACTATAGCGCGCCGTTTTTCATCATTTTTGATGATTTGACAAAATTGAAAAAATAAAAAAACGATGGGTTATAGCCCATGTTTTTTGAAATTTTGAAAAAAAAAGTTATCCTCGTTTCTCCTCATTTTGGACCATGGGCTATAGCCTATATCGTACGGCATACTATAGCGCGCCGTTTTTCATCATTTTTGATGATTTGACAAAATTGAAAAAATAAAAAAACGATGGGTTATAGCCCATGTTTTTTGAAATTTTGAAAAAAAAAGTTATCCTCGTTTCTCATCATTTTGGACCATGGGCTATAGCCTATATCGTACGGCATACTATAGCGCGCCGTTTTTCATCATTTTTGATGATTTGACAAAATTGAAAAAAATAAAAAAACGATGGGTTATAGCCCATGTTTTTTGAAATTTTGAAAAAAAAAGTTATCCTCGTTTCTCATCATTTTGGACCATGGGCTATAGCCTATATCGTACGGCATACTATAGCGCGCCGTTTTTCATCATTTTTGATGATTTGACAAAATTGAAAAAATAAAAAAACGATGGGTTATAGCCCATGTTTTTTGAAATTTTGAAAAAAAAAGTTATCCTCGTTTCTCATCATTTTGGACCATGGGCTATAGCCCATATCGTACGGCATACTATAGCACGCCGTTTTTCATCATTTTTGAGGATTTGAAAAAAAGGAAAAAATGAAAAAAACGATGGGTTATAGCCCATGTTTTTTGAAATTTTGAAAAAAAGAGTTATCCTCGTTTCTCATCATTTTGGACCATGGGCTATAGCCTATATCGTACGGCATACTATAGCGCGCCGTTTTTCATCATTTTTGATGATTTGACAAAATTGAAAAAATAAATAAACGATGGGTTATAGCCCATGTTTTTTGAAATTTTGAAAAAAAAAGTTATCCTCGTTTCTCATCATTTTGGACCATGGGCTATAGCCTATATCGTACGGCATACTATAGCGCGCCGTTTTTCATCATTTTTGATGATTTGACAAAATTGAAAAAATTAAAAAACGATGGGTTATAGCCCATGTTTTTTGAAATTTTGAAAAAAAAAGTTATCCTCGTTTCTCATCATTTTGGACCATGGGCTATAGCCTATATCGTACGGCATACTATAGCGCGCCGTTTTTCATCATTTTTGATGATTTGACAAAATTGAAAAAATAAATAAACGATGGGTTATAGCCCATGTTTTTTGAAATTTTGAAAAAAAAAGTTATCCTCGTTTCTCATCATTTTGGACCATGGGCTATAGCCTATATCGTACGGCATACTATAGCGCGCCGTTTTTCATCATTTTTGATGATTTGACAAAATTGAAAAAATAAAAAAACGATGGGTTATAGCCCATGTTTTTTGAAATTTTGAAAAAAAAAGTTATCCTCGTTTCTCATCATTTTGGACCATGGGCTATAGCCTATATCGTACGGCATACTATAGCGCGCCGTTTTTCATCATTTTTGATGATTTGACAAAATTGAAAAAATAAAAAAACGATGGGTTATAGCCCATGTTTTTTGAAATTTTGAAAAAAAAAGTTATCCTCGTTTCTCCTCATTTTGGACCATGGGCTATAGCCTATATCGTACGGCATACTATAGCGCGCCGTTTTTCATCATTTTTGATGATTTGACAAAATTGAAAAAATAAAAAAACGATGGGTTATAGCCCATGTTTTTTGAAATTTTGAAAAAAAAAGTTATCCTCGTTTCTCATCATTTTGGACCATGGGCTATAGCCTATATCGTACGGCATACTATAGCGCGCCGTTTTTCATCATTTTTGATGATTTGACAAAAATGAAAAAATTAAAAAACGATGGGTTATAGCCCATGTTTTTTGAAATTTTGAAAAAAAAAGTTATCCTCGTTTCTCATCATTTTGGACCATGGGCTATAGCCTATATCGTACGGCATACTATAGCGCGCCGTTTTTCATCATTTTTGATGATTTGACAAAATTGAAAAAATAAAAAAACGATGGGTTATAGCCCATGTTTTTTGAAATTTTGAAAAAAAAAGTTATCCTCGTTTCTCCTCATTTTGGACCATGGGCTATAGCCTATATCGTACGGCATACTATAGCGCGCCGTTTTTCATCATTTTTGATGATTTGACAAAATTGAAAAAATAAAAAAACGATGGGTTATAGCCCATGTTTTTTGAAATTTTGAAAAAAAAAGTTATCCTCGTTTCTCATCATTTTGGACCATGGGCTATAGCCTATATCGTACGGCATACTATAGCGCGCCGTTTTTCATCATTTTTGATGATTTGACAAAATTGAAAAAAATAAAAAAACGATGGGTTATAGCCCATGTTTTTTGAAATTTAAAAAAAAAAAGTTATCCTCGTTTCTCATCATTTTGGACCATGGGCTATAGCCTATATCGTACGGCATACTATAGCGCGCCGTTTTTCATCATTTTTGATGATTTGACAAAATTGAAAAAATAAAAAAACGATGGGTTATAGCCCATGTTTTTTGAAATTTTGAAAAAAAAAGTTATCCTCGTTTCTCATCATTTTGGACCATGGGCTATAGCCCATATCGTACGGCATACTATAGCACGCCGTTTTTCATCATTTTTGAGGATTTGAAAAAAAGGAAAAAATGAAAAAAACGATGGGTTATAGCCCATGTTTTTTGAAATTTTGAAAAAAAGAGTTATCCTCGTTTCTCATCATTTTGGACCATGGGCTATAGCCTATATCGTACGGCATACTATAGCGCGCCGTTTTTCATCATTTTTGATGATTTGACAAAATTGAAAAAATAAATAAACGATGGGTTATAGCCCATGTTTTTTGAAATTTTGAAAAAAAAAGTTATCCTCGTTTCTCATCATTTTGGACCATGGGCTATAGCCTATATCGTACGGCATACTATAGCGCGCCGTTTTTCATCATTTTTGATGATTTGACAAAATTGAAAAAATTAAAAAACGATGGGTTATAGCCCATGTTTTTTGAAATTTTGAAAAAAAAAGTTATCCTCGTTTCTCCTCATTTTGGACCATGGGCTATAGCCTATATCGTACGGCATACTATAGCGCGCCGTTTTTCATCATTTTTGATGATTTGAAAAAATTGAAAAAATAAAAAAACGATGGGTTATAGCCCATGTTTTTTGAAATTTTGAAAAAAAAAGTTATCCTCGTTTCTCATCATTTTGGACCATGGGCTATAGCCTATATCGTACGGCATACTATAGCGCGCCGTTTTTCATCATTTTTGATGATTTGACAAAATTGAAAAAATAAAAAAACGATGGGTTATAGCCCATGTTTTTTGAAATTTTGAAAAAAAAAGTTATCCTCGTTTCTCATCATTTTGGACCATGGGCTATAGCCTATATCGTACGGCATACTATAGCGCGCCGTTTTTCATCATTTTTGATGATTTGACAAAATTGAAAAAATAAAAAAACGATGGGTTATAGCCCATGTTTTTTGAAATTTTGAAAAAAAAAGTTATCCTCGTTTCTCATCATTTTGGACCATGGGCTATAGCCCATATCGTACGGCATACTATAGCACGCCGTTTTTCATCATTTTTGAGGATTTGAAAAAAAGGAAAAAATGAAAAAAACGATGGGTTATAGCCCATGTTTTTTGAAATTTTGAAAAAAAAAGTTATCCTCGTTTCTCATCATTTTGGACCATGGGCTATAGCCTATATCGTACGGCATACTATAGCGCGCCGTTTTTCATCATTTTTGATGATTTGACAAAATTGAAAAAATTAAAAAACGATGGGTTATAGCCCATGTTTTTTGAAATTTTGAAAAAACAAGTTATCCTCGTTTCTCATCATTTTGGACCATGGGCTATAGCCTATATCGTACGGCATACTATAGCGCGCCGTTTTTCATCATTTTTGATGATTTGACAAAATTGAAAAAATAAAAAAACGATGGGTTATAGCCCATGTTTTTTGAAATTTTGAAAAAAAAAGTTATCCTCGTTTCTCCTCATTTTGGACCATGGGCTATAGCCTATATCGTACGGCATACTATAGCGCGCCGTTTTTCATCATTTTTGATGATTTGACAAAATTGAAAAAATAAAAAAACGATGGGTTTTTTTAAATTTTGAAAAAAAAAGTTATCCTCGTTTCTCATCATTTTGGACCATGGGCTATAGCCTATATCGTACGGCATACTATAGTGCGCCGTTTTTCATCATTTTTGATGATTTGACAAAATTGAAAAAATAAAAAAACGATGGGTTATAGCCCATGTTTTTTGAAATTTTGAAAAAAAAAGTTATCCTCGTTTCACATCATTTTGGACCATGGGCTATAGCCTATATCGTACGGCATACTATAGCGCGCCGTTTTTCAATATTTTTGATGATTTGACAAAATTGAAAAAATAAAAAAACGATGGGTTATAGCCCATGTTTTTTGAAATTTTGAAAAAAAAAGTTATCCTCGTTTCTCATCATTTTGGACCATGGGCTATAGCCTATATCGTACGGCATACTATAGCGCGCCGTTTTTCATCATTTTTGATGATTTGAAAAAATTGAAAAAATAAAAAAACGATGGGTTATAGCCCATGTTTTTTGAAATTTTGAAAAAAAAAGTTATCCTCGTTTCTCCTCATTTTGGACCATGGGCTATAGCCTATATCGTACGGCAAACTATAGCGCGCCGTTTTTCATCATTTTTGATGATTTGACAAAATTGAAAAAATGAAAAAAACGATGGGTTATAGCCAATGTTTTTTGAAATTTTGGAAAAAAAAGTTATCCTCGTTTCTCATCATTTTGGACCATGGGCTATAGCCTATATCGTACGGCATACTATAGCGCGCCGTTTTTCATCATTTTTGATGATTTGACAAAATTGAAAAAATTAAAAAACGATGGGTTATAGCCCATGTTTTTTGAAATTTTGAAAAAAAAAGTTATCCTCGTTTCTCATCATTTTGGACCATGGGCTATAGCCTATATCGTACGGCATACTATAGCGCGCCGTTTTTCATCATTTTTGATGATTTGACAAAATTGAAAAAATAAAAAAACGATGGGTTATAGCCCATGTTTTTTGAAATTTTGAAAAAAAAAGTTATCCTCGTTTCTCCTCATTTTGGACCATGGGCTATAGCCTATATCGTACGGCATACTATAGCGCGCCGTTTTTCATCATTTTTGATGATTTGACAAAATTGAAAAAATAAAAAAACGATGGGTTTTTTTTAATTTTGAAAAAAAAAGTTATCCTCGTTTCTCATCATTTTGGACCATGGGCTATAGCCTATATCGTACGGCATACTATAGCGCGCCGTTTTTCATCATTTTTGATGATTTGACAAAATTGAAAAAATAAAAAAACGATGGGTTATAGCCCATGTTTTTTGAAATTTTGAAAAAAAAAGTTATCCTCGTTTCACATCATTTTGGACCATGGGCTATAGCCTATATCGTACGGCATACTATAGCGCGCCGTTTTTCATCATTTTTGATGATTTGACAAAATTGAAAAAATAAAAAAACGATGGGTTATAGCCCATGTTTTTTGAAATTTTGAAAAAAAAAGTTATCCTCGTTTCTCCTCATTTTGGACCATGGGCTATAGCCTATATCGTACGGCAAACTATAGCGCGCCGTTTTTCATCATTTTTGATGATTTGACAAAATTGAAAAAATGAAAAAAACGATGGGTTATAGCCAATGTTTTTTGAAATTTTGGAAAAAATTTATCCTCGTTTCTCCTCATTTTGGACCATGGGCTATAGCCTATATCGTACGGCATACTATAGCGCGCCGTTTTTCATCATTTTTGATGATTTGACAAAATTGAAAAAATGAAAAAAACGATGGGTTATAGCCCATGTTTTTTGAAATTTTGAAAAAAGAAGTTATCCTCGTTTCTCATCATTTTGGACCATGGGCTATAGCCTATATCGTACGGCATACTATAGCGCGCCGTTTTTCATCATTTTTGATGATTTGACAAAATTGAAAAAATAAAAAAACGATGGGTTATAGCCCATGTTTTTTGAAATTTTGAAAAAAAAAGTTATCCTCGTTTCTCATCATTTTGGACCATGGGCTATAGCCTATATCGTACGGCATACTATAGCGCGCCGTTTTTCATCATTTTTGATGATTTGAAAAAATTGAAAAAATAAAAAAACGATGGGTTATAGCCCATGTTTTTTGAAATTTTGAAAAAAAAAGTTATCCTCGTTTCTCCTCATTTTGGACCATGGGCTATAGCCTATATCGTACGGCAAACTATAGCGCGCCGTTTTTCATAATTTTTGATGATTTGACAAAATTGAAAAAATGAAAAAAACGATGGGTTATAGCCAATGTTTTTTGAAATTTTGGAAAAAAAAGTTATCCTCGTTTCTCATCATTTTGGACCATGGGCTATAGCCTATATCGTACGGCATACTATAGCGCGCCGTTTTTCATCATTTTTGATGATTTGACAAAATTGAAAAAATAAAAAAACGATGGGTTATAGCCCATGTTTTTTGAAATTTTGAAAAAAAAAGTTATCCTCGTTTCTCCTCATTTTGGACCATGGGCTATAGCCTATATCGTACGGCATACTATAGCGCGCCGTTTTTCATCATTTTTGATGATTTGACAAAATTGAAAAAATAAAAAAACGATGGGTTTTTTTAAATTTTGAAAAAAAAAGTTATCCTCGTTTCTCATCATTTTGGACCATGGGCTATAGCCTATATCGTACGGCATACTATAGCGCGCCGTTTTTCATCATTTTTGATGATTTGACAAAATTGAAAAAATAAAAAAACGATGGGTTATAGCCCATGTTTTTTGAAATTTTGAAAAAAAAAGTTATCCTCGTTTCACATCATTTTGGACCATGGGCTATAGCCTATATCGTACGGCATACTATAGCGCGCCGTTTTTCATCATTTTTGATGATTTGACAAAATTGAAAAAATAAATAAACGATGGGTTATAGCCCATGTTTTTTGAAATTTTGAAAAAAAAAGTTATCCTCGTTTCTCATCATTTTGGACCATGGGCTATAGCCTATATCGTACGGCATACTATAGCGCGCCGTTTTTCATCATTTTTGATGATTTGACAAAATTGAAAAAATTAAAAAACGATGGGTTATAGCCCATGTTTTTTGAAATTTTGAAAAAAAAAGTTATCCTCGTTTCACATCATTTTGGACCATGGGCTATAGCCTATATCGTACGGCATACTATAGCGCGCCGTTTTTCATCATTTTTGATGATTTGACAAAATTGAAAAAATAAATAAACGATGGGTTATAGCCCATGTTTTTTGAAATTTTGAAAAAAAAAGTTATCCTCGTTTCTCATCATTTTGGACCATGGGCTATAGCCTATATCGTACGGCATACTATAGCGCGCCGTTTTTCATCATTTTTGATGATTTGACAAAATTGAAAAAATTAAAAAACGATGGGTTATAGCCCATGTTTTTTGAAATTTTGAAAAAAAAAGTTATCCTCGTTTCTCCTCATTTTGGACCATGGGCTATAGCCTATATCGTACGGCATACTATAGCGCGCCGTTTTTCATCATTTTTGATGATTTGAAAAAATTGAAAAAATAAAAAAACGATGGGTTATAGCCCATGTTTTTTGAAATTTTGAAAAAAAAAGTTATCCTCGTTTCTCATCATTTTGGACCATGGGCTATAGCCTATATCGTACGGCATACTATAGCGCGCCGTTTTTCATCATTTTTGATGATTTGACAAAATTGAAAAAATAAAAAAACGATGGGTTATAGCCCATGTTTTTTGAAATTTTGAAAAAAAAAGTTATCCTCGTTTCTCATCATTTTGGACCATGGGCTATAGCCTATATCGTACGGCATACTATAGCGCGCCGTTTTTCATCATTTTTGATGATTTGACAAAATTGAAAAAATAAAAAAACGATGGGTTATAGCCCATGTTTTTTGAAATTTTGAAAAAAAAAGTTATCCTCGTTTCTCATCATTTTGGACCATGGGCTATAGCCCATATCGTACGGCATACTATAGCACGCCGTTTTTCATCATTTTTGAGGATTTGAAAAAAAGGAAAAAATGAAAAAAACGATGGGTTATAGCCCATGTTTTTTGAAATTTTGAAAAAAAAAGTTATCCTCGTTTCTCATCATTTTGGACCATGGGCTATAGCCTATATCGTACGGCATACTATAGCGCGCCGTTTTTCATCATTTTTGATGATTTGACAAAATTGAAAAAATTAAAAAACGATGGGTTATAGCCCATGTTTTTTGAAATTTTGAAAAAACAAGTTATCCTCGTTTCTCATCATTTTGGACCATGGGCTATAGCCTATATCGTACGGCATACTATAGCGCGCCGTTTTTCATCATTTTTGATGATTTGACAAAATTGAAAAAATAAAAAAACGATGGGTTATAGCCCATGTTTTTTGAAATTTTGAAAAAAAAAGTTATCCTCGTTTCTCATCATTTTGGACCATGGGCTATAGCCTATATCGTACGGCATACTATAGCGCGCCGTTTTTCATCATTTTTGATGATTTGACAAAATTGAAAAAATAAAAAAACGATGGGTTTTTTTAAATTTTGAAAAAAAAAGTTATCCTCGTTTCTCATCATTTTGGACCATGGGCTATAGCCTATATCGTACGGCATACTATAGCGCGCCGTTTTTCATCATTTTTGATGAATTGACAAAATTGAAAAAATAAAAAAACGATGGGTTATAGCCCATGTTTTTTGAAATTTTGAAAAAAAAAGTTATCCTCGTTTCACATCATTTTGGACCATGGGCTATAGCCTATATCGTACGGCATACTATAGCGCGCCGTTTTTCATCATTTTTGATGATTTGACAAAATTGAAAAAATAAAAAAACGATGGGTTATAGCCCATGTTTTTTGAAATTTTGAAAAAAAAAGTTATCCTCGTTTCTCATCATTTTGGACCATGGGCTATAGCCTATATCGTACGGCATACTATAGCGCGCCGTTTTTCATCATTTTTGATGATTTGAAAAAATTGAAAAAATAAAAAAACGATGGGTTATAGCCCATGTTTTTTGAAATTTTGAAAAAAAAAGTTATCCTCGTTTCTCCTCATTTTGGACCATGGGCTATAGCCTATATCGTACGGCAAACTATAGCGCGCCGTTTTTCATCATTTTTGATGATTTGACAAAATTGAAAAAATGAAAAAAACGATGGGTTATAGCCAATGTTTTTTGAAATTTTGGAAAAAAAAGTTATCCTCGTTTCTCATCATTTTGGACCATGGGCTATAGCCTATATCGTACGGCATACTATAGCGCGCCGTTTTTCATCATTTTTGATGATTTGACAAAATTGAAAAAATTAAAAAACGATGGGTTATAGCCCATGTTTTTTGAAATTTTGAAAAAAAAAGTTATCCTCGTTTCTCATCATTTTGGACCATGGGCTATAGCCTATATCGTACGGCATACTATAGCGCGCCGTTTTTCATCATTTTTGATGATTTGACAAAATTGAAAAAATAAAAAAACGATGGGTTATAGCCCATGTTTTTTGAAATTTTGAAAAAAAAAGTTATCCTCGTTTCTCCTCATTTTGGACCATGGGCTATAGCCTATATCGTACGGCATACTATAGCGCGCCGTTTTTCATCATTTTTGATGATTTGACAAAATTGAAAAAATAAAAAAACGATGGGTTTTTTTTAATTTTGAAAAAAAAAGTTATCCTCGTTTCTCATCATTTTGGACCATGGGCTATAGCCTATATCGTACGGCATACTATAGCGCGCCGTTTTTCATCATTTTTGATGATTTGACAAAATTGAAAAAATAAAAAAACGATGGGTTATAGCCCATGTTTTTTGAAATTTTGAAAAAAAAAGTTATCCTCGTTTCACATCATTTTGGACCATGGGCTATAGCCTATATCGTACGGCATACTATAGCGCGCCGTTTTTCATCATTTTTGATGATTTGACAAAATTGAAAAAATAAAAAAACGATGGGTTATAGCCCATGTTTTTTGAAATTTTGAAAAAAAAAGTTATCCTCGTTTCTCCTCATTTTGGACCATGGGCTATAGCCTATATCGTACGGCAAACTATAGCGCGCCGTTTTTCATCATTTTTGATGATTTGACAAAATTGAAAAAATGAAAAAAACGATGGGTTATAGCCAATGTTTTTTGAAATTTTGGAAAAAATTTATCCTCGTTTCTCCTCTTTTTGGACCATGGGCTATAGCCTATATCGTACGGCATACTATAGCGCGCCGTTTTTCATCATTTTTGATGATTTGACAAAATTGAAAAAATGAAAAAAACGATGGGTTATAGCCCATGTTTTTTGAAATTTTGAAAAAAGAAGTTATCCTCGTTTCTCATCATTTTGGACCATGGGCTATAGCCTATATCGTACGGCATACTATAGCGCGCCGTTTTTCATCATTTTTGATGATTTGACAAAATTGAAAAAATAAAAAAACGATGGGTTATAGCCCATGTTTTTTGAAATTTTGAAAAAAAAAGTTATCCTCGTTTCTCATCATTTTGGACCATGGGCTATAGCCTATATCGTACGGCATACTATAGCGCGCCGTTTTTCATCATTTTTGATGATTTGAAAAAATTGAAAAAATAAAAAAACGATGGGTTATAGCCCATGTTTTTTGAAATTTTGAAAAAAAAAGTTATCCTCGTTTCTCCTCATTTTGGACCATGGGCTATAGCCTATATCGTACGGCAAACTATAGCGCGCCGTTTTTCATCATTTTTGATGATTTGACAAAATTGAAAAAATGAAAAAAACGATGGGTTATAGCCAATGTTTTTTGAAATTTTGGAAAAAAAAGTTATCCTCGTTTCTCATCATTTTGGACCATGGGCTATAGCCTATATCGTACGGCATACTATAGCGTGCCGTTTTTCATCATTTTTGATGATTTGACAAAATTGAAAAAATAAAAAAACGATGGGTTATAGCCCATGTTTTTTGAAATTTTGAAAAAAAAAGTTATCCTCGTTTCTCCTCATTTTGGACCATGGGCTATAGCCTATATCGTACGGCATACTATAGCGCGCCGTTTTTCATCATTTTTGATGATTTGACAAAATTGAAAAAATAAAAAAACGATGGGTTTTTTTAAATTTTGAAAAAAAAAGTTATCCTCGTTTCTCATCATTTTGGACCATGGGCTATAGCCTATATCGTACGGCATACTATAGCGCGCCGTTTTTCATCATTTTTGATGATTTGACAAAATTGAAAAAATAAAAAAACGATGGGTTATAGCCCATGTTTTTTGAAATTTTGAAAAAAAAAGTTATCCTCGTTTCACATCATTTTGGACCATGGGCTATAGCCTATATCGTACGGCATACTATAGCGCGCCGTTTTTCATCATTTTTGATGATTTGACAAAATTGAAAAAATAAAAAAACGATGGGTTATAGCCCATGTTTGTTGAAATTTTGAAAAAAAAAGTTATCCTCGTTTCTCCTCATTTTGGACCATGGGCTATAGCCTATATCGTACGGCAAACTATAGCGCGCCGTTTTTCATCATTTTTGATGATTTGACAAAATTGAAAAAATGAAAAAGATGGGTTATAGCCCATGTTTTTTGAAATTTTGAAAAAAGAAGTTATCCTCGTTTCTCATCATTTTGGACCATGGGCTATAGCCTATATCGTACGGCATACTATAGCGCGCCGTTTTTCATCATTTTTGATGATTTGACAAAATTGAAAAAATAAAAAAACGATGGGTTATAGCCCATGTTTTTTGAAATTTTGAAAAAAAAAGTTATCCTCGTTTCTCATCATTTTGGACCATGGGCTATAGCCTATATCGTACGGCATACTATAGCGCGCCGTTTTTCATCATTTTTGATGATTTGAAAAAATTGAAAAAATAAAAAAACGATGGGTTATAGCCCATGTTTTTTGAAATTTTGAAAAAAAAAGTTATCCTCGTTTCTCCTCATTTTGGACCATGGGCTATAGCCTATATCGTACGGCAAACTATAGCGCGCCGTTTTTCATCATTTTTGATGATTTGACAAAATTGAAAAAATAAAAAAACGATGGGTTATAGCCCATGTTTTTTGAAATTTTGAAAAAAAAAGTTATCCTCGTTTCTCATCATTTTGGACCATGGGCTATAGCCTATATCGTACGGCATACTATAGCGCCGTTTTTCATCATTTTTGATGATTTGACAAAATTGAAAAAATAAAAAAACGATGGGTCATAGCCCATGTTTTTTGAAATTTTGAAAAAAAAAAAAGTTATCCTCGTTTCTCATCATTTTGGACCATGGGCTATAGCCTATATCGTACGGCATACTATAGCGCGCCGTTTTTCATCATTTTTGATGATTTGACAAAATTGAAAAAATAAAAAAACGATGGGTTATAGCCCATGTTTTTTGAAATTTTGAAAAAAAAAGTTATCCTCGTTTCTCATCATTTTGGACCATGGGCTATAGCCTATATCGTACGGCATACTATAGCGCGCCGTTTTTCATCATTTTTGATGATTTGAAAAAATTGAAAAAATAAAAAAACGATGGGTTATAGCCCATGTTTTTGAAATTTTGAAAAAAAAAGTTATCCTCGTTTCTCCTCATTTTGGACCATGGGCTATAGCCTATATCGTACGGCATACTATAGCGCGCAGTTTTTCATCATTTTTGATGATTTGACAAAATTGAAAAAATAAAAAAACGATGGGTTATAGCCCATGTTTTTTGAAATTTTGAAAAAAAAAGTTATCCTCGTTTCTCATCATTTTGGACCATGGGCTATAGCCTATATCGTACGGCATACTATAGCGCGCCGTTTTTCATCATTTTTGATGATTTGACAAAATTGAAAAAATAAAAAAACGATGGGTTATAGCCCATGTTTTTTGAAATTTTGAAAAAAAAAATTATCCTCGTTTCTCCTCATTTTGGACCATGGGCTATAGCCTATATCGTACGGCATACTATAGCGCGCCGTTTTTCATCATTTTTGATGATTTGACAAAATTGAAAAAATAAAAAAACGATGGGTTATAGCCCATGTTTTTTGAAATTTTGAAAAAAAACAGTTATCCTCGTTTCTCATCATTTTGGACCTATATCGTACGGCATACTATAGCGCGCCGTTTTTCATCATTTTTGATGATTTGACAAAATTGAAAAAATAAAAAAACGATGGGTTATAGCCCATGTTTTTTTAAATTTTGAAAAAAAAAGTTATCCTCGTTTCTCATCATTTTGGACCATGGGCTATAGCCTATATCGTACGGCATACTATAGCGCGCCGTTTTTCATCATTTTTGATGATTTGACAAAATTGAAAAAATAAAAAAACGATGGGTTATAGCCCATGTTTTTTGAAATTTTGAAAAAAAAAGTTATCCTCGTTTCTCATCATTTTGGACCATGGGCTATAGCCCATATCGTACGGCATACTATAGCGCGCCGTTTTTCAACATTTTTGATGATTTGACAAAATTGAAAAAAAAAAAAAACGATGGGTTATAGCCCATGTTTTTTGAAATTTTGAAAAAAAAAGTTATCCTCGTTTCTCATCATTTTGGACCTATATCGTACGGCATACTATAGCGCGCCGTTTTTCATCATTTTTGATGATTTGACAAAATTGAAAAAATAAAAAAACGATGGGTTATAGCCCATGTTTTTTGAAATTTTGAAAAAAAAAGTTATCCTCGTTTCTCATCATTTTGGACCATGGGCTATAGCCTATATCGTACGGCATACTATAGCGCGCCGTTTTTCATCATTTTTGATGATTTGACAAAATTGAAAAAATAAAAAAACGATGGGTTATAGCCCATGTTTTTTGAAATTTTGAAAAAAAAAGTTATCCTCGTTTCTCATCATTTTGGACCATGGGCTATAGCCTATATCGTACGGCATACTATAGCGCGCCGTTTTTCATCATTTTTGATGATTTGACAAAATTGAAAAAATAAAAAAACGATGGGTTATAGCCCATGTTTTTTGAAATTTTGAAAAAAAAAGTTATCCTCGTTTCTCATCATTTTGGACCATGGGCTATAGCCTATATCGTACGGCATACTATAGCCCGCCGTTTTTCATCATTTTTGATGATTTGACAAAATTGAAAAAATAAAAAAACGATGGGTTATAGCCCATGTTTTTTGAAATTTTGAAAAAAAAAGTTATCCTCGTTTCTCCTCATTTTGGACCATGGGCTATAGCCTATATCGTACGGTATACTATAGCGCGCCGTTTTTCATCATTTTTGATGATTTGACAAAATTGAAAAAATAAAAAAACGATGGGTTATAGCCCATGTTTTTTGAAATTTTGAAAAAAAAAGTTATCCTCGTTTCTCATCATTTTGGACCATGGGCTATAGCCTATATCGTACGGCATACTATAGCGCGCCGTTTTTCATCATTTTTGATGATTTGACAAAATTGAAAAAATAAAAAAACGATGGGTTATAGCCCATGTTTTTTGAAATTTTGAAAAAAAAAGTTATCCTCGTTTCTCATCATTTTGGACCATGGGCTATAGCCCATATCGTACGGCATACTATAGCGCGCCGTTTTTCATCATTTTTGATGATTTGACAAAATTGAAAAAATAATAAAACGATGGGTTATAGCCCATGTTTTTTGAAATTTTGAAAAAAAAAGTTATCCTCGTTTCTCCTCATTTTGGACCATGGGCTATAGCCTTTATCGTACGGCATACTATAGCGCGCCGTTTTTCATCATTTTTGATGATTTGACAAAATTGAAAAAAATAAAAAACGATGGGTTATAGCCCATGTTTTTTGAAATTTTGAAAAGAAAAGTTATCCTCGTTTCTCATCATTTTGGACCATGGGCTATAGCCTAAATCGTACGGCATACTATAGCGCGCCGTTTTTCATCATTTTTGATGATTTGACAAAATTGAAAAAATAAAAAAACGATGGGTTATAGCCCATGTTTTTTGAAATTTTGAAAAAAAAAGTTATCCTCGTTTCTCATCATTTTGGACCATGGGCTATAGCCTATATCGTACGGCATACTATAGCGCGCCGTTTTTCATCATTTTTGATGATTTGACAAAATTTAAAAAATAAAAAAACGATGGGTTATAGCCCATGTTTTTTGAAATTTTGAAAAAAAAAGTTATCCTCGTTTCTCCTCATTTTGGACCATGGGCTATAGCCTATATCGTACGGCATACTATAGCGCGCCGTTTTTCATCATTTTTGATGATTTGACAAAATTGAAAAAATAAAAAAACGATGGGTTATAGCCCATGTTTTTTGAAATTTTGAAAAAAAAAGTTATCCTCGTTTCTCATCATTTTGGACCATGGGCTATAGCCTATATCGTACGGCATACTATAGCGCGCCGTTTTTCATCATTTTTGATGATTTGACAAAATTGAAAAAATAAAAAAACGATGGGTTATAGCACATGTTTTTTGAAATTTTGAAAAAAAAAGTTATCCTCGTTTCTCATCATTTTGGACCTATATCGTACGGCATACTATAGCGCGCCGTTTTTCATCATTTTTGATGATTTGACAAAATTGAAAAAATAAAAAAACGATGGGTTATAGCCCATGTTTTTTGAAATTTTGAAAAAAAAAGTTATCCTCGTTTCTCATCATTTTGGACCATGGGCTATAGCCTATATCGTACGGCATACTATAGCGCGCCGTTTTTCATCATTTTTGATGATTTGACAAAATTGAAAAAATAAAAAAACGATGGGTTATAGCCCATGTTTTTTGAAATTTTGAAAAAAAAAGTTATCCTCGTTTCTCCTCATTTTGGACCATGGGCTATAGCCTATATCGTACGGCATACTATAGCGCGCCGTTTTTCATCATTTTTGATGATTTGACAAAATTGAAAAAATAAAAAAACGATGGGTTATAGCCCATGTTTTTTGAAATTTTGAAAAAAAAAGTTATCCTCGTTTCTCATCATTTTGGACCATGGGCTATAGCCTATATCGTACGGCATACTATAGCGCGCCGTTTTTCATCATTTTTGATGATTTGACAAAATTGAAAAAATAAAAAACGATGGGTTATAGCCCATGTTTTTTGAAATTTTGAAAAAAAAAGTTATCCTCGTTTCTCATCATTTTGGACCATGGGCTATAGCCTATATCGTACGGCATACTATAGCGCGCCGTTTTTCATCATTTTTGATGATTTGACAAAATTGAAAAAATAAAAAAACGATGGGTTATAGCCCATGTTTTTTGAAATTTTGAAAAAAAAAGTTATCCTCGTTTCTCCTCATTTTGGACCATGGGCTATAGCCTATATCGTACGGCATACTATAGCGCGCCGTTTTTCATCATTTTTGATGATTTGACAAAATTGAAAAAATAAAAAAACGATGGGTTATAGCCCATGTTTTTTGAAATTTTGAAAAAAAAAGTTATCCTCGTTTCTCATCATTTTGGACCATGGGCTATAGCCTATATCGTACGGCATACTATAGCGCGCCGTTTTTCATCATTTTTGATGATTTGACAAAATTGAAAAAAATAAGAAAACGATGGGTTATAGCCCATGTTTTTTGAAATTTTGAAAAAAAAAGTTATCCTCGTTTCTCCTCATTTTGGACCATGGGCTATAGCCTATATCGTACGGCATACTATAGCGCGCCGTTTTTCATCATTTTTGATGATTTGACAAAATTGAAAAAATAAAAAACGATGGGTTATAGCCCATGTTTTTTGAAATTTTGAAAAAAAAAAAGTTATCCTCGTTTCTCATCATTTTGGACCATGGGCTATAGCCTATATCGTACGGCATACTATAGCGCGCCGTTTTTCATCATTTTTGATGATTTGACAAAATTGAAAAAATAAAAAAACGATGGGTTATAGCCCATGTTTTTTGAAATTTTGAAAAAAAAAGTTATCCTCGTTTCTCATCATTTTGGACCATGGGCTATAGCCTATATCGTACGGCATACTATAGCGCGCCGTTTTTCATCATTTTTGATGATTTGAAAAAATAAAAAAAATAAAAAAACGATGGGTTATAGCCCATGTTTTTTGAAATTTTGAAAAAAAAAGTTATCCTCGTTTCTCATCATTTTGGACCATGGGCTATAGCCTATATCGTACGGCATACTATAGCGCGCCGTTTTTCATCATTTTTGATGATTTGACAAAATTGAAAAAATAAAAAAACCATGGGTTATAGCCCATGTTTTTTGAAAATTTGAAAAAAAAAGTTATCCTCGTTTCTCATCATTTTGGACCATGGGCTATAGCCTATATCGTACGGCATACTATAGCGCGCCGTTTTTCATCATTTTTGATGATTTGACAAAATTGAAAAAATTAAAAAACGATGGGTTATATCCCATGTTTTTTGAAATTTTGAAAAAAAAAGTTATCCTCGTTTCTCATCATTTTGGACCATGGGCTATAGCCCATATCGTACGGCATACTATAGCACGCCGTTTTTCATCATTTTTGAGGATTTGAAAAAAAGGAAAAAATGAAAAAAACGATGGGTTATAGCCCATGTTTTTTGAAATTTTGAAAAAAAAAGTTATCCTCGTTTCTCATCATTTTGGACCATGGGCTATAGCCTATATCGTACGGCATACTATAGCGCGCCGTTTTTCATCATTTTTGATGATTTGACAAAATTGAAAAAATAAAAAAACGATGGGTTATAGCCCATGTTTTTTGAAATTTTGGAAAAAAAAGTTATCCTCGTTTCTCATCATTTTGGACCATGGGCTATAGCCCATATCGTACGGCATACTATAGCGCGCCGTTTTTCATCATTTTTGATGATTTGACAAAATTGAAAAAATAAAAAAACGATGGGTTATAGCCCATGTTTTTTGAAATTTTGAAAAAAAAAGTTATCCTCGTTTCTCCTCATTTTGGACCATGGGCTATAGCCTATATCGTACGGCATACTATAGCGCGCCGTTTTTCATCATTTTTGATGATTTGACAAAATTGAAAAAATAAAAAAACGATGGGTTATATCCCATGTTTTTTGAAATTTTGAAAAAAAAAGTTATCCTCGTTTCTCATCATTTTGGACCATGGGCTATAGCCCATATCGTATGGCATACTATAGCACGCCGTTTTTCATCATTTTTGAGGATTTGAAAAAAAGGAAAAAATGAAAAAAACGATGGGTTATAGCCCATGTTTTTTGAAATTTTGAAAAAAAAAGTTATCCTCGTTTCTCATCATTTTGGACCATGGGCTATAGCCTATATCGTACAGCATACTATAGCGCGCCGTTTTTCATCATTTTTGATGATTTGACAAAATTGAAAAAATAAAAAAACGATGGGTTATAGCCCATGTTTTTTGAAATTTTGAAAAAAAAAGTTATCCTCGTTTCTCATCATTTTGGACCATGGGCTATAGCCTATATCATACGGCATACTATAGCGCGCCGTTTTTCATCATTTTTGATGATTTGACAAAATTGAAAAAATAAAAAAACCATGGGTTATAGCCCATGTTTTTTGAAAATTTGAAAAAAAAAGTTATCCTCGTTTCTCATCATTTTGGACCATGGGCTATAGCCTATATCGTACGGCATACTATAGCGCGCCGTTTTTCATCATTTTTGATGATTTGACAAAATTGAAAAAATTAAAAAACGATGGGTTATATCCCATGTTTTTTGAAATTTTGAAAAAAAAAGTTATCCTCGTTTCTCATCATTTTGGACCATGGGCTATAGCCCATATCGTACGGCATACTATAGCACGCCGTTTTTCATCATTTTTGAGGATTTGAAAAAAAGGAAAAAATGAAAAAAACGATGGGTTATAGCCCATGTTTTTTGAAATTTTGAAAAAAAAAGTTATCCTCGTTTCTCATCATTTTGGACCATGGGCTATAGCCTATATCGTACGGCATACTATAGCGCGCCGTTTTTCATCATTTTTGATGATTTGACAAAATTGAAAAAATAAAAAAACGATGGGTTATAGCCCATGTTTTTTGAAATTTTGAAAAAAAAAGTTATCCTCGTTTCTCATCATTTTGGACCATGGGCTATAGCCCATATCGTACGGCATACTATAGCGCGCCGTTTTTCATCATTTTTGATGATTTGACAAAATTGAAAAAATAAAAAAACGATGGGTTATAGCCCATGTTTTTTGAAATTTTGAAAAAAAAAGTTATCCTCGTTTCTCCTCATTTTGGACCATGGGCTATAGCCTATATCGTACGGCATACTATAGCGCGCCGTTTTTCATCATTTTTGATGATTTGACAAAATTGAAAAAATAAAAAAACGATGGGTTATATCCCATGTTTTTTGAAATTTTGAAAAAAAAAGTTATCCTCGTTTCTCATCATTTTGGACCATGGGCTATAGCCCATATCGTACGGCATACTATAGCACGCCGTTTTTCATCATTTTTGAGGATTTGAAAAAAAGGAAAAAATGAAAAAAACGATGGGTTATAGCCCATGTTTTTTGAAATTTTGAAAAAAAAAGTTATCCTCGTTTCTCATCATTTTGGACCATGGGCTATAGCCTATATCGTACAGCATACTATAGCGCGCCGTTTTTCATCATTTTTGATGATTTGACAAAATTGAAAAAATAAAAAAACGATGGGTTATAGCCCATGTTTTTTGAAATTTTGAAAAAAAAAGTTATCCTCGTTTCTCATCATTTTGGACCATGGGCTATAGCCCATATCGTACGGCATACTATAGCGCGCCGTTTTTCATCATTTTTGATGATTTGACAAAATTGAAAAAATAAAAAAACGATGGGTTATAGCCCATGTTTTTTGAAATTTTGAAAAAAAAAGTTATCCTCGTTTCTCCTCATTTTGGACCATGGGCTATAGCCTATATCGTACGGCATACTATAGCGCGCCGTTTTTCATCATTTTTGATGATTTGACAAAATTGAAAAAATAAAAAAACGATGGGTTATAGCCCATGTTTTTTGAAATTTTGAAAAAAAAAGTTATCCTCGTTTCTCATCATTTTGGACCATGGGCTATAGCCTATATCGTACGGCATACTATAGCGCGCCGTTTTTCATCATTTTTGATGATTTGACAAAATTGAAAAAATAAAAAAACGATGGGTTAAAGCCCATGTTTTTTGAAATTTTGAAAAAAAAAAGTTATCCTCGTTTCTCATCATTTTGGACCATGGGCTATAGCCTATATCGTACGGCATACTATAGCGCGCCGTTTTTCATCATTTTTGATGATTTGACAAAATTGAAAAAATAAAAAAACGATGGGTTATAGCCCATGTTTTTTGAAATTTTGAAAAAAAAAGTTATCCTCGTTTCTCATCATTTTGGACCATGGGCTATAGCCTAAATCGTACGGCATACTATAGCGCGCCGTTTTTCATCATTTTTGATGATTTGACAAAATTGAAAAAATAAAAAAACGATGGGTTATAGCCCATGTTTTTTGAAATTTTGAAAAAAAAAGTTATCCTCGTTTCTCATCATTTTGGACCATGGGCAATAGCCCATATCGTACGGCATACTATAGCGCGCCGTTTTTCATCATTTTTGATGATTTGACAAAATTGAAAAAATAAAAAAACGATGGGTTATAGCCCATGTTTTTTGAAATTTTGAAAAAAAAAGTTATCCTCGTTTCTCATCATTTTGGACCATGGGCTATAGCCTATATCGTACGGCATACTATAGCGCGCCGTTTTTCATCATTTTTGATGATTTGACAAAATTGAAAAAATAAAAAAACGATGGGTTATAGCCCATGTTTTTTGAAAATTTGAAAAAAAAAGTTATCCTCGTTTCTCATCATTTTGGACCATGGGCTATAGCCTATATCGTACGGCATACTATAGCGCGCCGTTTTTCATCATTTTTGATGATTTGAAAAAATAAAAAAAATAAAAAAACGATGGGTTATAGCCCATGTTTTTTGAAATTTTGAAAAAAAAAGTTATCCTCGTTTCTCATCATTTTGGACCATGGGCTATAGCCTATATCGTACGGCATACTATAGCGCGCCGTTTTTCATCATTTTTGATGATTTGACAAAATTGAAAAAATAAAAAAACCATGGGTTATAGCCCATGTTTTTTGAAAATTTGAAAAAAAAAGTTATCCTCGTTTCTCATCATTTTGGACCATGGGCTATAGCCTATATCGTACGGCATACTATAGCGCGCCGTTTTTCATCATTTTTGATGATTTGACAAAATTGAAAAAATTAAAAAACGATGGGTTATATCCCATGTTTTTTGAAATTTTGAAAAAAAAAGTTATCCTCGTTTCTCATCATTTTGGACCATGGGCTATAGCCCATATCGTACGGCATACTATAGCACGCCGTTTTTCATCATTTTTGAGGATTTGAAAAAAAGGAAAAAATGAAAAAAACGATGGGTTATAGCCCATGTTTTTTGAAATTTTGAAAAAAAAAGTTATCCTCGTTTCTCATCATTTTGGACCATGGGCTATAGCCTATATCGTACGGCATACTATAGCGCGCCGTTTTTCATCATTTTTGATGATTTGACAAAATTGAAAAAATAAAAAAACGATGGGTTATAGCCCATGTTTTTTGAAATTTTGGAAAAAAAAGTTATCCTCGTTTCTCATCATTTTGGACCATGGGCTATAGCCCA
Organism: Protomyctophum bolini; assembly: GCF_963924005.1. NCBI lineage: Eukaryota > Metazoa > Chordata > Actinopteri > Myctophiformes > Myctophidae > Protomyctophum > Protomyctophum bolini. The sequence goes on along the minus strand of NC_137862.1, from coordinate 29,133,072 downwards.
TATCGTACGGCATACTATAGCGCGCCGTTTTTCATCATTTTTGATGATTTGACAAAATTGAAAAAATAAAAAAACGATGGGTTATAGCCCATGTTTTTTGAAATTTTGAAAAAAAAAGTTATCCTCGTTTCTCCTCATTTTGGACCATGGGCTATAGCCTATATCGTACGGCATACTATAGCGCGCCGTTTTTCATCATTTTTGATGATTTGACAAAATTGAAAAAATAAAAAAACGATGGGTTATATCCCATGTTTTTTGAAATTTTGAAAAAAAAAGTTATCCTCGTTTCTCATCATTTTGGACCATGGGCTATAGCCCATATCGTATGGCATACTATAGCACGCCGTTTTTCATCATTTTTGAGGATTTGAAAAAAAGGAAAAAATGAAAAAAACGATGGGTTATAGCCCATGTTTTTTGAAATTTTGAAAAAAAAAGTTATCCTCGTTTCTCATCATTTTGGACCATGGGCTATAGCCTATATCGTACAGCATACTATAGCGCGCCGTTTTTCATCATTTTTGATGATTTGACAAAATTGAAAAAATAAAAAAACGATGGGTTATAGCCCATGTTTTTTGAAATTTTGAAAAAAAAAGTTATCCTCGTTTCTCATCATTTTGGACCATGGGCTATAGCCTATATCATACGGCATACTATAGCGCGCCGTTTTTCATCATTTTTGATGATTTGACAAAATTGAAAAAATAAAAAAACCATGGGTTATAGCCCATGTTTTTTGAAAATTTGAAAAAAAAAGTTATCCTCGTTTCTCATCATTTTGGACCATGGGCTATAGCCTATATCGTACGGCATACTATAGCGCGCCGTTTTTCATCATTTTTGATGATTTGACAAAATTGAAAAAATTAAAAAACGATGGGTTATATCCCATGTTTTTTGAAATTTTGAAAAAAAAAGTTATCCTCGTTTCTCATCATTTTGGACCATGGGCTATAGCCCATATCGTACGGCATACTATAGCGCGCCGTTTTTCATCATTTTTGATGATTTGACAAAATTGAAAAAATTAAAAAACGATGGGTTATATCCCATGTTTTTTGAAATTTTGAAAAAAAAAGTTATCCTCGTTTCTCATCATTTTGGACCATGGGCTATAGCCCATATCGTACGGCATACTATAGCACGCCGTTTTTCATCATTTTTGAGGATTTGAAAAAAAGGAAAAAATGAAAAAAACGATGGGTTATAGCCCATGTTTTTTGAAATTTTGAAAAAAAAAGTTATCCTCGTTTCTCATCATTTTGGACCATGGGCTATAGCCTATATCGTACGGCATACTATAGCGCGCCGTTTTTCATCATTTTTGATGATTTGACAAAATTGAAAAAATAAAAAAACGATGGGTTATAGCCCATGTTTTTTGAAATTTTGAAAAAAAAAGTTATCCTCGTTTCTCATCATTTTGGACCATGGGCTATAGCCCATATCGTACGGCATACTATAGCGCGCCGTTTTTCATCATTTTTGATGATTTGACAAAATTGAAAAAATAAAAAAACGATGGGTTATAGCCCATGTTTTTTGAAATTTTGAAAAAAAAAGTTATCCTCGTTTCTCCTCATTTTGGACCATGGGCTATAGCCTATATCGTACGGCATACTATAGCGCGCCGTTTTTCATCATTTTTGATGATTTGACAAAATTGAAAAAATAAAAAAACGATGGGTTATATCCCATGTTTTTTGAAATTTTGAAAAAAAAAGTTATCCTCGTTTCTCATCATTTTGGACCATGGGCTATAGCCCATATCGTACGGCATACTATAGCACGCCGTTTTTCATCATTTTTGAGGATTTGAAAAAAAGGAAAAAATGAAAAAAACGATGGGTTATAGCCCATGTTTTTTGAAATTTTGAAAAAAAAAGTTATCCTCGTTTCTCATCATTTTGGACCATGGGCTATAGCCTATATCGTACAGCATACTATAGCGCGCCGTTTTTCATCATTTTTGATGATTTGACAAAATTGAAAAAATAAAAAAACGATGGGTTATAGCCCATGTTTTTTGAAATTTTGAAAAAAAAAGTTATCCTCGTTTCTCATCATTTTGGACCATGGGCTATAGCCCATATCGTACGGCATACTATAGCGCGCCGTTTTTCATCATTTTTGATGATTTGACAAAATTGAAAAAATAAAAAAACGATGGGTTATAGCCCATGTTTTTTGAAATTTTGAAAAAAAAAGTTATCCTCGTTTCTCCTCATTTTGGACCATGGGCTATAGCCTATATCGTACGGCATACTATAGCGCGCCGTTTTTCATCATTTTTGATGATTTGACAAAATTGAAAAAATAAAAAAACGATGGGTTATAGCCCATGTTTTTTGAAATTTTGAAAAAAAAAGTTATCCTCGTTTCTCATCATTTTGGACCATGGGCTATAGCCTATATCGTACGGCATACTATAGCGCGCCGTTTTTCATCATTTTTGATGATTTGACAAAATTGAAAAAATAAAAAAACGATGGGTTAAAGCCCATGTTTTTTGAAATTTTGAAAAAAAAAAGTTATCCTCGTTTCTCATCATTTTGGACCATGGGCTATAGCCTATATCGTACGGCATACTATAGCGCGCCGTTTTTCATCATTTTTGATGATTTGACAAAATTGAAAAAATAAAAAAACGATGGGTTATAGCCCATGTTTTTTGAAATTTTGAAAAAAAAAGTTATCCTCGTTTCTCATCATTTTGGACCATGGGCTATAGCCTAAATCGTACGGCATACTATAGCGCGCCGTTTTTCATCATTTTTGATGATTTGACAAAATTGAAAAAATAAAAAAACGATGGGTTATAGCCCATGTTTTTTGAAATTTTGAAAAAAAAAGTTATCCTCGTTTCTCATCATTTTGGACCATGGGCAATAGCCCATATCGTACGGCATACTATAGCGCGCCGTTTTTCATCATTTTTGATGATTTGACAAAATTGAAAAAATAAAAAAACGATGGGTTATAGCCCATGTTTTTTGAAATTTTGAAAAAAAAAGTTATCCTCGTTTCTCATCATTTTGGACCATGGGCTATAGCCTATATCGTACGGCATACTATAGCGCGCCGTTTTTCATCATTTTTGATGATTTGACAAAATTGAAAAAATAAAAAAACGATGGGTTATAGCCCATGTTTTTTGAAAATTTGAAAAAAAAAGTTATCCTCGTTTCTCATCATTTTGGACCATGGGCTATAGCCCATATCGTACGGCATACTATAGCGCGCCGTTTTTCATCATTTTTGATGATTTGACAAAATTGAAAAAATAAAAAAACGATGGGTTATAGCCCATGTTTTTTGAAATTTTGAAAAAAAAAGTTATCCTCGTTTCTCCTCATTTTGGACCATGGGCTATAGCCTATATCGTACGGCATACTATAGCGTGCCGTTTTTCATCATTTTTGATGATTTGACAAAATTGAAAAAATAAAAAAACGATGGGTTATATCCCATGTTTTTTGAAATTTTGAAAAAAAAAGTTATCCTCGTTTCTCATCATTTTGGACCATGGGCTATAGCCCATATCGTACGGCATACTATAGCACGCCGTTTTTCATCATTTTTGAGGATTTGAAAAAAAGGAAAAAATGAAAAAGACGATGGGTTATAGCCCATGTTTTTTGAAATTTTGAAAAAAAAAGTTATCCTCGTTTCTCATCATTTTGGACCATGGGCTATAGCCTATATCGTACAGCATACTATAGCGCGCCGTTTTTCATCATTTTTGATGATTTGACAAAATTGAAAAAATAAAAAAACGATGGGTTATAGCCCATGTTTTTTTAAATTTTGAAAAAAAAAGTTATCCTCGTTTCTCATCATTTTGGACCATGGGCTATAGCCTATATTGTACGGCATACTATAGCGCGCCGTTTTTCATCATTTTTGATGATTTGACAAAATTGAAAAAATAAAAAAACGATGGGTTATAGCCCATGTTTTTTGAAATTTTGAAAAAAAAAGTTATCCTCGTTTCTCCTCATTTTGGACCATGGGCTATAGCCTATATCGTACGGCATACTATAGCGCGCCGTTTTTCATCATTTTTGATGATTTGACAAAATTGAAAAAATAAAAAAACGATGGGTTATAGCCCATGTTTTTTGAAATTTTGAAAAAAAAAGTTATCCTCGTTTCTCATCATTTTGGACCATGGGCTATAGCCTATATCGTACGGCATACTATAGCGCGCCGTTTTTCATCATTTTTGATGATTTGACAAAATTGAAAAAATAAAAAAACGATGGGTTATAGCCCATGTTTTTTGAAATTTTGAAAAAAAAAGTTATCCTCGTTTCTCATCATTTTGGACCATGGGCTATAGCCTATATCGTACGGCATACTATAGCGCGCCGTTTTTCATCATTTTTGATGATTTGACAAAATTGAAAAAATAAAAAAACGATGGGTTATAGCCCATGTTTTTTGAAATTTTGAAAAAAAAAGTTATCCTCGTTTCTCATCATTTTGGACCATGGGCTATAGCCTATATCGTACGGCATACTATAGCGCGCCGTTTTTCATCATTTTTGATGATTTGACAAAATTGAAAAAATAAAAAAACGATGGGTTATAGCCCATGTTTTTTGAAATTTTGAAAAAAAAAGTTATCCTCGTTTCTCATCATTTTGGACCATGGGCTATAGCCTATATCGTACGGCATACTATAGCGCGCCGTTTTTCATCATTTTTGATGATTTGACAAAATTGAAAAAATAAAAAAACGATGGGTTATAGCCCATGTTTTTTGAAATTTTGAAAAAAAAAGTTATCCTCGTTTCTCATCATTTTGGACCATGGGCTATAGCCCATATCGTACGGCATACTATAGCGCGCCGTTTTTCATCATTTTTGATGATTTGACAAAATTGAAAAAATAAAAAAACGATGGGTTATAGCCCATGTTTTTTGAAATTTTGAAAAAAAAAGTTATCCTCGTTTCTCATCATTTTGGACCATGGGCTATAGCCTATATCGTACGGCATACTATAGCGCGCCGTTTTTCATCATTTTTGATGATTTGACAAAATTGAAAAAATAAAAAAACGATGGGTTATAGCCCATGTTTTTTGAAATTTTGAAAAAAAAAGTTATCCTCGTTTCTCATCATTTTGGACCATGGGCTATAGCCCATATCGTACGGCATACTATAGCGCGCCGTTTTTCATCATTTTTGATGATTTGACAAAATTGAAAAAATAAAAAAACGATGGGTTATAGCCCATGTTTTTTGAAATTTTGAAAAAAAAAGTTATCCTCGTTTCTCCTCATTTTGGACCATGGGCTATAGCCTATATCGTACGGCATACTATAGCGCGCTTTTTTTCATAATTTTTGATGATTTGACAAAATTGAAAAAATAAAAAAACGATGGGTTATAGCCCATGTTTTTTGAAATTTTGAAAAAAAAAGTTATCCTCGTTTCTCCTCATTTTGGACCATGTGCTATAGCCCATATCGTACGGCATACTATAGCGCGCCGTTTTTCATCATTTTTGATGATTTGACAAAATTGAAAAAATAAAAAAACGATGGGTTATAGCCCATGTTTTTTGAAATTTTGAAAAAAAAAGTTATCCTCGTTTCTCATCATTTTGGACCATGGGCTATAGCCTATATCGTACGGCATACTATAGCGCGCCGTTTTTCATCATTTTTGATGATTTGACAAAATTGAAAAAATAAAAAAACGATGGGTTATAGCCCATGTTTTTTGAAATTTTGAAAAAAAAAGTTATCCTCGTTTCTCATCATTTTGGACCATGGGCTATAGCCCATATCGTACGGCATACTATAGCGCGCCGTTTTTCATCATTTTTGATGATTTGACAAAATTGAAAAAATAAAAAAACGATGGGTTATAGCCCATGTTTTTTGAAATTTTGAAAAAAAAAGTTATCCTCGTTTCTCATCATTTTGGACCATGGGCTATAGCCTATATCGTACGGCATACTATAGCGCGCCGTTTTTCATCATTTTTGATGATTTGACAAAATTGAAAAAATAAAAAAACGATGGGTTATAGCCCATGTTTTTTGAAATTTTGAAAAAAAAAGTTATCCTCGTTTCTCCTCATTTTGGACCATGGGCTATAGCCTATATCGTACGGCATACTATAGCGCGCCGTTTTTCATCATTTTTGATGATTTGACAAAATTGAAAAAATAAAAAAACGATGGGTTATAGCCCATGTTTTTTGAAATTTTGAAAAAAAAAGTTATCCTCGTTTCTCATCATTTTGGACCATGGGCTATAGCCTATATCGTACGGCATACTATAGCGCGCCGTTTTTCAACATTTTTGATGATTTGACAAAATTGAAAAAATAAAAAAACGATGGGTTATAGCACATGTTTTTTGAAATTTTGAAAAAAAAAGTTATCCTCGTTTCTCATCATTTTGGACCTATATCGTACGGCATACTATAGCGCGCCGTTTTTCATCATTTTTGATGATTTGACAAAATTGAAAAAATAAAAAAACGATGGGTTATAGCCCATGTTTTTTGAAATTTTGAAAAAAAAAGTTATTCTCGTTTCTCATCATTTTGGACCATGGGCTATAGCCTATATCGTACGGCATACTATAGCGCGCTTTTTTTCATAATTTTTGATGATTTGACAAAATTGAAAAAATAAAAAAACGATGGGTTATAGCCCATGTTTTTTGAAATTTTGAAAAAAAAAGTTATCCTCGTTTCTCCTCATTTTGGACCATGTGCTATAGCCCATATCGTACGGCATACTATAGCGCGCCGTTTTTCATCATTTTTGATGATTTGACAAAATTGAAAAAATAAAAAAACGATGGGTTATAGCCCATGTTTTTTGAAATTTTGAAAAAAAAAGTTATCCTCGTTTCTCATCATTTTGGACCATGGGCTATAGCCTATATCGTACGGCATACTATAGCGCGCCGTTTTTCATCATTTTTGATGATTTGACAAAATTGAAAAAATAAAAAAACGATGGGTTATAGCCCATGTTTTTTGAAATTTTGAAAAAAAAAGTTATCCTCGTTTCTCATCATTTTGGACCATGGGCTATAGCCCATATCGTACGGCATACTATAGCGCGCCGTTTTTCATCATTTTTGATGATTTGACAAAATTGAAAAAATAAAAAAACGATGGGTTATAGCCCATGTTTTTTGAAATTTTGAAAAAAAAAGTTATCCTCGTTTCTCATCATTTTGGACCATGGGCTATAGCCTATATCGTACGGCATACTATAGCGCGCCGTTTTTCATCATTTTTGATGATTTGACAAAATTGAAAAAATAAAAAAACGATGGGTTATAGCCCATGTTTTTTGAAATTTTGAAAAAAAAAGTTATCCTCGTTTCTCCTCATTTTGGACCATGGGCTATAGCCTATATCGTACGGCATACTATAGCGCGCCGTTTTTCATCATTTTTGATGATTTGACAAAATTGAAAAAATAAAAAAACGATGGGTTATAGCCCATGTTTTTTGAAATTTTGAAAAAAAAAGTTATCCTCGTTTCTCATCATTTTGGACCATGGGCTATAGCCTATATCGTACGGCATACTATAGCGCGCCGTTTTTCAACATTTTTGATGATTTGACAAAATTGAAAAAATAAAAAAACGATGGGTTATAGCACATGTTTTTTGAAATTTTGAAAAAAAAAGTTATCCTCGTTTCTCATCATTTTGGACCTATATCGTACGGCATACTATAGCGCGCCGTTTTTCATCATTTTTGATGATTTGACAAAATTGAAAAAATAAAAAAACGATGGGTTATAGCCCATGTTTTTTGAAATTTTGAAAAAAAAAGTTATTCTCGTTTCTCATCATTTTGGACCATGGGCTATAGCCTATATCGTACGGCATACTATAGCGCGCCGTTTTTCATCATTTTTGATGATTTGACAAAATTGAAAAAATAAAAAAACGATTGGTTATAGCCCATGTTTTTTGAAATTCTGAAAATAAAAGTTATCCTCGTTTCTCATCATTTTGGACCATGGGCTATAGCCTATATCGTACGGCATACTATAGCGTGCCGTTTTTCATCATTTTTGATGATTTGACAAAATTGAAAAAATAAAAAAACGATGGGTTATAGCCCATGTTTTTTGAAATTTTGAAAAAAAAAGTTATCCTCGTTTCTCATCATTTTGGACCATGGGCTATAGCCTATATCGTACGGCATACTATAACGCGCCGTTTTTCATCATTTTTGATGATTTGACAAAATTGAAAAAATAAAAAAACGATGGGTTATAGCCCATGTTTTTTAAAATTTTGAAAAAAAAAGTTATCCTCGTTTCTCATCATTTTGGACCATGGGCTATAGCCTATATCGTACGGCATACTATAGCGCGCCGTTTTTCATCATTTTTGATGATTTGACAAAATTGAAAAAATAAAAAAACGATGGGTTATAGCCCATGTTTTTTGAAATTTTGAAAAAAAAAGTTATCCTCGTTTCTCATCATTTTGGACCATGGGCTATAGCCTATATCGTACGGCATACTATAGCGCGCCGTTTTTCATCATTTTTGATGATTTGACAAAATTGAAAAAATAAAAAAACGATGGGTTATAGCCGATGAAATAACGATGGGTTATATAATTTTGAAAAAAAAAGTTATCCTCGTTTCTCATCATTTTGGACCATGGGCTATAGCCCATATCGTACGGCATACTATAGCGCGCCGTTTTTCATCATTTTTGATGATTTGACAAAATTGAAAAAATAAAAAAACGATGGGTTATAGCCCATGTTTTTTGAAATTTTGAAAAAAAAAGTTATCCTCGTTTCTCATCATTTTGGACCATGGGCTATAGCCCATATTGTACGGCATACTATAGCGCGCCGTTTTTCATCATTTTTGATGATTTGACAAAATTGAAAAAATAAAAAAACGATGGGTTATATCCCATGTTTTTTGAAATTTTGAAAAAAAAAGTTATCCTCGTTTCTCATCATTTTGGACCATGGGCTATAGCCTATATCGTACGGCATACTATAGCGCGCCGTTTTTCATCATTTTTGATGATTTGACAAAATTGAAAAAATGAAAAAACGATGGGTTATAGCCCATGTTTTTTGAAATTTTGAAAAAAAAAGTTATCCTCGTTTCTCATCATTTTGGACCATGGGCTATAGCCCATATCGTACGGCATACTATAGCGCGCCGTTTTTCATCATTTTTGATGATTTGACAAAATTGAAAAAATAAAAAAACGATGGGTTATAGCCCATGTTTTTTGAAATTTTGAAAAAAAAAGTTATCCTCGTTTCTCATCATTTTGGACCATGGGCTATAGCCTATATCGTACGGCATACTATAGCGCGCCGTTTTTCATCATTTTTGATGATTTGACAAAATTGAAAAAATAAAAAAACGATGGGTTATAGCCCATGTTTTTTTAAATTTTGAAAAAAAAAGTTATCCTCGTTTCTCATCATTTTGGACCATGGGCTATAGCCTATATCGTACGGCATACTATAGCGCGCCGTTTTTCATCATTTTTGATGATTTGACAAAATTGAAAAAATAAAAAAACGATGGGTTATATCCCATGTTTTTTGAAATTTTGGGAAAAAAAGTTATCCTCGTTTCTCATCATTTTGGACCATGGGCTATAGCCCATATCGTACGGCATAGAATAGCACGCCGTTTTTCATCATTTTTGAGGATTTGACAAAATTGAAAAAATAAAAAAACGATGGGTTATAGCCCATGTTTTTTGAAATTTTGAAAAAAAAGTTATCCTCGTTTCTCATCATTTTGGACCATGGGCTATAGCCTATATCGTACGGCATACTATAGCGCGCCGTTTTTCATCATTTTTGATGATTTGACAAAATTGAAAAAATAAAAAAACCATGGGTTATAGCCCATGTTTTTTGAAATTTTGAAAAAAAAAGTTATCCTCGTTTCTCATCATTTTGGACCATGGGCTATAGCCTATATCGTACGGCATACTATAGCGCGCCGTTTTTCATCATTTTTGATGATTTGACAAAATTGAAAAAATAAAAAAACGATGGGTTATATCCCATGTTTTTTGAAATTTTGAAAAAAAAAGTTATCCTCGTTTCTCATCATTTTGGACCATGGGCTATAGCCCATATCGTACGGCATACTATAGCACGCCGTTTTTCATCATTTTTGAGGATTTGAAAAAAAGGAAAAAAAGAAAAAAACGATGGGTTATAGCCCATGTTTTTTGAAATTTTGAAAAAAAAAGTTATCCTCGTTTCTCATCATTTTGGACCATGGGCTATAGCCTATATCGTACGGCATACTATAGCGCGCCGTTTTTCATCATTTTTGATGATTTGACAAAATTGAAAAAATAAAAAAAACGATGGGTTATAGCCCATGTTTTTTGAAATTTTGAAAAAAAAAGTTATCCTCGTTTCTCATCATTTTGGACCATGGGCTATAGCCTATATCGTACGGCATACTATAGCGCGCCGTTTTTCATCATTTTTGATGATTTGACAAAATTGAAAAAATAAAAAAACGATGGGTTATAGCCCATGTTTTTTTAAATTTTGAAAAAAAAAGTTATCCTCGTTTCTCATCATTTTGGACCATGGGCTATAGCCTATATCGTACGGCATACTATAGCGCGCCGTTTTTCATCATTTTTGATGATTTGACAAAATTGAAAAAATAAAAAAACGATGGGTTATATCCCATGTTTTTTGAAATTTTGGGAAAAAAAGTTATCCTCGTTTCTCATCATTTTGGACCATGGGCTATAGCCCATATCGTACGGCATAGAATAGCACGCCGTTTTTCATCATTTTTGAGGATTTGACAAAATTGAAAAAATAAAAAAACGATGGGTTATAGCCCATGTTTTTTGAAATTTTGAAAAAAAAAGTTATCCTCGTTTCTCATCATTTTGGACCATGGGCTATAGCCCATATCGTACGGCATACTATAGCACGCCGTTTTTCATCATTTTTGAGGATTTGAAAAAAAGGAAAAAAAGAAAAAAACGATGGGTTATAGCCCATGTTTTTTGAAATTTTGAAAAAAAAAGTTATCCTCGTTTCTCATCATTTTGGACCATGGGCTATAGCCTATATCGTACGGCATACTATAGCGCGCCGTTTTTCATCATTTTTGATGATTTGACAAAATTGAAAAAATAAAAAAAACGATGGGTTATAGCCCATGTTTTTTGAAATTTTGAAAAAAAAAGTTATCCTCGTTTCTCATCATTTTGGACCATGGGCTATAGCCTATATCGTACGGCATACTATAGCGCGCCGTTTTTCATCATTTTTGATGATTTGACAAAATTGAAAAAATAAAAAAACGATGGGTTATAGCCCATGTTTTTTGAAATTTTGAAAAAAAAAGTTATCCTCGTTTCTCATCATTTTGGACCATGGGCTATAGCCTATATTGTACGGCATACTATAGCGCGCCGTTTTTCATCATTTTTGATGATTTGACAAAATTGAAAAAATAAAAAAACGATGGGTTATAGCCCATGTTTTTTGAAATTTTGAAAAAAAAAGTTATCCTCGTTTCTCATCATTTTGGACCATGGGCTATAGCCCATATCGTACGGCATACTATAGCACGCCGTTTTTCATCATTTTTGAGGATTTGAAAAAAAGGAAAAAATGAAAAAAACGATGGGTTATAGCCCATGTTTTTTGAAATTTTGAAAAAAAAAGTTATCCTCGTTTCTCATCATTTTGGACCATGGGCTATAGCCTATATCGTACGGCATACTATAGCGCGCCGTTTTTCATCATTTTTGATGATTTGACAAAATTGAAAAAATAAAAAAACGATGGGTTATAGCCCATGTTTTTTGAAATTTTGAAAAAAAAAGTTATCCTCGTTTCTCATCATTTTGGACCATGGGCTATAGCCTATATTGTACGGCATACTATAGCGCGCCGTTTTTCATCATTTTTGATGATTTGACAAAATTGAAAAAATAAAAAAACGATGGGTTATAGCCCATGTTTTTTGAAATTTTGAAAAAAAAAGTTATCCTCGTTTCTCATCATTTTGGACCATGGGCTATAGCCCATATCGTACGGCATACTATAGCACGCCGTTTTTCATCATTTTTGAGGATTTGAAAAAAAGGAAAAAATTAAAAAAACGATGGGTTATAGCCCATGTTTTTTGAAATTTTGAAAAAAAAAGTTATCCTCGTTTCTCATCATTTTGGACCATGGGCTATAGCCTATATCGTACGGCATACTATAGCGCGCCGTTTTTCATCATTTTTGATGATTTGACAAAATTGAAAAAATAAAAAAAACGATGGGTTATAGCCCATGTTTTTTGAAATTTTGAAAAAAAAAGTTATCCTCGTTTCTCATCATTTTGGACCATGGGCTATAGCCCATATCGTACGGCATACTATAGCGCGCCGTTTTTCATCATTTTTGATGATTTGACAAAATTGAAAAAATAAAAAAACGATGGGTTATAGCCCATGTTTTTTTAAATTTTGAAAAAAAAAAGTTATCCTCGTTTCTCCTCATTTTGGACCATGGGCTATAGCCTATATCGTACGGCATACTATAGCGCGCCGTTTTTCATCATTTTTGATGATTTGACAAAATTGAAAAAATAAAAAAACGATGGGTTATAGCCCATGTTTTTTGAAATTTTGAAAAAAAAAGTTATCCTCGTTTCTCATCATTTTGGACCATGGGCTATAGCCTATATCGTACGGCATACTATAGCGCGCCGTTTTTCATCATTTTTGATGATTTGACAAAATTGAAAAAATAAAAAAACGATGGGTTATAGCCCATGTTTTTTGAAATTTTGAAAAAAAAAGTTATCCTCGTTTCTCATCATTTTGGACCATGGGCTATAGCCTATATTGTACGGCATACTATAGCGCGCCGTTTTTCATCATTTTTGATGATTTGACAAAATTGAAAAAATAAAAAAACGATGGGTTATAGCCCATGTTTTTTGAAATTTTGAAAAAAAAAGTTATCCTCGTTTCTCATCATTTTGGACCATGGGCTATAGCCTTTATCGTACGGCATACTATAACGCGCCGTTTTTCATCATTTTTGATGATTTGACAAAATTGAAAAAATAAAAAAACGATGGGTTATAGCCCATGTTTTTTAAAATTTTGAAAAAAAAAGTTATCCTCGTTTCTCATCATTTTGGACCATGGGCTATAGCCTATATCGTACGGCATACTATAGCGCGCCGTTTTTCATCATTTTTGATGATTTGACAAAATTGAAAAAATAAAAAAACGATGGGTTATAGCCCATGTTTTTTGAAATTTTGAAAAAAAAAGTTATCCTCGTTTCTCATCATTTTGGACCATGGGCTATAGCCTATATCGTACGGCATACTATAGCGCGCCGTTTTTCATCATTTTTGATGATTTGACAAAATTGAAAAAATAAAAAAACGATGGGTTATAGCCCATGTTTTTTGAAATTTTGAAAAAAAAAGTTATCCTCGTTTCTCATCATTTTGGACCATGGGCTATAGCCTATATCGTACGGCATACTATAGCGCGCCGTTTTTCATCATTTTTGATGATTTGACAAAATTGAAAAAATGAAAAAACGATGGGTTATAGCCCATGTTTTTTGAAATTTTGAAAAAAAAAGTTATCCTCGTTTCTCATCATTTTGGACCATGGGCTATAGCCTATATCGTACGGCATACTATAGCCCGCCGTTTTTCATCATTTTTGATGATTTGACAAAATTGAAAAAATAAAAAAACCATGGGTTATAGCCCATGTTTTTTGAAATTTTGAAAAAAAAAGTTATCCTCGTTTCTCATCATTTTGGACCATGGGCTATAGCCTATATCGTACGGCATACTATAGCGCGCCGTTTTTCATCATTTTTGATGATTTGACAAAATTGAAAAAATAAAAAAACGATAGGTTATAGCCCATGTTTTTTGAAATTCTGAAAATAAAAGTTATCCTCGTTTCTCATCATTTTGGACCATGGGCTATAGCCTATATCGTACGGCATACTATAGCGCGCCGTTTTTCATCATTTTTGATGATTTGACAAAATTGAAAAAATAAAAAAACGATGGGTTATAGCCCATGTTTTTTGAAATTTTGAAAAAAAAAGTTATCCTCGTTTCTCATCATTTTGGACCATGGGCTATAGCCTATATCGTACGGCATACTATAGCGCGCCGTTTTTCATCATTTTTGATGATTTGACAAAATTGAAAAAATAAAAAAACGATGGGTTATAGCCCATGTTTTTTGAAATTTTGAAAAAAAAAGTTATCCTCGTTTCTCATCATTTTGGACCTATATCGTACGGCATACTATAGCTCGCCGTTTTTCATCATTTTTGATGATTTGACAAAATTGAAAAAATAAAAAAACGATGGGTTATAGCCCATGTTTTTTAAAATTTTGAAAAAAAAGTTATCCTCGTTTCTCATCATTTTGGACCTATATCGTACGGCATACTATAGCGCGCCGTTTTTCATCATTTTTGATGATTTGACAAAATTGAAAAAATAAAAAAACGATGGGTTATAGCCCATGTTTTTTGAAATTTTGAAAAAAAAAGTTATCCTCGTTTCTCATCATTTTGGACCTATATCGTACGGCATACTATAGCGCGCCGTTTTTCATCATTTTTGATGATTTGACAAAATTGAAAAAATAAAAAAACGATGGGTTATAGCCCATGTTTTTTGAAATTTTGAAAAAAAAAGTTATCCTCGTTTCTCATCATTTTGGACCATGGGCTATAGCCTATATCGTACGGCATACTATAGCGCGCCGTTTTTCATCATTTTTGATGATTTGACAAAATTGAAAAAATAAAAAAACGATGGGTTATAGCCCATGTTTTTTGAAATTCTGAAAATAAAAGTTATCCTCGTTTCTCATCATTTTGGACCATGGGCTATAGCCTATATCGTACGGCATACTATAGCGCGCCGTTTTTCATCATTTTTGATGATTTGACAAAATTGAAAAAATAAAAAAACGATGGGTTATAGCCCATGTTTTTTAAAATTTTGAAAAAAAAGTTATCCTCGTTTCTCATCATTTTGGACCATGGGCTATAGCCTATATCGTACGGCATACTATAACGCGCCGTTTTTCATCATTTTTGATGATTTGACAAAATTGAAAAAATAAAAAAACGATGGGTTATAGCCCATGTTTTTTAAAATTTTGAAAAAAAAGTTATCCTCGTTTCTCATCATTTTGGACCATGGGCTATAGCCTATATCGTACGGCATACTATAGCGCGCCGTTTTTCATCATTTTTGATGATTTGACAAAATTGAAAAAATAAAAAAACGATGGGTTATAGCCCATGTTTTTTGAAATTTTGAAAAAAAAAGTTATCCTCGTTTCTCATCATTTTGGACCATGGGCTATAGCCTATATCGTACGGCATACTATAGCGCGCCGTTTTTCATCATTTTTGATGATTTGACGAAATTGAAAAAATAAAAAAACGATGGGTTATATCCCATGTTTTTTGAAATTTTGAAAAAAAAAGTTATCCTCGTTTCTCATCATTTTGGACCATGGGCTATAGCCTATATCGTACGGCATACTATAGCGCGCCGTTTTTCATCATTTTTGATGATTTGACAAAATTGAAAAAATGAAAAAACGATGGGTTATAGCCCATGTTTTTTGAAATTTTGAAAAAAAAAGTTATCCTCGTTTCTCATCATTTTGGACCATGGGCTATAGCCTATATCGTACGGCATACTATAGCGCGCCGTTTTTCATCATTTTTGATGATTTGACAAAATTGAAAAAATAAAAAAACGATGGGTTATAGCCCATGTTTTTTGAAATTTTGAAAAAAAAAGTTATCCTCGTTTCTCATCATTTTGGACCATGGGCTATAGCCCATATCGTACGGCATACTATAGCGCGCCGTTTTTCATCATTTTTGATGATTTGACAAAATTGAAAAAATAAAAAAACGATGGGTTATAGCCCATGTTTTTTGAAATTTTGAAAAAAAAAGTTATCCTCGTTTCTCATCATTTTGGACCATGGGCTATAGCCTATATCGTACGGCATACTATAGCGCGCCGTTTTTCATCATTTTTGATGATTTGACTAAATTGAAAAAATAAAAAAACGATGGGTTATAGCCCATGTTTTTTTTAATTTTGAAAAAAAAAGTTATCCTCGTTTCTCATCATTTTGGACCATGGGCTATAGCCTATATCGTACGGCATACTATAGCGCGCCGTTTTTCATCATTTTTGATGATTTGAAAAAATTAAAAAAATAAAAAAACGATGGGTTATAGCCCATGTTTTTTGAAATTTTGAAAAAAAAAGTTATCCTCGTTTCTCATCATTTTGGACCATGGGCTATAGCCTATATCGTACGGCATACTATAGCGCGCCGTTTTTCATCATTTTTGATGATTTGACAAAATTGAAAAAATAAAAAAACCATGGGTTATAGCCCATGTTTTTTGAAATTTTGAAAAAAAAAGTTATCCTCGTTTCTCATCATTTTGGACCATGGGCTATAGCCTATATCGTACGGCATACTATAGCGCGCCGTTTTTCATCATTTTTGATGATTTGACAAAATTGAAAAAATAAAAAAACGATGGGTTATATCCCATGTTTTTTGAAATTTTGAAAAAAAAAGTTATCCTCGTTTCTCATCATTTTGGACCATGGGCTATAGCCCATATCGTACGGCATACTATAGCACGCCGTTTTTCATCATTTTTGAGGATTTGAAAAAAAGGAAAAAATGAAAAAAACGATGGGTTATAGCCCATGTTTTTTGAAATTTTGAAAAAAAAAGTTATCCTCGTTTCTCATCATTTTGGACCATGGGCTATAGCCTATATCGTACGGCATACTATAGCGCGCCGTTTTTCATCATTTTTGATGATTTGACAAAATTGAAAAAATAAAAAAACGATGGGTTATAGCCCATGTTTTTTGAAATTTTGAAAAAAAAAAGTTATCCTCGTTTCTCCTCATTTTGGACCATGGGCTATAGCCTATATCGTACGGCATACTATAGCGCGCCGTTTTTCATCATTTTTGATGATTTGACAAAATTGAAAAAATAAAAAAACGATGGGTTATAGCCCATGTTTTTTGAAATTTTGAAAAAAAAAGTTATCCTCGTTTCTCATCATTTTGGACCATGGGCTATAGCCTATATCGTACGGCATACTATAGCGCGCCGTTTTTCATCATTTTTGATGATTTGACAAAATTGAAAAAATAAAAAAACGATGGGTTATAGCCCATGTTTTTTGAAATTTTGAAAAAAAAAGTTATCCTCGTTTCTCATCATTTTGGACCATGGGCTATAGCCTATATCGTACGGCATACTATAGCGCGCCGTTTTTCATCATTTTTGATGATTTGACAAAATTGAAAAAATAAAAAAACGATGGGTTATAGCCCATGTTTTTTGAAATTTTGAAAAAAAAAGTTATCCTCGTTTCTCATCATTTTGGACCATGGGCTATAGCCTATATTGTACGGCATACTATAGCGCGCCGTTTTTCATCATTTTTGATGATTTGACAAAATTGAAAAAATAAAAAAACGATGGGTTATAGCCCATGTTTTTTGAAATTTTGAAAAAAAAAGTTATCCTCGTTTCTCATCATTTTGGACCATGGGCTATAGCCTTTATCGTACGGCATACTATAACGCGCCGTTTTTCATCATTTTTGATGATTTGACAAAATTGAAAAAATAAAAAAACGATGGGTTATAGCCCATGTTTTTTAAAATT
Source organism: Protomyctophum bolini (assembly GCF_963924005.1). NCBI lineage: Eukaryota > Metazoa > Chordata > Actinopteri > Myctophiformes > Myctophidae > Protomyctophum > Protomyctophum bolini. The sequence continues at coordinate 29,115,300 of NC_137862.1, read as the reverse complement.
TTGAAAAAAAAAGTTATCCTCGTTTCTCATCATTTTGGACCATGGGCTATAGCCTATATCGTACGGCATACTATAGCGCGCCGTTTTTCATCATTTTTGATGATTTGACAAAATTGAAAAAATAAAAAAACGATGGGTTATAGCCCATGTTTTTTGAAATTTTGAAAAAAAAAGTTATCCTCGTTTCTCATCATTTTGGACCATGGGCTATAGCCTATATCGTACGGCATACTATAGCGCGCCGTTTTTCATCATTTTTGATGATTTGACAAAATTGAAAAAATAAAAAAACGATGGGTTATAGCCCATGTTTTTTGAAATTTTGAAAAAAAAAGTTATCCTCGTTTCTCATCATTTTGGACCATGGGCTATAGCCCATATCGTACGGCATACTATAGCGCGCCGTTTTTCATCATTTTTGATGATTTGACAAAATTGAAAAAATAAAAAAACGATGGGTTATAGCCCATGTTTTTTGAAATTTTGAAAAAAAAAGTTATCCTCGTTTCTCATCATTTTGGACCATGGGCTATAGCCCATATCGTACGGCATACTATAGCGCGCCGTTTTTCATCATTTTTGATGATTTGACAAAATTGAAAAAATAAAAAAACGATGGGTTATAGCCCATGTTTTTTGAAATTTTGAAAAAAAAAGTTATCCTCGTTTCTCATCATTTTGGACCATGGGCTATAGCCTATATCGTACGGCATACTATAGCGCGCCGTTTTTCATCATTTTTGATGATTTGACAAAATTGAAAAAATAAAAAAACGATGGGTTATAGCCCATGTTTTTTTAAATTTTGAAAAAAAAAGTTATCCTCGTTTCTCATCATTTTGGACCATGGGCTATAGCCTATATTGTACGGCATACTATAGCGCGCCGTTTTTCATCATTTTTGATGATTTGACAAAATTGAAAAAATAAAAAAACGATGGGTTATAGCCCATGTTTTTTGAAATTTTGAAAAAAAAAGTTATCCTCGTTTCTCCTCATTTTGGACCATGGGCTATAGCCTATATCGTACGGCATACTATAGCGCGCCGTTTTTCATCATTTTTGATGATTTGACAAAATTGAAAAAATAAAAAAACGATGGGTTATAGCCCATGTTTTTTGAAATTTTGAAAAAAAAAGTTATCCTCGTTTCTCATCATTTTGGACCATGGGCTATAGCCTATATCGTACGGCATACTATAGCGCGCCGTTTTTCATCATTTTTGATGATTTGACAAAATTGAAAAAATAAAAAAACGATGGGTTATATCCCATGTTTTTTGAAATTTTGGGAAAAAAAGTTATCCTCGTTTCTCATCATTTTGGACCATGGGCTATAGCCCATATCGTACGGCATACTATAGCACGCCGTTTTTCATCATTTTTGAGGATTTGACAAAATTGAAAAAATAAAAAAACGATGGGTTATAGCCCATGTTTTTTGAAATTTTGGAAAAAAAAGTTATCCTCGTTTCTCATCATTTTGGACCATGGGCTATAGCCTATATCGTACGGCATACTATAGCGCGCCGTTTTTCATCATTTTTGATGATTTGACAAAATTGAAAAAATAAAAAAACGATGGGTTATAGCCCATGTTTTTTGAAATTTTGAAAAAAAAAGTTATCCTCGTTTCTCATCATTTTGGACCATGGGCTATAGCTTATATCGTACGGCATACTATAGCGCGCCGTTTTTCATCATTTTTGATGATTTGACAAAATTGAAAAAATAAAAAAACGATGGGTTATAGCCCATGTTTTTTGAAATTTTGAAAAAAAAAGTTATCCTCGTTTCTCATCATTTTGGACCATGGGCTATAGCCTATATCGTACGGCATACTATAGCGCGCCGTTTTTCATCATTTTTGATGATTTGACAAAATTGAAAAAATAAAAAAACGATGGGTTATATCCCATGTTTTTTGAAATTTTGGGAAAAAAAGTTATCCTCGTTTCTCATCATTTTGGACCATGGGCTATAGCCCATATCGTACGGCATACTATAGCACGCCGTTTTTCATCATTTTTGAGGATTTGACAAAATTGAAAAAATAAAAAAACGATGGGTTATAGCCCATGTTTTTTTAAATTTTGAAAAAAAAAGTTATCCTCGTTTCTCATCATTTTGGACCATGGGCTATAGCCTATATCGTACGGCATACTATAGCGCGCCATTTTTCATCATTTTTGATGATTTGACAAAATTGAAAAAATAAAAAAACGATGGGTTATAGCCCATGTTTTTTGAAATTTTGAAAAAAAAAGTTATCCTCGTTTCTCATCATTTTGGACCATGGGCTATAGCCTATATCGTACGGCATACTATAGCGCGCCGTTTTTCATCATTTTTGATGATTTGACAAAATTGAAAAAATAAAAAAACGATGGGTTATAGCCCATGTTTTTTGAAATTTTGAAAAAAAAAGTTATCCTCGTTTCTCATCATTTTGGACCATGGGCTATAGCCTATATCGTACGGCATACTATAGCGCGCCGTTTTTCATCATTTTTGATGATTTGACAAAATTGAAAAAATAAAAAAACGATGGGTTATAGCCCATGTTTTTTGAACTTTTGAAAAAAAAAGTTATCCTCGTTTCTCATCATTTTGGACCATGGGCTATAGCCTATATCGTACGGCATACTATAGCGCGCCGTTTTTCATCATTTTTGATGATTTGACAAAATTGAAAAAATAAAAAAACCATGGGTTATAGCGCATGTTTTTTGAAATTTTGAAAAAAAAAGTTATCCTCGTTTCTCATCATTTTGGACCATGGGCTATAGCCTATATCGTACGGCATACTATAGCGCGCCGTTTTTCATCATTTTTGATGATTTGACAAAATTGAAAAAATAAAAAAACGATGGGTTATAGCACATGTTTTTTGAAATTTTGAAAAAAAAAAAGTTATCCTCGTTTCTCATCATTTTGGACCTATATCGTACGGCATACTATAGCGCGCCGTTTTTCATCATTTTTGATGATTTGACAAAATTGAAAAAATAAAAAAACGATGGGTTATAGCCCATGTTTTTTGAAATTTTGAAAAAAAAAGTTATCCTCGTTTCTCATCATTTTGGACCATGGGCTATAGCCTATATAGTACGGCATACTATAGCGCGCCGTTTTTCATCATTTTTGATGATTTGACAAAATTGAAAAAATAAAAAAACGATGGGTTATAGCCCATGTTTTTTGAAATTCTGAAAATAAAAGTTATCCTCGTTTCTCATCATTTTGGACCATGGGCTATAGCCTATATCGTACGGCATACTATAGCGCGCCGTTTATCATCATTTTTGATGATTTGACAAAATTGAAAAAATAAAAAAACGATGGGTTATAGCCCATGTTTTTTGAAATTTTGAAAAAAAAAGTTATCCTCGTTTCTCATCATTTTGGACCATGGGCTATAGCCCATATCGTACGGCATACTATAGCGCGCCGTTTTTCATCATTTTTGATGATTTGACAAAATTGAAAAAATAAAAAAACGATGGGTTATAGCCCATGTTTTTTGAAATTTTGAAAAAAAAAGTTATCCTCGTTTCTCATCATTTTGGACCATGGGCTATAGCCTATATCGTACGGCATACTATAGCGCGCCGTTTTTCATCATTTTTGATGATTTGACAAAATTGAAAAAATAAAAAAACGATGGGTTATAGCCCATGTTTTTTTAAATTTTGAAAAAAAAAGTTATCCTCGTTTCTCATCATTTTGGACCATGAGCTATAGCCTATATTGTACGGCATACTATAGCGCGCCGTTTTTCATCATTTTTGATGATTTGACAAAATTGAAAAAATAAAAAAACGATGGGTTATAGCCCATGTTTTTTGAAATTTTGAAAAAAAAAGTTATCCTCGTTTCTCCTCATTTTGGACCATGGGCTATAGCCTATATCGTACGGCATACTATAGCGCGCCGTTTTTCATCATTTTTGATGATTTGACAAAATTGAAAAAATAAAAAAACGATGGGTTATAGCCCATGTTTTTTGAAATTTTGAAAAAAAAAGTTATCCTCGTTTCTCATCATTTTGGACCATGGGCTATAGCCTATATCGTACGGCATACTATAGCGCGCCGTTTTTCATCATTTTTGATGATTTGACAAAATTGAAAAAATAAAAAAACGATGGGTTATATCCCATGTTTTTTGAAATTTTGGGAAAAAAAGTTATCCTCGTTTCTCATCATTTTGGACCATGGGCTATAGCCCATATCGTACGGCATACTATAGCACGCCGTTTTTCATCATTTTTGAGGATTTGACAAAATTGAAAAAATAAAAAAACGATGGGTTATAGCCCATGTTTTTTGAAATTTTGAAAAAAAAAGTTATCCTCGTTTCTCATCATTTTGGACCATGGGCTATAGCCTATATCGTACGGCATACTATAGCGCGCCGTTTTTCATCATTTTTGATGATTTGACAAAATTGAAAAAATAAAAAAACGATGGGTTATAGCCCATGTTTTTTTAAATTTTGAAAAAAAAAGTTATCCTCGTTTCTCATCATTTTGGACCATGGGCTATAGCTTATATCGTACGGCATACTATAGCGCGCCGTTTTTCATCATTTTTGATGATTTGACAAAATTGAAAAAATAAAAAAACGATGGGTTATAGCCCATGTTTTTTGAAATTTTGAAAAAAAAAGTTATCCTCGTTTCTCATCATTTTGGACCATGGGCTATAGCCTATATCGTACGGCATACTATAGCGCGCCGTTTTTCATCATTTTTGATGATTTGACAAAATTGAAAAAATAAAAAAACGATGGGTTATAGCCCATGTTTTTTGAAATTTTGAAAAAAAAAGTTATCCTCGTTTCTCATCATTTTGGACCATGGGCTATAGCCTATATCGTACGGCATACTATAGCGCGCCGTTTTTCATCATTTTTGATGATTTGACAAAATTGAAAAAATAAAAAAACGATGGGTTATATCCCATGTTTTTTGAAATTTTGGGAAAAAAAGTTATCCTCGTTTCTCATCATTTTGGACCATGGGCTATAGCCCATATCGTACGGCATACTATAGCACGCCGTTTTTCATCATTTTTGAGGATTTGACAAAATTGAAAAAATAAAAAAACGATGGGTTATAGCCCATGTTTTTTGAAATTTTGAAAAAAAAAGTTATCCTCGTTTCTCATCATTTTGGACCATGGGCTATAGCCTATATCGTACGGCATACTATAGCGCGCCGTTTTTCATCATTTTTGATGATTTGACAAAATTGAAAAAATAAAAAAACGATGGGTTATAGCCCATGTTTTTTGAAATTTTGAAAAAAAAAGTTATCCTCGTTTCTCATCATTTTGGACCATGGGCTATAGCCTATATCGTACGGCATACTATAGCGCGCCGTTTTTCATCATTTTTGATGATTTGACAAAATTGAAAAAATAAAAAAACGATGGGTTATAGCCCATGTTTTTTGAAATTTTGAAAAAAAAAGTTATCCTCGTTTCTCATCATTTTGGACCATGGGCTATAGCCTATATCGTACGGCATACTATAGCGCGCCGTTTTTCATCATTTTTGATGATTTGACAAAATTGAAAAAATAAAAAAACGATGGGTTATAGCCCATGTTTTTTGAAATTTTGAAAAAAAAAGTTATCCTCGTTTCTCATCATTTTGGACCATGGGCTATAGCCTATATCGTACGGCATACTATAGCGCGCCGTTTTTCATCATTTTTGATGATTTGACAAAATTGAAAAAATAAAAAAACGATGGGTTATATCCCATGTTTTTTGAAATTTTGGGAAAAAAAGTTATCCTCGTTTCTCATCATTTTGGACCATGGGCTATAGCCTATATCGTACGGCATACTATAGCGCGCCGTTTTTCATCATTTTTAAAGATTTGACAAAATTGAAAAAATAAAAAAACGATGGGTTATAGCCCATGTTTTTTGAAATTTTGAAAACAAAATTGAAAAAATAAAAAAACGATGGGTTATAGCACATGTTTTTTGAAATTTTGAAAAAAAAAGTTATCCTCGTTTCTCATCATTTTGGACCTATATCGTACGGCATACTATAGCGCGCCGTTTTTCATCATTTTTGATGATTTGACAAAATTGAAAAAATAAAAAAACGATGGGTTATAGCCCATGTTTTTTGAAATTTTGAAAAAAAAAGTTATCCTCGTTTCTCATCATTTTGGACCATGGGCTATAGCCTATATAGTACGGCATACTATAGCGCGCCGTTTTTCATCATTTTTGATGATTTGACAAAATTGAAAAAATAAAAAAACGATGGGTTATAGCCCATGTTTTTTGAAATTCTGAAAATAAAAGTTATCCTCGTTTCTCATCATTTTGGACCATGGGCTATAGCCTATATCGTACGGCATACTATAGCGCGCCGTTTTTCATCATTTTTGATGATTTGACAAAATTGAAAAAATAAAAAAACGATGGGTTATAGCCCATGTTTTTTGAAATTTTGAAAAAAAAAGTTATCCTCGTTTCTCATCATTTTGGACCATGGGCTATAGCCTATATCGTACGGCATACTATAGCGCGCCGTTTTTCATCATTTTTGATGATTTGACAAAATTGAAAAAATAAAAAAACGATGGGTTATAGCCCATGTTTTTTGAAATTTTGAAAAAAAAAGTTATCCTCGTTTCTCATCATTTTGGACCATGGGCTATAGCCTATATCGTACGGCATACTATAGCGCGCCGTTTTTCATCATTTTTGATGATTTGACAAAATTGAAAAAATAAAAAAACGATGGGTTATAGCCCATGTTTTTTGAAATTTTGAAAAAAAAAGTTATCCTCGTTTCTCATCATTTTGGACCATGGGCTATAGCCTATATCGTACGGCATACTATAGCGCGCCGTTTTTCATCATTTTTGATGATTTGACAAAATTGAAAAAATAAAAAAACGATGGGTTATATCCCATGTTTTTTGAAATTTTGGGAAAAAAAGTTATCCTCGTTTCTCATCATTTTGGACCATGGGCTATAGCCTATATCGTACGGCATACTATAGCGCGCCGTTTTTCATCATTTTTAAAGATTTGACAAAATTGAAAAAATAAAAAAACGATGGGTTATAGCCCATGTTTTTTGAAATTTTGAAAACAAAATTGAAAAAATAAAAAAACGATGGGTTATAGCACATGTTTTTTGAAATTTTGAAAAAAAAAGTTATCCTCGTTTCTCATCATTTTGGACCTATATCGTACGGCATACTATAGCGCGCCGTTTTTCATCATTTTTGATGATTTGACAAAATTGAAAAAATAAAAAAACGATGGGTTATAGCCCATGTTTTTTGAAATTTTGAAAAAAAAAGTTATCCTCGTTTCTCATCATTTTGGACCATGGGCTATAGCCTATATAGTACGGCATACTATAGCGCGCCGTTTTTCATCATTTTTGATGATTTGACAAAATTGAAAAAATAAAAAAACGATGGGTTATAGCCCATGTTTTTTGAAATTCTGAAAATAAAAGTTATCCTCGTTTCTCATCATTTTGGACCATGGGCTATAGCCTATATCGTACGGCATACTATAGCGCGCCGTTTTTCATCATTTTTGATGATTTGACAAAATTGAAAAAATAAAAAAACGATGGGTTATAGCCCATGTTTTTTGAAATTTTGAAAAAAAAAGTTATCCTCGTTTCTCATCATTTTGGACCATGGGCTATAGCCTATATCGTACGGCATACTATAGCGCGCCGTTTTTCATCATTTTTGATGATTTGACAAAATTGAAAAAATAAAAAAACGATGGGTTATAGCCCATGTTTTTTGAAATTTTGAAAAAAAAAGTTATCCTCGTTTCTCATCATTTTGGACCATGGGCTATAGCCTATATCGTACGGCATACTATAGCGCGCCGTTTTTCATCATTTTTGATGATTTGACGAAATTGAAAAAATAAAAAAACGATGGGTTATAGCCCATGTTTTTTGAAATTTTGAAAAAAAAAGTTATCCTCGTTTCTCATCATTTTGGACCATGGGCTATAGCCCATATCGTACGGCATACTATAGCGCGCCGTTTTTCATCATTTTTGATGATTTGACAAAATTGAAAAAATAAAAAAACGATGGGTTATATCCCATGTTTTTTGAAATTTTGAAAAAAAAGTTATCCTCGTTTCTCATCATTTTGGACCATGGGCTATAGCCTATATCGTACGGCATACTATAGCGCGCCGTTTTTCATCATTTTTGATGATTTGACAAAATTGAAAAAATGAAAAAACGATGGGTTATAGCCCATGTTTTTTGAAATTTTGAAAAAAAAAGTTATCCTCGTTTCTCATCATTTTGGACCATGGGCTATAGCCTATATCGTACGGCATACTATAGCGCGCCGTTTTTCATCATTTTTGATGATTTGACAAAATTGAAAAAATAAAAAAACGATGGGTTATAGCCCATGTTTTTTGAAATTTTGAAAAAAAAAGTTATCCTCGTTTCTCATCATTTTGGACCATGGGCTATAGCCCATATCGTACGGCATACTATAGCGCGCCGTTTTTCATCATTTTTGATGATTTGACAAAATTGAAAAAATAAAAAAACGATGGGTTATAGCCCATGTTTTTTGAAATTTTGAAAAAAAAAGTTATCCTCGTTTCTCATCATTTTGGACCATGGGCTATAGCCTATATCGTACGGCATACTATAGCGCGCCGTTTTTCATCATTTTTGATGATTTGACTAAATTGAAAAAATAAAAAAACGATGGGTTATAGCCCATGTTTTTTTAAATTTTGAAAAAAAAAGTTATCCTCGTTTCTCATCATTTTGGACCATGGGCTATAGCCTATATCGTACGGCATACTATAGCGCGCCGTTTTTCATCATTTTTGATGATTTGAAAAAATTAAAAAAATAAAAAAACGATGGGTTATAGCCCATGTTTTTTGAAATTTTGAAAAAAAAAGTTATCCTCGTTTCTCATCATTTTGGACCATGGGCTATAGCCTATATCGTACGGCATACTATAGCGCGCCGTTTTTCATCATTTTTGATGATTTGACAAAATTGAAAAAATAAAAAAACCATGGGTTATAGCCCATGTTTTTTGAAATTTTGAAAAAAAAAGTTATCCTCGTTTCTCATCATTTTGGACCATGGGCTATAGCCTATATCGTACGGCATACTATAGCGCGCCGTTTTTCATCATTTTTGATGATTTGACAAAATTGAAAAAATAAAAAAACGATGGGTTATATCCCATGTTTTTTGAAATTTTGAAAAAAAAAGTTATCCTCGTTTCTCATCATTTTGGACCATGGGCTATAGCCCATATCGTACGGCATACTATAGCACGCCGTTTTTCATCATTTTTGAGGATTTGAAAAAATGGAAAAAATGAAAAAAACGATGGGTTATAGCCCATGTTTTTTGAAATTTTGAAAAAAAAAGTTATCCTCGTTTCTCATCATTTTGGACCATGGGCTATAGCCTATATCGTACGGCATACTATAGCGCGCCGTTTTTCATCATTTTTGATGATTTGACAAAATTGAAAAAATAAAAAAACGATGGGTTATAGCCCATGTTTTTTGAAATTTTGAAAAAAAAAGTTATCCTCGTTTCTCATCATTTTGGACCATGGGCTATAGCCCATATCGTACGGCATACTATAGCGCGCCGTTTTTCATCATTTTTGATGATTTGACAAAATTGAAAAAATAAAAAAACGATGGGTTATAGCCCATGTTTTTTGAAATTTTGAAAAAAAAAAGTTATCCTCGTTTCTCCTCATTTTGGACCATGGGCTATAGCCTATATCGTACGGCATACTATAGCGCGCCGTTTTTCATCATTTTTGATGATTTAACAAAATTGAAAAAATAAAAAAACGATGGGTTATAGCCCATGTTTTTTGAAATTTTGAAAAAAAAAGTTATCCTCGTTTCTCATCATTTTGGACCATGGGCTATAGCCTATATCGTACGGCATACTATAGCGCGCCGTTTTTCATCATTTTTGATGATTTGACAAAATTAAAAAAATAAAAAAACGATGGGTTATAGCCCATGTTTTTTGAAATTTTGAAAAAAAAAGTTATCCTCGTTTCTCATCATTTTGGACCATGGGCTATAGCCTATATTGTACGGCATACTATAGCGCGCCGTTTTTCATCATTTTTGATGATTTGACAAAATTGAAAAAATAAAAAAACGATGGGTTATAGCCCATGTTTTTTGAAATTTTGAAAAAAAAAGTTATCCTCGTTTCTCATCATTTTGGACCATGGGCTATAGCCTATATCGTACGGCATACTATAGCGCGCCGTTTTTCATCATTTTTGATGATTTGACAAAATTGAAAAAATAAAAAAACGATGGGTTATAGCCCATGTTTTTTGAAATTTTGAAAAAAAAAGTTATCCTCGTTTCTCATCATTTTGGACCATGGGCTATAGCCCATATCGTACGGCATACTATAGCGCGCCGTTTTTCATCATTTTTGATGATTTGACAAAATTGAAAAAATAAAAAAACGATGGGTTATAGCCCATGTTTTTTGAAATTTTGAAAAAAAATGTTATCCTCGTTTCTCATCATTTTGGACCATGGGCTATAGCCTATATCGTACGGCATACTATAGCGCGCCGTTTTTCATCATTTTTGATGATTTGACAAAATTGAAAAAATAAAAAAACGATGGGTTATAGCCCATGTTTTTTTAAATTTTGAAAAAAAAAGTTATCCTCGTTTCTCATCATTTTGGACCATGGGCTATAGCCTATATTGTACGGCATACTATAGCGCGCCGTTTTTCATCATTTTTGATGATTTGACAAAATTGAAAAAATAAAAAAACGATGGGTTATAGCCCATGTTTTTTGAAATTTTGAAAAAAAAAGTTATCCTCGTTTCTCCTCATTTTGGACCATGGGCTATAGCCTATATCGTACGGCATACTATAGCGCGCCGTTTTTCATCATTTTTGATGATTTGACAAAATTGAAAAAATAAAAAAACGATGGGTTATAGCCCATGTTTTTTGAAATTTTGAAAAAAAAAGTTATCCTCGTTTCTCATCATTTTGGACCATGGGCTATAGCCTATATCGTACGGCATACTATAGCGCGCCGTTTTTCATCATTTTTGATGATTTGACAAAATTGAAAAAATAAAAAAACGATGGGTTATATCCCATGTTTTTTGAAATTTTGGGAAAAAAAGTTATCCTCGTTTCTCATCATTTTGGACCATGGGCTATAGCCCATATCGTACGGCATACTATAGCACGCCGTTTTTCATCATTTTTGAGGATTTGACAAAATTGAAAAAATAAAAAAACGATGGGTTATAGCCCATGTTTTTTGAAATTTTGAAAAAAAAAGTTATCCTCGTTTCTCATCATTTTGGACCATGGGCTATAGCCTATATCGTACGGCATACTATAGCGCGCCGTTTTTCATCATTTTTGATGATTTGACAAAATTGAAAAAATAAAAAAACGATGGGTTATAGCCCATGTTTTTTGAAATTTTGAAAAAAAAAGTTATCCTCGTTTCTCATCATTTTGGACCATGGGCTATAGCCTATATCGTACGGCATACTATAGCGCGCCGTTTTTCATCATTTTTGATGATTTGACAAAATTGAAAAAATAAAAAAACGATGGGTTATAGCCCATGTTTTTTGAAATTTTGAAAAAAAAAGTTATCCTCGTTTCTCATCATTTTGGACCATGGGCTATAGCCTATATCGTACGGCATACTATAGCGCGCCGTTTTTCATCATTTTTGATGATTTGACAAAATTGAAAAAATAAAAAAACCATGGGTTATAGCCCATGTTTTTTGAAATTTTGAAAAAAAAAGTTATCCTCGTTTCTCATCATTTTGGACCATGGGCTATAGCCTATATCGTACGGCATACTATAGCGTGCCGTTTTTCAAAATTTTTGATGATTTGACAAAATTGAAAAAATAAAAAAACGATGGGTTATAGCCCATGTTTTTTTAAATTTTGAAAAAAAAAGTTATCCTCGTTTCTCATCATTTTGGACCATGGGCTATAGCCTATATCGTACGGCATACTATAGCGCGCCGTTTTTCATCATTTTTGATGATTTGACAAAATTGAAAAAATAAAAAAACGATGGGTTATATCCCATGTTTTTTGAAATTTTGGGAAAAAAAGTTATCCTCGTTTCTCATCATTTTGGACCATGGGCTATAGCCCATATCGTACGGCATACTATAGCACGCCGTTTTTCATCATTTTTGAGGATTTGACAAAATTGAAAAAATAAAAAAACGATGGGTTATAGCCCATGTTTTTTGAAATTTTGAAAAAAAAAGTTATCCTCGTTTCTCATCATTTTGGACCATGGGCTATAGCCTATATCGTACGGCATACTATAGCGCGCCGTTTTTCATCATTTTTGATGATTTGACAAAATTGAAAAAATAAAAAAACGATGGGTTATAGCCCATGTTTTTTGAAATTTTGAAAAAAAAAGTTATCCTCGTTTCTCATCATTTTGGACCATGGGCTATAGCCTATATCGTACGGCATACTATAGCGCGCCGTTTTTCATCATTTTTGATGATTTGACAAAATTGAAAAAATAAAAAAACGATGGGTTATAGCCCATGTTTTTTGAAATTTTGAAAAAAAAAGTTATCCTCGTTTCTCATCATTTTGGACCATGGGCTATAGCCTATATCGTACGGCATACTATAGCGCGCCGTTTTTCATCATTTTTGATGATTTGACAAAATTGAAAAAATAAAAAAACCATGGGTTATAGCCCATGTTTTTTGAAATTTTGAAAAAAAAAGTTATCCTCGTTTCTCATCATTTTGGACCATGGGCTATAGCCTATATCGTACGGCATACTATAGCGTGCCGTTTTTCAAAATTTTTGATGATTTGACAAAATTGAAAAAATAAAAAAACGATGGGTTATAGCCCATGTTTTTTTAAATTTTGAAAAAAAAAGTTATCCTCGTTTCTCATCATTTTGGACCATGGGCTATAGCCTATATCGTACGGCATACTATAGCGCGCCGTTTTTCATCATTTTTGATGATTTGACAAAATTGAAAAAATAAAAAAACGATGGGTTATATCCCATGTTTTTTGAAATTTTGGGAAAAAAAGTTATCCTCGTTTCTCATCATTTTGGACCATGGGCTATAGCCCATATCGTACGGCATACTATAGCACGCCGTTTTTCATCATTTTTGAGGATTTGACAAAATTGAAAAAATAAAAAAACGATGGGTTATAGCCCATGTTTTTTGAAATTTTGAAAAAAAAAGTTATCCTCGTTTCTCATCATTTTGGACCATGGGCTATAGCCTATATCGTACGGCATACTATAGCGCGCCGTTTTTCATCATTTTTGATGATTTGACAAAATTGAAAAAATAAAAAAACGATGGGTTATAGCCCATGTTTTTTGAAATTTTGAAAAAAAAAGTTATCCTCGTTTCTCATCATTTTGGACCATGGGCTATAGCCTATATCGTACGGCATACTATAGCGCGCCGTTTTTCATCATTTTTGATGATTTGACAAAATTGAAAAAATAAAAAAACGATGGGTTATAGCCCATGTTTTTTGAAATTTTGAAAAAAAAAGTTATCCTCGTTTCTCATCATTTTGGACCATGGGCTATAGCCTATATCGTACGGCATACTATAGCGCGCCGTTTTTCATCATTTTTGATGATTTGACAAAATTGAAAAAATAAAAAAACCATGGGTTATAGCCCATGTTTTTTGAAATTTTGAAAAAAAAAGTTATCCTCGTTTCTCATCATTTTGGACCATGGGCTATAGCCTATATCGTACGGCATACTATAGCGTGCCGTTTTTCATAATTTTTGATGATTTGACAAAATTGAAAAAATAAAAAAACGATGGGTTATAGCCCATGTTTTTTTAAATTTTGAAAAAAAAAGTTATCCTCGTTTCTCATCATTTTGGACCATGGGCTATAGCCCATATCGTACGGCATACTATAGCACGCCGTTTTTCATCATTTTTGAGGATTTGAAAAAAATGAAAGTTTTAGAAATATAGTGCTTTCAAATTTGATACTTTTATAATGGGGCTCAATGGCAGATTTTGGCACGTAAAAAAATCACTTTCACCTAGAAACTCCATTCACACTTTTTATTATTCAGCTTACTGTGGAGACACATGCTGGAACTTTTTACTTTGAAATGTTTTGTAGTTTCTGAGTTATTTAACTTAAACGCCTAATGCATTCTCTATGTCTATGGCAATAGCTCAAACTTTGGCATGCTACTAGTCCTACATACTTAAACCATTCTAGCCTACTTAGGTTCATCTTACGGTGGACATGTTTGCCTGAAAAGGAATCTTTGAAAGTTGTCATAGTTTTAGAAATATAGTGCTTTCAAATTTGAGACTTTTATAATGGGGCTCAATGGCAGCTAGAAACTCACCTAGAAAGTCCATTTACACTTTTTATAATTCAGTTTACTTTAAATCATGTAAATACAACAAATTGAGCAGAGCACTGCAGGGACTTGAACCCCGTTCTGGAAAACCAGGAGTACCACACCAGTGCCTTAGTTTGTTTTGTTGTAATTTACAGGTCCATTATTTACGTAATTTCGTTTTATTTTTTAAAAATCGTGAAAATGTGGCGCAAATCTTTGATTAGCTATACGTACAGTATATTCAGATCGAGTGCTATCCAGTCATAAAGTTTGAACACTTGAATAAACTACTACAGAAAACTGGAAACACCGCCAATGTGGCGCACTGCATCCTATCCGTAGGAATGAACAATCGACAGCAGGGGACAACAGAAACCGGATGGAAGACAATGAGGGCAGACACAAGTGTGGCCTACATGGGTTACATATAATTCGCCCAGCTGGTACCCACTTTAGGCCCAATCAGATCCCAGTTCAAACCCATATAGGCAAACACAGGTGGCGCACACATGGTTCTGAAATAAAATGGCCCATTTGGATACCACCCGTTCCAAAACATGTCTGTACTGTTTGGTGTACTGTATGTTTACTGTCAAAAACTGTGTTTTGCTAAATGTGGCCTCATGGTGGCGCTATAAAAGGCCTGTGTGAAAATAGTTGGGCAGAGGTCCAGCTCTGTGTATGCAGAGTTTTTGCTGCGATCAAGCCAACGATGCCAGAGATTAGATGATGTGTGACGCTGTTTGCGTCCTCACCTTTGTCATCAATGTTTGTGTTACGCTGTGTAAGGGTCAGATATTTCTATCACAGTTACTAAAACCACAAGGTATTAATGATCCTCCTTTAAAGATAAAATTCTCACGCACGCACGCTCGCTTGATTGTTCGTATTGTTCCATGAAATATCCACGCGTCTCGCTGACGCTCCAACCCGAAATAATAAAGTTAATCCAAACGTAAAAGTGATCCCCGAACGTAAACAAATCCACGGTCCTCCAAGCGGACAAGCAGTGCTCCTCGCTGGACACAAACAAACAAAACTCTCGGAAGCGTCACAGCCTGTCAATCAATCAATCTCCTCCCGACATTGACCATCCAAAACATAAACAAACACAAAACAGATACCTCTCAAAGAAAATAGGACATTACACATAAGGATGGATATAGTGTTAAATTAATATTTTAAGCCATGCTCTTTTAAAATAAATCCTTAATGAATATTTTGTGGCAGTGCTACAACGCAATGTTTGTGTTTACACAAACACTCAAAATTGTCCATTCATTGTCAATGGCATTTAGTGTGTGTTGGGAGGGACACTAGCGGCTAGGGGCTAGCGGCCAGCAGCTAGCTCCGCTCAAAAAAGGGAGGGGATTACAATACTTCCCATGTTGCTCTTGACTGAATCAGTGAAGATGTTTTTGACAGGTGACGCACCGTTTGAAACAACCGCTAACTCATATCTCTCTCAATGGCATATGATTTCTCTCTCATTTTCTGTCGACGTAGGAAAGCAGAAATGGTCTAGCCATGACTTATATTATGAGTCGAGACCTCTGAAGCCAAACTCCTAATAACGTCAGTGAGACGATCGGCGACAAAGAAGAAACGGAAGCAACACCATCAAATGTCACCCGCTTATCACTTTCCCTTCCAG
Organism: Protomyctophum bolini; assembly: GCF_963924005.1. Lineage (NCBI taxonomy): Eukaryota > Metazoa > Chordata > Actinopteri > Myctophiformes > Myctophidae > Protomyctophum > Protomyctophum bolini. The sequence goes on along the minus strand of NC_137862.1, from coordinate 29,099,196 downwards.
CAGCTCTGCCTTGAATTCCTCCTATCAGTGATGTTGAAGGCAAACCCTTAATCCCTCAAAGTGTCCGTTTCTTCTTTCTTTCTCCAGTACATATATACCGGTATACACAGTACTGTCTCTTAAGGACATATATTATCAATTTGACATTATAATTCAACTTGCAGGACACGCTTAAGTGCTCATCCCGAGGCAATGGATTCAGATATTTTTTATTCCACACATGTGGCAATGACCTGACATTAACCACTATTTTTCATGTCTCCGCCACTGATACATAGTCGTTCCTATATGCGTGTCTGTCTGTCTGTCCGTCCATCTGTCCATCCATATGTCTCAACTTTGTGAACGCGATACCGATATCTCGGGGGGGGGGGGGGAATTCATGGCATTTGGCGCGAACGTGGTCTTGGATAAACTGATTAGGAGTAGTGCAGGTCAAGGTCCCTGTGACCTCATGTCCGTCCTAAACTCGTGAACGTGATAAAATCCGGAACACCTTGAGGGAATCATCATGACATTTAGTACAAACGTCCACTTAAACCGGAAAAAAAACATTCATTAAATTCCTTCAAAGTCTCAAAAGTCAGACACAAATGTAAAATTGATGGAGGCACACTGTACATCCGCAATGCGGCCTATTTTATAGGCTACAATAAATTGTTGCATGATGGTCGCATAGTGAGAATAGCTGATCGACAAGTTCCCAGCGTGTCACAGACACTTTGAAGCTAGTAGATCAAATTTTGTAGCAATTTGTAGACATTTTTCCTTTAACCACAGTTCGGAAAAAATCAAAACACCCATTACAGTTGGCGTGCTCTGAATAGTGGGGGGGGGGGGGGGGTGAAACAAATCATGCTTTTTGACAAAATACTAAATAGGCCTATGTCGTTTTCAATGGTTTTCGCCGATTAGCAGAAATTACTCATCAAGACAATAGAGCCATTTAATTTCTGTGGGGAGCAGGCTCTCGGTAATATCAGCAATGGATTCCCTGTCCCTCAAATGGTAAAAAAATGAGGTTTTGGTTGCTAACATCCAAAGCTGAATATTTCAGTGCTTGATTTAATAATGACATGCCCATAGTAGGGATCCCAGGTTTAAAGCTGCAAACCGCTTTCTTTATATGGATAAAACATCATTTTGACAAATCTGTCATTTTGTACGATAGCATATATGTAAATATAATATAACAAATACAAATGTGGTGGTTGTATAGTTGGTCTGCCTTCTCTTCTGCTCAGACACTGAGCCCCTGTGGTTAGTTAGTTACTAGTTACTTTGTAGATTTTGGGTATTATTACCAAACATACATTAACCACGTCAGCCCTATATTATGCATTACGGCCATTTATAAAATAGCCAATCTGCAAGCTCACAATGTGTCGCATTGTGAGAGTGTAGATCGGCTATTTTCAAGTACAAGTTCATTTCCAGACTTTTACTTGTAACGGAGAATTTCTATATTGAAAGTATAGATACTTTTACTTAAGTAAAACATGCAACTACTATTTCCACCACTGGGTAGGACCAACAGTAAAAATTTCGCCACTCACCAGTGGACCTATAGGTGTGAAACTCTACAGGAATACCAAAATAAAGCTACGGATTGCAGCTTTAATGTCATAGTCTTTTTTGACAAAAACAGCAGCAGGGATTTACAAAGAAAGCATGCAGCAGCCACACACACACATTCGTCGAAGCCGTCGATGAATACATGCTGGATTTTGAGAGTAATTACCGGCATGCGCTATTGTGTTTGTGTCTCCGACATCATTTCCATTTCAATGTATGTCTCATAAAAATAAAAATAATGAAGAAAAAAAATAATGCCCACAGTGAATTGATCTCAATGTGTTGCTGTGAGTGAAGAGAATATTTACCAAGGGAGATCAAAGTTATTCATGAAAAATAGCTGTGATTATACTAATTATTTTGAATAATGTACAAAGTTTCACTTTATATACGGCAGAAATAATCTGCCCTTCACTGTGTTTGCAGAGTGAGTGTTGCAATATAATTATATTATTCTAAGAGATTTATTTGTTTTTGAATGTCAGCTCATCTTTCTTAATCTTTGTTGAAAGATTAGATATTTGAACAATCCTAAAGGCTTCTTGTAAACAATACAAGCTCTTGAGCTTGTCAATTACTAACTGTCGGAGGATCCGCAGTCACGAAATGCACTCAGATGCACCCATGTGTACCGTGCTTCATCATAGACCAGCATATATGTGTATATGTATATATATCAGTTAGACCCCTGAAGCCCCAAAGGGCGAGGTCACGTGCGCGCATCCGCCTGGGTGACAGCAGACTGCTGGGCGAGCGCTGGCTCTTTGGAATGTTGATCTGACCCCCGTCAGATCAACATATCTGCCTGAACTTTAGTTTTCGCCGGCTGCCGGGCGTGGCTGCACTAATACCTTTGGGGCAGGCCCGTCTAGAGTTTAAATGGACAGGTATCAGTAAAAAGGGAGACATCGAAGAGGAATAACTCGTTGTTCTGAAAGGGGGAGGGACTGCGATGCTCTATAGGCAGGGGGGCATGGGGGAGCTCACACTGTAGCGTGTGTGTGTGTGTGTGTGTGTGTGTGTGTGTGTGTGTGTGTGTGTGTGTGTGTGCACGCGCGTGCGTGCGTGCGTGCGTGCATGTACGCGCGCCGTGTTGCATTCTAAATAATTAGTAACTGTCCAGCCTGCTCGTGGCATGCACTCTCTGCAACTCATTGTTACGCTGGCCGTTGTGTGGGGAAATAAAAATAAATCTGCCTCAAATCCTTAAACCCTAAAATGCACCTTCCCACGACCGTCCCGTGAGTTGTGAAGGCCCGGTATCGAATGTAATGACATTTTCGCCACTCAGAGTGAGAGGCTACGATGTCATCAAATGGTGGTCTGTGCATGGATCAAATGGCACCTAAGTAATCGGCCTTGAAGGAAAAGGGTATGAAAAACCACCATGTATGAAATATAAAATGGTTGCAAAAAAAGAGAATGTTATTTTCGTTAAGAGAAATTTGCATAATTAGGTAATGAATGGCCTATAAACGATCTAAAGGACAAGGGGTAGATTTAGTTTTTGTAACGGTGGTTTTAGGTCATTGAATATGCCAAAAGAGAATACACCTTTATCTAGTTAATGTGTGCAACTTGTAGTCCAATTTGCATGACGGTTACACATCAACTTCTTCCCCGTCAAATCATTTGACTTGGAGTTGCTTTGTTTTCTCATTGTTACAGAACATGCACACAGATCTCACTTGACATTTGCAAAACATTGTGCGAGCCAGGCTGGCTGATGTGCAACGTTTACCTGGGTTTTGCTGCACATGCACAACACATGCACTATCTTCATGCTATAGTATATGGTGCGTCATGTCCGAGTAGGCTAGTAAACATATACAAGACATAAATCTAACCCCCCAAACCTGACGTCTCAGTGCCTAACCCTAGCCCTAAGGGAGGACCATGAACATTGTAGGGCTAAGCGGTTGAAAATGGATGGATGGAAGTATAGCAATGCACACATGCATGACGCACATACACAAATCAGAGGTGAGAAATAGAACCATCTCATCCAACAATGCAATGTGTGCATCTATATTTTGCAAAGCGGATGTTTGACAATGCTTTGAGTTATGACTTTCACAAACTTAATACCACCTGATAGTTTTGTAAAAATGCAGCAGTGGGACATTTTTCTCTCCCCTGGCAATTCTAAATTATATAGTACTGTTTTTTTTGAGGAAACAATGTTGTGCGAGCGTGGCGGGTCAAACTGACTCATTTGTAGTCTGCTGTGTGGAGACACGGGTCTGACAGAGGTTGCCTAACTAAACAGTAAATCAAATTATCGCCTCCACTTTTGTCACGTTATGGAAGCGTCCCTTGGGTGACAACCTTGCACTTGTTGTTCCCCGCTGATATGAGGCAGATTTTTTGAAGGCAGGCCGGTCGGCTCTGGATGCATGTTGTGGAAACTGTAATTACTGTTGCCCGGACAGAGATGCCCTCAATTATACCCAGACTTTTGGTGAATACAAATTAAGAGACACTTGTGAATTCCGTCTCCAATGTACTTTTGCCGTGGTATTATGTCTGGCTCTGCAAGCTGGATATGACTTTGGTAAATCCCATATTTATCCTTTTGCTAGGGGAAAGAATGCATGCATTGCGTTACACAAGTCCAAGGTTCATTATTGTTGCATAGCATTATTTAATAGCAGTAAGTAAGTAAGTACTGTAAGTACTGTAAGTAAGTAAGTAAGTAAGTAAGTAAGAAAATAGGAAAAAGAAAACAATGAAAACAAGAAACAATCAAGACTCAAATAGTAGCAGCAATATCCAGAATAGTCTTCCTGTATCCAGGTGTCTTTTCATATATCTATAATCTTCAAAACTTCAAAGTTTGTTATGCTACCTACATTAACCAGGTATACCGTACCCTCACACTCATTACAATAAAAACATACTGTTATGCTACTTGAGCATTTTCACACCCCATAAAAAAATCCTATGAGAATCCACTCAGAGGCCCATTTCTCTTTGTTAAACATAATTATTCATCAATTATGACTGAACTTATTCAAGCGAGATAACCTTTACTGTATAACTTTTTTTAATGAACTTCCATCAAACAGTACGTGTTTCTTTCCATGACTAAATGTGTATGCTTTGATCATCTGAGGTTTATAAATAAAAATAATAATAAAGAAAAATAGTTGTTTCATGAGCAATCACTATAGAGAACAACAATACAAACGATGGGTTAAGGACTTAAGGTGCAGCTACACAGTGGAAACCTAATAGTGTCCAACAATCGGTGTGTGTGCAAGTGTAACCAATGGACAAGTATGGGTCTATTTGGAACAATGATGATGATTTGTTCAATAAAAGGGAAACTTTGACAATGTTTTGCCTAAAGTTATTGTTACCGATACCTTTGATCTGTGGCTAAATATAGGCATGCCATGGGTTTACAGTGCTTAAACTGCATGGTACAACAAGCTTATTTAACTTGACTTGTTTTGTATTATAATTTGTTTTAGTATGAATTTGTCATTCATTCATTCATTCATTCATTCATTCATTCATTCATTCATTCCATTGTTTATTGTACGCTATCTTCTATTGTGTCTCCAATCAAACCAAGACTAATTCTGGCGGGAGCTGTTTTGACAATAACTTTAAAGTTAACTTTTTTCCCTGTATGATATGAAAACGGTAACATTGCTAAACAAATTAGATACAATCTTTTCAGAATTCATAGCATGCACTCCACAGTGTCTGGTGTTGTAACTTGTAAGTCCTACAAATTGTTTAGTGAAAGTAAAACGTTCAATTTGTCCTCCACTTGTAGGCCGTATTTGATACTTTTTCATATGGCGTTATGCAGGGGGGAAACGGCAGAACTACCAAGGTCACAGCATGTCCAAACTACAAAACAAACTACAAAATCCACCTACCGGTGGTAGTAGGGTTCTCATGCTCCTTTAAATGAAATGTCATATGATTAAAGATTGCCTATATCCTTCATTTTGGGAAAGAACTGATTAGAAGAAAACAAATAGATAGCCATGTGCACGTAAATGTGCAAACTGCACGCTCAAGAGGCATGTCCGTCTCGCACTCGGAGCGGGCGGCGGAGGAGACGAGAGGTGGTGTTTGTGATTTGTTATTCGCCAACACTGTGGTGTTCATCATGCACCGTGGAGTGTATAATTGACCCAATCCCGCAATTAGCATTAATTAGCACCTCGGTTGGCGAATAGCACAGCTAGCGTGACGGACCCCATGAACGTCCCGCCACTTACACTCTACACCCCCGCCCCCACCCACCCAGCACCCCCCCCCCCCTCCCCCAACTCACAGCCAAGTAACCGTCTGCTGGGACGCAAGCTGGCTCGTCGTGGCCCCGCCGATCACCTGACTGCGAGAGGTGGAGGGGGCATGGGGCGAGAGAGGCTGCATGCCCCTGCTGAACAGCAACCAACACACTGAATTCTTAAGCAGATCACGTTGATTCAAAAACAAAGATGGAAACTAAAAGGGAAAACCATAGCTGTGTGTTAACTGAAACTATAATAAAGACAGACAAACTAGAAAAAAGTGCCCCTCGGGGGGTACAGGTCTCCACCAGGGCAGGTCAGGTTGCGGCCTCCTGGTGGCGCTATAATAGGCCAATGTGAAAAGGGTGCCATTTGTTCTTACGCCTTTGATGGCAATTGGATGATTTGAGGCATTTTGTTCCAAAAAATGTGTTTTTGCAAAAATGTTGGTGGCGCTATAACAGGCCAATGTGAACCGGGTTAACGGTGCCGGAGATTAGTTGTACACAGACGGACGGACTTACGGACGGACGGACGCACTGACGGACGGAGTGCAAAACATAATCTCTCCCCAAGCCTTCGGCCTGGTGGAGAAAATTAAAGAGATTAGAGCGGTGCCCGTGTGGCCTCTACAGCGTTGCCCATTGGGCACTGGCATACTTGGAACGATGCAAGTTGGAAATGCATGCTGTGTCCCTTTTATGCTCATATATGGAGTTCTTTGTCAGGCATGCCCGAATATGGAGTCTGCAGACATCAGAATGTCAAAACAGGCCAGCTCCATATATGGACACTGGGCAGGGGCCCTGTTCAGAGCCCGGGAAGAGGAATTTTTGGGGCGGTTCTGGACAAACGTGGGTCTGACCGACTCGACACGGGCACTGCACCCCCGTTGCGACCGCATGGCCTTGCTGACGTCAACCGTAGGCAGGGTTTGAACCCACAACCGTAGGCAGGGTTTGAACCCACAACCGTAGACAGGGTTTGAACCCACAACCGTATAGGCAGGGTTTGAACCCACAACCGTAGACAGGGTTTGAACCCACAACCGTAGACAGGGTTTGAACCCACAACCGTAGACAGGGTTTGAACCCACAACCGTAGGCAGGGTTTGAACCCACAACCGTAGACAGGGTTTGAACCCACAACCGTATAGGCAGGGTTTGAACCCACAACCGTAGGCAGGGTTTGAACCCACAACCGTAGGCAGGGTTTGAACCCACAACCGTAGACAGGGTTTGAACCCACAACCGTATAGGCAGGGTTTGAACCCACAACCGTAGGCAGGGTTTGAACCCACAACCGTAGACAGGGTTTGAACCCACAACCGTAGACAGGGTTTGAACCCACAACCGTAGGCAGGGTTTGAACCCACCACAACCGTAGGCAGGGTTTGAACCCACAACCGTAGACAGGGTTTGAACCCACAACCGTAGACAGGGTTTGAACCCACAACCGTAGGCAGGGTTTGAACCCACAACCGTAGACAGGGTTTGAACCCACAACCGTAGGCAGGGTTTGCCGCATGGAAGACATAGCTCTAACGACTACACTAGGGCAGCCCGATTTCATGTAGACTCATCTTAGGTTTTTTATTTCTATATTCTTTCAGCCTATCTTAGCTTCTATTGCATAAATCAATGTTTTTACTATACACTGTAATTAAGCAGCAAGATGAAAAACTAAATAAAAAGTAAAACTGATGAATATTTCAAAACCATATTAACTGGGGTCTCATTTTGGCTCTGGGCCATTTTAATCTGTTATATTATTACGTTTATTTCTTCTACACAGGAGAGTGCACAGATAGACACAAGGTCGAGGCTAGGTAGAGCACCTGCCCTTTTCCCCTCTGGACAGCAATGTGCCCTTTTGAAAGTTCATTTTTTGTGCAATTTGTTCATTTTATTGTTTGTTTTGTACAGTGTACATACTGTACATATACAGTATGGTGACATCGACCAATTCTGGATTAAAAATAATATATTATTTAAATCTATGCATCTCACACACACACACAATTAAGGCACCTGGCAGTTCTGTTTATTTTGCAATGTAAATAGAATATATTCCTAGTGTTTTTTTCCGTTGCTTGCCGAGAAGAATAGCAGGTTTCTTTGTCATCAATACACCACAATAGGAGTTGTAATGTGTTTCAATACATTGCTGTGGGATAAAGTTTGTTCTTTGGTAATGTATTGGGGGCGACGCAGGCTTCGGTGCTCCCCCCTAGTGGCCCGGTGCCCCAGGCAGCTGCCTGGTTTGCCTGCTGGGAATATAAGCACCTCTGAGTATTGGTATGCGTTGTGGTGCTATTTTTTTCAATAATCAAAGCATAACACTGCAGGTTTAAGTGTTAAAGGACAAGTCAGGACTAAATAACAAAATATATAGACTCATGTTCCTACTTTGGTCCCAAATCTCTGTTGTTACGCTGTCATGTGATGATGATGTCATCTGTTTTCACATCAAGGCCCATTATTTCAGCATTTGAGCCACGGACCACCATTTGATGAGATTTTGTGTGCGTGCGTGCGTACATTTGGCCGCAACAAATATAGCTTAAGTAGCGACAAGCTGGCCTGGGCCGTGGCTCAGCGGTCCAGGCACCTTGGCTGGTAATCCAGTCTGGCAGTGTGTCGCGGGTTCGACTCCCAATCCCGACAGCCTTTACTGCATGTCACTCCCCCATCTCTCTCCACATTTCCTGTCAGCCTACTGTCTGTCCCTCCATAAAATAAAAAAAAAAATTAAAAGAAAAAAGTAGTGACAAGCTTAGCCTATATGCTAATCACTGGCCCTATAGAGCGCAGCAGTCCCGCCCCCTTTCAGAAAAGCGAGTGGCCCAGGAAATGAAACCCCAATGCATTTTTCCATCGGCACTTCGAATATAATTTATTTAAAGACGGTTACGCCGCGGACAAAGCCAATTCGGATCATGACAAATCATGACAATGAACACAATGTTTTGGGACGATCAAATCATTAGAAAGAAGAAAATAAAGGCAGGAGACAACACTATTTGTTTTGTTTTTCGTCTTATAAATTATTTGATCGTCCCAAAACATTGTGTTCATTGTCATGATTTGTCATGATCCGAATTGGCTTTGTCCGCGGCGTAACCGTCTTTAAATAAATTATATTCGAAGTGCCGATGAAAGAATGCATTGGGGTTTCATTTCCTGGGCCACTCGCTTTTCTGAGAGGGGGCGGGACTGCTGCGCTCTATATGGGCCAGTGACCCCATGGAGACTGGACGACGGGCCAGTGACCCCATAGAGACTGGATGACAGGCCAGTGACCCCATAGAGACTGGACGACAGGCCAGTGACCCCATAGAGACTGGATGACAGGCCAGTGACCCCATAGAGACTGTACGACAGGCCAGTGACCCCATAGAGACTGGACGACAGGCCAGTGACCCCATAGAGACTGGACGACAGGCCAGTGACCCCATAGAGACTGGATGACAGGCCAGTGACCCCATAGAGACTGTACGACAGGCCAGTGACCCCATAGAGACTGGACGACAGGCCAGTGACCCCATAGAGACTGGACGACAGGCCAGTGACCCCATAGAGAATGGACGACGGGCCAGTGACCCCATAGAGACTGGACGACAGGCCAATAATGACCTATGCTCCCCAGATACAGAGAATATCTATATGGTCCCCAGGTATTTTCAAACAATACCTACATACAAATCATTGTAAAGCCTTACATCTTAGCATGCAAAACGTGAATGCAATCAAATGCATTTTGAAGCATTTACTAAAAGTCCCCGATTCCAGCCCACGTGCAGACAGCTTACACGTTTTCACTTATAGGAACATGATATACTAAATTTAATAAAATATATGACCATCAACGCTACTTTGGGTCTCCAAAGCCGTAACAGACAATGATACACAATAGATTCATACTTCCATTTCAGATCAGCATCTACTAGGAACTGTAGAACTGTACATACACTACAAATAAAATATATTCTTATTTTTCAATATTATATCCCTCCATTGTAGCCAATTTAAACTAATACTATGTTAATTGAATTGCTATCACTGCTGAATCTAACCGTGCATAGATATACACATTAATTTGCCACTTACTTCAGGGTGAATTTAATAAAAGGCTACTACTTTCCTCCGCACCTGCAGCTCCTGCAGCTCGTGCGTGCTTGCGTGCGTGCGTGTATTCTCCATAGAAAGTGGAGTGGTTTGTGTATTGCAGCTGACTCGACCAGAAGATTGTCTTCACATTTTAAAACAACCGAACTAACAAATCTAAGAAATCCCATGAATAAAATAAATAATCTAAATGAAAAAGTAGTGAAAATAGACGATCTACGGCTTGTACTGTATATCTGTTATTTTCACTAGTTTGGTTCCTGGGCATAATGTCTATTAATCTCTCTTTTTGGGTCACGGGCAAAAAAGTTTGGGAACCACTGCTGTAGGCCATACAGTACATACAAACCATGGCACAGGAGAGTGCTAAACAATGCTGAAAGTTAAATTAACTGAATAAATGAATAGATTACAGTAGAAATGCTGAATTGTTTGGCCCTCTCACTGTGCACATTTTTTACATTAGGTAAATTGACACAGGCATCGGGTAAGGCAGAGAATGCTGAAGGCAATCATATTTGACCAATTAGACTTGTTTTTGTGACTGTGGAAGACTATATGATATCATGTTATATCACAGTTCAATGTATTGATCCACAGTGTATGTGGATACAAATGCACAGCTAATGATGCAACTCACTAAAAGCTGACTGTATATGCCTAGTTATGAGTACTTAAGCATATCAGAAAATTTGCAGGCGGCGGTTGGGAAATTGAGTTCTAATCCCACTCAGGTCAGGGCGAAGTGACTAACCTTCACAAATCAAATGTATCGATTTCACCTCAGAAGCCCAAATAACAACACAATAACACAATTTGCATTAATGTGTGGGAGAGGAGAGCAATTTTTTCTACCTACAAAATGGATCATGCGCACGTGCTCTTTACACACCAGAAACAAAGCTATCCATGCTCCTGAATTCCAGTCAGTGCACACTGCACACAATGTTAAATGAAATGCATTAAATGTAGTTTTCCTCTGTGCGTATATAGAATGCATGTGCGTAATGTAAGCAAATGAGCTGAATAACGTGTATAGATGTTAAGTAAGTGGTTTTCACTGGTTGAAATCAACCATGTAGTCTTCATGTGATTTCATGAGATCTCAGTGGCTGACACCAACTATGGTACAATAATTTCACTGCAGTAAAGTGTGTGACAAATCGTACAATCGTACAACGTGAGAAGTAATTTGGTCCTAAAGCAGTGGTTCTCAACCAGTGGTCCGAGGACCACCAGCGGTCCTTGAGGTTCCAGGTGGTCCCCAGCTAAATGATGGAGAGTTGGTAACCAAATGGACCCCTGCCCTATAGATGTTTAACTATTGAGAGTGTAAAATGGAGCCATATGGGTCCATTAAGTCTCATTCTTTTGTAATTTTAGAGTTACATTATTGTTAAACATCTGCATTACTTAAGTTATAAGAAGTCTACACAATTAGATAATTTAATTTGTGCCTGTTATCTTGATACATCAATACAGCTTGGAATTGTGGACATAATATTATTCAACAATTATTCAACGACAAACAACAAATTCCATGAATAATAATACAAATTAAATTAAGTAAGAAAATAGACGATCTACAGCTTGTAGATCTGCTATTTTCACTGTTCCCAGTTCCTGGGCAAAATGTACAAATAACAACACAATAACACAATTTCTATTAATGTGTGGGAGAGGAGAGATATTTTTTCTACCTACAAAATGTATCATGCGCACGTGCTCTTTACACACCACAAACAAAGCTATCCATGCTCCTGAATTCCAGTCCATATTCAGTGCACACTGCACACAATAATATGTTAAATAAAATGCATTAAATGTAGTTTGTGTTTTTTTGTTTTATACCCCTCTGTGCGTATATAGAATGCATGTGCGTAATGTAAGCAAATGAGTATGGGTCTTTGTGTTCTTTATTCTATACAAAAAAGCTAAAACGTATAGCACTAACCACGTGAAGTCCCTATTCTGGGCATGTCACAATAGGCCAACAACTTGACCTGTTGTGAGCTTGATTGGCTGGCTCTGCTCATTTGATTGGCTCTATCCGGCCAATCAAATTGGTGAATGCGGGGGGAAATCATAGCATGTTGACTCTCTGCAACGGTTCTGCACAATGCTCCACACTGTTCAGGACTCAAGAGCTCTTTTGCATGATCTGCAATTATTTTGCTGATGATATTTGGTGGTGGTGGTGGTGTTGGGGGCGGGGGTGGGGGGGGCAGCTGAATAACGTGTATAGATGTTAAGTAAGTGGTTAAGTGGTTTTCACTGGTTGAAATCATGACCATGTAGTCTTCATGTGATTTCATGAGATCTCAGTGGCTGACACCAACTATGGCACAATAAAGTAGACCGTGAACGCGATTTAACATTGACGTACAAAGACTGGCTTCTACAAACCATACAGTGGCCTTGTGGTTAGAGTGGCCGCCTTGAAACTGTGAGGTCGGGGTTCGATCCCCGGCCAGGTCATACCAAAGACTGTAAAAATAGGACCCAATGCCTCCAAGCTTGGCACACAGCATCAAAGGTTTGAAATGATTCCTGAGTACGGCACGGCTGCAGCTCACCACTCCAAGAGATGTGTTAAATGCGGAGAACAAATTTCACTGCAGTAACGTGTGTGACAAATCGTACAACTTTGAAGTAGTGAGAAGTAATTTGGTCCTAAAGCAGTGGTCTGAGGACCACCAGCGGTCCTTGAGGTTCCAGGTGTTCCCCAGCTAAATGATGGAGAGTTGGTAACCAAATGGACCCCTATATAGATGTTTAACTCTTGATAGTGTAAAATGGGTCCATTTGGTCACATTCTTTTGTAATTTTAGAGTTACATAATTGTTAAACATCTGCATTACTTAAGTTATAAGAAGTCTACACAATTAGATAATTGAATTTGTGCCTGTTATCTTGATACATCAATACAGCTGTTATGTATATAATATTATGTCCACTATATGTGGACATAATATTATTCAACAATCATTCAACGACAAACAAAATATTCTAGTTTTAGTTCTGAGAGGCTGAATGTCATCAAATGCAGAATAAAGAATGGGCCTTGATATGAAAAGCGTTGAAAACAATTGTCCTAAAGGGACTGTGCGGCATGAATAATTAGGGATTTAGCTAAACACACACAAAAACCTGTACTAAAACCTAACAAATGCAGTTAGCCCGTCTACAAAGTCAGCATAAAGAGAGATAAGAATAGATAGATGTCACTCTTATTGCCAAGAGCTATTAATGTGAAAATGGGGCTTTTGTCTTTGTAAAATGTTGGTTTGAAATTGGTTTCAAACAGTATTAGTCAAACTAGCTGACTTCAGTGATGGCTTATCGAATGCCAGATAATACTTCCACCCTGAACACTGTTGTTTTAATAATTAACTAAGATGCTGACGGGCATCTATCCGGCAAGTAAAGTGTGATGGAGCAAGAGTTTAACTCAGTCTGGAAGGGAACCCCTTGTGGTGTTTTAAAGGTATATTCAGTGATTTCACTTCATTTTTTTGTTTTGTTGTGATCATCCTCCCTACTATAGGGAGTGCTGACCATATAAGGAGTTCCTCCCTGTCCCCAGTTAACCCATGGGAGTTACCCACTGTAGTGCATGCATGTGCACATCTTGTTACAGGGGTTGGACCAGGGTTTTTTTCCAAATCACCCAAATCACTGAATGCTTTTAAGCATTACATTATACTTTAGCTATTGAAAAAATAGCAGATCTACAAGTTAACTACATGAAAACCCTATAGTGAGTGTCCCAATTCTGACATGAACATTTGCTGAAAAAAGCTGATGTACAAGCTCACACTTTTGTGACACGTTGTGAGCTTGTACAGTAGATAGAGCAAAAACAGGAGGCCCCCAGCTTACATAGAGCCATGGGGTGCTCAGTGCAATCAACAGTGCATCAGTGTTGATTTCGTCGACTAAAACTATGACGATTTTTTTTTGTCGGCTGGCAACCTTTTTTCACTGATGAAAACTCAATGAAAACGAAATAAGAACTAAGCTATGATGACGAAAACTAAGACGAAATCAGGCATTACGATGCCATCAAGCCCCGCCAGAATGCATTTTAAAGTCAACTAAATCAATTGTAGATTGACTAAAATCACATGACATTTAGTCAACTAAAACTAGACTAACACTAAAGCATTTCACGTGACTAAAATGTAACTAAAACTACATAGAATTAATATTACATTATGTGCATTACATTCACCCATTCACACACACATTCACACGCCTTTACATAGATTGTGCATTACATTCACCCATTCACCCACACATGGCAGCGGAAACCATGCAAGGCACCAACCAACAAATCAGGAGCAATTAGGGGTTCAGTGTCTTGCTCAAAGACACTTCGACACTAACTCTGGGGGAGCCCGGGTTCCAACTGGCATGATACCATCCTGCGGTTACCATCCAGCCACTCTACCCCTGAGCCACCGCCGCCCCGCCAAAATCAAGTTTAAGGGGTTAAAATCACAGTAGGCCTATATATGACTTACGTATGTAAAAATTATCATTCAACGTTATCCATTGTCTAAGAGCCCATCTCCCAGATGTACTTTTGAAGTATAATTATGGTGTAGGAGTCAGTTGACTTGAATTACTTTAATTTACTTTTACAAGTTATATTAAAACTTCCCCAAACTTCCCTGAATCAGTGTTGTTTTTGGCAGCAAATTCTGATTTCAGTTTTAGTCATGTCAGTGTAATGACATTCTTGGATGCAGGCGCAGGTTTCAAGGATGTTTAATATATCCAGGCAAAGGTACAAGGGAATAGTCAAAACTCATAGTCAAAGGCAAAGTTAGAAAGCAACAAACACTGACCTAAGCTATAAACAGATGGGACTGTGTAGCGTGGCTATTGTCTAGTGCAGGCAAACAATACTGACTGAAGTGGAGTGGCAGAGGGGGTGATTATATAGGTGTGGACTAATGAGGAGCAGGTGTGTATAGTTAGTACTGTAGGTTGGAGATGATGATCTCTGGAATGAGGGCATGGGCGTGGTCCTGACACGTCTCTTGAATAGTTTTCATTTAGTTTTAGTCACATTTTAGTCACCTGAAATGTTTTAGTGTTTTAGTCGACTAAATCTACAGTTGATTTAGTTGACTATAATTATTTTGGCGGGACTTGATGCCGTCGTAATGACTGGTTACACAAGCTTGTAGATCTGCTATTTTCAGCCTGCAACCAAGTGTAAAATGACTTATACTGGATCTCTTGTCCACAAGTCCCTTCCTAACATTTTAGTCTAGTTTGTATTTGTTGACAAAACTGTCAGTATATTTAGTCACAGTTTTAGTCATCGTACTGTAGCTTAGTTCCATTTAGTTTTCATCAGTGAAAAAAGGTAGTCGACAAACATTTTTCGTCATAGTTTTAGGGCCGATTCATACTCCCATTTTACCGCTGTTTCGGCGCTGTGGTGCCGAAATGATTTCGGCTCGTCAGAAATTTTCAGTAGCACCGAAGAGACGACTTTAGGAGGGTGCCCCCCCCGAACCTCAAATGACGTCAAATTGTAGGCTCTACAGAGCCGAACCGACTTTTATTCGGCTCTAAAATAGGAGTATGAATCGGCCCTTAGTCGACGAAACCAACACTGCCCTGAATAACTGTGTCAGTATGTTGGCCAAACATAATTTGGCAGTTAATAAGTCACGTATTAATTTTCCTCTAAATAAATAATTATTTTCTCCAGGGATTGTTTTCGGTTAGCGTTTCCAAATCAATCTGCACTTTAAAATGCAGGCTGTGAAATGTTTCAAGCTTCGGATAATCTGAACGTGAAATATAAAAGAAAATATTACAAATTATATTCAACAAACCAACATTATTCTTGTGAAGCACTTTGTTCATAGAGATGAAGTATATTGTTGCTGTCCAAAAAAACAAGTAAAAAAATAGAACCTGTGTTCTGAAACCAAACCACCATGGTAATTTGGTCATTAACGCCCAAAATTATCAATGGTTTTCAGTATTTTTTTGTTGCGGAAATAGCTGATCTACAATCTCCCAATGAGTTATGAACCATTGTAAACTTGTAGATCGTCTATTTTGACTACTTGTGTGACATGTGTCATGTGATTATGAGTACAACAAATTGTAGGTGGAAGCCTTACAGTATGTCAAAAACTGTTAATTTTCAGGAAAATATGGACACATATCCGCCCCGGTAACAAGATGTGCACATGCACACGCTCTACAGTGGACACACACACACACAACAGGCACGTGCACCAAGGCTCGCCCCCACTCGATCACTCGATCCCTATAGTAGGGAGGATTATATAAAATAAATAAATAAATACATTTGAATTAAGTGAAATCACTGAATATACATTTAATGCACTCACCATCACCACGCATTCCACAATAATTGTGGAATGCGGTTCTTTGTATGATTTGTGTATACAGTATGCATATATTATATGCATACTGTATACACAAATCATACAAAGAACCGCAATGGAAACAAGCTGTGATGTGTTTCACGTTATCCTTTTGATTATGGTTAGATCAGAGGTTCTCAACCAGTGGTACGGGGACCACCAGTGGTCATGAGGGGGTTCCACATGGTCCTCAGCTAAATGATGGAGAGTTGCTAACCAAATGGACCGTTTAGTAGATAATACTCCTGTAAGTGTAACATGAAACCAAATGGTTTGGTTTCATTATAAGCGCTCAAGAGGTAAATAATTGATGTTGAACATCTGCATTACTTAAAATCCTATCCAACGACAACAAAATATTCAAAGTTTTCCGTCCAAGAGGCTAAATGTCACAATGGCGGAGAGACAGGTCCGTAGAACATCAGCCTACATTGGCAAAGCATAAAACATCCAAACATTATTATGACCAGGGGGGATGTCAAAAGCACCCTCTCTTCTCGAGGCAGCAAATTCAATAGGTTTACTCCAAAGCACACCACGTTACTTTAGGGGCAACAAGAGCCTGTTCCAGCCAATCGATTCACCACGGACCCATGCATCATTAAAATCAATTAATTTCCTCAAACAAAGGGAGCTAACTGAATTGATTTCAGGTTGGAAATAACAGGATTTTAATCTTTCATAAGCGCTGCACGATCTAATCATTTCACCACAGAGATAGGTGTGGTTTGACCAGTGGGACCCTTGCACAATATCACGGGGACATTAAAATAAGCTATTTCTACCCATTAACACATCATGTCGATGTCATTCAGAACAGAGGAAGCATTAATGGCCCTAGCTCCATTTGTAACCTCATATCTAAACTTTAGCTCTGAGAAGAGGTTACATATCAGGATATCTCTGCATCTGTAGGAGTAGGACAGATACTGTGAAAACCCTTTTTGAAAAACCCGTTTCCAAAAAGTAAAGGTATCAGAACTGTGCTACAGATGATAAACGTATATACCGGTAGGCACGTCACATTTTAAGTCAGGGGTGAAACAACTGCTTAAATCAGGCTTAAATAAAAAAATGTATAGTCCAGTCCATCCGCATGCACGGTACTGCTTCCGTAAGATTGCATTGGGAGAACATAGTAGGCTACTGTATACTGGCTGACAAACAGGCACAAATAGGCACAAACAGGCACAAATAGCCTTAGGCACGTACAATTTTAAGTCAGGGGTGAAACGACCACTTACAAAGTGGTTGTTTCACCCCTGACTTAAAAGTGTAGCTCGGTTCTGATGCCGTTACTTTCTGGAAACGATACTGCGAAAAGGCTTTTTGCCACTGTGTTTGGACGGCTCGACCTCCTGATACGTAACCTCTTCTTGGAGCTTAGGCATAGATATGAGGTTACAAACTGAGGTACAGGGTATGAAGCTTTTTGAAACAAAATAGCAGCACTCTTTTTAAGTGCACTTTGGGACAAAAAGCAGCATTTTTCCTCAAAACTATTTAAATATATTATTAGGCCTATACAAAAGAAAAGTGTGTGTAAAAGCAGTAGCTCTGTCTGCATGTACAATATAGAGGTCTAGAGGTCTACTATGATAACAGGCAGCATCGTTCAATTACAGCTGTACTACCGCTCCCTCTTCTGCTATCCCTGGCCTGCACTCTCTTTCCCTCTCTTCATTTTCTCTCTCTCTCTCCTACCTCCCCCCCCCCCCCCCCCCCCCCACACACACACACACACACACACACCTCCCCCCCACCCCTCTCTCTGTCTGGTATCAGTGACTTGTCTGATTGCTACTTCCTCTGACCGGTATATAGCAGCCAGCCCAGCCCAGCGCAGCCAGCCAGGGCAGTACGTGCGTTCACTCCAGTTAAAGCGAGCCATGCACCGCCGCCGCACACACATTGCCACGGAAATGCATTCGATTCCGAGAAAAGCACTTGATGGAGATGATTCGCCTCAAAGCACCTCGTCCCAGTGTGGCCCCGGCTCAGTGTGGCGGGTGAGGGAGGGTGACACGGGATAAATGATCATTGGGGTCGGTCCTCCATCCCCCTTGACAGCAAAGGGAACAGGTTATGTGTTAATACAGGAAGACAGGTTGTATCTTTCCTCCAATGATTAGCCTTCTCAGACCTAATTATGTCCCAGGGGAAAAGCTGCTCCGCTCCCTCCATTTTTTTTACCCTCTCTCCCTTCTCTTTCTCTCCTTGTCATTTTCTTCCTTCTTCTCTCTCCTGCTCTGTACTCCTCCCCCTCTATTCATCTCACCAGGTAATAGAAGACTTCTCTTTTCTTTCGATGTGAGAGGCAGGCACTCACTGACCTCTTTCTCCCCAAAGTAACCCAAAACTGCCTGCAGTGGTGTGTGTGTGTGTGTGTGCGTGTGCGTGAGCGTGCGCGTGTGCATGCATGTGTTTGTGTGATAGCAGAGAGAGAAAGAGAGAGAGAGATAGAGACACAGAAAGAGATGCCCGATTTATACTTTGCTGCTTCCAAGTGTCGCACATCAATAATAGCCTATCTACAAGCTCACAACACGTTTCTCTGCCACACATTGAGAGCTTGTAGATTGGCTATTATCAGCACACAACACCGGCACCGGCAGACAATGTAAATCAGGTGAGAGAGAGAGAGAGAGAGAGAGAGAGAGAGAGAGAGAGAGAGAGAGAGAGAGATGTATATCGGGGAAAATGCAACATCTTTTGCAATAAAGGTGCATTTCCATTACATTGAAACTCTAATTATCTCTTGACTGTGTGTGTATCAATCCCTGCATGCTCTCTCTTATAGCTACAGATGGAAGTGTAGTCAGCCTGACTCCACCATGGTCTGAAATCTGAATAAAACATTATCTCTTACTCGCCACAGTCCATGAAGGCCACAATAACAGTTAACAGAGATGCTCGTAAGGTCCTTACTGTATGCTGTGCAGGTCCCGCTCAACACACTCTACATGTCTTTATGACTAAACGGGATCAAGGCATAGAAAAAGAGAGATGATCCGGGCCCTCAAATAGGAATAGCCTTTATTTAATTAAAAGGCCAACATGTTTCAACCAGTTCTGCTCTTCGTCAGAACCCTGATGAAGGCCACATAGAAAACTAGAAAAAGTGCCCCTCGGGGCACAGGTCTCCACCAGGTCAGGTTGTGGCCTCCTGGTGACGCTATAATAGGCCAATGTGAAAAGGGTGCCATTTGTTCTTACACCATTGATGGCAATTGGATGATTTGAGGCATGTGTTTTGCAAAAATCCACCTGTTGGTGGTGCTATAACAGGTGGGATACATTCCTCAGCCTAGTAGGAAAGTCTGTGAAAGATTTCACAAAAAATGCACGCTGCGTTCATGATGTGAGGCTTTTTGTTTCAAAAGGGCCAATCCTGCAAACTTGAAAGCCAATGTTAGCCAATTAGGATGGAATATGAAATATCGGACAGATCTGTCTTGAACACATGACTATAGAGATAGTGTGTAACGATTTGCAGTATTTTTGCTTTGTTTTTCAAAAGTCGGCCTCCTGGTGGAGCTATAACAGGCCGTTCATCGTTGGCATCCAGGGAGTGTGTGTGCAAAATTTGGATTCGACCGGGTTAGCGGTGCCGGAGATTAGCTGTTCACAGACGGACGGACACACTGACAGACGGACGGACGGAGTGCAAAACATGCTCTCTCTCTCCAAGCCTTCGGCCTGGTGGAGACAACAAGCCTTCGGCCTGGTGGAGACAACAAGCAGTCCAAGTACAGTTGTAACTCAGGTCCATTTGACTTGATGAGGGTTCAAGTGCATGGTTAACTTAATATGATTTCTGTATTTTATTCCAGTTTTCCATGTGTTTATGAGGTGACAGTACTTCATTAGACCCCTTGGTGTGGTTGTTATGTGCATTGATGTCTTCCCTTTGTATTTAGGGTTTCTTCCTGTAGGCTGAAACCTTGACAGTCAAACGTGCCAATGAAAAGAAAAACAGTGATATTTTGATATCACAATATCAAAAAAGTGGATGGCTCGCCTCTAAACGAAATAAGTCCCAATGTAAATTAAATTAGTCGAAACCTGCTTTTATAGCAGAAATGGAAATCCAACAAGTAGCCTATATTTTAAAGCAGGCAAAGCCGACAGGTTCCTGTCACAACGTTGGCAAGCCACAGTTACAGACTCTAGTGTGCGGATGATTGTGTGTGCAAGAGTTTTCTGGCTATATGTGAGAGGCTAATATGAAAGTGACCTTTCAGAACACACGCCATCTGAAATCGCTCTAAGAATTCAATATAATCTCGGCGGAGTGTGTCTGGATAGAGGTGATGAAAGGCGCAGTGTGAGAGAGATGTCTCTTGAGGGCCAACCCAAGGGATCGTGACAGTAAAAAAGCCTCAGAGCAAACTGGTGAAATGTAAAAGAAGTGCTTCCAGTCTTGTGCTCATCCTCAACTGACACTTTATGTGGACTGATATCATTTTCACACTTGTTTGTGCCAAATAAGGCACACCAATGAACAAGTGTTGATTTTGTCGATATAAAATTATGACGAAAAATGTTCGTAGACTATACCTTTTTTCACAGACAAAGTCTAAATGGAAACTAAATGAGAACTAATCTATGATGACTTAAACTATAAGACTAAATATATTGACCATTTCGTCAACAAATAAAACCTAGACTAAAATGTTGGGGAGGGACTATAGTGGACAAGAGATCCAGTAGGCCTATAACCATACCATACCATACCATATTTATTTATATAGCACATTTTAAAACAACAACGTTGTACCAAAGTGCTTTACAGTAAAACATTAAAAAACACAACTTCATTTAAAAACCACAAAGCAACCACAAACAACATGCACAGTGTCACATTAAACATCGAAACATAAGTAAAAGATAACATAAGATAAACATAAGTAAAAGACACAAGTCATTTTACACTGCATGCTGAAAATCTGCAAGCCCACTTGTAGATCAGCTATAGATTGGCTATTTTCAAAAGTGTAAAATCAGCCATTACGACAGCATCAAAACACATTTTAGTTGACTATATGAATTGTCGATTTAGGATACGATATTAAAGTCAACTAAAACTAGACTATCATTATCGATCGTGTGAAAATAGCCAATCTAGAAGCTCACAATGTGGATTGTAGATATGCTATTTTCAAAAGTTTTGTATACATTTCTGCATACTGAGTACTTTTGGTACTTTAAGTACATTTTGATGTCAATACTTTTTCACCACCCACCAGGCAAACCAGCACTCCATCTTTAATGTTTAACACATTTAGACCCGAGGCCGATTTAAAAAAAGGCTTCTAAATTCCAACAGTTTTCTGAAAAACCCATGTTTCTATATATGTCAGTGGTGCTCAATCTTTCAATGTCATGGACCCCCGGAATTATCTGTATTTGGCCGCGGACCCCCATCTGAAAGAATATATATTCAAAGATTTGCGCCACATTTTCAGGATTAAAAAAAAATAGCAGATCTACAAGCTACGAGCTTGTAGATCTGCTATTTTTCAGTAAAGGGGTTAATATCGTAAGGCTAATAATAATAGTATTGATTTCAGCTGTTACAATTCCAAACATGCAAACATGACCCACATCTATTTTAATAGCTTAATAACTAATATTAAAAGGTTATTGTATCTTTTTTTATGTCCAATTGTATATGTATTTAAGTTCATAAAGTTAACATAAGTGAGTAATTAAATGCATTTGAAATTAAATAAAAAAATTACTTTTCAGTATACTTAAAGAAATAGCAGATCTACAAGCTCAAAAAACGTCGCACTGCGACACGTTTTGAGCTTTATAGCTACTATAGTGGCCCTCTGGAGTGAGTGTGGAACTATAGTGGCCCTCTGGAGTGAATGTGGAACTATAGTGGCCCTCTGGAGTGAGTGTGGAACTACAGTGGCCCTCTGGAGTGAATGTGGAACTATAGTGGCCCTCTGGAGTGAGCGTGGAACTACAGTGGCCCTCTGGAGTGAGTGTGGAACTATACTGGCCCTGTGGAGTGAGTGTGGAACTATAGAGTGAGTGTGGAACTACAGTGGCCCTCTGGAGTGAGTGTGGAACTATAGTGGCCCTGTGGAGTGAGTGTGGAACTATACTGGCCCTGTGGAGTGAGTGTGGAACTATAGTGGCCCTGTGGAGTGAGTGTGGAACTACAGCGGCCCTCTGGAGTGAGTGTGGAACTACAGTGGCTCTCTGGAGTGAGTGTGGAACTACAGTGGCCCTCTCCATCATCAAAGTTGCCCACATGGCCCTAGAAGAATAACACATTTTCTTTCAGCAGTGCTTCAGGACTGTCTGGAGAGCTTATACTTAGATGACTGTACAATAATTATGCCATAAATTGATGGTACTGGAGTGTCAGGCGGCAGGCCATCGACTGATTAGATAAGTATGCAAAGTGCTTTTCTTTGTCCTGATGCATATGAGCTAGACTCTCTAGTTCTTTCTCTTGTCACGGGGTCACGTGCGTGTGTTAACAGGTATAGCTATACTGTTGAGGTTGCACTGGTTAACAAGATATTTTAAACCTAATGTTACCATTAGGATATTAGATTGGGGTCAGGGTTAAGCATACTTTAGTTTTGGTGTTAGGGGTAGGTTTAATGATATACGTTTTGGTTACCAAACGGTTTAGGGTTAAAAAAAAGTGATATGTTGTTATGAAATGCCAGCACGTAACCATGGATGTGTGCGTGCAGCCGTGCATGCGTGCATGTGTGTGTGTCCATTTCAGAGGTCATATCATTTTTTTTAATTTGACATTTTCCTGTCTCATCTTATTTTGTGATGAGAATTTGTCAATGACTTTGATCAGGGCATTCTGTCTTTCCTGAACCTAAACACTAAATCGAAGCATGCCCACAGTGTGTGTGTCATCCACAATTCAACATTTAACAACGACGCAAAATCTTCTCATAACAAGTCCATGAATTTCAGCACACCATGGGTCAAGATAAAAGTCATCCTCTCCCTGACAGTGACATTGGATCTGATAAAAGCATCCCCTCTGAAGGGAATGCAGATCGCTTGCACCACCACAGATAATACTTGGGCTGATCAATATGTCAAAGCGCTGGCCTTGGCTTTAATGATCAGCCTGTGTTAGTGTATTAGCTTGATGCATTATGAATCCAATAGGCTTTGTCCATGGCTGGTACGCTATAGTATGGGATTGCTCCACCATTAATGAAAGTGACATAATTGAGATCAAGCCGAGTATTCAGTTGTAATTTTCCGGCACACAAAAGAAATAAATAAAAAATCTGATTATTATTTTTATTTTTTATGTTTTTCTGTCCTTCATAAGCTAGTTCTAAATGACTTCTCTCCCATATGCGTCATTCTAGTCCGACCGTCGGGCTGTGCTCTCTAATTAAATGGGGCGAAACGGCCTTGTGTTGCACTTTCATGTGTTTCAATTTTGTCAGCAAGTTTCCCCCACCCCCCTCCCAAACGTGCCCATCTGAATTTCAAATGATAAATGAAAATCGTACTCTTAGCGAAGTAATTGCATTAAAGGTCCACATTATGGAAATAAAGACAAAAAGCCTACACTCCGTAACTCAATTGTCTGCGTTTGTGTTTCTCATTGGAACCGTGGAGGATAAGCGCATATTGAATTGAGCTAATATTTGAGTGCTTGTTCTTCTCTGTGAAAACCACATTATCCGGTGCATGAATGAAATATTTGCATCGAGCCGTTCCTGTAAAAATGTCCTCCTAGTGTCTTATACTTCACTTAGACCCGCATGAATTAGATAATATATTTGGAAGTAATTTCCGGCATAACTAAATGTCTGTCCCCCTCTGGACTGTCGGTCCCCTCTGGACTGTCTGTCCCCTCTGGACTGTCTGTCCCCTCTGTCCCCTCTGGACTGCCATGAATGAGGCTGGAGGAATTAAGTTGTCTTTGAGATGGAGGCCGACCGATGCCAGAGTTTTGCGTACGATGCTTACTGGAGCCCATTTAGACCCATTTAGACCTGAGGTCGCTTCTAAAAACATGGCTTCTAAATCCTAAAAGTTTTCTGAAAAACCTATGTTTCTATGTCAGTGGTGCGTGCTCAACCTTTTTTCATGTCAAGGACCCCCAGAATAATCTGTATTTTGACCACAGTCTGAAAATATGTTGTTCCATGCAGGGACGCCCATGGAAACAACGTTTTAAGTTAAAAACGTTCGCTCTGACAGAATATACTTTCAAAGATTTGCGCCACATATTCACAATTTTTTTAAATAGCAGACCTACAAGCATTCGTGGTCTGGAAAGGGCAGTTGTTTTACAGACGGGTAAAAGGGCTATCCCCATATTGTGATGGGGGTTACATACCACCGAATGTCCATGTTTTGATTGATATTCAGTATAAAAAGTGCAACCGTCTTACGTCGATTTAAAAAAACTATTAAAATTAATGAATTTTGGTATTCAGACAGCCAGCAAATAAGCAATGGGTAGAACGCTTCCAGAAAAAAGTTAGTCTCTGTGACACATCAAGGGGCCACAATCTGCATTCATAGATGTTCCTAGAAGCTTTGTTATTGGTCGATTTGCCTGTCTGCTTCCTGATTGGTTAGTCATTGCGACTGGGCTTTTTTTTGACCAATGCCAAAGCTTATAGGAACATCTTTGAATGTGACCGTGCTTTAAAACATCAGCCTAATCGACTGCAATGTTTGCCAAAACCACAACTAAAAGCCACAACTAAACCACAACTAAAGTAAAAATTATGGCCGTTATATGGGCCAAACCGACATATCGGTCGGGGCTTGTATTCCTATACTCTCTGAAAAGGACGTGCAGAGAGTGTTAGAGGGGCAGGGGCTGAAATCCCGTAAAAGGGCACTTTTGGATAAAAATTGCTAAAATAGCAGATCTACAAGCTCTCAATGCGTCACGCTGAGAGCATTGAGAGCTTGTAGATCAGCTATTTTCGGGGCGCAACCCAGAACTCTTTAGCTAGTGGAGATGCGGTGTGTACGACATGGATTTCTAAACAAATTTGTTCAACACAAAATGCTGCGTTCCAAGTTCAGGAGTCTTCGTAAAAAAAGCAATTCTCCCGAATGCTGCCTATATATAGCGGCATGGCATGGAAAGGAGTGGCATTTGCATTACTTTCACCATAGTAAATGTTGCATTCGTGGTCTGGAGAGGGCAGTTATTGTTTTACAGACGGGTAAAAGGGCAGCGGCTGAAGCCCCCCTTTGATGTCTATGTGTGCACGTCCCCATGCTCTCTGACAAGACGGATCGGAGGTCCAGGTGCACGTGTGAATAATGTTTATAAGCCCCCTCCCGTCCGCTGCAGGAGGTTCTTTTCTCGTGTTGTGCTGACAGCTTGAGCCTGCAGGGCGTGTATGGATCCGAGCCTAGGGAGATGGCTGCATGCAGGATCATTATTCCGATGGACACACGGCCCTGTGGTTATAAATAGGCTCACTATTGGTCGCTTGGGCGGCACACTCTTTGTTTTTTAGACCGTCCCTATTTGTCTTATTGATCTGAATTTGTGTGGCCACGAATGGTAGGAGGGAGGGAGGGAGGGAGGGGCCGGGGATGGGGGTGGAATTCTTGTGCTTGTCCTGTCTGCCCCGCTTGCTATCTGGTTTAATGCTGGAGCCCATGTGGGGCAGGGTTAATCAATGGCTCAAATCTATTGTTCAAAAAGAGCTGGTAAATTATGTCAAATTAGCCTCAGATTGGCTGGTTATAAAAGCAGCCATTATCCCCCTTTTTAATTTCAAGGACCCTCAATTTATTCCACGTTAGAAGCCACAGACCCAGACTGTATACCAGATTGTATATGGATCTCTGGGACCGCAGTCTATACGGTAAAGTGTTCCGTGTTAATGTCACTTTGAGGGTCTACCAATGGGACCAAAATGGACCCTGCACACTCTCTGAGTGACAGACCCGTAAGGGTCCATTTGGTCCCTAACGATCAACGATTTAGCCGATGACCCCCTACTGGAACCTCCCCGCGGGCCCCTGGGGGCTCACCACATTGAGGACCAGTTGTTATAAAATAACCCACTCCAGTGATTCTAAAATGATTAACATTCCGCAATAAAAAATACATTCATCTCAGAAATGCGAGAATCAATAGTGATTCTTTTTTCTTATTATTATTATTTTTTACGATGCTATATAGCCTTCCTGGCCCTCTCAGCCGGTGTCTGTAGGAGTCTCAGCGAGGCCTGGGACCACAGATGTGCACTGCAGGGCTCTGTGCCTTTTACAACAGCATCAGCAACTTTGCCCACCACCCTAGCATATGTGAGGAGGACTCAGCCTGGAACGCAGCCATGAGGAAGAAAGTGAAAGAGGAAGCTTTGCTGACCCTAGGCAAAAAATCAAATGGAGGGAGGTGAGGGAAAGCAGAGAGAGAGAGAGAGAGAGAGAGAGAGTAAAGGGGGATGGGGGTACGCAGCTAAGAGAATTAAAATGTCCGTATAACTTTAATGGCCGCACCGTGTATTGACATGGCTACCATTATACAGTCACCACCTATACAATATACACGGGCGCAAATATACACAGGCGCTCGTGCACACAGACACACACACACGCACATACGCACGCACACATGCACGCAGTAGCGACAATTAAAGAGAAAAATCAACAAACCCCGTATCATTATTTAGCAGGAAAAGCAATGCTTCAACCGTATACTTCACCCGGACCGGCCATGCAGCCTCTTTCACACGATCAATAAACAAATGAATCAGTTCATGAATAAATCAAAGCTTTGCTGGCTGCCCAGAGAACACTGACCTACATGTACTGTACACACCGCACTGTTCTCTGGAGAGACACACTCTCATTGGCTCACACGGCTTTCAAATGCTTCCTGCCTTCATAGTCTGGGCATTAAAAATCTGAAAATTACTTGGAAATCTAACAATGTCCTGCCACCCATCAACTGTTCAGGCCATGGCCTGAAAATCAAGTAGTGCTGATCAGAGCACGACTTCAAGAGAAGCTTGGCCGGTGAAATTCTGGATGTCAACTTTGTGACATTTCAAATCCGGATGTCTTAATGGCCAACCAACCAACCACACACACCCACTGACTCCATCCAGAAGGCAATTTGTGCATGGTTCAAATAACAGCGAGATGATATAAGGCAGTAAATAACAGATGCAACAACAAGATATTGTATGTACACAATAGGGTTCATGTGGTGAGGTGGCACATGTTGAATAACAATAGTATTGTGCCGCCCTCGTTACGTAGAGAGGATAATTTGGTGGTGAGCATAAACACCTTCCTTCCATCAAAACTCTGGAGACCGTTCTCTCTTTAGACAGCAGGTTTATTGACAGTCAGAAGTGTAAAACTGAAAACAGACAAAAAGCATAGTCAAACTATGCTTACTGTAAAGTGCAAATATATTGCATGTATAAATTGTAAACTACATATATAAATTGCATGTCATTGAATTACTAATGTAACAATTAAATATGCATTGCATATTACACAACTTCAACAAATGTAATTAGTAGGCCTAATTACTTTAAAGGCTACTGAAGTCTGCACTCTAATGCCGAATTAAAGTACAAATCACAAATGTCACATTGACATAAACACTGATGCACTGTTGCATAACACCATGCATAATAGAGAAGCAATAAGACAAACTTAGGTAGGTATACTGTGAGACATGTGAGTAGGACTAGACAGAGAATCACTTGACAGGCATTCTCACGTCAAACTTGACAAAACGTACTTCCATACAGAAAATAATGAACTGCAAAGATTAATCAGGTGAAAAGGTTACATACCAACGATGCTACGACTGGGAGAACATTAGAGCAGATGTTTGCAGATACAATATACAGAAGCTCTGGTCTGCATGTGTCATGAATAGTTTGCAATGAAAATCTAATGCACTTCCTGAAAGGTCACATGATGTGTGTCACATGACAAAACTGAAAGCCTACTTCCTGTATTTCTTAAAGAGACACTACTTGCCATAGGAAACAATTAATTAGCTTATTTTCAAAATAAAACCCAAAACATGAAATAAACAACCGTAACAGAACAAGTATTGTCCCCTCAGGGATATTCATCTTCACAGTCTGTTCTGAACAGAAGAAGAAAAACACAACCATATAGCCCAAAACAACATATAGCACATAAACATAACACCAAAATAATACATGAAAGACACGTGGAATGAGAAATACAGGCATTTTATTTTGAAGTTTCACTCTGAAAATGGAAGCAAGCACGGTCAGGAACCTGGACGAATTAGTGACGTCTCGATTGGGGCCAGATCAAGTCAAACCAAGACTAGTTAGATCTGTCCCAGAATTTCACCTGACTTCAACCAACATAAATTCTTCCCACTAAGATGGACGTCCCCGGATGAATCACAGAGAGTCTGATCGAGATCAACTTAAGTCATATCATAACTAGTCAGATCCGGCCCAGAATAAGCTATATTATTTATTGAGTTGAAATGACATAAAGATCACCCCCATGATGGGCTGTGATCTGGCCTAGTGCTGAACGTCACCCTTGAAATTCAAAAGGTTGAGAGATACACTGCACTATAGGACTTTTCTTTGTCCTCGGCATTGAACCCATCCTCAGCATTATGAGCAGCGGGCAGCTGTTGAGCAGCACCTGGGGAGCAGTTGTTAGGGGTTCAGTTAGTGGGCTGCCTGCCGGGAGGGATATGCGGGGCCCAGCTGGGGTCGAATGGAACCTTAATTAATTCCAGTGGTGGGGGAAAAAGTACTCAAATGTTTTACTTAGGTAGTATCAATACTGAAATATAGAAATACTCTGTTAGAAGTAAAAGTCCAGAATAAAACATTTGACTTGAGTGAAAGTACATGTATTGCATAACAATGTGCTTCAAAAGTAAAAGTACTCATGATGCAGAATGTCTCATTTCAAGTTTAAAAAATGTCTACAAATATTTTGAAAATAGCAGATGTACAAGCTCACAATGTGTCGCATAATGGCTGAAATGTAGTGCTGAAGTGGTTACTGTATGTTTTGTAATAATAATAATACAAATCTACCAAGTGCTAGCTAAAGCTTTCAAATAAATGTAGTGCAGTAAAAGTACAATATTTGCCTCTGACATATAGTGGAGTAAAAATACTGAAAACTGGAAATAATCAAGTAAAGTGCAAATAAGTCAAAATTAAGTACTTATGTACAGTTCTTATCGTTAAGTAAAGGTACATTAGTTACTTTCCACCACTTTGTACAGTACTGCATGCATGATACTGGTTCTCAATGGTCCGGAAACCCACAGGATTCGTTGAGAGGGATTCCAAGCAAACTATCGAACTATCAAACTATCGAACACTTTTTCATCATCAGTTTATATCTATTTTATCCCATAGTTATTTGACAATAGCAATTTTCGAGAAACTAATGGACCCAAATATTGACACATCTTATGTCCCTATAGCACAAACTCTTTTCGGTTAAAGGCAGTCGGCAATGCCTGAGTTAATGTGATGGTTGTTATTCTGCCCATCAAAGTGCCTAAATAAAATGCAATGCTTTCACAAATTCCATGCAGAGAACTGCTCATTTGTTCTGCCATGGTATAGCACAAATGGAAAACAAAGCTCAGATGAGACCTCCTTGAACCTATCTAAAAAAGTATTTTGTTTTGTCTATCGAAAATGCTGCCAGTACCAATTTGTTTCATGTTTTATATTTAAATTCAACATTTTGAATCACTTGTCTCTGCCAAAAACCATCTGCGTTAAAGTGCCTGTTTGGATGGAAAACGTGTTCTTCAACTCACCAATCATCTCAATGTTAAGATGGTATTATGTCTACTAAAAATAAACACATTTTATCTCTTTTTTTGGTGCTGTCCTAGTGGAGATTAAATGACGCTTGATCGTAACAATCTATCTGCAAGTTATGCGGACCACAGTTTGTGGTGTGTGTGTGTGTGTGTGTGTGTGTGTGTGTGTGTGTGTGTGTGTGTGTGTGTGTGTGTGTGTGTGTGTGTGTGTGTGTGTGTGTGTGTGTGTGTGTGTGTGCGTGTGAGTGCGTGCGTGCGTGCGTGTGTGCGTGCGACGCTTGAGTTTATTCTGGATTCCACTTTCTTTGTTTATGCATTTGTTTCGATGTTCAAGGTTCAAGTGCTCTTCAGAGTCACTCATATGCCTGGTTGTCTGGGGGGGAAATGAAGCTATAGCAATCTACTGCCAGCGGGCTCTGGCAGTAGTGGCTCTCAATCTTCACATGTCTCAGTGATTTCAATCTAAAACTCATTCAAACGGCCCTCATTACGACAGACATCAAAGGTTTGTTGAAGTGCGTCCTTAAGATGAACTGCTTTTGGTGACTGGAGCATGACACAAAAACGTGGTGTCCCCAAGCTGGAACTTGATCCTGCACACAGCAAGGAGCTGCATGCATACAGTATGAAATGTTAAATCAATCCCACCAATTAATCCTCTCGCGTCTGCAGCTCTGTCGGGATGGTCTTCGTCTGAAACATATTCCAGCACCCACATTAGGCATTTGGAATGAGCAAAGCCACAACAATTAAACAATGCCGCATATCCTTCGACTGTGTACAGCAGGTTTCCATAAAGGTCCATTATGTATTTGGCATTTGATCCACGGACCACCATTTTGATGACATTTAGCCTCGCAGGCCCAAAACTGAAGAATATTTTGTCCACAATTCAATGCTGTTGGCAAACATTGATCAGTAAATTAAGTAATACAGATGTTTAACAAAAATGTACCTGTAACTATATTGAGAGCGTAGAATGAAACCAAATGGACCTGCACGGATCCATTTGGTTTCATTTTATACACTCAAGAGTTAAAGATCTATAGGCTAAGGGTCCAATTGGTTATCAACTCTCCATCATTTAGCTGGGGACCACCTGGAACCCCTCCCCCAAGGACCACTGGTGGTCCCCGGACCACTGGTTGAAAACCACTGGTGTCTCACCATGGGTGGGCCTTAAAATGGAAACTTCTCTTCTCGTAAAACAGTCAACTAACATGTGCGCATCATACGCAATTACACATGCACGCACACGTGCACACAAAAACACACACAAACACACACACATGCACGCCGCACGCATGCACGCACTCACTCACTCACTCACTCACTCACTCACTCACTCACTCACTCACTCACTCACTTTATGCCTATGATGTCAATCCATCAATCAATCAAAAGGAACCAAAATGGAACCTGATTGGTTGCTTCTTGACCTATCGTAATAGCATCCTGATCCAATCAATCAAGTTTAAATTTGACAGGGTACAAGACAACTCATTTGCAGTTGTCTCGTACAAAAGAAAAAGAAAATAAGAAAAAAGAAAGGTTACACCAAACTTCGGCAAACTGATGGCATGAAAATACAGGCAGCCAGCTGTAAAATGCTTTGTGACCACGGCCAGTATGAAGCACTTGAAATGCTTTGTGACCACGGCCAGTATGAAGCACTTGAAATGCTTTGTGACCACGGCCAGTATGAAGCACTTGAAATGCTTTGTGACCACGGCCAGTATGAAGCACTTGAAATGCTTTGTGACCACGGCCAGTATGAAGCACTTGAAATTAGGATGCATGATATTTCAACTTTTCCTCACTGCCAGGAATAACTCACCAGGGGTTTGTGAAAGTGCTTTCACTGGCAGGGAGTGCAATTCATCTATCATCTAAGAAAGGCAGGCAGCACTAGTACAACAATAATAATAATAATAATAATAATAATAATAATAATAATAATAATAATAATAATAATAACAGGGTGCACGTAACACTGCCGTATGATAAAAATAAAAATATATATACATACAATTTTTGGAAAGAAATGTCACAGCCTTGGAAGCCAATGAGCGTGGGTGTAGTGGGGGTGACGCAGGAAGCGCCATCCCCCCACTTCTCTCATGCCTAAAATATTTTTTTTGGCAAAACTATGTTTTTTGACTTGTTATTTACTGCTATGGATACGATTAAGCATTGTAAACCCTGTTTCAAAATAGGCTATACACGTCTGCAAGTTTTAATAGTGTGTTTGCATGCCCTGCGTATGTGCATGTAAACGTGCGTGCATGTGCGCGCGTACATGTCTTATGGGGTGTCCCCCCACTAGAAAAGTACCACTATACAACACTGCCAATGAGATACACTAGAGTGTGTTGAGAATTTAGATACATATAGATGTTTGTGTTGCCTTTATTTTGTGTCTTATTTGTGGAGATGTAATTTGTGTGACTGCCAATTGCATGATTGATCATTTGTCTGAATACACGCCTGTTTGTGTATCTGCTGTAATTATTTTAGTAGGCTATCAATGCTTCCATTTGCTGCCTGCCCGGTCATCTTGTTGTGCTTATGTAATCAGATAGCCTAGAGAAAAAGACCCAGAATCATGACAAATCTCCACAAATATAGTCTATGTTTGTAAAAGGCCTTTGAGTTCTGCAAGTACACTATGAATCATGATCTTCTGCTGCTGCGGTAAATATAACAAAACAATTTCGGGAAATTGTGAAGTCGACTTTCGCAAAAAATAACTTTCACGGCATGCACAGGAAATGTGATGATGATCTAAGCCGATTGCATCTTTGGACAGATACAGAATGTGGACAAACTCAATCAATGAATGAGTCTCCGAGGGAGACTAATTTTAGGGGGGCACCCAAATGTCTGTCCCACCGAACATGCAATATGTACAGTATAGCATGGCAGGCTTATATTTTAACAATATTTGAAGCACTACGTTTCTAACTAACTACAACTGTCGCACCACACCAAACCAACACCATTTCAGCATCCAAAAAGCTGACAAGCTTGAATAATTCTCTGCCCTGATTTGCCTACATAAACATCCCTCACTCCAAGTGAGGGATTCTTTACCCATAGTGGCTGGATAGGGCTATATATTTCCATGACTGCAGCACTATAGAAAATAAGCAGATAAATAGCTATTATCTCCTTTTTGGCTGAACTTTTGTCATCTACTGTACCGCCTACTCACCTCCACCCGATCTAGAGAACACATTACACCAGTCCTACAAAAAATAAAAAAATAAAACGCAAATCCTGGGGTGACAGGGCCTTCTCTGTGGCCGCCCCCACCCTCTGGAATGCTACTGTACCTTCCCCCACCCTCTGGAATCCTACCTTCAAATCTGCACTGAAAACCCACATGTTCCGAATTGCATTTCCAAGCTGATGTGTTTTAAACTTATGTGCTTTGCTTTATTGGTTTTATTCTTTTAATAGTTTTTATTTTTGTGTCCCCCCCCCCCCCTGACCCCCACACATGTAAAGCGTCTTTGAGTGTCATGAAAAGCTATATAAGTCCCATATAATAATAATATCTATCTATTATTATTACCTTTCGTAGAGGAACTGGAGAACTGTCCTGTGCAGGTGTTGATATTAGCGTTCCAATGCATCGCCGGGGCGAGGCAGACATACAGAATATTCAGCTGACCTTTAAGGCTGAATTGACTTATTTGGAGTCTGCCATATAATTTAACCTTAAACGCACTACAGGAATTTATTGTGCAGTCTCAGCAGTCAATATATTCTAGTTGGAACTGGGAAGAATATCATGCACCCCCTGGAAATATACTTCCCTATCAGTGTTTCTTTATATGGAAAATAAATGTGTCTATTATGATCATGGTATTTTGTTCTGTAAGATCTTGACAAAATTAGTTTTAGTCATAGTCTCTTGAATAGTTTTCATATAGTCTTAGTCACATTTTAGTCACCCGGAATGTCTTTTTTTTTAGTCGACTAAATGTTATAAGATTTTAGTCGTCGAAATCTACAGTTGATTTAGTCGACTAAATTGTATTTTGGCGGGCCTTGATGCCGTCGTAATGACAGTTTTTACACTTGCTGAAAATGGCCAATCTACAAGCTCACAACGCGTCACACTGACGCGTTGTGAGCTTGTAGATCGGCTATTTTCAGCTTGCAACCAATTGTAAAATGATACTGGATCTCTTGTCCACTAGTCCCTTCTTAACATTTTAGTCTATTTGTTGACACAATTGTAAGTATATTTAGTCTTAGTTTTAGTCACCGTAGCTTAGTTTTCATATAGTTAGTTTTCATCAGTGAAAAAAGGTATAGTCGACAAAAAAAATTGTCTTAGTTTTAGTCGACGAAATCAACCCTGGTTCGAATGGCTATTGTGACCACGCTCGCATGAATGCAGGCATGCAGGCACGCACGCAGGCATGCACGCACGCACGCAAACATGCAGCCACGCACACATGTGGCACGCACTTCCACAAATACACCCCATTTCTCCGGGACAAACAAAATGGATGCGTGCCCTTTGGGAGTCCAGACAAATGAATAGTGTTGACAGAGCAATTAGCATTTTAAAGACAAGATAACCTTTGCTCAATACATCACTTTTATTACTGTGGAGCCAAACATTCTCACCTGGTTTGTGAGTGAGTGTGTGTGTGCATGTGCCTGCACGTGTGCTTGTGCATGTATCTGTATCTGTGTGTGTGTGTGTGTGTGTGTGTGTGTGTGTGTGTGTGTGTGTGTGTGTGTGTGTGTGTGTGTGTGTGTGTGTGTGTGTGTGTGTGTGTGTGTGTGTGTGAATGCATGCGTGTGCGCGTGTGTACGCGTGCATGCACTCTCATGTAATATTGCTTAAGTCAATTTTCCCACTGTCAATTTAATGTAACTCAGAGACTGTCCAATTTGCACCAGTCACGCCACAAAATGAGTGACTGTCGTAAACGATACAGAGACACCTCCCCGACAATATCTCAGAGACACTTTGTTTATTTTTGGACCACAATGCTTTTTAGATTTTTTTGATTTGATATTTTAAGATATTGTTGTTCTTCATAGTGAAATTACTTCCACAAAACCAGGGGATGAGCGAGTGACATCAGGACTTCGGTACTCTATTGCAGTGGTTCCCCCAAATTGATACTAATTATCCCTGCGGACCCCCATTTGAAGAGATATGAGTATACAAATGGAACCAAATGGACCCGTTGGTTCCATTTGTACACTCTCAGAGTTACAGACCCATTAGGGTCCATTTGGTTCCTATAACTATCATTTAGCTGGGGACCCCATGGAACTCCCTCAAGAACCCCTAGGGGTCCCCAGACCCCACTATGGGAACCACTGCTCTATTGTACATGTGTGTACAATAGATACGTTGCTGCGCGGCGCCGCCTGAAAATAGAACTGTGTTCTATCGGCGCGCCGGGCGGCGCGGCGCGGCGCGGCTCCGCGCGGCGGACGGAGCCGGTGTGCGTTAGGTTCATTGAAAATAATGGAGGCGGCTGTGCGCCGCGCGGGGGACGCAGACGGTGTGTGTCGGGCTTGAGTTCTATCGGCGCGCCGGGCGGCGCGGCGCGGCTCCGCGCGGCGGACGGAGCCGGTGTGCGTTAGGTTCATTGAAAATAATGGAGGCGGCTGTGCGCGCCGCGCGGCGCCGCGCGGGGGACGCAGACGGTGTGTGTCGGGCTTGAGTTCTATCGGCGCGCCGGGCGGCGCGGCGCGGCGCGGCTCCGCGCGGCGGACGGAGCCGGTGTGCGTTAGGTTCATTGAAAATAATGGAGGCGGCTGTGCGCGCGGCGCGGCGCCGCGCGGGGGACGCAGCCGGTGTGTGTCGGGCTTCACAGAGACTAAAGCCCGACACACACCGGTGTGTGTGTGAGAATATGTTGCGATAGAACACAGTTCTATTTTCCAGGCGGCAGCAACGCGCCGCGCCGCACATGGTCGCAGACGGTGTGTGGTGGGCTTAAATCGTTTTTGGAGCGTTTTACCAAGGTCATTAAAATGTTTGACATGTTATTGCTTATAACTTTGATTTGACTTGGACTTGACTCAGTCTCGGACCAAGGGACTCAGGACTCTTCCCACACTGACTCCCACTCGAGTCACTACAATGTCATGAAATTATTTTATTATACCCATATTATTATGAGGAGCCCGAGCTGTCTGGCGCTTATAGTTTATAGTCTGCCTGCTCTCACAGTGTTTTCTGTATACCTAACTCTGGTCTCGACTCTGTCTTTCCTCACTTCGGTCTCGGTCCCCCTCGGACTTGGTCAGGACTTGGACGCGCTTTAGGTGGACTCGACTACATCACTATAGGTAATACATGATACTGTAACAATATGCATGTTTTTTGCATGTGCCATTATGCGTGTTTGTGTTTCGTGTGGAACAGGTGCAGTGAGACAGAGAGTTGTGCACCGTGACCTGCACATCACATCTCTGACAGCCTCCTGGACACAAATATCTCCTTTTCTTCCCAACACACACACGTACGCACGCACGCACGCATGCAATTACATTTGCACACGTTTTCTTTTCCACAGCCATATTCTGCAGTCCTGTTATGTTATGTCACCAGCATAATGGTTTTGCAGTGCCAGCCTCGTGTCCTCGACAAGACGAGAGGGCAGTGTTGATTTCGTCGACTAATACTATGAGGAAAAATGATTGTCGACTAGCTTCTTTTCACTGACGGAAACTAAATGGAAACTAAATGAAAACCTATGACGACTAACATATTAGGAAGGGACTAGTGGACAAGACATCCAGTATAAGTAAAAGACACAAGTTATTTTAAACTTGCTTGCATGCTGGAAATAGCAGATCCTTTGCGGTTGATTTAGTCGACTAAAATGTATTTTGGCATGCCTTGATGCCGTCATGGCTTTTTTTCCAATGACTGAAAATAGCCGATCTACAAGCTCACAACGCGTCGCAGCGCGGCACGTTGTTTTTAGTCGACTAAATCAAGCGTAAATTTAGTTGACTAAAACTAGACTATCACTAAAACATTCCAGGTGACTAAAATGTGACTAAAACTAAATGAAAACTATTCAAAAGACTATTATGACTAAAACTAAAATCAAAATCTGCTGTCAAAATCAACACTGCGAGAGTGCATCAAAGTGCTTGCAAGGGGTGCATGGCTTCTCCTTGGAGTTATCATAAATTGCTCACATTTTGGATTAGTTTTGCCTTTCACTCAGACTGATCAATCGGGTAAATGGTATATTTATTGCGCTACACGGACGAAATGGGTCCTATAATCACTATGTATCGCACTGCATTAATCTAGGGATGTGCTGATGTATTATTTCAATTTTTGGATATTAGTTTAGTAGGGGCCCGGAGATTTATATATTATGCTCAGCACCGCTGCCAATGAACTCATTACGGAGTGAGTAGAAAAAGTTTTGTTTGCAAGATGAGAATTCTGTATATTCAATGCATTGCCACAACCGTTGCAACAAATGGGTGATCAGTTGGGGTCAAATCTGACCGCCAAATCCCCAAATCGAAGATCCTGACTTCGCGGATGACCCTGCAGGAGAAAACGGACAGCCTGCCCTTAACAGTAAACACGTATGCTGAACAAACAGGCTTGAGCATCAATGCATCTAAAACACAAGTGATGTGAATTAATAGATCTTATTACATGGCTTGGTTGAGTGCTTGATTCTGATTGGTCAATCGCTGAATTCAGCGATGAGTTATGTGTTGATAATGACCGCTCCGCTCTATAACAGACCTCTGCCTAATCAAACCCTCTGAGCTCCAGCTGCGCGGCTGTGCCCCGCTTGATTTACTGCTGTTTGCAACATGACAGCCGTGTAAACACACACACAGTTAATGGCAGGGTGGTAGCTAGCTGCACTTTGCGATTGACAGCCCGTACATCCAAACAGAAATGTCCTATATATTTGTATTAACCCATTTTGGACTGACCGATTCTAAAAACGTTCTAAAAATTCTAAATACTGACCTAAGTTTTCTGAAAAACGTCAAATATGGAAATATTTGGATCAGTACCATTGTTTTCTAACAGTATGGGCATGCTCTGCCGACTGATCACACCTGTGTGAACCAAGTGGCGCAACTCCCCTCTCTAAAAGCTGAATAACTCATAATCTACGGAGCTCTCCATGGTTTGGTCCATTAGCGCGATTTTCGGAGGTTTTTGCTGATAATCCGGTGGTCTAGATGGAAACATTGGCGCTTTCTAGAGCAAGGATGGCTATATTTTAGGTCGCTAGCATTGACGCTAATTATGTAGCAACAACGTCCACACACGGGTGCGTGCGCACACCAGTGGTGCACGCGCACATGCACGGCACTACACACACGGGTGCGGGTGCACACCATTGGTGCACGCGCACGCATGCGCACACCACTCGTGCTCATTGACGTACCTACGTACACACGTACACAGGTACATGGACATTGCGAGCTGGTTGTAGAAGTGGTTGCACCACTTAAAAACCCGGCAGGATTAAGGTTGGCGAACATGCGTTAATATTAGGACCGTGCTGCGACATGCTTGCGGTTATAGGGGAGGGTATGAGGAGGCTCAACATTTTCCGTAGGCTCAGTAGACCTGACTAGACCGATAAGATCGGTTAACGTGTCATCAACGCCAAACGCAGCCAGTAGGCTCCAGACGAGCCGATCGGCTGGATAAGATCGGCGTAATAAGTAACCTACTGGGAATTATCGGTTGATTTTCGGTCGAAACGGCTGCATGGGGACAAGTACACCCCCTGGACATGACGCTCTAGTATGTCGCAGGGACTTACCCCTAATCCAACCCTTGATGCTGAGTGTCAAGCAGGGAGGCACTGGGTCCCATTCCCGGCCAAAGTCCCGGAGTCTTTGGCCGGGGATTGAAACCGCGACCTCCCAGTCTCAGGGCGGACCTTCTAACCACAAGGCCACTGAGCTGGTGGTAGAGTCTGGAGAGTGAGAATATGTTGCTATATTTGATTTCAGTGGAGTGAAAAGGGTGTTTGTTTTGTTTGTTTGTTTTTTCTGTTGGAGGTGTGACTCTGCTTTGGTCTCCATTTCAATCTCTCTCTTTATCTGTCTTTTTTCCCCCGCCTCATAGTATGTTTAAATAGAACAGTGCTTTGAGACATGTGAACTCACTCATTTTAAAGTGCCCTCTCTCAACCTTGGGACAGCATTAAGGGCTGAGAGTCTCATTGTTTTTGTATAGTGGGGATATTGATTTTAGTCAGCACTCCGGGCGATTGTTTGATTTACTTTTGAAAAAGCTCTGAATGTTTTGCCTCTATACCATCATGCGCCATTTGTGGAGCATTTTGTGCATAATTGTATTGAATCGATCTGAGATTGAGTTGCCTATTTTATCAAGTCATTTCACAGCTGCTTCCGTTTCTGTACCCCCCGAGGGGGCCCCGCGAGAGCAGAATTTTCTCCCGCTCACATGTAAACAAGAACTGAAGAAAATTATCTGGGTTTTGGCTAAAGTTCAAAATGTTTTTTTTTAAATTAACAGTTGTTATAGCGTATCACAGGGTTGCATATACTATCTCT
Source organism: Protomyctophum bolini (assembly GCF_963924005.1). Lineage (NCBI taxonomy): Eukaryota > Metazoa > Chordata > Actinopteri > Myctophiformes > Myctophidae > Protomyctophum > Protomyctophum bolini. The sequence continues at coordinate 29,059,439 of NC_137862.1, read as the reverse complement.
CAAAGTGGAATTGAAAATCTGTAAACTGCACGGAAAGCTTCATTTATCGTCCGTTACACCACGGTGTCGTGCACCGAAAATAGCCGATCTATAGGCTACACCGCTGCTTCTGCGGCACGTTGTGGCAGAGTGTCTATTTTCGGCGTGCACCGCTGTGCGAGTCGGGGCATAAATTAGGCAGGTATAAGTAGCTCGGCTGAACTCTCCACCGACACCTGATGAGATTAAAATGCGGTGCATCCAAATTGTTTACAATCCACGACTTGTCGTCGACATAAAGCATGTACTTTAACTGGATTTGTGGCTTGTTTTCGATCATAGCCCTCCTCCAGTCATTTGATAGAGTGGTACTTCACTGCCAATGGACCAGCGCTTTACTCTATGTCTGCCTCCGTGCCTCCGCACAGAAGCACATAACCACCCGGACATGAATGTCATAAACCTATTTGTGTTATTTCTCTCTCTCTCTCTCTCTCTCTCTCTCTCTTAAAGTGAAAGTGCAATGAAATGGTAAGTATAAATACTGTCAGAATAAATCCTGGCTCTGTAAAGATGTCCTGTTTTTTGTGTGTTTAATTTCACACATATTTGCACAGGGAAATTACATTTTACTTATCTTTCATAGCCGAAGAAGAACGGCAGGTACATACCAGTGTTTCTGCATTATTTCTCCTTTTGGATATCGAAAGACGAACATGACCCCGAGCCCCCCCCCCCTTCTCTACGCGTTGACATCTCACAAACACGACACGCTGGCAATCACATGAAGCATTATCTCTCTTTTTCTGACACCCAAATCACTTTGCTTATTTCCTTGGTTCAAATATCAGGAAATAATTGACATCACGGAGCAACTCCACTTAGTGTTTTCTCAAGGCTGAAGGAACTTTTTCAAACACAACCCCACACGCACACGCACGCACACACACACACACACACACACACACACACACACACACACACACACACACACACACACACACACACACACACACACACACAGTAAGTTCAAATGATGGCCTTATTGCAGGAACAACGTGGGAGGAAAAATCATTAGCAGTCAACATAGGTTGCATGGTTTTGTTAGCCTACTTTCATCCTATTTTAAGTCATAATCTGCATCAAAGTGGGTTGTGTTTTTTTCTTTTTCTCAACAGGATTCATTTTTTAATTGATTTAAAAAGTAACAGAATATGTATTTTTAATTACAAAGCTTGGTTGTTGAATAGGACGGCTTCACATGCAGAAGATGATAGTTAATACTTTTACTAATAGTGAGAATACTGAGAATTCACACTTTCTATCCATGAAATATTTACATGCGTCTCAGCCAGTGTTGATTTTGTCGACTAAAACTGAGATGAAAATTGTTCGTCAACTACCTTTTTCCACTGATGAAAACTAAATGGAAACTACATTAAACCTAAGCTACGATGACTAAAAACTAAGACTACTGTAAATATACTGACAATTTAAATATATTATATAGTCTAATAAAAACTAGACTAAAATGTTAGGAACGGACTAGTGGACAAGAGATCCAGTATAAGTAATTGTACAATTAGTTGCATGCTTTTTTAGACGAGTTTAGACGAGTAAAAAGCTAAGACATTCCAGGTGACAAAAATGTCACTAAAACTAAATAAAAACTATTCAAGAGACTATGACTATAACTAAAATCAAACACAACACTGGTCTCAGCCTGAAAATTAACTTTCAGCATAAGTAGCAACTTGTGTAGCTTGGATATTTTTCACTTAAGATAATAATCATCACTAAGCGGGCAGAGGAAGCATCACGGTGGATCTGGATACAAAGAGAGGTGGCAGAGCCGACCTACTGAAGGACTAAAGACATAGAGTTGGGTGGTGTTCAGCGGGGGTAGAGCCAGGACGCTGGATCTGCCGTTGAGCCCCTCTGAGGTGTCATGGGCTTAAATCAACGAAACACCAGTGAAGGGGGGTGCCCATTTGATAACCTGCTGAAGCCACCCAACTCCTGTCTAGTTGAGGTATGCGGTCAAGCCTAGTCTTGGCTCAGGGAGGAGGACGCCCCTGCCATGCAGAGTCCCGTCGGTGCCTTGAGGGAAGGAGAGACGGAGAGAGCGATGCCACTGGCCCACAGATGGCGCAGGAGCGAGTACCTGCAAAGGTGGGCCTGTTGCGATACCCTTATCGTATTTTGCATATATGAATTGAATTAATAATAATGAATTGCATTTTTATAGCGCTTTTCCAAGTGCTCAAAGCGCTTTACAATGGTTCATTCATTCATACATTGGGAGGTGAAGCGGCGAACAGTCGACGCCAGCGTCCTCACTTCCCACATTCACACACCGATGGTGGCAATCTCACACCGACCAACTCATTGGAGGCAATGTAGGGTTCAGTGTCTTGCCCAAGGACACTTCGACATGTGAACAGGAGGAGCCGGGATTCGAACCGCCGACCCAGGGATCATTGGACGACCTGCTCTACCTCCTGAGCCACAGCCTGGATGGATACAAGGAAGAAATCTATATGGATATATTGGGGACTCAATGGATAAACACTATTCCGAATGCTACTGGGAGTTTGGAATACATGTATTATTTTACACATATCTGCACGTAGTAGTCTATAGTGCTGTATGCCCTGCATGTCCAAGCAGGGATGGCCATTTGGAGACATTTCATGTGCGCAGAAATGCACTATTTTACCCATTAGAAAAATACAAATACACCAGTTTTTTTTTCCCATTATAAAATGTGCTATTTACAAGCATCGGCAAATTACAGTGGCATTGCCAATTGCAGTGTATGGGTGTACTGATGCTGTGTTTTTTAGTTCTAGGTTGTTTTGGGTGGAGGTCGCCTGTGGTTGCAGGGACTGCGCTTCAAAATTCTTTCTTTTATCGGATAATAGCTGTTTAATAGTGTTTGTCGGTTATTCATTTCTTAAGGGATAACGGTTATGGGTTGACCATAGTTCAAAGTTATATTCCGAATTGATGCTTTGGTCATGTAAACAATTGAGGAATAGGAATACTTGTATTCAGGTTCCATGTAAACAGTTGGGTATGAATCTCTGTTCTGAATACATTCTGTGCATGTACTGTAACTGAGGCCAGTGAAGTAAAGTGTTTAAAGGGCCTGCAGTAACATATCCCACCAACATGCCTTTTCAGTGCTTTATTGACCTTGACATGTGATACAATAAATAATCTAAACAAGCTAACAAAGACAAGGCTGCCAAGCTCCATTACTATACTCAATTATTATTGAACTGCTTGTTTTAGTGCAGTCTTAGAAATACAGACAATGAGATGATAACATTTGACACTGAGAAGTTAAAATCTAATATAATACCCTCACAAAAAAACATGCAGTAATCCTGGTCTCTAAACTGCCTCCCCCTGGCCAGCCGGGGCGCCTGATGGAGGGGAAAGGAACTGGTTGGAATAACGTGTTCCTTCCACGCGCTACGTCCAACCAGGGAACCCCCCCCTGTCAGGTGTAAAGGAGCAACTTGGACACTCAGGCATGAAGAAAGCATGAGTTCAAGTCCGTTGCTCTCCCCATGTCCCCCATATATGGGAACTAGGTTGGCGGAGGGTGTGTATAGAGCCCAGGATCACATTAGATAATTGACACAGGGGTGAAAAATGGGTTACAAAATCGTGGGATAAAAGCTCCATATATATATTAAACCCTAGTGGAGAGACATTTTGCACAAGCTACACACGCGCATGAACTTTCATTATTTATTCATAGGGTTTTGGAAGCAAACCTATTCGGCAACAACAAAACAGCCCATGCACATTTACATAGAAAAAATCTTCAGAGCAAAACGGTTGAGTTGTTCCTTCCATCATGATGCAACGCCGTGCGCTGTATACTGCACAGCTGTGACACGCCGCGTGTCATCACAAATGATGCAAACCACCGGTGCACACAATGCTCCGCAAGTGCATCGTGCAGGTCTCTGTCGAATGACAATTCCCCCTCCGAGACACAGAGTTGACATGCAGGCAACAGCTTAAAAAGCCTTTTGAGAAGTGACAAAGTGATCCACCGCATTAATCCGTTTAGACCTGAGAAACGCATCTGTGTCACCTTATAGCTTTTTAACCACATTAACCATTATTTTAAACCTTAGCCGATGAAAAATAGCAGGTAGCTCATAGCTCATAGCGCTACAAGCTTGTAGATCTGATTTGGTTGCCCTACTCGCATATTGGTTGTGCTCTCCCGATGCCAGCACCGCATTATCTCATCCGCTGTTTGCGAGGACTCACGCATGGGCGTGTGATATTATGCGGCAGAGCCACGGAGAAAATTGTTATTATGAGAGTCGGCTTGGCACTTTCTGGCACATTTTGTTAACCCCCCCCTTCGGCGTGTTGCCCTACTCGCAGTGCGTATTTCTCGTAGACGCAGAGGATTTAGAAGACATTTTGTAGAGTCTGCGGTCTCAAAGTCTTAATGGGTTAGCTGACTCCCAACGCCCTCGGTTCCTGTTGCTTGTTGGTCTCATGAAAAATGCAACGCTGGCAACATGTTGCATGTCGTCCCCAGAACCGGGCGTTCCTCCCACTGATCTCAGCGAGGGGGCGGTGAGCCGGGAACAGACGAGAAACGTTATGATGCAAACTCCTCGCTTATGCTCCGCCGACAAAGAAATGCCGATGTACAAGCTCAGGGCGCTTCGCTACCGCGACAAACCGTGAGCTTGTAGATCCAGTATGTACAACCCCCGTCATACGACAAAGTACAAATGGAGCTTTAACGTGGCAAATGCAATATTAATCGTTCAACGTTGTACCAGCTGTAGACTCAAACAACAATGTATAATGGATCAAATGTCTTTTGCTAAACAGTGCTCTCACAACCTTAACCTTGAGGGCGTTTGCGCTCCATCTCCCCTGCGCTCCCGAGCACTTCCCTAATTACACGTGCGTGTGTTGCCAGGAGGAAACCCGAAGATCAAACTGGTCCGCATGGGTCTTGATAATCACCTCGCCATTGGTGGAAAGTAACTAAGTACATTTACTTAAGTACAATTTTGACTTGATTATTTCCAATTTCCAATACTTTTACTTATATACTCCACTACATCTCGGATCCAAATATTGTACTTTTACTTCACTGTATACATTTAAAAAACTTGAAATGGGACATTCTGCATAACAAGTACATTCAACTTTTGGTACTTTGAGTACAATTTGATGCCAATATACTTACTCAAGTGCATTTTGAATTCTGGACTTTTTGACTTTCGCTGAGTATTTCTGCATTACAGTATTGATACTTTTACTTAAGTAAAACATTTGAATAGCCTACATTTTCCACCACTGCACCTTGCTACTGTAGGTGCGTGCCTGCGTTTGTTTGTGCGTTTGTGCATGTTTTCCAGTACGTGCATGCGCATGCGCGTATACAGCTTGCACAGCTGTATACGCGTACAAGTCTCCCACTTCCAAGCTTCCATCTCCTCTGCCTGGAGTCAGCGTGTATCTTCAAAGGGATGGGGAGAACTTGTTTTGAACTACAAGCAGGTCTGCATTCTCCCATCCTTTGTTATACTAATCATCCCATGGGCAGGCATACCGTCGATAACAAAGGATGGGAACAACACGCCGTTATCTTTGCGAGAAAACAGGAAAGTAGATATCCCCCATTGTGCATAATTTAGCACTAAAGGCTGCTCCCATTTCTATTCAACGCCATGTGAGGGGAGAGGGAATGAGGCTGTGCATTGTCAGGGAGTGGGGGGGGGGGGGGGCAGAGAGAGAGATACAGTAGAGAGAGTGATAGAGAAGAAAGAGCAAAGGAGAGAGAGAGAGAGAGAGAGAGAGAGAGAGAAATAGAAGAAATAGAGAATTATAGGGGGGGAGGAGAGGTGCTGTAAATTGCAGCACAACATACAGTGTACACTTAAATCTTAAGTGTACACTGACCAACTTTGCTCGTGTATTTTGAGTTCCTGAGCCAAAAACCTCAAGAACTAATTCAGAAACGTTAAATGGGAACGCAAACGAGTAATTGAAGATGCTGCAAATGTAACCACGGAACGGAACACAACACTGGAGTGTGGACATTTAGCACTGGTATGTTACCTCCAGTCATGTGATGGCTGGAGGAGGCTGCTAAGTTCACCCAAGGCACATGCTGCAACTTTCACCATACATGGGATACTTTTTGTTTGGGGAAGTGTGTACATGAGCGTGCGTGTTGGCGGTTGAGAGAGAATATGCATGCATGTGAGTGAGACTGTGCATGCACTGATGAAGATAGTCGATCTACAAGCGCAAAACGCAAAACGCAAAACGCAAAACGCAAAACGCAAAACGCAAAACGCAAAACGCACACAACGCGTCGCACTGCGACGCGTTGTGTGCTTATAGATCGATTATTTGAAGCAAATGTAAAATCAGTCATTACGACGGCATCAAGGCCCCCCAAAACACATTTTAGTAGACTAAATCAACTGTAGATTTGGTCGACTAAAGTCTTATGATATTTAATCGACTAGTCGTCTAGGACTCTAGGTAGTCGTCTAAACTAGACTAAACACTAAAACATTCCACGTGACCAAAATGTGACTAAAACTAAATGAAAGCGTTTCAAGAGACCATATGACTAAAACTAAATTAGAAATGTCCTGCCAAAGACAACACTGATATCCTGAACCAATCAAATAACCAATTATTAGTGGCGTGTAGATCTCTACCTCGCTCAAATATAGACTCTTTTAGCGAATAGGAGGGGTGGACGACAGCGCCGCTGCACGCTTGCGGTACGACAGGACAGTCTCATTGGGAAAAAAAAGTATGACTATTCAAGAGACACAACACTTTGTGTCTCTTGAATAGTCACATTTTAGTCACCTGGAATGTTTTAGTGTTAAGTCTAGTTTTAGTCGACTGTCACTGTCTTGGGTCATGGACCGTGGAGGTCAGCTCAGTAGCAGCTCTTTAATGAAACATGGGCTCTAGTCTACCGTACCTCTCACTTAAAGGAGGAGGGGTCTGTACACGGTTGAGTGTTGGCTAAAGTGCTGTTTGCTCCTAGCAGGCTTTCCTGTACACCAGTGGCTTTCAACCCTTTTCACATCCAGGTCCATTATTTATTCTGCATTTTGAGCCACATTTTGAACATAACATCTTCTTCTCTACGTTCGCTGATTGTGTAGACTTCTTGTAAATTAAGTAATGCAGATGTTCAACAATAATTTTATTCCTGAGAGCGTAAAATGAATTAATTTGACACCATCAAGAGTTAAAGATCATAGGGTCCATTTGGTTACCAACTCTCCATCATTTAGCTGGGGACCACCTGGAACCCCCTCCTCAAACAATTTCATGTCAAGGACCCCCAGAATGCATATGTATTGTATTTGGCTTATTGGCTAGGGTCCACCATTTCAAAAGAGTTTGTACCAGCTGGAACAATATATTTTGTATTTATTTATTTTGTATTTTATTTTATTTTTTAATAGCTGAAAAGTAGGAGGCAACATAGTCTTATGCACACCTGATAGGCTCTGAGACAGGTGTGCGTAGGCGAGGCTCAATGTATTCAAAAAATGCACAAAAAGTGCACAGAGGCCATACTTACTGAACACTTGTAAGGCAACGTTTTGGTCAAAGACCTAATAGCCTGAAACGTGAAATAGGTTGTGTTTAAACTGTTCCTTGTTTCACTGCAGGGGATCCCCTCCAGACCCCATGCTGGTGTCCCCGGAGCCCACTTTGACAACCTCCCTCCCCAGTCCCCACTCTCCTAAACCATATTGCTTCAGAGCTAATATCTTCATGGTGCAGTCAGTCACACAGTGTATCTTATGTTGTGATCCTGGCTGCACTGTATAGGTTGACCCGCCTTAGGTCAAGGTTAAAGGCATACTGTACATTGTCACATACGCATGAAATACAGCATAGTTAAGGACTCCCCATGAGGCCACATGCAGCAGCCTGCTGTCGCACCCACGCACGCACGCACGCACAAACACACATGGTATAGCTAGCTAGAGGCAGATATAGATACACCTCTGACCTCGCTCTGTATGACCTGTGGACGGACACACACACACACACACACACACACACACACACACACACACACACACACACACACACACACACACACACACACACAAACACACAGAACATCCAAGAAGTCTTCCTTTCGCAAATATTTATAAAATATGATACTGTACGACTACATAAACCGGCAACAACCGCTATAGATGGAAATGGATACGAAGAACAACTGTCTCCACACTTGACCTTGACGTTAAGTTAGATTCTGCTACAGAATGTACAGAACAGAGCACTGAATGCCGTATAATGTATTACCTTAATAAGCGTAATATTATTGTGTCCATTCAGGTGAATTCTCAGCGTGGCTGTCACTGAATAATGGATATTTCCCTGAGACGTACGTGTACGGCTTTATCATGCATACAAATGAAGCTTTCAGAGATATCAAAACCGTGTTTGTGTCGGGGTGTTTTATAAACAGAACCCGTGCACACACAGGTCAGAAAAGGTGAACTTATATCAGGGCTTAAAACCAAACTTTATACTTCTCCATTTCAAGAAAGCAGGCATGGATAGGCTACAGGTATACCGGCACAGGTTAGCGGAATGATTCACAGGATTTTCTTACAGAACACAAACTGGCGGGAACGCCTTTTGGTGTTTTAAGCATTATGTTACGTTATACAGCACACATGGAAGTACAAAAGAGAAGAGATGCGACCCGGCCCGGAGGAAGCCCGGGGGCCCCCCTCTGGAGCCAGGCCCGGAGGGAGGGCTCGTCAGCGAGCGACTGGTGGCCGGGCTTACCACGGAGCCAGGCCGGGAACAGCCCGAAAAAGCAAAGTCACTATATACGCTTGTGGGGAAGGAACTGGACCTGGTGCGGGAGGCTGAGCGCTACAGGTTAGACCTGGTGAGGCTCACCTCCTCGACACACAGTAAGGATTCTGGAATCAAACTCTTGGACAAGGGATACACCTTGTTCTTTTCTGAAGTTGCCCAGCGTGTGAGGGCTCAGGCGGAGTGGGGATACTCACAAACCCCCGGTTGAGTGCCAGTACGTTGGAGTTTACCCCGGTGGACAAGAGGGTCACTTCCCTCCGCCTTAGTGCGTACGTGCCGAACAAGAGTACAGAGTATATCTGGCCTTCATGGATACCCATACAAGGGGTCCTGAATGGGGTGGGATTCCATAGTCTTACTGGGGGACTTCAACACACACGTGGATTCCATAGTCTTACTGGGGGACTTCAACACACACGTGGGCAATGACAGAGATACTTGGGCTGGCGTGATTGGGAGGAACGGTCTCCCGGATCTGAACACGAGTGGTGGCTTGTTATTGGGCTGCTAGTCATGGATTGACCATAACAAACATCATGTTCAAGCATAAGGATGCTCATAAGTGTTTTGGACACTCGGGTGAAGAGAGGGGCTCGGGAGTAAGTAGGATTCGTTTCCGGTGGGGGTTGGCCTTCCCCAGGGATGCGCATTGTCACATATCCTGTTTGTGATTATCATGGACAGGATCTCGAGGAGAAGTCGCGGCGGAGAGGGTATTCGGCTCGGTGAGCTAAGGGTTGCGGAATGGAACCAAATGGACCCGTAAGGGGTCCATTTGGTGCCATGCATACACTCTCAGATACATGTTAAAAACGTTTGAGAACCACGTACTGCACGCTAAATGGAACAGAGCCTTAATGAATTAGTATCATTGGTAAGACCTGTGAAGGACGTATAGGGAAGCAGAATTAAGAAGAGTTATTCCGTGTGTATATAGCCCATAATTTTACAGCAATGTCGGATCAAAGACTATTATATTCATATACTATTTAATCATTTATTGCCAAACCAAACTAAACAGTTGATCTCGGTGTGCTCAAAAATATAACATATAACATAACATCATAACATCACAAACCAGAATAATGTGGAAGTAACGCTTTGCCACGGGGTCAAGCATTACACACTCTACAACCTAATGAGTTTGGATGAAGACCGGAGACCGGGCAATATGATATGAACCACTTGACCTGTGGTGTTTCGGACACCTCACTGAGTCTGACACAACCTTTTCTATCTCAATGGCTTGTACTTTTAGGGGATATAATTAAGTAGTCTTGTTGTGTTGCCAGAGACGCAAGACCGCAACCGCTCTATACCCCGCCGGATCATTTTCAGTGCTTCCTTCCAGGCTCCAGACTGTACGACAGGAGCATTAGAACATTGTGAGAGGCAACGGTCTGGCTCACGAGACTAGTCAGTGGAATGTATAGTATAGTGGGCATTCTGGGTAGAGAGAGAGCTAGAGGCTAGAGAGAGAGAGAGAGAGAGAGAGAGAGAGAGAGAGAGAGAGAGAGAGAGAGAGAGAGAGAGAGAGAGAGAGAGAGAGTTGTTTGTAGTGTGTAGTGTTGTCATGCACAGAAATAATTATGGTTGTGATGTTGCCTCTCTAATCCTGAATGAATATAGACAGATAGATATACTGTAGCTTTACATTTATAATATTGATGCAAATATGACCATTATGTTTCCATTTCGATTAAAGAGTTGAGCTCCATTCAAAGAAGCATAAACAATTTGGAGAAGAAAAAAGAAAAGAAAAAAAGGTTCCTGGTTGAAATTCCTATTTGGTGAAAATGTGCTTACCTCACTTTCAATTGAACTCTCAATGTCACGGCGCATTTCCATGTTGTAAATAGTGACAGGATTCTAATAAACAATCTGCCACGCTTCACCCCGTGTTAATAACCAACTTTCATCTGGTGTCAATCTTAATACAAAACTCCAATTATCCAAGTCTTTACTGGAGTGGAAAGAATTGGCTTCTCGCTGCCATCCTAGATGAGGAGAACAACAGCATGTGCATTCACTGCTGAGCACGGAGTCATTGACCACTTTGTATTCGGCCCACTAAAATTGGCTTATTTTGCCCTGGCAGCAGACGCCATTTCCATAAGCCAAACTAAAAATGCAAACTTAAATCCATTACGTTTAATAGAAAATACAGTCAAGTAATGTATACAGTAGAGTACCACGCATGGGCAACTGGCGGCTGCCACCTTCACTAAATGTGGCCCGCAGGATAATATCGCAATACACATGTATATATTATTGATTCCAGCTGTTACAATTCTGAACATGCATGCAAACATGACCCGCTTTAATTACTTTAATAGCTTAATGACTAGTATTAGCATTTTATTGTCTTTTTTTATGTCCAATGTATTTGCATTTAATTACAGGGCCCTGTTAGGTGAAAAGACGCGGCTTGGACTCCTCATGCATAGAAGGAAGCATGAGGTCAGTATGTTGCTCTCCCCAGGTTGGCAGAGGCAGTGTAGAGCCCATGGATCACATTTGACACTGGGTGAAAAAAAGGTTTGCAAAATCATGCGACAAAAATGTTTTTAATAATATTAATGGACATCTTTGGGTTGATGTGTGCTGATCATGGCTGACTCTCTGCAGTGGACCAGCACAACACACACACACACACACACACACACCGTCAGTGCAAATTCAGATTTAAGTTATAGTCATAATCTCTTAGTTTTCATTAGTTTTAGTCACATTTTAGTCAATGTTTTAGTGTTAGTCAAGTTTTTGTCGACTTAATATCATGATTTTAGACGATTAAATCTACAGTTGATTTAGTCGACTAAAATGTATTTTTGGCGGGCATTGATGACGTCGTAGTGACTGATTTTAGGCCTACACTTGCTGAAAATAGCCGATCTACAAGCTCATAACAAGTCGTGCTGCAACGCTTAAAATGGATCTCTTGTCCACTAGTCCCTTAAAAGGTTTAGTCTAGTTTTTATTTGTTGACAAAATTGTATTGTGTGTGTATATATATATATATATATATATATATATATATATATATATATATATATATTTTGTCTTAGTTTTAGTCACCCTATAGCTTCGTTTTCGTTTAGCTTCCATTTCGTTTTCGTCATTGAAAAAAGGTAAACATTTTTCATCATAGCATTATCGATGAAATCAACACTGACACACACCGTCCTCACATTGCTAATGTGCTGCTTCTAAAAGCAGATGTTTTCTATTATAAATAATGTACTATTGCCATAGTAAGTGATAATTGTAGTGTACAATTCACAAGAAAATTAAATTAATGCTGCTGGAAACTGGCATGGGATTGATGGTCATTATTTCCAGAGCCATACATATTTCATACTGTAGTAGTGTCATTTCAGCCACAGATACAATCAGAACCTATTTTTTTTAATTAGCATCATTGTGCTTGTAATGGAGTCTATTTCAGTGTGTGAATCGAGCAAGAATAGAAAGTTCCTATAATTGAATGCTGACAAGCTGCAGTCTGTTCTTGCACAAAGCAACGAACAACCCTGAAGGTAGATAATTAGATAGATAGAAAAAGGGTGAGAAAACACTATAGGCCTAAATGACCATATATACTGTAGGTGACGTAACATCCGACCTACACTGTGTGCGTAACCTGGCCCAGCCACCGTTGCTTTCTGGTAGTATTCTGATATTAACCTGCGGGCCGCATTAAGTGATGGTGGGGGCCGCATGTGGCCCAGGGTGCGCCAGTTGCCCATGTAGGCCTTAGAGGGCAACCACACTAATTAGACTTAAAGACTGCACTAGGTCTAGCCAACACAAATAAACATAGAGTGCAATCTGTCACAATAAAAAGGTCATGTACAGTAGTAGTTGGATGTACTATACTGGGCATCCACAGTAATTATGCATTCGTTATGCTTGTACTGTACTGTACAGTATATGAACAGCTAAACAAAAAGGAATAATAACATGAACATGCAGGCTTTCATTAGTTCTGTGACCCTGTCTGTACCTCTAGGTGGACTGGATACAGAACACCCAAAAAAGGACTCACTGAGTACTATACATGTACTAGAGAGTACCCGTTCCTCCCATCTGTCAGTGTCCCTTTTATGCCCATATATGGAGATTTCTGTATCTGTCTTTCTGTGACCCTTTCTATGGAGTTCTCTGTCAGGCATGCCATGCAAGGCACCAACCAGCACATCAGGAGCAATTAGCGGTTTAGAGTCAGAGCCCGGGTTCGAACTGGCAACCTTGCGGTTGTCACCCAGCCACTCAACCCCTGAGCCTCCGCCGCCCATGAAGCTGTGAGATGTGTATCATCAATCATCACTGATTCCAAAATAAGTGTGTCCCACTGTCCCTTATCAATTCCAAATGAGATTGCTTATTTCAAGGGACGGTTGGCGACAGTATCCACCTCTGTCAACAGGCAGGCAACAGACAAAACAAATAACCATGAAAGACTCAGTGTGTCAATGGCCTGGGAGGTTTGCGAGAGGACAAAACATTTTCTTCATCTCAAAAGATATTAGGCGAACACCTCCCTGCCTCAGATGACCTGTGAGAATAACTGAAGCACAGGTGCAACCTGTGCCATCTTTTTCTTTAAAGAATGATGGCCACAGGACAGTACTTATTTTGATTTTTTCATTTTTGTGTGTCCAGGCACAGCCAGTGTTTGCAGACAATAATAAAGCCTAGGCGATTTGGCAAAATGGAAAACAGCAAGAACTCTCAGCTCACGTGTTTGCAATTGCAAGACCAATGTGGCTTCTTTTGATGTTTTCATCTTCTTTTTTGTGTGTTTTTGTCGCTCATGTGTGACCTTGCGGATTCTTGCTGAATGTTGCTGTTGCGCCGAAACCTTGTATGTCCATTTTTCAACTTTTTATATATTTAATTTCTTAAATTCATGAAATATTTGTAACGTCATTGCATCACATTGTACACACAAAAATAGCCAATATCACTATTTTTTGTGAAAATAGTCAATCCACAAGGCGCACCGTCCGCAACACATTGTGAGCTTATGTAAACTGGCTATTTTCACTCATTTTGAAACATTTTGAATAACATTAAAACAACAAATTCACCATGAACACATGCCCAGAATATGGATGCCCATAGTAAATTACAACCACATTGTTATCCATTATTTAGAACACCAAAGGTTCTTGGTTTTTGGACAATGGGGACATACAAGGTTTCCAACCGGCATGCAACAAAATCCAAATCTCTCCCGGTTTTAGAGCGGCCGGGGCATCACGAGGCTTTGGGCTGTGTGTTCTGACGTCCTGCTGCTGCCATTGCAATGACCCAGCTGCCACCTGAGATATTCCACACATGACATTTATCCACGGGAGGGCATTGACAGATGCTTCAAAGCGGCTTTGTGTCACAGCCAAGAAAGACCCCCAGTCACATTAGATAAGGCGGGGGGGGGGGGACTATGACATTAACCTGTGTGTGGCACTAGCTAGCCATGATGCAGAGCACCTAGCCTGGCTGCAGCATGTTGTCTCACAGCACGCTGGGCTCAAATCGATACTTGCTCATAATGATAATCGTGGTGCGGTGAAACAGCGCTAGACCTAGACAGAATGCTGTGCTGCGATGAATGAATGAGCTTGAAGCTGCTCGTCCGCTGGATATGGAGGACATTTTCACCGCACAGCAAATTTTTTGTGTATTTTTGCCTCTGTCAGCGGCAGCCATGCAGCTGGAGACTAGGTAAAATGTTTTCCGGTCGTCTGTCCGCTTCGTTTCGTCTGTACGTTGTCCCCATATGCATCCCTGTGACGGCAATATCTGAGAAATGCCTCAGGCTCTGTGGCATTTCTTCAACGTTTTCGCTTCAACGCCAGGATGCACTGATTAGAATGGTGGCCAACTGTCAAACGGCAAGGTCATTGCGACCTCACAGACTACTTGCATTTCTCTACACAACTACGCATATCTTAAATTAAATTGTTTCAAAATCTTGACTTGATTTATTATGGACAGACGTGGATGTACCTTGAATGCAGTATTTAACGTTTAGACAGACCTGTCTGTCTCAGAGTCAAAGACAGAAGCTTTTCTCTGTTCTGTTCACAATAATATGAGATGTTTTATGATAAAATCACCAAACCAATTCAGGTATCTGCTTATCACAGAATAGAAGCAGTCCGATTCTGGGATGCATTCAAAATAAATGACTATCTTGTTTTGGATCACAACAACTAGGTGTGAAAATAGCTACTGATGAAGTGGAGGGGGAAAAACCTGGCTGAGCACATAATGCTTGCAAAGTTTTGGTGCAATACCTAAAATGAGCAAGCATCAATCAGGGGCTCAAATTACATCCCATTACACGAGAAGAATATACTTGCGTTCTTGGATTACGGTTTTGTTTTTGTTCTTCAAAGCACGAGTAATTTGTACAACCAAACAACATTCCTGAATTACATTACTGAAGTTTGGTTATATTTTGTGATCAGATTTATTTTGTATTTCTTTGTAATTTAAGTTTTTATTTATTCCGTCTTGAGCACAAAGACATCACAAACATGTCATCATCTGGCACATATACCCTTGACAGGCTTCTCCATCAAATCAAACCTTATACCGCCCCCCTCAAACAATGTGAAACAGTGATCCATTCTTTTATTTCCTCAATTACTTATAGTGAAATGCCCTACACTATATCGACCAATTCTCACTCAGGCACTTGCAATTACATGGCTGAAATTATACAGCGCTACAACCCACCCAGAGCTCTGAGGTCTGCTGACCAGTCACTGCTGACTGCCAACAACCCCGAAGAGTTTGTTATATTGAGTACATTTCCCTCAGGCTTCCCTCATAAGTTTCCCAGTATTTACTATTATTCTCAAATGCATTCATCCTCACTTAATTGACATCCTAGATCCCTCCGCCAAATTATCCTAAGATTGTTACGAATTAATTGTCATCAGATTGTTACTGTTTCATTATAAGGTAAGAGTAACGCTATTTTTCACTCTACTGGAACTCATAGTGTGTATGTGCCGTAACATTTGCACACACTTTGTGCGTGCGTGCGACTGCGTGCATGCTCGCGACTACAGACACAGAGTGCACGTGCAGCAGCACTTCAACGGATGGCTACCTGCTAATGCCACGATCTGCCACAACCCACACAGACAGCACTGTATCTAGCGATAGCCGGGACACTGCTCAAGTATCTTAGCCCGCTTGGCTGCTCTCCTAGCCAGGGGACACCGCCGTGCCTCCCCATCCCCCATCCATCCATATCCCCCCTGGAGGTGTGTCAAAGTCAAACTAATCAATCCTGTCTTTATTTCCTGGGCTTTGCCTCCCGTTTTGGGCTGGCGGTCATGCTCCAACCGAGCGTCACCGCCGGAGAGGAAGAGCAAGCTAACCTCTGAGACCCACCCCCCACTGCCTCCCTCCCCCCACCCCTCCAGACACCGAGGCCACCGGTGTTGGCCCCTAGCTCGCAAGCTCTCCCCGTCAAGAGGCAAAAACTGAGAGTTGTGACAGTTGTTGCTTTTTGCTTTTGTCTGTGTTTACCATCGGCCCTGCGTGACCTCCAGCTAGCTAGCAGACACCTGTCTTTGTTGGTCATATGAGGTTGATCCACCAGACCGTGAAAAAGCACCGGCCGCTTCGGTCCACAAGCGTCTGCTGGTGCAAGGTCTTAAGCTCCATTTATAATCCCTAGTACGATAGTGGAGCTTTCCACAACAAGAGGTACAGATCTGTAGATCTGTTCTTTTTTGGCCATTGATGTTATTCATTCTTCATTATGGGATCGGACCCGCACAATGAAGTAGGCCTACTGTATGTATAAAAGGGAGGAAATACAAACTACAGCAGCGTAAAAACATGGCTGGCTGCGTAAGACTATAATACTGTTAGTAGGCTACACGGTGATGTTATGCAATTGTGTTGTTTTGTACTGTATGCTCTGCTCCTTTCCCCCCAAGATCATGTTGCTTTCATTTTTGCCAGTACAGTTGTTAACCCATTCTGGACGGGAACCCTCCTTGGGGTTCTGTACAGTATGTACAGTATTCAAAAATGTAAAATATTTAATGCTGCTATAAAAAGTTTTTCAGAAAACTTGGATTTAGAAGGCTTTTTAAAATCGGCCTCAGTCCAAAATGGGTTTTAATTTGAATGTGTTCTTAATCTTGCCATGCCTGGTTAAATACAAATAGATAATACAAATAGAAAGTAAGCAAGCAAATCAATGAATAATGTGCATGCTAGATGTATAGGTGAATATACTGTCAGTGCTTGTCACATTGGCACACACATGCCTCCGGGCACACCTGCATCCGAATTATTACCGCAATCTGATTCGCTGCAGCTGTGTTGCTTTACTAGCCTGCCATGTTTAGTTTGTGACATGCTGTAGGTTTTAACTGTTAAACAAAGTACAGAATCGGGTTTTGCCCTTTTAAGCCTCGATCCGCAGCCATGAGGAAGATCCCAAGCCAAAGGTCAGAGTGTCACAGCAGGTTGTCATTGTCTCATGCAGTTAATCAACAGCGGAATCCAAACAGCTGGAATGCTGCCAGACGAATCCACGGAGGGGTGCCCCATGGGCGCATGGGTGGAAAGTAACTATGTACAGTACATTTAAGTACTGTACTTAAGTACACTTTTGAAGTATTTGTATGTACAGTATATGTGTGGCTTTACTTGAGTATTTCCAAATTCCAATACTTTTACTTCTACTCCACTACATCTCAGGGCCAAACATCTTACTTTCATACTTCAATACTGTACATTTATTTGAAAACTTTAGTTACTATAGTTACTTTGGAGATTTTAATTTTTATTAGAAAACATACATTAATTACTTCAACCCTATACATTTTATGTCACGGTGCGACTCAGGATATGTAGAACCCAATTGCACAAACAGAGCAGGCGCAGAGCAGGTCAAATGTAGGTGATTTATTCTCCAAAACACAGGAACAAAAGAGAACGCAGGAGAATACAAAGAACACTACAAGAACATAACTAGGACTGAACACTGTAACAACATCTATAATCAAGCCGGAAACATAAGGGACTGAGGGTTTAAGTAGACACAGGGATCACAATACACAGGTGAACAGAACAAACAATCAACACTGGGATTGGCTGGGAGACTAACAGGACACAGGTGGAGAAAACTAGTAATCACAGGGAGGTGAGACAAGACAGGCAAACACAACTAGGCAGAACAGGAAACACTAGGGCAACACTACATAATAAAAGTGTGCAACAGACAATGATATCGTGACATTTTCGGCCCAATGCGTCGCATCGCGGCACATTGTGAACTTGTAGATCGGCTATTTTCAAAAGATTATGTACACATTTTTAACTGTGAGTACATCTGCATTGCAGTATTTACACTTTTACTTATAAGTAAAACATTTGAGTACTTTTCCCACCTGCCCTGCCCTGGGCGTGGCCACAGCTGAGGTGTACCATTAAGTGCAGCTTTGCACCGCAGCACTGGTTAGCTACACGTGGCCTACTCCATTGCTTCGTCTATAAGAGCATGTAAGCTCCGTTTGGAACCTCAATATATTTACGCTGCTACGCTTTAGCTCCGAGATGGGGTTCCACGGAAAGCTATCCCTGCACAGGTCAAAATGGGCTAGCTGGGTCTAGCTGGGTCGAGCCGCTTCCACAAACAGTGGATTAAACCCTTTTTGCAGATTTCTTTCCCAAAAAGTAAAGGTATCGGAACCAAGATACAGTTGATAAACTCAACATATAGGCACGTAACATTTTAACAACTGTAGGTACAGTATGTGAAACTGCTTAGAATTGGATTAAATAAAAATGTAGTCCAGTCAACCCCCATTTGCATGCTTCCGTAAACAACCGCTTTGTAAGCGGTTGTTTGATGCCTATGTTAAAATGTTACGTGCCTATGTTAAATGTATCAACTGTATCTCAGGTTTCTGATACCTTTTTGGGGAAAATACTGCGAAAGGGGTTTAATCCACTGTTTGTGGACGGGCTCGACTCCATTTCGACCTGTGCAGGGATGGCTTTCCGCAGAACCTCATCTTGGAGCTAAAGCATAGCAGCATAGAGATATGAGCTTCCAAACGGAGCTAGTAAGCATATAGTTCATAATTGTTATCCTGCATGGTATATTTGATAATTCAATAGGTACTTTGTGTTTGGATGTCCCCATATACAGTAAAACAATATGAATAATGAATATGTATGGTTAAAAATAAGATATGTGCATGAATGCATTTTCGATCCCTTTGGAGGCCCAAGGTGTTAAAAATCATTCATTTCATTTTGGATCCCTTTGGAGGCCCAAGGTGTTAAAAATCATTCATTTCATTTTGGATCCCTTTGGAGGCCCAAGGTGTTAAAAATCATTCATTTCATTTTGGATCCCTTTGGAGGCCCAGGGTGTTAAAAATCATTCATTTCATTTTGGATCCCTTTGGACTGGAGGCCCAAGGTGTTAAAAATCATTAATTTCATTTTCCATTCAATTTTGTCACTCGACTGAATTAACATATCAACTGAAAGTAAGTGTGTTGCACGCACATCCTTATACTGCCGTTCAAACACAGTTTGTGCAAAGAAGCTTAAATTAAGCCTTGCATGTTGATATCAACATAAAGACAAAACTGTGTCTAATTACACCCTGCAATGAGCATATTAATGTGTTTGTTCTCCCACATCCAAATAAGTGACTAAAGTATAAACCTTTGGCTTTGATTATGGATTCTAGTCTGATACAATAGATATATTGTATGATATCTGCTTGGTACAATTAAGCAACGCAAATTAGCTATTTGGCAATTTGGCAGAGGAAGAAAGAAAAAATAATCATCGTTGAAGACATTGCTGTCTGAAAGCTAATTAATCTATCTGTGACTGCAATGTATGATCTGGCATTAATTAGAAAAAACATTAATGGAGCTATCAAACGATATACGCTCTGGAAAATGTTCAGGCACATCACCCGTGTTAATTACAATGACAAAGACGTGTCAACAATATGCCGATTGATGTCAGATACATTACATTTATCTTGTGTGTTCTCTACTTGCCGTTCTTTTATCATTATACAAAAAAATGTTATTATTGTTCAAACATTACGTCCACTGTACTATACTAGAGCGGTGCCCGTTGGGCACTGGCCTACTAACGATGCAAGTTGGAACTGCATGCCCCTGCACCCAGTTATTATTACGTAAATATGGAGTCTATGGAGATGTCGGACCAATCATTGTGATGTCAGAACAGGCCAGCTCCATATATGGAGATAAAGGGGTGATCAGGTCCAGAGTCCGGGAAGAGGCTTTTGTGCTGGTTCCTGTGAGGGTGTGGAACTCGTGTTAGCCTATGCGGACCCCCATTTGAAAATACATGCCAAGGACCCCCATAAGAGAAGATCTGTACGGCTCTAGGGCCGCCGTTTTGACCTGAATTAGGCTATACGGCCCCCTATTTAATGGTATTTCTATCTCTGGGACCCCCGATACATCATTCAACAATCAAACTTGATTTAACTCAGAGTGTACAAATGGAACCAAATGGGTCCATGTGGTTCCATCTGTACACTTTCTGAGTTACAGACCCATAACGTAGGTCCATTTGGTTCCTAACTATCATTTAGCTGGGGACCCCCTGGAACTCCCTCAAGGACCCTTAGGTGTCCCCGGACACCACTTTGGGAGCCACTGACTTACTCTCACTGGATAGCATAGATCTGCAAATATGCTGCATGATCTGTAAAAGCTCCACTGGCCTGAACACACGTCAAAGTATTACACATCATTACGTTATGCCCTTTATTACACATCAATGTATATGCTAATCATCCTTACATCTACAGGTATACTTCATCTACAACGTCACAATTTGTTACATCAACGCGCTGTGTGCGCCTTTTAGATCTGCCACTTACGCCGAATATTTACCCCCAGAATAGGGACGGCGTAGGGTGCACGGCTTAACACGTTCGGGGCCTTAGATTCATCTATATCCATCCTATCAAGGCTGCCGGGATCGATCTATTACCTTTGGAGCATACGCCAAAGTATTTGCAGCTTTGATTCACGAAAATCCAGCTGAAAATAGTCCCATGGTTTGTTGTTGAAGGGAAAAACATGCCGCCATTACGATGCGAAACAGGAACAGCCAGTGAGAGCCGCTGGACTGCACAAGCCATGCTCAGAGCATTTCCTGGCCTCGTCACCAGGTCCGCGAGAAATCCGCTCTTTCTTTTTAATTATAAAATAACTGTGAATTAAACACATTAAATTAATGGCGGGTTTAGCGTATTACGCAGCACCGGCACATAGATTAAATAGCGCCGTGGGGAACACGGGTTACGCAGTAGAACTGTTATTAACACCTGGCAAATAGCCTCAGGCATTATCACTGATGTTAATAAACATAACAAAGACAAAGTCGAAATGCATCATGTTTTGTTTGTTTGCTTATTTTTTTCAACGTGTGCTCTCTTTAGACGTTAAAACAGTATGCATTAGAGCAGCTTAACTAGTGTGCGCACACAATAGCCTCAGACACTACAAAC
This sequence comes from Protomyctophum bolini, assembly GCF_963924005.1. Taxonomy (NCBI): domain Eukaryota; kingdom Metazoa; phylum Chordata; class Actinopteri; order Myctophiformes; family Myctophidae; genus Protomyctophum; species Protomyctophum bolini. Next base: position 29,038,009 of record NC_137862.1, on the reverse strand, counting down.
ATGACCTTGACTTATAGTGTTGTGGTTTGTGAAAGACGACGGCCGCTCTGGACTATTGATCATTCAAGTTTGCTAAAAAAAAAGAAAAAGAAAAAAGAAAACAGGAGAGAGAAAGCATGCACCTTATACATATTTATCAGCACGCACACACGGGTTGCACGAACGCACGCACGCGCACACACACACAATGCTTTTTTCCAGCACCTGCCACTCTCTCTCTCTCTCTCTCTGCAGGCTCTCTACGGTGCTTTTCTTTCAGCCACAGAGCCGTGGATTGTTATGCATAGAGTGACATGACCTGCGGGGCGTTGTGCAGATCCTTATCAACACACTCATCTGATGGGAACGCGGGCTCCGACAAAGGCAGAGCCCTCCTATATTCTGCTCATATCTCTGCTTTTTAATGATTCTATCAGGGCCCGGGATAAGGCCGGCGGCAATATATTCAAGGCGGCGGCGGCAACGTGTAGACAAATCTGGACATCAGCCGCTCACGGCCTTGTGCATGCCTGGCCGCGCATATAATGCTGCTTGAATCATCAAAAAACGCAGATAAAACCATCAGCTTGGACGGATTGGCCGAGTCAAAACAATTGGCCCCGGCGGGTCAGGGCGGATGACTCAGTTATAGCTCTGAATTGTTTGCACATGATTTACGATGAATTAGGTTAAACTGATGATGATTCATTTATTCGGTTTTGCGTTCATTACTTATTTAATTTTGTGTTTCAAATGGAATATGTCACTCACCTTTATTGAGCGAGACAAGCTGGTGTTATGCAGTGATGCAAAGAAAAGGGAAAAATACAAAAAATCATTCTGGACTGCATGAATGAAGTCAGTTAATTCTGTTTTCTTTGTTTTAATGCTTAGAGCAGTGATTCTCAACCTGTGGTACTAGTACCACTGGTGGTACTCGGAGGAGTCACCCAAAAAATGAGAAAAACATGCAAAAGTGGAATTAGCCTAAGTGGAATTAATTGGAGAATATATGTACTTTACAGTAGGGCTGAAGTTGTTACTGTAAGTTTTGTAACAATAATTACAATCTACAAAGTTTTAAAATTAATGTAGTGGAGTAAAAGTGATATATAGCCTATTTGTCTGTGAAATGTAGTGGAGTAGAAGTAAAAGTACTGTCTGGAAATTGTACAAATAGTACAGTACAGTACTTGAATACCACTTAGTTACTTTACACCACTGATAGGGAGAATATGGAGACTTTATTTTGCTTAACGTCTTGATGTTGGCTGACTCGACTTGCATGCTGCTCACTCGAACCTTGAACCTGAACCTGGCACTACATAAGAGAAAGGCAGATCTATCATCCTTCAAACGTGCACGCACGCGCACACACACACACACACACACACACACACACACACACACACACACACACACGCGGCAGTGGCTTAGGGGTATCAATTCGAACCCGGGCTCCCCCAGAGTTTGTGTCAAAGTGTCCTTGAACAAGACTCTCAAGCCCTGATTGCTCCCGATGTGCAGGTTGGTGCCTTGCACGGTTTCCTCCGTCATCGGTGTGTGAATGTGTGTGTGTGTGTGTGTGTGTGTGTGTGTGTGTGTGTGTGTGTGTGTGTGTGAATGTAATGCACAATCTCTGTAAAGCGCCTTGGATAAAGGCGAGAGAGAGAGAGAGAGAGAGAGAGAGAGAGAGAGAGAGAGAGAGAGAGAGAGAGAGAGAGAGAGAGAGAGAGAGTGTGAGAGAGAGACGGATCTTTCCTCCCAAGGGCCTGCAATGTTTGACTATGTCTGGAGTGCACTGCAGAGAAGTTCAAGACAAAGTTAGCTCTTTATGTTGTTCATGACTTGGTGCATGCGTGTCCGTTTGCACATTTTGGCCATTACAAGTTGTAATGTCCTGCTGTCAGTTGTCAGCAGTGTATTAAAACATTTAGACCTGAGGACGCACCTGTGTCGCCTTATAGCTTTTAACCACTTTAACCATTATTTGAAACTGTAGCTGTTGGAAAATAGCTGATCTAAGCTCGCAGCTTGTAGAATATATATTATTTCACAGCGAACGTTTTTAACAACACATTCTCAGATGGGGGTCGGCGGCTATAATTACGTATCATTTACGTTACGGGGTCCTTGACATGAAAAGGTTTGAGAACCTGATATGGAAACATATAGTCTTTGGAAGCCATGTTTGTAGAATCTGATCCTGGATCAGGTCTTAATGGCTTAAACGGGTGGTTCTCAGAATGTGCTCCATGAAGAACCAGCTGATGGAGCCTCCTGCTGTCTGTCATAGCTCGGCGGCATCCTGACTGACAGGCGGCTCCCTGCAGAAGCATAGGGGAGGGTAATTGGCATTCAGGATCGTGTGGGCTGATAGGGAGGGTGGCGAATTCCCCCTCCCCACCCCCCTTTTATCCCGGCGCCACAAAGTTCCCCACGAGAAGACCCACACCCCATTTGCACAGAGGGAGAGAGAGTGCGCGTGCGTGCGTGCGTACATGTGTGAGTGCGTGCGTACATGAGCGTGTGCGTGTGCGTGTGTGGGTGAGAGAGAGAGAAACACTTCTTTGCATGCAGTGAGTTGGCACTAGCATCCCCAGGGGAGACATTGTCGGTGAGAAGGAAACGGCTTTCTATGCATGAGGAGAAATCTCCTTCAGGTTTGTGCTGTGCTGCTGCTCCCCATCCATCCATCGCCCGCCTCACCTCACTCACTCCTCCTCCTCCTGTTCTTCCTCCTCCCGTGTCTGTAGGGATTTATGACCCGTCACCTCGAGCGGCAGCTCTCGGGTGGGGTGGGGTGGGAGGGTTGGGGGTCTTAACACGTCACTCCTTCAAGCGCGATGTATCAATCTGTCCAGGGATCTTTTTTATTTTTTATTTTGCCCCTTCAACCGAGGCGGCATGCGAATAGGGAGATGAGCGGATGGTGGGGGGACGGGGGCAGAGAGAGATAGAGAGACAGAGACAGAGAGAGAGAAAGAGAGAGAGAGAGAGAGAGAGAGAGGGGGGGGGGGGTTACACTCTAAAAGCGCTCCGTTAAACTCTAGCTCCAGCCTTTCATATTATATTATCCACATAAAGACCAGCAACGAAGCAACAGGAACATTGAGGCCTGTCAACACACACAGTATAATCTTTGCTTCACTCTCAGAGGAGAGAGAAAAGAAACAAGGAAGGAAGAAGAAAATCATTAATAACAGAAAGGCACAATCAAGGAATACGATAGTAGTGTCGTTTAGAGAAAAAAACAAAACAATACTATGACATCTGGATCCGGAGCTGCTGTATTTCTTTATTACTCTATGGACGTGTGATGGAGAACGTTAACTTGTATTTCTGCCAGCTCCGACAAATGACTCCACCGTTACCTGTGTGCCCCTAAGGTAGATCATTAGCGTGCTTGATAGCCATAATAGCGCTTTCTCGGTGCGCTAGCTATTCTGAGGACTTTAAAGAGCTCCGTCCATGCATGCATGCACGGACGATTGAATTATGTGCCTTCTGTCAGACACTTATAACATCAATTCAACGCATAGTGAGTTCAAAATCGATGATATGTTAAAAAGTTGCTGACTTTAATGCAATAATGGTCTGCTCTTATGGCGATTGAACAGCTGGCCTGTATTTTTTAAAGAATGGAAAACGTGCAAAGCCCGTATGTGCACGGCACGGGCACGCGTGCATGCACACACACACGCATGCACGAGCACACACGCACATCATCAAGTCATGAACAATATAAAGAACTTATGTCTTGAACTTTTAGTCCATCCAATTTCAGTAGTGCCGACATAGTCAAATATTAGTGGTCCTGCAGTTTCTCCTAAATGTAATAATCATCTTGGCAGATTATAGCCGGTAGAGCCCTGCTAGTGAAACGCTGGGTGAACGCAATTTCAAACTTAAATAATGTGATTATGTTTGACCCCCGCATTATTAAGTCTCTATGTTCTAACGTGACAGACCTAATGACAAGAGTTGACTCACTGCATCGCGGATGCACATTATTTTGTCTGTTGTTGTTTGCACTTTGTTCCTCGCAAATTGTTTTCGTCCCGTTTCATGTTCCTGAGTGTTAATTAACTTGACTCCGATGCTCAGCTGTGTTCTAGTGCCTCTTTCATGTCTTAATGTCTCACTCGTCTGTCTTCATACCACGGGAATAATGCCTAATAAGAATAATGTGCACAAACGTGTATTGGGATCTTATTGGTCTACGTTAGTGGTTCCTAAACTCTGTAGCCTGTGAAAGCCCAAAAGGGAGATCAGATGTTTGCCCAGCCAGGACCCAAACTAGTGAAAATCTACAAGCTCGCCGCGTTGTGAGCTTATAGATCGGCTATTTTCACTACTACTTAATCATTTGTTTTTTAAGTTTGGGGAAACAGTGGTCTATATCAGGGGTTCTCAACCTGTGGGCCGCGACCCCTCGGGGGGTCGCCAAATTATTTTTACTTTCCTTAATGATTAAATCTGGTTTAATAATCATAATTAATTTATGATATATTATTAAGGTTATTTTTGCAGTCAGGGGTCCAGTCCAGGGGTCCCCAGCCTAAAACGTTGAGAACCCCTGGTCTAGCCTTTTTGAAATAATCAGAATAGTATTATAAATGATAATTCTTATTGTTTGGTTAATATGGACTGTGAGGACAGTATACAACCACAGGTGAGGGACAATAGTTGCAGACTATTCCTGACATATTTACTCACGGTTATTATATCAAGTTATTTACAATTGAACACATGAGGGTGGTACAGTATGTGTCACCTATAATACAGCGGCACAAATCTGTATAGTACGGCAAACATTTCACAAACAACAATTTGAAATGGTTTATATGTGTAGGCTACACCCTTGTCAATATGAATACTGGATAAATGAGTGTATATACGACTGTGGTAATTGGAGAATGACACGTAATAGCTTCCCCACAATGCACTACAGAGCATTAGTGTATCAGGAGAGTGTGACATCTCCGTATTATTTCATCTCTCTCTCTCTCTGACTCATCCGGATGTAGCCTATATAAAACCATCAGTGCTCTAACCTTGCTCAGACGAGTTTGCGGCTAGCTCTCAGCTAGACTAGACCCCCCTACCCCACCCCCCTCATATGCTAATGACCAGAGAGTGTTTGTCTGTGAGCACAGCCAATGAATATATCTCCCACCTGCTCTTTTAAGCGGAGCGCTTATCGATGCCGGGCTGCTGCTGCTGCAGCGAGCGAGCAGACATCTTACGCTCCGACGGCCCTTGTGGACAGAAGTGATGGAAGAAAGCCACTCAGAGGAGCGAGCCTCCATCTTCCTCTGGCCTCTGTGTCTGTCTGGAAGCCGGTCAATCGTCTGTGACTTTGTAATATACAATTGAATTCCCCTTGCCTGCTGCCATAACACCCTTTTGCAGATTAAACCCCTGGCTGGCTGCCGACCCACCGCGGAGACATGGCTCTAACATATTGACTTGCATATGCAACAACCTCCCCTCCTCCCCCTTTCATGGAGCTCGTCAAAGCAGAGAGAGAGAGAGAGAGAGAGAGAGAGAGAGAGAGAGAGAGAGAGAGAGAGAGAGAGCCGAAGGTAGTATCTGCCCTAGCTTCGACCTCCTACAGGCATATGCATATAGGCTCAACTTATGTAACTTAAATAATATCACTTTATGTAGACATAGCACTCTATAGCGTATATAGGATACACATATAGTTTCCTTACTATACAATACTGCAATTTAGAACTACTCGGTTAAAAAGTCCGGAATACAAACTTGACTTGAGTAAAAGTACAAAAGTATCGGCATCAAAATGTACTTAAAGTACCAAAATTAGAAAGTACTCATTGTGCAGAATGTCCCATTTCAAGATTTCACAAGCTCACAATGCGTCGCGATGCGACACATTGTGAGCTTGTAGATTGGCTTGTAGATCGGCTATTCTCAAATTAACGAAATGTATGGGCTGAAGTGGTTAATGTATGTTTTGTTTGTAATAGCCTAATAGCCTATAAACCTACAAAGTAACTATAGTAACTAAAGTTCTCAAATATTTGTATAGGAGTAAAAGAACAATATTTACCTTGAATATAAAATGTAGTGGAGTAGAAGTACAATTACCTCACAATTGTTTAAATACAGTAAATGTACTGTACTTAGTTACTTTCCACCACTGTAGCTTTCTCTGTGGAGGCTGAAGGGCATACAGTGTGTGTTTTTTCGCACAGAAACTCACCAGCTGTATAGCTTGTTTTTAACAGCTATTGGTGACTGATATTCCTCTCTCTCTCTCTCTCTGTATATGCACACACGCTGCACGCACACGAGTATGTGTAGTGCACACAGCCATCTGTACTACTAATATGGTACAATTTAAACTTTTTTTATTTTGTAAAGGGATCAGGTTGACTAATTAACTAATAAGCAAACGTGCATTTTACAGTTTTTCAGCAATATATGTTTTCTTCCAGAGTATGGTGTCGCTAAAAATGGAAAAGTGTGTGTTTTATGGTGAGGACGACAGTACGTGTGCCGTTGTTTTTGATTCTCTGATTTGTGCGTGTCCCCGGCCTCCACCCACGCACTTGTCACAAAGATTTTATTCGGTTTTGCGAGAGACTTTTGATCACCAGTGTGAAAATGTAATGAAGTCCCTCCTAGGCAGCATGTCATTACTCACGCCTGTTGTCAACATGCTGAAATAATTGGCAAAGTAAAGTCTGGAGCTCAATCTTATTTTTGATTGAGCCCACACATTCGATGGGCAATTTTCCTCTGAAGGTGGTAATCTGTACACATTCACAGTTTCACACAGTTGCATGCGTATATCTTAAGCCTCCGGCATTTTGTTTTAAAATACAAAATACCTTTTTCGTCAGGGCTGACAACATGGCAGACTATACTGTCATAAATTATTTCCAGCCCATGCTCCATTTCAACACTGCTAGTGTCCAGAATAGGGACAGTATAATTCAAGTGATTATTTACAACCATTACATTTTATTAATTAAAGGGGCATTCTGAAAAAAACTAAATCATTAATGGCTCGAACACACTGCCTGATATTTGCTCCGATTATGCTGTCGGGGAGCATTTTTGGCGCTCGCCAAAAAAACCCCCGATCTGACGTAAAATCGGTCTTTGATCGGCGAGGTTTTGCTGTGTGTGTGAGCTACGAGAAGATCCAGCGCCAATAAAAGTGCTCGCCGACGCCTCCCCGACCATTTATACCACGTTTTATATTTGACTGTCGCATTACAAGGCATTGAACCTCTACCATGAAATGTTGTATGAGCAGGGCCTGGCTGTAAACAAGTTCTTGAGCTTAATCCAGTTACCCTGGGTAAACATAGTACCTTTCCTTTCCTTTCACTGCTCACAGCACTCATGCTGTCTATCTGTCTGTCTGTCGACTGTATAAACTGTAGATGATCAGATATTATATTATACCTATATATAACCTTCATTCCGTCTGTAAATCCCTGTGTCGTACATATTGGTATTAGCCCAATATTTCCGTTACGCATTTCACTTGAATGATGTTGATAAAACCGCATCGGAATCAACAGTTTTTGGACCTCGTGTGCTGTGTGTTTGTGTGTGTGTGTGTGTGTGAGTGAGTGAGTGAGTGAGTGAGTGAGTGAGTGAGTGAAAAACGAATGATGTAGCCGCTGCCTACAGTATATGTAGCGGGTCTGGATCGCATCTTGGTGAACTCTTGCAGTGTGTGATCCCTGGTTGGTGATCAATCGTTTAGTGTGAAAGCCACAAAGATATGACAGCAGATTTAAAAAAAAGAATCCTGCAGTGTGAAATACACAATGATCTGATGACTCGCAGACTTTAAAACTCCTACAGTGTGTAGGGGCCATAACATGGTGAATCACATCTTGATGACATCATCAAGATGTGATTCACCATGTTAATGATTTTTTTTCAGACCTCCAGTTCTAGGAAACACAGAATGGGGGGACAGCTCTAAGGTATATTAATGACTTTGTAAAATGTTGAAAATGAGTGGCATTCCCCTTTAAAAATACGTTCCAGATTGCAGTATCAAAGTCCACGTAAGTTTGTAAACTTTGGGAGACATTGTTCACATTGTTGTAAACGGTCCAAACTATGATTCTAGGTTAACGTGTAAACACACACACACACACACACACACACACACACACACACACACACACACACACACACACACACACACACACACACACACACACACACACACACACACACACACACACACACACACACACACACACACACACACACACACACACACACACACACACACACACGTGAAGTGAAACTATATATTCTGGAGCAGGACCCAGAAAACACCTGGTCAGGGTGACCATTAGATGCCAGCGTTGCAGGAGCTCAGTCGCTGACACGGGGACCTTGCAAAGGGTCGTGACCCCGCGGTGGAACTGGAAGGCAGCGATGACACCAGGCGGGAGCCAAGGAAGAATGGTCCAGCTGTGATCCTTGACCTCGGGGAGAAGTTCTAACTGGAACACAAAGCTTGCTCCATCCCCATGCTTTATCTTCATTTAAACTGAACTTGTCTCGGGCTCCTATATATATATACAGCCCAGACAATGACTCCTGTGTTGAAGGTGGAACACGCACAGTACAAGCATGACTTTTGGGACATGAGGATGTTCAACGTGGACATTTTTTTTAAACTAGCTAACAATAGAAACAGGGTTATTGGTTTCAGCTGTATTTCTTTTTCTATGCTCATGAAACGCACGTAATACTGACATTTTGAGAATTGTAAAATCCTCAAGCTCGGGCTTAATTTACCAATCTGTAAATGGATACTGAGGAGTCTCTATAGTCTGTGTGAGATAACCATTTATACAAGTGCTGTTGGTAAAATGGTTAACAATTATCATTATCATTAATATGATAAAGAGTCAATACATATTTAAACAATTATAAGTAGGCCTGATTGTAAGTACTTTATATTCCTTGTTTGTGCCACAAACACATCAATTTACATAGAATAGTAATGTAATGTGTAGTGACTGTAATTCAAACTTAACGTAGGGCTTTTATAACAATACTACCATTTAAGTGCTTTGATTTTACAACTGTTTCCAGCTATGCTGCTTTGTTACGGTTAGAGCCCAGCAGTGTTTGTCATGATCACAACCCTTAAGCTGTGTCCTCGGAGACATAATGTAATAACTGTATTCAATTCCCTTAATCTGTTGCAAACATTGTTATTTTCTCACATCTTCTAATGGCAAGAAAACTCTTTGATGTTAGCAGCAGAGGACATTGGGCTGCCAAAGATTAAGACAAAATTATTTGGCATAATTTTAGGCAAACTCTCCAGAGAACAGTGGCTATAATTTATGGCTATTATTTTCACTTTGCTTTGTCCTTTTTTTATCATATATCCTCTGCATCTCCATCGTCGAGGGGCTTGCATGTTGATGACTTTACTAATCATCAGGGTGGATGCATGCATGCTTCTAGGTATAGCCTACTTCAGACCTAAATTAATTTGCTAACCCACTTACAATGCAACCAGGAGGAACAACATTTTGACTCTGTTGTTCTATGCCAAGAATGGGCAGACTCCCAGCAGGCTAATATACAAATCAAATGAAAACGGGGCGACGTTGTCCAAAGCCTTCCATGTTAAATCACGACATTAACTTAACCTGCGTTTGGTTTCTTTCCAGGGGTCCTCTCAGTTGCACTACTAACACAAATACAATTATAATCAGCTCTGTTGGGAGGAAAGCACCTAAACTCCCTTTTTTATCAATGCTATTGTACACCCTTTACGTCCATGTGTTGTTTGCGAAAAACATATTGAACCAATGAAAGGTATTAAAAAGTGCATCGGACAAAACCTCTTAACTCATTGGACCCTCACACCTAACACTGTGTGTTAAAACAACTAACTCCACCACCTCTCCCCCTCTCATGCAAGTAAGTAATGGACAATATATGAAGTAACAATACCAACTTTGATGTGGCAATTGTTAGGATAGGGCAGGGCCAAATATGCAGACATATGTGCATACAGACATAGCAGGTACAGTACATGTACAGCAGTGGTTCCTGAACTTTTCAGCCTCAAAACAGAAATTAGATATTCGAACGGGGACCCAAACTTGTGAAATTAGAAGTAGTGACAATAGCCGATATACAAGCTTGTAGATTGGCTAAGTGAATATATAGTTTTTTCCATGACATTACTGAAAATAAATCATTGGTCCAGACACACTGTTTGGAGAAACAGTGATGTACAGGTCTATTGTGTGCATATGTACAGACATACAGTATGTGGATATGTACAGATATACACTATGTAGCAGGATACATGTACAGTGGCAACTATGTCGCTCGGATCGATCATTGCAAGATATTCCATTGTTGAAACAATTTTGTTTTTGTATTTGGCTTTCAGCCATCTGCCTATTCCTTTTGATCACCTCTGGCCGCGTGTAACAGTTTCTTTATGTAATGTATAATTTGTGTTGTTGCTGGTGAGGCTGATCAAATAAACTAAAACTATACTAAACAGCAGTTATGGTGGATATGTACAGACATAGTCTCGCGTTACCAGACTGTTGCCAAATGCAGTAATTTGAAATAAATAAATAAAAAAGCTCTAAAAACATTAAATATATTTTTGTGAACGGAAATTGCAGCTTCCTTCCTTACTCGGATTTCGGGAGGTGTAGTTCCAGACACTAGTCTATACATATAGCATTCAGGAGGTGTAGTTCCAGACACTAGTCTATACATATAGCATTCAGGAGGTGTAGTTCCAGACACTAGTCTATACATATAGCATTCAGGAGGTGTAGTTCCAGACACTAGTCTATACATATAGCATTCAGGAGGTGTAGTTCCAGACACTAGTCTATACATATAGCATTCAGGAGGTGTAGTTCCAGACACTAGTCTATACATATAGCATTCAGGAGGTGTAGTTCCAGACACTAGTCTATACATATAGCATTCAGGAGGTGTAGTTCCAGACACTAGTCTATACATACATATAGCATGCAGAGATTGTGGAATAGTTGTCTGGCTATGCGAGAGTGCTGACATAATGTAGCAGGTAGTGAGTTACGTACATGGTGGACATGTATGTACAGACATAATGTAGCAGGTAGGTACAGTGAGTTACGTACAGTACATGGTGAACATGTATGTACAGACATGTGCAGCAGCAGGGCTGAGCGTCTGTTCAGAAGCCTGATGGCCTGGCTGTGTAAACCGTCACACAAACACACACACACACACACACACACACACACACACACACACACACACACACACACACACACACACACACACAGCCTGCATTCCTGACGGTGGCACATGTGAACAGATTGTGTCCTTTAACACATTTCAGCATGTGTTAAGGATCCCCCCCCTCCCCGCTTTCAATTTGCTGCTTCAGCGATACAGAGCAGCATTTATGGACTTAGCAGCACTGATGTATTGATCATTGCTCCTAGTATTAGTGCGGGAAGAAAAGACAAAAGACAAGAACATTGGACTATTATTCCTTTCATGACAGCGGATGACATAATTCAGCCATGTCAAACGTGTTGATGACACAGAGAGCTGGACGTTATAGAGCTGTGTTGTATGATGAAACATCCTCAGTGTCGGTCATTGGGTAAGCCCTAGAATTATGATCGCGGGAATCATTTTGGTAGGGATGGAGCTCGTAATTTTTTATTGATATCAGGCTTATCGTGCCGGGTTCTTATCGAGCACACTATCGAGCATTTTCTATTATTTTGAGGAAAGACAGGAGACAATAAATTCTGAACAGAACCATGCAATATCTTTTCGTTTTTCAAATACAGAACTTTTCTAACGGAAGGCAATTTACCTTTTTACCAATAAAATAATAAGAAGAAACTGTTAACTGGTTAATTAAGTATACATTTTGGGTATACTTCTGATTCCGGCTTGTGGTTTCCCGCCTGATGACTACAAATCATTGACAAGAACATGACAAAAGTTACAGTCCGCTCCCAACCAGATCATAAACCTGGAAAGGATTGCTGCCCAGGCTACTCATGGACTAAGAGGGGCCTCTGAGTTTTCAAATTAATTCATGAACAGCCAGAGGGTCCCTGGAACAACATATTTTCAGATGGGGGTCCGGCAAAAAAAAAGGCAAAATACTGTGGGTCCTTGACATGATATAGTTTGAGCACCAGTGCACCACTGATACATTTTTTTCATTTTTTCATTTTTATAAAACTGTCAGGATTTGGGAGACATTTTGTGGAATCATGCATGGTCTCAGGTCTAAATGGGTTAAGATCTGCTTGACTTGCCGCATCTTCCCCAGGCCAGTGCGTATAGACCCCATTCAGAGAGCCCCCCCCCCCATGGTCACGGTAATGCCCCAGCGGAGACCGCCGGCATGCCCCTGCCCTGCGCCGCTGCCCTACGCCCCCTGAGCACCGGCCCGTCCGTGTACCCTGCATGCGGCAGTCCCAACGGCTCCAATTCTAGGTGACATATTTAGCGCATGATTGAGCTCATGCAGACCTCCAGCTGTCTCCCGAAAAAAAAAAAAAACGCAAGACACAATGCCGTCATGGTCGTCTCATCATGAGCATGCTTCATTAACCCCTTCGTTTAAGGGAGAAATTATAAGCATTAAAGACATTAATCGTCTCTGTCTGTCGGGGTGGAAACCTCAGTATGTCCAAAACTGTTACTTTTCCGGATTAAAATCCAAAAGTCGCAAAGGTAGTGGATCGCAATGCGTTTCGAGCTTCCACATCTGCTATTTTCGCTGTAGTATGATCAAGTAGGGCAACGGATTGTGTACGAGGGACCACCACCTTGACTTAGAATCAACCTGGGGACCACTGTTGTGTTGGGTGGGGGTTATGGGCTAAGATTAGTGCTTTTGTAACACTTGCTATGCATCCCACTGTTGGCCATTGGCCAACCAATGGTCCATTGACTACTATATTCATTTCCTAGTAATAATGAGTCAACCAGACATTCCGGTGAACTTCCCCTCTTGAGATTCTAACTCTAATTTTCTGCTACATTTCTTGACCTCCAACTTGTCAGTAAAATGGACGGTCATCATAGGTCACCAGGTCATTCAGTTCTCAATCCAGTTTGGCAGTGTGCCGCGGGCTCGACATCCCGACCCCCCCATCCCTCTCCCCATTTCCTGTCAGCCCACTTTCACTTTCAATTAAATAAAATAAACTTGAAATCCACAAAAAAACATTAAAAAAAAGTAAAAGAGATAAGAGGTTTCTGCCCAACATCAGCGCCATGCAGTAACGACATCATCACCGTGCGCCTCGCGGCCGGCGGGACCTTGAGGCAACGTGCTGTAGGCGGCGAAATGAGATGTGGCGGTTCAAGGGGATCTGGAAGCATGTTCCGTCACTTAGGCAAATTATCCCCACCCGCAAGGTCTCTCTCTTTGACAGTTATCCATTTGGGTTTGCTGTTTGAACAGCAATGTCGCGGGGCATAAGTGGAACGGAAAAAGAACAAAATAAAATAAATCAGGTGTTAAATGTCAAATGCATGATTTAAACAAATCAAGCGTCACCTCTGCTATAGCAGCGTGGGTCACTAGAAATCGCGAGTTGGTCGAACACAGGTTTTCATTTCCAACGACACCTTCGGTAATTCCTCTGTCTGGCCTTGTAGCGCGACCGCACTAATAGTATTTTAATGGCCGGTGGGGTCTCTGACCTTCAGCAGAAGTCATGACGATGATAGAAAACAATCTTTTATTTATAACTCTGAATGCTAAATTCCTCTCGCGATTCATCTCTAACCAACACGTTACAGCTAGGCATTAATGGCTAATCCGGAATGACTTTCTAAGTGGAAGATCAGAGTAAAAATGTCATGACCTCTAGTCAACAAACCACAGGGTAAATGGTCATGCAAATAGAGTGCAAAGGTTAGACAGGTCAATCCCAGTCCATTGACATATGCCACTTGTGTTGGTGAAGGAAGATAATACATTCAAGGTATGCACAGCGTAAGGGTTGCCTCACTGCAACCAAATGCTTGCTATAGTTTTGTGCCTTTTTATATTGCCTACAGATGTCTGTTTATATTGCACTTTTTGCTTTACTTTTGCATTTTCGACTGCCTGTTTATATGTTTTAATGTTTGTTTATATTGCATTGTTCGCCCCTTGTTTTTCTTTTAACCTGTGCAGCACTTTGGTTGACTTTGTCATGATGAATGTGCTATATAAAAGTTGAGTTGAGTTGAGGTCGGATGTTAAGTCATCTTCATACTGTCTTTTGTATTACTAGTCTTGTTACTTAGTCTTACTTCATCTCTCTACTTGTTCACATTGTTTTAGCTTTACTGTGGTTATGACAACTGCATAGTACTGAAATTCCACTAGTACTGCTAATACTACTACTACTGCTACTGATACCACTGCCACTGCCACTAGTACTGCTACTGCTACTGCTGCTACTACTACTACTATACTACTACTGCAGCTGCTGCTGCTACTAGCCTTCTAAACTACTGTACTATACTCATGTTTACAACATAAAATGTAGAAACAAACACACACACACACACACACACACACACACACACACACACACACACACACACACACACACACACACACACACACACACACACACACAATGATAGATACCAGCATACGTATGTCTATATTTATTTACCTTTAAAAATCCTCCTCTTTCTTGCTTTAACAGACTCTGGAAGAAGGAGTCACATTTGTTAACCTCTGCGAGTTGCATGTTGATCATTTATTATGGAAATTATAAATAAAATTATGATTAGCCATACTGAGCACAGTGCCGGTGACATTTATGAACGAGAACACACAGCTGGGGGGTTTGTGTGCGTGTGTGTGTGTGCGTGTGTATGCGTGTGTGTGTGTGTGTGTGTGTGTGTGTGTGTGTGTGTGTGTGTGTGTGTGTAATGTGTATTGTGTATTGTGTAATGTTAAGTGTAGCATAAAGACACAAATAGTGGTGTGTTAGAATAGAAAGACAGATGGGTCTTTTTAGAGGAATATGTGTATTAAGGAAGAAGGGAACATCTGTTTCTCTGCTAGGTATGTAGTATAGATCAAATCCCAGGTGCTCTATTTTTCTTGTCAATCACATTTTTTTTCTATGTTACTCTCAACTTCTGCTGCTCGCATGAATGCAGACCAGCCTCTCGTCTTTAGCGTAAATAAAAATAACGTTTTTGCTACTCACCAAAACAAAGGCGGGTTGTGTCATTAGAAAGCCTACTTTCCTTAGTGGGAGCACTCTGAGCCCCCCACCACACGTAGCCTATAAACGGTACTTTTTAGCCAAAAGGGGATTTTGGACAAGAGCATGTGCAGTGCATGTGATTTGTATGTGCACGTACGTATACATGCACCACAGGTGTTTTCACAATTCACTATCTATCTATCTATCTATCTATCTATCTATCTATCTATCTATCTATCTATCTATCTATCCTAATTTATACTTTGCCATTATGATTGTGCCACACGCCAAAAATAGCGGATTATTAAAAAAAAGACAGCACGCAGTAAAGCCTCAAATGAAGCATAATAAGAGAGTTGAAAAACATGTGGGTTTAATATGAGGTTATCACAGTAGGGATTTCTCTGCTGCAGCATGGGGCATGCCAGCACCAGCAGTGCATGGAGCACAGGACAGACCCTTGGAGGAGAGAAGCACACATATTACTGGGGCTTTGTGAGGGCTGCTTACTGCAGGGTTTACCAGACATCGTACTACTGGGGCTCTGTGAGGGCTGCCTACTGCAGGGTTTACCACAAAGCACTGGGGCTCTGTGAGGGCTGCCTACTGCAGGTTTTACCATGCACACATCATACTACCTGGGCTCTGTGAGGGCTGCCTATTGCAGGGTTTACCACACATATTACTGGGGCTTTGTGAGGGCTACCTACTGCAGGGTTTACCACACAGCACTGGGACTCTGTGAGGGCTACCTACTGCAGGGTTTACCACACAGCACTGGGGCTCTGTGAGGGCTGCCTACTGCAGGTTTACCACACAGCATACTACTGGTGCTGCCTACTGCAGGGTTTACCACACAGCATACTACTGGTGCTGCCTACTGCAGGGTTTACCACACAGCATACTACTGGTGCTGCCTACTGCAGGGTTTACCACACAGCATACTACTGGGGCGCTGCGAGGGAAGTCTTTGTGTCAAAGATCCCGGAAGTAGATATAGATTTGAACTGTTTTTCTTATAATTCATGTCGAAGTTTCATTGCTGACGGTCAAACGGTTCATGAGCTATGCCTGTTCAAACTTGGCATTTTCAATTAAGTGCCACCCTTGGCATAGCCCATACCATATTGCCGACTATACACGGTTAAGCCAGAACTGCAATCTTTGGTGGAAGAAGGAGAAGAAAACAATAGACAAATACAATAAGGGGCCATAATCCCGTTGGGATTTCCCCTTAATAATGCAAAAAAAAAAGTTAATTGAATACATTTAACTTTTATTTCTTTAAAACCTTAAAATTATATCTATCTATCTATCTATCTATCTATCTATCTATCTATCTATCTATCTATCTATC
Source organism: Protomyctophum bolini (assembly GCF_963924005.1). Lineage (NCBI taxonomy): Eukaryota > Metazoa > Chordata > Actinopteri > Myctophiformes > Myctophidae > Protomyctophum > Protomyctophum bolini. The sequence goes on along the minus strand of NC_137862.1, from coordinate 29,021,425 downwards.
TATCTATCTATCTATTAAGTTACAATGCATTACCATTTCCTCCATTAAACATTGCTAAATGCCTAAATTGAACATCATAATGAATACTGTCAATACTGAGTTTCACTTCCTCTCTCATTCTGCTCTCATGGTTATAATAATGAGTGGCATTTCCCCTTGCTAGACAACACACTGAGCTCTGACCTCAATGCCAGACCATGACTCTGGTGAATTGCAGATCTCATGCATGTCTGAGAAAGGAGGTTTGTTTATGTACACAAAATGACACGCACACATGCATTCAATTCAATTCAATTCAATTTTATTATAGTGTCAAATCACAACAAGTTGTCTCAAGACACTTTACAACCAACAAAGATCCACCCAGAGCAAGCAACATTGCGACAATGGTAACGAAAAACTCCCCTTTAGGAAGAAACGTCAGGCAGAACCCGACTCTAGGGTGGGCGGCCATCTGCCTCGACCGTGTCGGGGGGGGGGGGGGGGGGGTAGAGGGAGAGAGAGAGAGATAGACAGAGAGAAAAGACAGAGAATAGGCAGGTGGGCTCCGTGGAGGGGTCTGGTCCACATCTGGTCCAGGTCGAGCTCTGTGAGGCCGGGTCCAGGTCACACTTCTGGTGGGCTCCATGAAGAGGCCTGATCCACGGTCACACTCGGCAGTCAGTTGGGGGTTAATATTAGAGGTCCACAGAACTGCGACGGGGAGGACGAAAAGAGACTCCGGGGAGAGATTCCCCGGATGCTGGATTAGTGGCAGGCCTTACTGGAGCCTATATAGTGTATATTACAAGTACTGCTGGGAGACAAACCCACACAACAATGTACGACCATGGTATCCAGCTAGACCCGGAGACAAGTCTGGCCATAGGCTTTGTCGTAGAGAAAGGTTTTCAACCTTGTCTTGAATGTGCAGAGCGTGTCAGCCCCACGGACCGAAGCCGGGAGAAGGTTCCACAGCTGCGGTGCCTGGGACCTAAACGCCCTGCCTCCTATTGTAACTTTTGATATTTTTGGAACAGTAAGCATGTTTGCATATTGCAAACGCACTGCTGTTCTATTTGGTTTGTAGGGATCAATGAGATCCTTGAGATATTGTGGTGCCTGACCATTGAGGGCTTTGTAAGTGAGAAGAAGAACTTTGAACTCTATTCTGTATTTGACCGGGAGCCAGTGTAGGGAGGCCAGTGAAGGAGTGATATGGTCTCTTCTTCTGGTACCTGTCAACACACGCGCCGCAGCATTTTGAACTAACTGTAGGCTTTTCAGAGACTTGCCTGGGCAGCCTGATAGTAGCGAATTGCAGTAGTCCAGCCTTGAGGTGACGAAGGCGTGGACAAGTTTTTCTGCGTCATTTTTGGACAGGATGTGCCTGACCTTTGCAATATTTCGCAGGTGAAAGAAAGCATTCTTTGAGATTTGTTTGATATGAGATTTGAAAGACAAGTCTTGATCAAAGGTAACCCCCAGATTCCTCACAGTGGCCTTGGAGGCCAAAGTAATGCCATCTAGAGAAAAGTTCCCATCGACCAACTTGTCTCTCAGGGGCTTAGGGCCGATCACGATAACTTCCGTTTTGTTAGAGTTGAGGAGTAGGTAATTACCTGCCATCCAACTCTTTATGTCTTTAAGACATGCTTGAAGTTTGACTAGTTGGTCCGTTTCGTTCGGTTTCATCGATAGATATAGTTGAGTGTCGTCTGCGTAACAATGAAAATCTATGGAGTGTTCCCTGATGATGTTGCCCAGAGGGAGCATATATAAAGAGAAGAGTATTGGTCCAAGCACAGAGCCTTGTGGGACTCCGTATTTGACCTTTTCACGTGTAGAGGAGCCATTATTGACCTCTACAAACTGAAAACGATCAGACAGATAGGACTCGAACCATTTCAGTGCGGCACCCCTGATGCCAACCAGATGTTCCAGTCTCTGTAGCAGAATGTGGTGGTCAATAGTGTCGAATGCAGCACTAAGGTCCAGCAACACCAGTACGGAGAGGAGGTTATTATCTGCTGCAGTCAGGAGGTCATTTGTAACTCTCAGCAGGGCCGTCTCAGTGCTATGGTTAGCTCTGAAGCCCGACTGAAAGCCTTCTAATATATTGTTGTTTTGTAGAAAGTCACACAACTGTTTGGCGACCGCTTTCTCGAGAATTTTGGAGAGAAACGGAAGGTTCGATATAGGTCTATAGCTAGCTAGAATGCCTGCATCAAGAGTAGGCTTTTTGAGTAGAGGTTTGATTACCGCTACCTTGAAAGATTGTGGCACGTAGCCTGTCACCAAAGACATATTGATCATATTGAGTAGGCATGTACCAACCGGAGGCAGGACCTCTTTGAGTAATCTAGTCGGAACTGGATCCAGGGTACATGTCGTTGATTTTGAAGAAGATATCATTGAAGTGAACTCAGAGAGCTCGATTGGAGAGAGACTATCCATATATATATTTGGGTCTGCGGCCACCTCTGAGACCACCATATTTGGTGGCAGTCCAGTGGGAGCCGAGAGTAGTTGTAGATCAATTTGATCTCTGATAGTTTCTATTTTGCCATTGAAGAACCTCATGAAATCGCTACTATTGAGAGTCGTAGGAATCCGTGGGTCCGTGGAATCACAGCTTTTTGTCAGTTTTGCCAAAGTATCAAAAATAAACTTTGGGTTACTTTTGTTTCCCTCTATTAGGGATGAATAATAAGTGGCTCTGGCCGTGTCGAGAGCCTTTTTGTATATTTTGAGGCTATTCTGCCAGTCTATACATGATTCTTTCTGTTTGGTTGAACGCCATTTCTTTTCGAGTTTGCGAGACGTTCGCTTGAGGTTTCTAGTTTCCGAGTTGTACCATGGGGCTAGCCTTTGTTGCTTTATTACCTTCCTTTTCAGGGGAGCAACAGAGTCTAGCGTAGTTTGAAATGAGCATGTGACACTATCAACAAGTTGATCGAGTTGATGAGAACTATATGTGTGAAGGTCCTCTATTTTGTTGAAATATACAGAGTTGATGGCTGATGGAACCATTTCCTTGAATTTGCTTACAGCGCTCTCGGATATACTTCTGCCAAGGACATTTTTGTCCAGTGGTGTATAATCGATCAATGTAAAATCGAAGGTGATCAGATAATGATCAGAGAGATCACGGTTTTCTGGAAAAACTGTGAGGTGCTCTATTGCAATGCATGCATTTTCCTAATGTATCATGAGACGTACGTGCGTGCGTGCGTGCCTGCGTGCGTGTATGTGCGTGCGTGTCTGTCGTTCTGTTGTGCAGCAACTCCCCAAATACAGTAGGCCACAACCATTTCTGCCTGACTAGATTTTCTGTCATGTTGCGTTTTTTACACACTGAAAAGAAAGGATGCACCTGGGACGTATACTCAGTGATATCCCAACAAAAGGTCATCGGGTTTCGGGTCTCGCAACATCATACGCTTCACCCAGCCGGGGTGATCAAGTCCCGACATACGTCCCAGTAGCTACCGTCGATCAGTCCCAAAGACCAGGGCCACACAATCCGCAGCTCCCAAACTACTCTGCCGGGACTGGAAGGTACGTAGAACAATCTGGCACGTGGGTTGACTCCTGTCCAGGCCCCTCCTATACGACTCACCAGGTCCACTCCTGCTCTCACCAGGTCCAGGACCTGTGCGTTGCACCAGACTCCCAGCACTCCTGACACTACCTGAGCAACGGTGGTGGCCCTTCTAACGGCCTCACCATGGGCTTCCTAATCCCGGAAGACACAGTCTGGGGCACCAACCCATGTATATCAGGTCATCAGACTATTCCTGGTTGTCACATAGTCTATTAATAATAATAATTCTGATGCCTGGATGTGGCTCTCGTCGACGTCCAGCCTGAGACGACATTGGACAACGCTACAGGAAGTTTACACCAAGCTTAGAGAGAGAGAGAGAGAGAGAGAGAGAGAGAGAGAGAGAGCAGGGTGTAATTCCTTGTGTGTGAATATAAAACAGGCAGCACTGTCTGTCTGGGTGATGTTACTAACACATTCATATCTGTCGACTGTTTAGTGTGAGTTTGCTATTTGAACACAAACAGTGTAGTATACTGTACATTTGCATTGTTGATATCGGCTCCTAATTGATTTATATCACATGCACAAGTGACAAGACACTGTGATTCTATTCTAGTTACTGTATGTGTGCTGCAAATGTCTATATACTTACACAAGAGGCAATATTCTTAAATCCTCATAATGGCTATTGATGAAGCATGTGCAATTGAAGGTATATTCAGTGATTTCACTTAATTCAAATATCAATTAAATATTCAATATCATATTTTCTGTTGTTTGTGTACTGTCCCCAGTTAACCCCTAGGGTAAAAAAAACACATGGTTTCATTTTTGGCTTGGTGGCCCAGCCTTCGTCCAATCAATCTGAATAAAGAGGGGCCTTCCACCAATCATGATCGAGCGGGGGCAGGCCTTGGTGTGCGTGCTTTTGGCATGTTGCGTGTCCCCCCAGGCCCCCACTGTAGTGCGTGCATGTGCACATCTTGTTACAGGGGCAGACCGGGGTTTTTTCCAAATCACCCAAATCACTGAATGCTCCTTTCATTTATAAATTATTATTTGTTGGAGCTCATGAACCCAACTAAAAGTTGTGCGTTTGCGTTATTTGCGGAGTCCTCTGTAACTAGCATATTGAGCGTAGGAGTCAGATCACCCGGCCCATCGTTTTTCGAAATGATAAAGTTTTTAAATTGCGACAATATACATAACTTGGTTGCATTTCCATTGCAGGAAGGGACGTTGAGGGGGAAATGTGAAAGCTGAATTAACAGTTTGACTGTGGGATTAAATAATTGTGATCCCCATCTGACTGCCTAGTTTTTCACTAACCTTTGAAAAACCACCCCGTCGACATCACCATTCCATTTCATGAAACTCCGCCTTAAAATGGTGTGATCATTGTGTCGTCGTGTTGAAAAATAATCCAAACTGCTGATCAATAACAAAGAGCGTGTTGGACAGAGCCACCCATTGCGTGCCGCCATTGGAATGCATTGGGCCTCAATTTCCCAGAAGCCTTAGCAAGTCAGTGCCATGGATGTTTTTCCGGTGACGTCATCCGAACACATCAACTATCACACTCTGTCCGATGCAAAGCCATCTAATAGAAGAGTTGCGGGGGCAGAAAACAGTGGTTCATGTACTCGCACGAGTCCATAGACTCCAATGCATTCTGTAAACTTCCGGTTGTCCCTATTTGAAGCCTTCAATTATGGACAAACCAATAGATGTCTATGTAGAAGAGCCGCCAATGGACTGGCCCCATGAAGTGAATGGAGTTTGCGTAACTCTGTCTATACTCTATGGCTCTGGTCCGATGGAAACCGCACGTAAGTCTTAAAACGTATTAAAAGCGCAAATTGAACAATGAAAACATAACTTGTGTAACTCATTAACGAGAGGGAAGCTCTTCTACATCAATTTACTCGTGTACCTCGTGAATGGGAGGGAAAATAAATGTCCTAAAAAGCGGATTGTGCATTTGAGGTGACGAAACACCTTCCACAGGTCCCGGGGCGCACAAGGCAGGTTTCCAGAGCTCCGGCACGAATAAAGCCCGGCCGGCACGTGGCCATGTTGCTGAACCCTCATTGATGCAAGTCCCTGTATATCAATGACTCCGTGACTTATACCCGCGGTCGAGACATTCATTTTGAGGTTGTGCATGACTGAGTCGGTCTCTACTGAATACACGCAAGATGAAATGTCATTATGGGTGTATTATATTTTTTTGAGTTCACCACCCTGTAAGAGAGTTGGTAATGTAAGTATTATGCAACGATAATGATTCTGCGTCCAGGGGCCCTATCTTACCAGTAGTAATTTTGCCTGTTTACATGATCAATACTTGGAGCCAAATGAACGCCTGATTGCTTGAGGTGAGAACAGCTCCCCAGGGCCGTTAAAGATAGAACTGGGCTCCATTTCTGTGATAATATGGCTCGGGATTATTATTTTTTTTCTCAACATTATGTTACTGTCATCTCAATAGTCAGCGGGCTGCACCACTGAAGCTACTTGGACGCTGCATGATTTTGGCTGTCTTCTTTATACTGTACATTTGTTAAATCTCACAATATAGGGGAAGTGGTAAAATCACAAAATGTACCCACCTTGCCAACTTCAACTTAAAATATATCTGTCACGTCACCGTACAGATTTCATACCTGCACAGCTGACTTTGTACCACTACTATATGTGTGCGTATAGGCTACATGCATACAGTAGGCCTATAGGCTACTGTACAATGTGTTCAGTGTTAATATGCAAAGTGTGTGTGTGTGTGTGTGTGTGTGTGTGTGTGTGTGTGTGTGTGTGTGTGTGTGTGTGTGCGCGTGTGCGTGCGTGCGTGAGTGCATGCGTCTGGTAGGCAGACATGCCTATATTGTCAATCATTCTTAACCTTACTGGGCTGGTGTAAAAGAGTGGGTGAAATAATTGCTTGTCCAAGCTTCCCACAGACTGCAGTTACATAAATGATGATGAACAAAACATTGACCATTAAAGGCAGACTATAGTGGGCAAGTAGACATCACTTATAGCAGCAGATATCAAATATAGTTCACAATAGTGCTTCCCAAACTTGTTCATGTCAAGGACCCCCACATTGACACTAATTATACCCCGCAGACCCCCATTTGAAGAGATATGCCAGGGACCCCCATAAGAGAAGAGTATTACGGCTGTATAGCAGCAATTCTCAACACGTTTAATTTCAAGGGCCCCCAGTTTGACATGCATTAATCTACGGACCGCCCATTTAATAGCATTTATATCTCTGCAGGGACCCCCAATTTATATTGTGAAGTCAATGTTAATTTAACTTACAGATGATATTGGATGGAGCCCGCACACCACAGGTACAAGAAAGACGTTCTTTATTTAGCCCAGCACCCAGCCTGTCGATGTGCGTATTCTACGTCCGCTCAATTTAACTTACAGACCCATAAGGATCTATATAATTTAGCTGGGGACCCCCTGGAACTCCCTCAGGGAACCCTGGGAGTCCTCCGGACCCCACTTTGGGAACCACTGCTTTGTGAATGATGGTGGTGCCAGTGTGAGGTGAGCATACTGTATGACTGACATGGCGACAGGGTGCCTGTTTGTTTGGCAGCCTGTGGAAACTGTCCATTATAGTCTGTTCCTTTGGCATTTGACGCTGCAGTATCGCCTGACAGACGGAAGTGGTGGTTTGAGTCAGTCCCAAACGAGTTGAGCTCAGTCTACATGCAATGGTGTAAAGTAACTAAGTATACATTTACTTAGGTACTGTACTTAAGTACATTTTTGAGGTATTTGTGCTCTACTTGAGTATGTTACATGTTCCATATAACTTTTACTTCTACTCCACTATGCTATTTCCGAACGCGGCCAAATATTGTACTTTTACTCCACTACATTCATTTGAAAAAACGCATTGTGAGCTTGTAGATCACTTTTGTAATTTTTTAATTCTGGACTTTTACTTGTTAATGTAAGTAGTTATACGGTACATTGCATTATTCATACTTTTACTTAAGTAAAAACATTTGAGTATACTATTTCCACCACTATCTACAGAAAGTGGGAAATGACCGATGGGTCTCGACTTGGCAGAAGAGACAACATGGGTTGGCGATTCTCCACAAGGGAGCTGATAATAATCTACATGACATTTGTCACCAAACTGTCTGCACAACTATAGCAGAGAGTGATTGATTCCCTGCCATTTCACCACATTAACCCGGGCATCCCTATAGTTGGGCATGTACTGTTCATTATCTGGTATTGTTTTTAGTTTTTTTTAAGTTGTATTTGGGTCACTTTTCTGCGTGGATCCATCAGTCATATATGACATATCTATGACATTACTGTAAGAACCCAAATGTGTGGGAAAGGTTTCAGCACAATCTGAGTCCCTTTGGCTTCCATTATGAAATGAAAGAAGAAATCGGCCCAGCGGTTTCTGAAGACCAAGCTTTCCGTTAACTGGTACCGGTGTATACAACGGCCATTATCTGTCTGGGAAATGCTATGTTATTATATTATCATTATACTTTGGGTAACACGTTGTATAGCATTGGATTACATAGTTTATAACGATTTAAATTCAAGGTTTATATGAGCTTACATTGATCCTGCAGCAGTTGCACTGCAGTTATAAGCAACGATTGTTTTCATGGGGTCATACCTATGTTCCCTCAGCCCTATGTTCCCTCAGCCCTATGTTCCCTCAGCCCTCAGCACTATGTTCCCTCAGCCCTATGTTCCCTCAGCCCTATGTTCCCTCAGCCCTATGTTCCCTCAGCCCTATGTTCCCTCAGCCCTATGTTCCCTCAGAAGGAGCATTGGTCCGAGGTGCGCTGGCGGTCGGGAGAGGGTGGGTGGTTAGGTTTAGGTGTCTGCCCCGGGGGAGGTAGGGTTAGGGTGAGGGTTTGAGGTAGGTTGTCGATCGGACCGTCGGCATATTGACGCGGACCCGAGGGAACATAGGGCTGAGGGAACATAGGTACGGTCCCGTTTTCATGACGGCTACGAATAGTTCAACTAGCCAATCTAAATGAAAACTAAGCTATGATGACTACAACTAAGACTAAATATACTGACAACAAATAAAAACTAGACTAAAATGTTAGGAAGGAACTAGTGGCACTGCGACGCGACGCGTTGTGAGCTAGTAGATCTGCTATTTTCAGCAAGTGTATACAATCAGTCATTACGACGACATCAAGACCCGCCAAAATACATTTTAGTCAACTAAATCACCTGTAGATTTAGTCGACTATAATTGCATGACATTTAGTCTACTAAAATTAGACTAACACTAAAACATTCCAGGGGATTAAAATGTGACTAAGACTAAATTAAGTTTCATTCCAAAGACTGGGACTAAACTAAAACAGAAATTTGCTGCCAAAAACAACACTGTTGCAGATCCACACCAAAGCTCTATTATTATTGACACATTGTGTCATTGTGTGTGAATAAGTAAAGGAAGAATATGCCATTAGACTCTGTACTCATAATATCCAACAAGCCCTTTCAATAGTGAGATCATTTCCAACCATTACCAAGCATAGAGTTTATGTGGCATTGAAGGCAATGCGTATATGCTATTCTAAAGGCTCCATCTATCAGCACAAAGGAGCCATGATCAAACATCCCCATGTCTCATTAGCGTAGGTAACCAAAACACACATATATGACATCCTCATTTATATAATATTATGTTCAACAGTCAGTGTGCATATATAGGCTAGACAGGAAAATACTCCCTTTCAATTCATTCGTTTGTATCTGAGATTGCAATACAATGTTGATCTCACACTGGCTAAATAACTATAACCAGTGTTGTTTTTGGCAGCAAAATTCAATTTTAGTTTTAGTCATAGTCGATGGAATGAAACTTTATTTAGTTTTAGTCACGTGTAAAAATTACTTATACTCTTGTCCACTAGTCCCTTCCTATTTCTTCATATTTATTTGTTGACGAAATTGTCAATATATTTATTCTTAGTTTTATTCATCATAGCTTAGTTTTCATTTAGTTTTCCTCAGTGAAAAAAGGTAGTCGGCGGACATGTTTCGTCATAGTTTTAGTCAACAAAATCAATACTGCTCTACACACCAAATCTGAATGTTCACCTAGTTTCACCTATCATGACACGGCCAGCATAAGGACAGACACTAGGGTTCATATGGTTAAACAGATGCATTTTGGCAGACACACGCTTGCGAGCCAATTCAGATAACAGCAACAGCACAGCAAAGACGCTTTGGCATGATCTTGTAGAAAAAGGGGGTTAGACAGATTTATTAGCTGTTTCTATGGGAGGCGTCAGGCCATGATACGCCATCCATCACAGTGTGCCATGCGCTGTCTAAAGGGGGGAAAATATCATACCTTGAGGATTTTAAATGGCTCTGACTTTGTTGTATGAGATGATAGGAAGTTGCACAGTTCATCCTTCAAACCACTCTGGGTGGGTTTCTTTCTCTGTCTTGTTTTATGTGACCATACAGTCTCTTCTATAGCTTGTTTTTTTTTTTTTTTTACAGCATCCCGGATCAGCACTAGTGCAGACTTTAACCTTGGGTAAGGAGATATACACATACAGCTCCGAGTGTCATCCATTTCAATCAATTGACTCTCTTTTTTTTTACAAAGGGAAGTATAAAGCGGCTGTTAATTCAGTTCCAAAAGGAACAAAACTGATACAGGATACAGTGCAGTGGCCAAATTGGCTTTGAAATTTAAGATGTTAAGATGTCCATTGGAAATGTGTGAACTCATCACTCTGCCCGCCCGGCGATTCTCCTGTTCTTCCTTTGACTACGGCTGCCGTCTATCGATCGTCCATTATTCTTGAATTTCATTATGTGGGAGGAAGAGTATATTGGCAAACAACATAAAAACACGTTTTGCCAGTAACGTTACAACCAGAGGGGGCTCTGAAACTCTTTAAAACGCAATGTTGGTAATGTGCTCTGGAATGGAAACTTATCTTAGCTTGATAAATAGCTTCTCCTTCTTCATACCATAACCACAATGGAAAGTTTTGTATGCCTATTAATGTTGCTGCTGTAATATAAATCCCCAAACCACAAAATAAGCTCTATCTCTGCAAAGCTAGCCATCCTTACAAGATGAAAACAGTCCATTTGGTTCCAATTTGTCTTTACACTCTGAGTTAAAAATAACGCAAAGGATTTTGCTGTGCATCAACAATGCTAATGATTGGCTTCAAATGTAGACTCTGCGTGGAACGACCTGCAGCCTGAGGATATTTGAGTAGAAAAATCAGTTTAATCTCTTAAATAACACACCATTTATATATATATTCAGTTTATATGCCTTATTTATATCTATCTTCTTTAGTTTTTTATCATGCTTAATAATTCATAATCCTTAATGTTAATGTACTTAATACTCATGTTCATACATTAAATACTGTGAAACTCATGAAGTAAATCCTATTTATTCAATATTAATGCATGCAGTCAAGAACATTTAGTAATAAAAAAAAGTTTTCTCAAGTGACTATATTCTCATAAAAATGTTTGCAAGCGTTTTGATTCGGGGCTATTCTCCCCAAATGCACTGACTAGTGTTTGAATGGTAAATCTGGGTATTATAGGAATATAACATCAAGGTCCTCTGCTTCCCGGGCTTTTAACAGTATCCAAGAGGAGTTTTAGTGTGGAAACAACTCAGATTTGTCAGTTGGAGGCCGTTCAAGGACGGGAGGCTGTCTCACTTGAAATGGGTGAAAACATGACAAGAGCGCCCCATCTCCTATAGGAGAACCACTCCAAGGCAACACACAGTGTAGGTGTTTTGCTGCAGATAACACAGCAACCTTTCACTTATTAGTCATCCTGTCTATACCTGCACGACACTGCAAAATATACAGTATACTAACATCAGAACATGAGCCAAGCCCCGCTGGTGCAAGGATATGGACAGATGATTCAGAGGCCACAATGTGAGCCATAGTAGACTTAGGCTATAGTATGCACAAACAGACAGTATAACGCCATATTCTAGTCTATATGTAAGGGATAATGTCTGCCTAGGTGGTCATTGTCGGGAGATAATTCACCGACAAGGGGTTTAACCACCACCATAACCACCATAATCACCCGCTTATTACATGGATACTTAATACATACATTAATAAATTGATCCAAAACACAACAAAGCAAGATATTTCCTTTCTGGCGGGAATGAAAGTATTCAATAAGTGGCCGGCGTCTGCCCAGCTGCAGCACAGTGGGAAAACAAGGAAGTGAGTTGATCAAATAGAATCCATTTCCGGGTACTGCATCGTCTATTTCTCGCTCAAATGTTTTCATTTTTGAGAGCAATGTTTAGCTGTCATGTTGGAAACAGCAGTAAATCAAGGGGGGCATAGCAGGTGCTGCAAGGGTTTGATTAGGCATCGGTCTGTTATAGGGCAGAGCAGACTGTTATCAAGAAATAACACACCGTTGAATTATGCGATTGACCAATCAGAATCAAGTCGTAATTATGAATTATTAAAATTATGACGTCATGAACGGGGCGATCCTTAAGGCCGCCCCTGGCTGTAGCACAGAATAGGATCGGAATTCTGATGAAAAGAAAGCTTGCGAGGATATACACAGTAGGCTAATTCCAGAGGATACATGTGTACAAAGTCTGGTGCACACACACTCCTTACTTGATTCATAGAACATCTTAACCCTGTGAAATTAACAACGAAACAGTAAGTTACTGTAAGATTGCAGTCACTCACTTTGACTGCGCAAGCTGAGAGGGAGGTATATTTGGGTATGGGGGCAGAACTTAGATCAGCCATTGATACACAACACATACAAGATTCAAAATGTATGCTATAAATGGACCCTTATATACTCTTGAGAGTGTAAAATGAACCCGTATTTCATTGTAGTTATTTTTTTGTTAAACATCTGTATTACTTAACGTTTGCCTGTTATCGCCTATGGTACCAATATCAATTATACAGCATGGAAATATGGACAAAATCGACAACCAAATATGCCGACCAAATATGCAATATGCAAATCTGCAATGAAAAATCTCATCAATTGGTGGTCATGTGCGGGCTCAAATGCAGAATAAATGCTGGGCCTTGATATGAAAAGGGTTGAAAACCACTGATGCAGGGGTATCCTAACCTGTTCAGCCAGAACTTGTTCTCCGTGTGGGACACTCTGAAGTTGTTTGTCCAAGTGGTCGTCCCCTCGGCCCCCAAATACAAGCTTCTCAGCGTCACGTCACATTAGTTTTGTGATAAAGCGGGTGGTGAAGTACCTCCGGTGGCAATTAATAAGCCATTTTGGGCGGGAACACCCTGTTGGTGTTTTAAGCATTATGTTATATTTGGCTATTGAAAAATAACAGATCTACAAGTGCATAGCAGAGCTTGTAGGTCTGCTATGTTTGAAAAAGTGTGAAAATGTGGTGCAAAATATATGAATATATATTCTTTCCGAGCGAACGTTTTTAACTCAAATCTGTCAGGATTTAGAAGACATTTGTAGAATCGTTTCCAGGTCAAAATGGGTTAAAGACAAGACTATTGTGGTGGTGTCCAACTTGTACAGTAGATGCCATATACTCATTAGTGAGTCAAATCCGTCAGAACCAACTTCTTTTTCCTTTAAATCTCAAACTGCATGCCAGTCACGTGCGGTTCATGGTGGAAAGTAACCAATTATTACATGCACTCAAGTAATTAATGTCTCATAATTATTGTTCCACATCACTATTTGATCAATATTACCCTTTTTTTATAGAACATATGCTGTAGCATGTGACTTTGCCACATGGCTTATTATGTGGCACTTGTTTGCACATAAAAGCTTCTTTAGAGATGAGCTCTCATTATCTGCCATTATTCTCTGAGAATTATCTCGACTTCCTGCTTCTATGCAATATTTCGCCTCCAGACGCTGTGAGAGAGGCAACCTAATATGCTAACAGCCCGGCAGAAATGAAGGTTGCTGGTAATGGTTATTGGGCTTTTCTTTTCTTTTTTTCTTTTTTATCCCTCTGCCATTTAATCTCCTTTCGGAGAGGTTCATTAGACAGTGGAAGAACAAACGCTGATCTGTAAGCCAGCAACGCTCTGGACAAGCCAATCTCCGTTCTCTCTTTTGCCCACTGGCCAGAATCACATAAGGACCGGTCCAATTTGCTGTCAGCTGGTAGATACTATCTTTTTGTTACTTTCTGTTTGTTTAGGTTTTTTTTATTATTTTTTTAGCATATAGTACAAAAAAATAGAATTGTTTAGTCTCGTCCCTCCCAGAGCTTCGGGGGTTTCGTTGTCAGGGAGAATTACATATTCATCAATATTCCTGCCCACCTCGTCCACATTCCCTTCACTGGCGGTGGTGGCTAAAAACAACAGAAAACACGGAATATGAAAAACGGGTTCTGATCAAGAAAAAAATAGAATGGAGAAAGACATAGAAGAACGAGAACAAAATGCAAGATGATTATTCAAGACTGCTCATTTACAATCCTGACACAATAAGTCATAAAGCGTTAATTCCCTCCCCTTCTTCGTCATTTGAACATCTCCTTGCATCTTAGCAAAACGGAAGGGACACACAAAGTAAATAAAACAGAGAAAAATCACCATTCCTATTTCTTCTACAAGCCATTAGCCGAAGGCAAACAGACAGCAGAATGTGCTTCCACCATGATTTTCTTTTCTTTTTATCCCCCCCCCCCCCCCCAACCCCTCCTCCCCTCTTGAAGCTCCCGTGGAAGAGTGGAAATGTTCCGTCGTTATTAGGAAGGACGCAGGGAGGAGGGGGAGATGGCTGCGGGAGTCGGGGGCCGGAGGTCTGCAGTGTGAATGGCGCGCCGTGGAACGTATCAGACCCAGCAGATTGTGTGGTCTGAGTGGCTATTAAAAGTGACAGGATTGAGGCCTTGGAGTTGGTGAGCCGGCTGATTACACCTTCTCCTCCTAGCCCGTCGCCGTATTGACTGTGGTTAGGTTGTAGCTTTCCATTTCCTGCCGAAATAAATTAAAAGTCAGAAGTAATTTGCCTGATGGGAGGATGCAGGTGTTTTTTGTACCTTTTTTTTCTCTCCCTCCCTCCCTCTTCAAAGTTTCTGAATAAAAATTTTGCCCATGCAGCCTTGAAAATCAATTGAACCCTTGGCTCCGTGATAAGAACTGGGGGGGGCTTATTTTCAGCGGTGACAGTTTTGTGGCAGGGGATGGGGAGGCGTGGGGGTGGGTTGGTGCAGGTGGGTGGTGGGGGTGTGGGGTGGGGGGTGGTTGGGATTTGATTAAAGTGGAGATAGTGAGAGATTGAGGTCTTGTTCTTGCCAGTGGAAAGATCAAGGTACCTAATCGTGTCTCCTACAGCTCTACAGTACAACACAAACCCCCTCTCCCTTTCCTTCTGTCTCTCTCTCTCTCTCTCTCTCTCTCTCTCTCTCTGTATCTTGTCTCCCATGCACAAACATGCCACTGTGTGACATTTCCTGGTGTGTTTATAGCTGTCCAGTACTGTCAAATCCTGTTTAATTCCATGACGGTATATGAGAGTGTGCAAATGGCAGCAAATGGACCCATTTTGAAGTTGATTATCTTTGCCCATGAAGCTTTCAGAAGGTTCCCCTTCCATGACCATAATCATCCATCACCATTCCGTCATCTCCGATTTTTTTTTACAATTTTTGTGTACGGGTCCATATAATATCATGAATTGAAGATGTAACAATTAACAAAACATTGCCCTTAAACTACTGGACTATAATTATGTGTGAGGGATTCACACAAAGCGTCTTTACATAACGTCCTCAGGCTGCCATCACTTACAGTGTGGTGAGAATGCAGTGAGGTTTGGATGAGAGTGCAGCGATAAGGACCCAGCAACACATAAATAACACATGTTAAATGGAGAACTTTAACCGCTTTCAACAGTGACCTGTACAGTAACATGCTGTCACTGACTATATAGTGATGCCTGTGAAAGGGCCTTGTTTGTTGGGACACTTATTGTAGGCCTATTGTATGGCACTACAAGTGTGGGAGTAGGGCAGTTATACAAACTAGTAGCCATGTAATAAGCGGGTGATTAACCACCTACGCTTCGCGTCGGTGGTTAAACCCCCTGTCGGTGAATTATCTCCCGACAATGACCACGTAGGCTACATTTGTTTTGACACTCGGCGCAGGCACCGGCACCGGGGGCGGCGGTGGCTCAGTGGCTCAAACCCGGGCTCCCCCAGAGTTACTGTCGAAGTGTCCTTGAGCAAGACACTGAACCCCTAATTGCTCCCGATGTGCTAGTTGGTGCCTTGCATGGTTTCCGCTGCCATCGGTGTATGAATGGGTGAATGTAATGCACAATCTATGTAAAGCGCCTTGGATAAAGGCGCTATATAAATGCACCATTTACCGGCAATTTATTTATTGTTGATGCATTAAATGCTTTAAAACATGCCATTTTGACGTTGCTTTCCAAAATATCCTCAGTGCCATGTGTGTTGGTATATGCGGTCAGGTTTTCAGCTGGCTCAGGGAAGAGGACGACCCTGCCATGCATAGTCCACTATAGATAGGTGAATGAACTGTATCTGTCTGTGGGCAGGCATATGCTGTGCCTGTGTGTGCATGGGTGTGTGTGTGGTTGTTGAGGATTAGAGGTATAGGTATTTTTGTTACGCTGTAATATTTGACTCACTGTTGTCTTTTAACATCAGTGCAATTTGAAATGTATTTTTGAAATGTACTATTTTGTAATGTAATATAATGCATTCTGTAATGTTTTAATTTATTTCTGGACTCTTGGAAGATTATCCGAAAGGCTAAAAGAAAAAAAAAAGTAGAGCATTGGTTTTATTGGAGCGGTATTCTGTGGTTTTGTTGCAGGGAAATAAATGGCAGTTCTATCAGACACAGCCACTGTAATGACAACAGATCTACCAGAGACTATACTATAAATGAATGTTACGCTGTGTGACTTTAACAAGCCACATGGACAGTAGCTGTCTTAGCCCATTAAACACCTTAACCCTGTATACATTGTGTTGCTATTCTGGACATGTCATTATAGGCAAACATTTGCAATATTTACGGTGTGGCTACTCAAGAGGAACAAATGCCTTGAAGAGGGTCTGTCTGTCTGTCTGTCTGTCTGTCTGTCTGTCTGTCTGTCTGTCCGACCCTTAGAGTATATATTAATAGACACGGCACCCAGGGGACACCCTGAGGCGAAATGGACATAGTGGCCAAATTTGGTATTGCCGCTTGGGGCCAATGTGCTGTGCATACTGTCCATAGGCCACAGAGCTTGTCCTAGGGGCCATACATGGGCAACTGGCCCCCACCTTCACTTAATGTAGCCCCGCAGATTCATATCCGAATATTGATACAGTATTTATTCCCGTCCCCGTCCCGTCACCTCCAGGAGTGTCTGTCCTCAAAGGCTTTAAAGTGGCGCGCCTGTTGCTCTGGCTCGTGTCGTTTGTCGAGCGTGACTCGCCGAACTCCCTTGAACATCAAACAGCCTTTTCATGTTTCTTTTATTTTTTAAATGGCACCGTTTGTACAACAGCAGCAATCTGAAGCCCTTGTGCCAGCTTGGCTTTGACGAGGCCATCTCACCGGGACATCACGGCATGACATTCTTGGTTTATTTTTTAAGCAAGTAGCAAAACCCACAATATAAAAAACACTTATATGAGAATGTCATGTCCTCGTGTCCCAGGTGAGTTACTTACATTGACTAAAAGTCCAAAAGTATTATCGTCAAAATATAGTTTATTAAATTAAATTAAATTAAACTTTTTGTCTATTATTACATCTTTTTTAGGTGTCGCTAGCCCCGCCTATCTCCAGTTTTTGGTTACCGTCCACAAACGTTGTCTTAAACAAACATTCAATTCCTATTGACAATTCATTTGACGTCATAGTGTCTGAGCAAATAGCCATAGTGTCTATTTTATGTCATGATGATGTACGATGATAAGAGCACCTCTCACTTCACAGGGGTGTGGGTTTTTGGTATTAATACCACAATATAAAAATACACTTATTTACTACTAAAAGTCCAAAAGTATTATGATCAAAATATACTTATAGTACAATAGTAAACTAAAAGAAACTTTTTGTCTAATATTATATATTTTTGTACACTACAGGGTTGAAAGTCTAGCTGGAACACTGGAACTGGAGCAGTTTTTTTGGGTGCAATTGAGCTCAGAAAGCCTACAAAAATAAAGAAAACAATATAACTGCAAGCAGCGATAAGGCGGGACCAAGAAAGAAGACAATACGTAATAAGAACCATATGCACAAATAAGAATCATGGGCAGAGTTTTCGGTACCCAGATTTGAACACACAACCTCGTGGTCCAACGCCAAGAGCTCTACTGACCGAGCTATCCGGACACAATCAGTTTTCTCATTGTAAACTGTAACATCATTCAGTGTTTTTGGTACAGTATGCATCCTCGTTTTGGGCATGTCATTATCCATTTCTACATGTGTGTGCTGTTCATGTGTTCACGTACAAACTTCTCTTTAACTGGAATTTTAGTTAATGGTTCATAGATTGTATGTAGAACGTTTCACGCAAGTTGCTCAAAAATCAGGGCAGAAAATCACGTATAAGCATTTTTCAAACTGCTCAAAATGGCGGAAAGTCTGAGGGTGGAGCTTACTTGTCAAAGTCACAGATGTGTTCCCCCTGGGTCAAGGAACATGTGGAAACAAGTGCCATGAAATTTGGCCAAACAAAGCATGAGTTATGACTGTTCAAAGGTTTCATTTTTTAAATATTGCTATTGCGCCCCCCTTTGGCCAATTGGAGTAAGACTGCTTCCAGTGCTATTTGGCATGACCCTCTACTATACTGTAAAGTGACATAAGCATATGACACTGCATGTATGTATTCGAGGCAGAAGAAGAATTTTCACAAACCAGCAATTTTCATTGGCTCATAAAAACCTTACTTTTTTCACTTAAAAATAAATTACTACGTTGTGTTATCCTTATAGGTCCAAAGTTCACGTGTAGACGTTTTTGTGCATTTTGATCAAAGATCCTGGGAGGAGATACATTTTAACAGTTTTTCATATAATTCAAAATGGCGGGTGATCTAAAGGTCAGAGGTCAAAAGTCAGAACACGAAAGTTGTTCGGCATGAGTAGACACACATGTGTATCAAAGTGTCATTGCCAACAGTCAAATGGTTCATGAGATATGCACGTTCAAAGTTTGCATTTTCAATTGAATGCTATAGCGCCACCCTTTGGCCAATGGTCATGGGCTTCGCATAGTCACCATTTGGCATGGACCTCTATACCAGATTCACGTGTTTCACGAAAACCCACTGCACGGTTCAGTCAGAACTGCTATTTTTGGCGGAAGAAGAAGAAGAACAACAACAACAACAAAAAACGCAGACATTCTTTGCCAGAAATTGCCACCATGCCAGTCATGAACTAATACTCTGTCACAATAACTCACAGCGAACCTCGGCAACCATGACAACACAACACAACACACATGACAACCTACTGTTTCAGTCTTCAAAGCCCAAAACGTCTAGCTCGAACCAAAAGGAATTAGCAATTTCACTCCTAGGATTATTGAAGTGATCAAAAGACACATGCACATACTGTTCCCTGTTACAACTCACATATACATCCAACGGCAGATACAAACTGTAGATTCACATTAGCATTACATTCCAGAGCCACAAACAGTTACTGAACATTGCCACGCATTGGGTCCCAACATGACAGCAATAACCAGCCTGAATCACGCTATACACACAGCAACACAATCAGCAGAGGCAAAGAAGCAAAAAACAGAGTTCGCACCTTGAGCCGTCTTCTAGTTGACTCCATCAGTTGTGTAAGTGATGCCAGGGTCAAACTTTTGGAACCCATGGATAGATGGCATTCACAGCATTTCACATGAGAATGGACGCAGGGCTGAGAAGAAGCTGAGCTTGGGGGTCTGGGGTCATCACCCTGGCTCGTGTACCTGTACCTGTGGAGCAAGTTGAGAGAGACACCTTTGTTGAATATTGTTTGTAATATAGCTTAATTGAATCGCACTGTTTATAACACTTTAAAGAAGACAATAGGACAATGACCATTCACCCCTATAGTGTCATCCCTAATCAGTGGGATTGGGCCCATGCTGTGAGTGTTTATAGGCAGGAAGTGACACTCTGCCTTCAGATTCAGATTTGTTTGACCTCTAACTTGATGCCAACATTGTTCCACCTCCCTTTTCCCCTGTGTTTAGTATTGTACAAACGTATAGGATATAAAATTAATTTTAATTGCAAGCAAGAAGTTGTCCCCGCCTGATGGTATTCGCAACCTTAACCCATTCTGGACAGGAACCCCTTTGTGTTTTAAGCATTGTGTTATGCTTTAGCTATTGAAAAATAGCAGATCTACAAGCTCAGAGTGCGACACAGAGTGCCACGCTACGAGCTTGTACCGTAGGTCTGCTATTTTAGAAAAATCGTGAAAATGTGGCGCAAATCTTTGAATATATATTCTTTCACAGCAAACGTTTTTAACTCAAATCTTTGCTTCCGGGGGGTCCCTGGAAATACATAAGTTCATTTTCCTCATAGACTTTTCAAAAAGTATTTATTTAAAGACGTTTACGCCGCGGACAAAGCCAACTCTTGTCGTGACAAATCATGACAACAATTCTTCGGGCCAAACAAATAATTAGAAAGTAGAAAAACGGCAGGTTTTTTGTTGTTTTTCTTCTTTGTAATTATTTGATCGGTCCAAAATATTGTGTGTATTGTCATGATTTGTCACGGCAACAGTTGGCTTCGTACGACACTTAAAAGGTCTTTAAATAAATACGTTTTGAAATGTCTATGGGAAAAATGCATTGAGATTCATTTCCTGGGCCTGGCGTCGTCATGAAAGGGGGCGGGACTGCGACGCTCTATAGGGTTGAAGTGGTTAATTTATGTTTTGAAATACCGGTAATCAAAATCTACAAAGTAACTAGTAGGCCTAACGAAAGTTGCAAATAATTGTAGTGGGGTAAAAGTACAATATTTGCCTCTGAAATGTAGTGGAGTAGAGGTAAAAGTACAGAGAATTTGACATACTCCAGTAAAGTACAAATATCTCAAAATTGTCCTTAAGTACAGTAAAAGTACTTAGTTACTTTCCACCACTGGATACATTAGGCTAACACTTGACTAACACTGTCCCCATGTCATAAACCCCTCTTAAAACCCATTCCCCTACCCTTTACTGACTCTGCAGCGTCCCAGCTCTGTCCCCCTCACAAAACATCACACCTGCCGAATTCTGCAGTGCAAATGGAATATTAAATGTGACTTTATTAAAATATATCCCCATATAATCCAAATAAATTATCAAAGCATCAACATTTGTTTGAGGTTTTCTTACCAAGTACTGGGCTGTGCTGTGTGCTGTGTGCAGTGTGCAGTGCAGTGTGCAGTGTGCAGTACACCTCATGCCTGCAGGTCCTCGACAAACACTCAAATGAGGCTTTCAGCCAAACAGAGGCCTCAAACCTGGCCACCCCTTTTAAGCACTACCCTTAAAGGGGCAGTGCTGAAAATGCATAGGACTTCAATTACATTTATGTTTGTTAATTTCACACTTCCTTTCTCTAACTCACATGCACGCACATGCACACGCACACGCACATGCACAAAAAACAAAACGACCCAGCAGTTTGTTATGAAGATGAATGAACTTCTCTTTTTCTCTTTTCAAACTCTCACACACTTGTGTGACGGAGCAGTTTTCACTTCCTAACAATTATCAAAATAACACTTCTACATTATCTAATTGCGCTTGTAAATTAAGTAATGCAGATGTTTAACAATAATTGAGAGCGTAATTTGTTCTATTGAACAAATAGGGGTCAGGGGGACAGGGCTCTCTTAGTTTCTCCAGCTCCAACAGAAAATGCATTTTCAGCCAGGTTGGGATACCAATTTTAACCAATCAGGAGTCAGTAGCCTATTCATACAGGAGACAGAATTTTACTCCACTACATCTCAGAGGCAAATATTGTACTTTTAATCCACTATAATTATCTGACAGCTGTAGTTACTAATTACTTTGTAGATTTGGATTATTATTACTAAACATACATTAACCACTTCAGACCAATATACAGTACATTTTGGCAATTTGAAAATAGCCGATCTACAAGCTCACACTGCATCACCATGCGACGCATTTTGAGCTTGAAGATCGGCTATTTTCAAATGATTTTGAAAGTTTTGTAGTTAGACTACTTTTATACCAATACTTTTGTACTTTTACCCAAACTTTCACTTGTAACGGAGATTTTGTAACCCATTTTTCACCCCTGTGTCAATCATCTAATGTGATCCTGGGCTCTACACA
Source organism: Protomyctophum bolini (assembly GCF_963924005.1). Taxonomy (NCBI): domain Eukaryota; kingdom Metazoa; phylum Chordata; class Actinopteri; order Myctophiformes; family Myctophidae; genus Protomyctophum; species Protomyctophum bolini. Next base: position 28,999,499 of record NC_137862.1, on the reverse strand, counting down.
CCCTCCACCAACCTAGTCCACATATATGGGGGACAAGGGGAGAGCAACGGACTTGAACTCATGCTTCCTTCATGCCTGAGTGTCCAAGTTGCTCCTTTACACCTGAGAGGGGGGAGTTTCCCTGGTTGGACGTAGCGCGTGGAAGGAACACGTTATTCCAACCAGTTCCTTTCCCCTCCATCAGGCGCCCCGGCTGGTCAGGGGGAGGCAGTTTAGTGACCAGGATTACTGCATGTTTTTTATGAGGGTACCTACTCTAGGGGACACTCAGGTGACCCCCGGGCCCCTCCTAACATCATACCACCTCACTGAGGTGACCCCCGGGGCCCTCCTAACATCATACCACCTCACTCAGGTGACCCCCGGGCCCCTCCTAACATCATACCACCTCACTGAGGTGACCCCCGGGGCCCTCCTAACATCATACCACCTCACTCAGGTGACCCCCGGGCCCCATCTAACATCATACCACCTCACTGAGGTGACCCCCGGGGCCCTCCTAACATCATACCACCTCACTCAGGTGACCCCCGGGCCCCTCCTAAGTCTCACCAGGTACACTCCAGCTGCTCCTCACCAGGGCCAGGACCTGTGCGTTGGACCAGACTCCCACAGCACCAGACACTTCACCAGGTCCAGGACCTGTGCATTGGACCAGACTCCCACAGCACCAGACACTTCACCAGGTCCAGGACCTGTGCGTTGCACCAGACTCCCACAGCACCAGACACTTCACCAGGTCCAGGACCTGTGCGTTGCACCAGACTCCCACAGCACCAGACACTTCATTCAGGAGTGGTGGATTTTTGAGCTGGGAAAAATGCACTGTACTCATACGCACTCAAATGCACTGTACTCATACCAGAGAGTATAGGAGAGTAGCAACACGCTTCGATCTCGCCGCAAAGCGGGTGTCTATATGGGCTATAGTTCCAAACATTGCTCCTATACGGCTGGAACTATATCCCATTGAGATATAATGAGCACTTCCGCATTCCATTGTTACAATGGGAGTCAACGCTATAGTGTCGCCATGCACTATCTTACTATATTACTCTGACTCATACTTTACTTCCCACTGGTGGTGTGTGTGTGTGTGTGGGGGTGGAGTCACAGAGGCAGCGCGGCAGGCTCCCTGTGCTCTTTGAGAGGCGCAGATGAAATGCATGTCAGGTGCAGCACGATCAAAAGGACCAGGCCTCTGTGTCGGGCTGCGCTTAGACGCTTGGCTTTACAACTTCACACACACGCGCGCTGCGCGCCCACGCATGATGTGTGTATGCAAGCACATGCACGCACACACGCGCACACACGCACACACACACTCAATGCTCGCGCTCCGGGAGCCCTATTGGGAGTGAGGAGGAGGCCTCCACTTGAAGTGCTTTCCCAGTTGAGGTGACTACATAAATAGACGGGAGGGGGCGGTTGGCCTCGGAAGATATGGTGGAGGGAGGCGTTCAAGTGCTCTCACCTTCGTCAATTTCATAGATGATGTTCATTTCGCTCTCTTAAGCTTCCCCAGAAGAGAGCTTATATTTCCTTGGTACATATTTCCATGTTGCCGCATAATTTAATCTGATCTGTGATTTTGAAATTGGTGATCATGGATTTCTTTCCCCCCTCTTCTCAAGAGCACAACACAAAATGGTGTGCAAATGCAGAAAGGCATAGACGGTGGATGAAACACCAGAGAGAGAGAGAGAGAGAGAGAGAGAGAGAGAGAGAGAGAGAGAGAGAGAGAGAGAGAGAGAGAGATGAGAGAGAGAGAGAGAGAGAGAGAGAGAGAGAGAGAGATATAGAGAGAGAGAGAGAGGGGCAGAGTGACAAAGGGACAGGGAAAACAGCCATGAGCTAAACAGGGACAGACGAAAAGAGACATATTGTGGAGAGAGAGAGAGATAGAGAGAGAGAGAGAGAGAGAGAGAGAGAGAGAGAGAGAGAGAGAGAGAGACGAGAGAGAGACAGTGAGAGAGAGAGACAGTGAGAGAGAGAGAGAGAGACAGATGACACATTTTATGTTCCATTGTACCGTGCAGGGATTAAAATGGACGGGGGGAATAGGGGAGAGAGAGAGAGAGAGAGAGAGAGAGAGAGAGATGAGAGAGAGAGAGAGAGAGAGAGAGAGAGAGAGAGATGACACATTTTATGTTCCATTGTAAAATGGTGTCGGGCACCGGAAATAGCAGATCTACAGTATAAGCTCACAACGCCCTGTGGCACATTGTGAGCTTATAGAGCTGCTACATTTGAACACGTCATACAGTATGATAGTTCAAATACGAAGTATAGAGAGACAGAGAGAGAGAGAGAGAGACAGAGAGAGAGCGAGAGAGAAAAAGAGAGAGAGAGAGAGAGAGAGAGAGAGAGAGAGAGAGAGACTATGAGTGCCAGGGGGAGTCTATCTCCTCTCCAACAGGAGCTGTCAGCCGCAGCCGTCAGAGATGCTATAAACAAAAAGTGTTTTCTCCTTTAACAAGCTCAACAGGACCTTCAGTGGGGAGGCGACACAGAAATGCTTACTCTCCAGGGGTGACAGCCACTGTCGGCCCATCAATCAGTCAGACCCGCAGAGCTGCCCGCAGACAATGCCTCTACAAGGGCAGGGCTCAAATTCATCACACACTGCACACACACATGCACGGTACACGCACGCACGCACACGCATGCACACACTCGCACGGACGCACAGTCGCACACACATCACAGGCATGATGAAATACATTGGCTCGGGACTTCAAGTCATTTAATTTTAATGCGAGATATGATGTGGTTAGATTATAGGGTGGAAAATGTGTCTAGCTGCCATTGTCTGAAAATAGGTGCCACATGTACTGTACTATACATGTTTGTTTAATTATTTATCTCTTTATCTGTTTATCTGTCTATAATGTATTATTTCATTCATTCATTCTCTTACTTTTAGATTGCAATACAGAGATTTACCAGTGTGTAATTTGCAGTAAATGTAAGTGTGTGCGTGTAAATTGGATATAAAGTATATAGGTATATACTAATACAGTTGGCTACTTAGAACTTAGATGCTTGCAGGCAGACACACGCGCACGCGCACACACACACACACACACACACACACACACACACACACACACACACACACACACGCCCACATGCAGTACATTCAGAAATGTAGATGTTATCTCGCTTGAAGCAATTGTCATTGTTTCAGAACTATGCTCTCAGTCACAGAAATGACTTGAAACCCCTATCCTCTCACAATGTTACCAGCTCTGTTTGGGCTTTGATCAAAGCCAACGTTGTCAATTTTTCCAAGGAGCTGCTGTGAAGTAAATGCATGATGAAACTGTCAGAAAGTTGTTTCACTTTGGCTCCCCTGTGCATCTTAAAATAATCATCGGGTTGCTTGCCTCCACATATGTCTTGAACTCTTATTTTTGCAAATACATCTTATTGATGCCTTACAGGCCTTGGCTGACAGGAAACAAAATGGATTACATTGTACGATAACATGCCCTATATTGCTGCAGGTAATTACATGTGTAACAGCTATTTTCCTTCACTTGATAAAGACTGCCTAGACTCCTCACCTACAGCCAGCGTTGATTTGGTCGAATAATGCTATGACAGGAAATGTCCTTTGTATGTACCTTTTTTCACTGACGAGAACTGGAAACTAAATTCAGATTCAGATTCAGATTCAGATACCTTTATTTGCCATTGTGTAAAACACATAGGAATTTGCTTTGACATTTGACATGTGTGCATTTCTTATCTTTTTTCACATAAAACGAAAAAAAAAACACAACAACACAAAATACAACACTGTGTAGGAAGTATAAATATAAAGTGCAGAGTTTATGGATAGTGCATGACCGGTGACACTCCCTAGGGGGCAGGGGTGGGAGGGAGACCAGAGTCATTTAGCAGCCTGGCGGCTGAGGGGAAGAAACTCAGTCTGTGGCGGACTTTTGTAGTCTTCAGCAGCCGCAACCGTCTCCCCGAGGGGAGCAGGGTGAGGAGGCCGTGGCCAGGGTGGGAGGGGTCGGCCATGATCTTTCTCCCTCTCTTCAATGCCCTGGAGTCATGCAGGGACTTGAGGGAGGGCAGAGGACGGCCAATCACCCTCTCTGCAGAGCGTATCACCCGTTGCAGCTTGGCAAGATCTTTTGCAGCTGCAGCGGGGAACCAGGTGATGATGGAGTGTGTGAGGATGGACTCGATGATGGCTGTGTAAAACTGAGCCATCATGGTCCTTGATAGTCTGAACTTCCTCAGCTGCCTGAGGAAGTACAGCCTCTTCTGGGCCTTCTTCAAGAGGGCCATGATGTTTAGTTCCCACTTCAGGTCCCGAGAGAGAATCATGCCTAGAAACCGACATGACTCTACTGGGGTCACCTGGGTGCCTCCCAGCATGATGGGAGGGGGCGGGGCTGTGGTCCTCCTGAAGTCCACCACCATCTCCACTGTCTTTAGAGCGTTAAGCTCTAAGTTGTTATTACTGCACCAACTCCGCAGCCGCTCGATCTCCCTCCTGTAGGCCGACTCATCTCCTTTGGAGATGAGGCCCACCAGGGTGGTGTCATCCGCAAACTTCAGGAGCTTGACGGATGGGTGAAGAGAAACACAGCTGTTGGTGTACAGGGAGAACAGGAGTGGGGACAGGACACAGCCCTGCGGGGAACCGGTGCTGGTGGACCTGGAGCTGGAAATGCTCTTCCCCAGCTTCACCCGCTGCGACCTGTTGGTGAGGAAGCTCGTAATCCAGCTCCGAGTGGAGTCCGGCACTTGCAGCAGGAACAGCTGGTGCTCCAGGATGGATGGCAGGATGGTGTTGAAGGCCGAGCTGAAGTCCACGAACAGGATCCTGGCGTAGTTGCCTGCAGTGTCCAGATGTTCTAGGGTGTAGTGCAGAGCCATGTTCACGGCATCCTCCGTGGATCTGTTGGCTCTGTACGCGAACTGCAGTGGGTCCAGTACAGGATCTGTGATGCTCTTCAGGTGAGCCAGGACAAGGCGCTCCAGGACCTTCATGACCACAGAGGTCAGGGCGACAGGTCTGTAATCATTAAGGCCCGAGACCTTGGCCTTCTTGGGGACGGGGATGATGGTCGAGACCTTGAAGCAAGCTGGGACATGACACTGCTCCAGCGAGGCGTTGAAGATGTTGGTGAACACCGGGGCGAGCTGGTCAGCGCAGTGCTTCAGGACGGAGGGAGAGACAGAATCCGGGCCGGCTGCCTTACGGGGATTCTGGCTCCTCAGCAGCAGTTTTACCTCTCTTTCCGTGACAGAGAGAGGGGGGTGTGGCGCTGGTGGTTGTGGCCGGGGGGGGGGTGGGGGGGAACGTCTCTTTCTCAAATCTACAGTAGAACTCATTGAGCTCGTTTGCCAGGGGGAGGTTGTCAGCTACAGTATATGATGCCTAAAACTAAGATTACATGTATTGAGAATTTCCTCAACAAATTTAAAAGTAGACAAAAGATCCAGTGTAAGACACAAGTCATTGACATTTTTTTATGACATTCACTGCACTACATTTCAACTATTGTACTTTTGACGATCGTGCCAGTTTCTGACTGAGTCTAAGTCATTGATTTTCTTTACATTTTCGTGTTTTCATGTCATATGAAAGCAGGGAATCATAGCTCCAAATTTACATATTGGTTGTTCAGTTTGACCCACCAGATTTGGAGATATGGCTTATAGACTAATATATTGCAGAAAACAGCGAGCTGATAAAACAGGCTTGTTCACTTCTGTGGCCTGGCCTCTAACATTACACCTAGCCAGTAGCCACATGTTTAAGCATTCATATTATGTTGATTTCAGCTCTGACATTTATTTCAGACATGCTCTAGTATGTGAAGAGTCTGCCTGTATTTCGGATAAAATAAATACAAACAATGTTTTTCTTGCCACCTGCATGATTGTCTCTGTATCAAAAAGAGTCACCATTTCTAGGTTGGGGGAAAAAAGTAGTAGCCTACTGTAGGGTGTGTAGCTTTATCCACTGCTATAGTACAGGGCCATACCTGCCATTGTCTAACTGTGTGTACACAAATGGAAAGGCAAAAGCAGGTCATGACTTTGAGTGCTTCGACAATGGCAAATTCCTTCCTGACCCTATATGCAGCCCACGCACGTATATACAGGGAGCCTACAATAAATAAATAAAAACCTGATGAAATATGCTAAAGATTCTTTATCTGTTTCCTTGACCTTTGTTTTAATCAAACCCATCTTCCACTGTACGCCACCTGTCACTTCAGTTGAATGTGGCACATCTTCTGTCCTTTCATTTTCACCACTTCCAGCACAACAGATTTCGCCTGTCATGTGCTGTCAATGTAGGACATGGTGTTCCACAAAAAAGACAGTGTGGTAAAAAGCAGCCATTTCCTCACATCCAAAAAATGAATAAAATAAAAAGGAAAAGCGTAAAAAAACAAAAACGGGAGGGTTATATCGGTTTCAAAGGCTCTAAGAATAGTCAAGTGTGTTTAAAAAAAAAAAAAAAACGTACGGCATGTCAACTTAGTCTTCATGGCATCTCATCAGTCAGACATGTCTGTACGTATTCCATGCACATATTTTGTACAGGCCCACAGCAGCAATGAGACTTAACAATCAGTTACAATATCTGATGGTTATGGATGCTGATGAATTGATGTTGAATTTTACTTCTCTATAGTCTATTCTATAACATATTATAAATATTTATGTATTGACTTCCTCTGCCTACTGTAATACTGACAGACAGACAGACAGACAGACTTCTACATCATCGTGTCTCATCGTTGGTAACTTGTGGATGATACAGTGTAGATTGGGGTCCCAGAGATAAGCCATATACACTATCTGAGATACTGAGACCATTGGACTGCTGGTGGTCTCCGGACCCCATGTTGAGAACAAAGTTTATATAGCGTCGTAAATACCCTTGATGGTAAAATACCCTTGCAAAGGATCATAAAAGAGCGGTTCCAGGAGCAGAGATCGTCTTTTCTAGTGGTCGTGTGCAAGCTAGTGAAATCACACGCATGCATGCACGCATGCACGCAGGCACAAACACATACAGTCCGCTAACAGCGGGGCTCCACTGGACGCATGTGACGGCCGGGCTACACCGGGCCATTTTGCATGCGTATGTGCGCGCAGTGCGTATGCTTCTACTGCACCCGTACAGTGCGTATGGATAGGACCCGCGGTATCCGTGCGTCTGGTGTAGCTGGTATCATTGACATATATTGGTCCTATCCAAACGCACTGTACGTGCGTAGTAAACGCATACGCACTGCACGCAAAAACGCGCCCAAAATCGCCCGGTGTAGCCCGGCCGCAATCCTATTTTTAGAGCACGCATATCCGTGCCCTGCGGTATCCGTGCGCCTGGTGTAGCTGGTATCATTGACATATATTGGTCATGGTATTATAGTGCATACGCACTGCGCACACAAACACGCGCAAAATCGCCCGATGTAGCCCGGCCATCGTTTTGTTTTTTTTACGTGCGTATGCCCCCATGCGTGCGTATCTATATATCCTCCCGGAAGGTCCCGCACAAAGCTGCCGCGCGCCACAGATCTGGTGTAGCCGGGGCAGTACGCTTACGCCAAACGCACACATGCCCGGTGTAGCTTGGCCGTTGGTCACAGAAATTATTTGAAACTATCCTCTCACAATGCCACCGCTCAGTTTGGGCTTTGATCAAAGCCAACGTTGTCAATTTTGTGAAGAGCCGCTGTGAAGTAAATGCATGATGAAACTGTCAGAAAGTTCTTTCACTTTGGCTCCCCTGTGGCAGGGGGGCTGCATCCACATAAGTCTTGAACTCTTATTTTTGCAAACATCTTATTCATGCCTTACAGGCCTTGGATGACAGGATACAAAATGGATTATTCACTATCAAGGACCACACCACCAATGGAAACATTTAACCATTTATTGAAAACAGGAAGGTTTCATTCATGGTTATGAATACAACAGCGGGGTGATGGCCCACGACGGGCCATCAGCGGCGTCTGGGTTTTGAGCCGAGGTGGGGAAGCTTCGGGGATCCGGCATGCTCCCGAGGCACGTCAGACCCCCCTTAGGGATCTGTTAGGACATGTTATGAGAATTAGGTTGGGGGGGTGGGACGACGAAAGCGAGAACGGGGGGAGAACCGGGGGTTGGATGGGCTTTATATGCACGGGTGGAGGTGACCCGATTGGAGGTGGCTTGATTGGAGGTGGAGGTAGCTGCATTGGAGGTGTGGTCCTGCTCCTGAACTTCAGCTATGAGCACCATCAAATGTTATAATAGCTTGCTAGTCTGTACATTATGGTAGGTAATACATGTAAGGATGGAGGTCGATAACCGATACCCGAAGAAATCCGATAACAATCTTATTGAGTACCCGTTATCAATAAGCTTTGGGCTTATCAAGCCTGTTATCGAGCATATAGCGACCCATGACATCATGTTTAAATAATGAAGAGAGACGATGAAGAGATAAACGTAATCACCCACGCTGGCACAAACACGTTGGTCTTAAAGTGTAACGATACCTGCCAACCAGCGCTGCCCGGGTAAACAATATTACGCTTTTAAAGTGACTGTACAAATATTACCAGTTAACATTTTCTATAATATTATTTTATTGGTAAAAAGGTCAATTGCCATCCGTCTAGAACAGTACTGTAATTGAAGGTAAAAGATACAGCTTCTGTTCAGAATGTATTGTCTTTTTCCACAAAAATAATAGAAAATGCTCGATAAGCCTGATCGATACGGTGCTCGTTATCAATAAAGATTAACGAGATCCATCCCTAATTGCATGTGTAACCTAAGTTTCTCTTTTATTTTAATAGATGTATGACTACAACACAGTTTTCAGTCCAATCCTCCCAACAATCCCTAAAAATAGGGAAAGCAGAGAACTTCAGAGTCTCTAGTGCAAGTAAAGGCATCACATAGCTGCATGTATTATGTCAAATAGGTTCACACAGTGTATTGGAAGCTTATATCACTGACATGGTGACATAAGGACTCCACGCCTGTTTAGCAGCCTGAAGGCAACATCGCCTGAAAGACGGTAGCAGTGTGAACACTGTGACTGTGGCTCGGGTGGTGAGTGTCTTTGATGCCTATAGCCTGGGCCAGGGGTAGGCAACCTTACCAACAGAGGATTTACCTGCGAGGCTATACCTCGCAGTATAGCCAGCACAACACAGCGAGTAGCTCCCTCCATGTAGCAAAAAGCGCGCACACACACACACACACACACACACACACACACACACTTTTTTTTAAATGCTTACTCTGGCCCTTTTCAACACTGCACCAGACTTATAGTATTTGTCAGGTGCAGGGTTGAAAATGGCAGAAAAAAATAAAACCTAAACTAAACTGAAACTAAGCGTTGTCCTCAGCAATGTTCATGCAGAGACATTTTAAATGATGCACCCTTCTCCACTACGACACTGTAGTCAATGAGATGGAAATCAGACTTGGCTATGGTGTAGATGCCATACACCACCAGATGGACGTGCAATTGCATGGACAGTTATTGTCTCGGAGATGTATCCCATAGCCTGGAGGGATGATTAGGCCTACTGCATGACATTATTAATTCACACAAAAAAGGAATGGAAATATGGCCTATAGATAAATATGGCCATATTTATAATTACAATTTAGTGATATGGCAACATTTAAAAATGATTCATAAGCCGTTTTTTATGTATTTTGTGTTTTTAAAGTGTTCATATAATGCCATTTCACTGTTTGTTATTGAGCATGATATGCCAAAATACCACCTGCTTCAGATGTTATCACCCGATAATGCATGCATGCGTGCAGTCCAGGTGAACACAGCCAAACACCACAATGTCCAGTATGCCAGTATGGCCATCCATATTCCAACATTCTGATAACGGTTGATTTCATAATTTAATACAGTGATAACGGAAGAATCCGCTGAAAATACTGTGATACTGGTGTCTATGTACCATTATCTATCTGCAAATGCACCACGTCTTTGTACTGTATGTGTGTTCGTATGGTACGTGTGTACGTCTGTAATCCACGTAACTCGAGAACCGTTCGCCCCACCGATTTCACAAACCCGCGTTCCACACCTCCACAGGGAGTGCAGTGCCCGGTGTTAAGTCCATTGGATAGCCGGTTGTCCAGAACCAGCACAAAAGCCTCTGCCCGGGCTCTGGACCTGATCACCCCTAGATGGCCAATTTGTCCATATGGAGCTGGCCTGTTCTGACATCTGCATATACTTCATATTTGGGCATGCCTGACAAAGAACTCCATATATGGGCATAAAAGGGACACAGACATAACTAGAAATGCACTCTGTCAAGTGCGCGTAAGTACTGCCAACCTTCCAACTTGCATCCTTCCAAGTAGACCAGTGCCCAATGGGCTAGAGGCTCTGACCAGGGTCAAAATGATCTAGATCTCCATATATGGAGCTGGCCTGACATCACAATGATGTTCTGAAATCTGCACAGACTCTATATCTGGGCATGCCTGATAAAGAAATCCATATATGGGCATAAAAGAGACACAGACATAATAACTGGGTGGGGCATGCGTGCATTTCCAACTTGCATCGTTCCATGTAGGCCAGTGCCAACGGGCACCACTCTATAGTCTGGTATAAATCCCACACACTGCTTGCTTGGGGATGGCTCATCTAACGCTATATAGATCCTTGCATTGGACTGCCATGGGATTCAGTATACGTGGAATATAATCCGTATAGAGCTGCTGACGAGGCAGTATGTTCAAACACGGGACAGACGGCACCCACGAGCCAACATAATTTAACATCGCATTAATCTCTCTCTCTAATGCAGTCAATAACATATTAAGCAAAGCTACAAAAGCGAAATGGATGAGAGGTAATGCGACGCCACTCTGCGTCCCTTTTTTGAAATCCTATAGCAGTCAGCAGCAACCGGCCGTGCCTGCCAACTCATTCCTCAGTGGTGTCACTGCTGCCTGGGCTCTCAAAGGAATAATGCACTCGGGTGAAGAGGTGCTCGGATTCCACAGATGTCATCCCACGAATGCCATCATTTCAAACGGCTGGGGGAAGAGATCTTCGGCCTCACGTTAAAACACAATTCCCCTGCATTCCCATCGTGATGCTATAGCAGTGCGACTCGAGAACACAAACAATGCATGCATTGCAGGCCTCCCGGGGGTCTCTGAAGCTGCGTGCTCTATAGGGACGAAACGACGCTTCAGCACATCTCTGTTACATGCCATATATATCAGTTATAATATAACTGCATGCATTCATGCAATCATGTGTGTGTGTGTGTGTGTGTGTGTGTGTGTGTGCGCGTGTGTGTGTTTGTGTGTGTCTGTGTGACAGTGTGCAGTGCACTGCATGTTACAGTATATGCCTCTTAATGTGTATGTTCAGTCCAGTCTTTGGTGTAGAGTTCACGCCCTTCAGTTCACTTCCTGGTTAATTCCATCTAGAATAACCCGCGTCACCAAAGCCAGACCTGGTGTACGACATATAATGCAATTAAAAGTGAGATTATTTTGCAAGAGTGCACACCAATCAGGCCAGTCTTAATTACACATGTACAAAACCCCAGGTTTACAGGATATTGTAGCTGTGACCCAGTATGAAAACTGGTGCAATTTCCTTTCCTTTTCATTCTTTCTTTTCTTTTTTTTCTTTAAAAAATAATAATAATATGCACCGTGTTTGGTTCTTCTCATGTCCATAATAGTTCAGGTTCTGGGGGAAATTAAAAGGCAGTTTTTAGGCTGATATGAAGCGTTAGTCCAGCGGCACAATAAGCCGTCACCCATCAATTCGACTAAATGGTAAATGGTGCATTTATATAGCGCCTTTATCCAAGGCGCTTTACATAGATCGTGCATTACATTCACGCATTCACACACACATTCATACACCGATGGTGGCTGAAGCTATGCAAGGCACCAACCAGCACATCTGGAGCAATTAGGGGTTCAGTGTCTTACTCAAGGACACTTCAACACCAACTCTGGGGGAGCCCGGCTTCGAACTGGCAACCTTGCGGTTACCATCCAGCTACTCTACCCCTGAGCCACCGCCGCCCCCGCCTGACGACACAATATTCCGACCATAGAGCCCCATATTATCCCTATCCCCAAACCCTAACCCTAACCGCACGTGGAAAGCTACGGGTGAGTCTTAACCTGCCACGTAGTCGGACTAACGCGCGCCTCCACCGATATGTAGAGGATAGGTGTAGACAGAGAGCCATATAATTGTCACTCTACCGATCAGGCGTCTGGTGGAAGTGGGTACCGGTACTGTCATTTCAGTTTTGTATAACTACCAAGTTGTTGCTATAGATAATTGCAGGTATAAACTATAAGTAAGACATGTATACATCTCAATGAGATTTTATTTCATCATCAACTACTTAAAGGACCACTTTCACTACTTTTCAACCTATCTTCATAATAGGTCCTCACTAATAATCATGATAAACTGGCACAATTATTTTCTACTCGGTCTGTGTCTCATAGGCGGGCTGAGTGCAGTTTAGAAACCCATCCACCAATGACATCATCGATGGGGAATCCAAGCTAGAAACCGCAGGCTTTCTAGTCCTGAAAAGTTGCAATGCAAAAATGGAAGCCATCGTTCTCAGGATAATACAAATCTAAACATTTTTGAGGGGTGCTAGCCCCATACAGGTTTAATGTTTGTCTTTAGTTCAAAGTTTGTTTTGTAAACGCTATTGACAATGAAGGGAAATGTTATGTCATAATGTGCCTCATTACATCATATTGTCTCTTTATTGTTAATGGCGTTTAATATTTGTGTTGGCACCGTTTGTTTTATATGACCTAATCAACATGAGTAACGCCAGGGCTCCACTGGGCGCGTTTGGGCGCGTTGCGTCCAAAAACGAACCGGTTAAATTTTAATGGTGATGCACGCACGCGGCACGCACACGCAACGCGGGCAGTGGAGCCACCCTTCATTGATTAAAAAGGGAACATTCTGTGACGGTGACGCTGACGCTGACGCGACGCAGACGCCAGACTCGCCCAGTGGAGCCCTGGCGTTAGACTTTAATATATAAGCGCCCCTCACTTCACATGGGTGTGGTTTTTGTAAACAAATCTTGTTTAAAAAAAATGGGTGTGATTTTTTTAGCGTGACGTCAATCGATTGCCAGCCAAGCCTATGTATGGACTTTGTGGATATTACAATGTTTGTTCATCATCACTGATGATGTCACCCACTGTATAAATAGTGTATCAGAATTTTAAAAGACAAAATTCTGCTGTGGTCTCAAGGTCTCATCGTAGTTTTTGTTCAACAAAGCCAAGCATCGGAGATGACATTACAATGGACTGCGGTGGCAGGCTTCCTTTATGTGGAAAGCGCCATCCTTTTCATCCTCTGTCTGCCATTCATCTCGCCTAGAAGATGGCAGCGCATATTCCAACTGGACATTTGGAAGAAGGCCGACAGGTTCAGGGACAGCGCCTTCCTCACCATGATCGTGATCCTCGTCGTGCTCTTCCTCGACGCCGTGCGCGAGGTGAGGAAGTATTCAGGCTCGGCGGAGCCCATCGGCAAGGACGTCACGCTGTACCCCACCATGTTCGACCACATGCACATGAAGCTGTTCCGAGCTCAGAGGAACATGCACATCTCTGGCTTTGCCCTCTTCCTCTGGCTGGTGATGAGGCGCACGGTCACTCTGATCAACCAAGTGGACAAGAAGAGCACAGAGCACGACGACCTGTTGAAAGCACACCAGCAGCTACTACAGAATGTTCAGCACGATAAGAATAAATAGTGACTGTTCTGTGAGGTTAAAGATGGGTTTCCCCCCATTGTGAGACATATATAGCTGATTCTACAAAATGTCTTCCAATGTCTTTCTGAAGAAAAAATAACGTATCAGTGGACGGTGCACTGGTCCTCAAACCTAGCTTTTCATGTTGAGGACCCACAGGACCCCCCCCCCCCACCCCCAAAGATCTGCACACATTTCCATGATTTTTCAAAACATAGCAGATGTACGTACAAGCTTGTAGATCTGCTATTATTCAACAGCTACAGTTTACAATAATGGTTAAAGTGGTTGAAAGCTATGAGGCGTCCTCAGGTCTAAATGGATTAAGAGTTGACTCAGCGACGCAGTCCAAGACACCAGCAGTACCACCAGTCCACACAACTGCACTGCCCTATAGAGTGCAGGAACTACAAAGGCCAAAATAAAAAATATATACGTTATAAAGTGTTTCAACTTGGTTATACAAGTGATATTATCTCTTCATGAGGCGATCTTTGCATAAGGGAAGTGCACCCCATTGGCCATATGCAGAAAAGTCCTCTCTGATTTTATTAAACAATGTCAAACTCACCATCATTGCAGCTGTACGGAAAGCTTGAATTATCCTCTTTCTATCTGCAAAGTGTTTGTTTCATAAAAGTCCACTGTACACATTATGAGGTACGTTTTGTCAAGAAATTGTGTTTGAGATCGTAAGTGCTTGTTGGACATCACTCAGCACCAGCCCTGCATGCGTACCAAAATACCACGTTTGGAATTTGAAAATAATGCATGAGGAAGATTGTTGCTTTACTGAAAACACGTGCTTCCAAACTCCAATGGCAAGATGGCCGCGGTCTGCATATAGCCAATGCCTGAATCTAGTTTGCGTCCGAGCATAGGCATGTTAACAATTATTCCATCAAAGCATAAACAATATTAGTTTGCCTCTTCTACAAAAATAAAATGTACAAGTTAGTTACAAGGCTGCATTCTGTTGCGCGTACCAAGCTGTCATTCCCTTGTATTGTTTCCCACCACGGAGTAACGTATCTCGGAGGACAGTCAAGACGGGCAGTGTCGGTAGACCATTCAGAGGCAGGCGGGGCGTTACCGTGCCCAGACCATTCCTATGCTCGGTAGGCCAATCAGAGGCAGGCGGGGCGTTACCGTGCCCAGATCATTCCTGTGCTCGGTAGGCCAATCAGAGGCAGGCGGGGCGTTACCGTGCCCAGACCATTCCTGTGCTCGGTAGGCCAATCAGAGGCAGGCGGGGCGTTACCGTGCCCAGACCATTCCTATGGTAGGCCAATCAGAGGCAGGCGGGGCGTTACCGTGCCCAGACCATTCCTATGCTCGGTAGGCCAATCAGAGGCAGGCGGGGCGTTACCGTGCCCAGACCATTCCTATGCTCGGTAGGCCAATCAGAGGCAGGCGGGGCGTTACCGTGCCCAGACCATTCCTATGGTAGGCCAATCAGAGGCAGGCGGGGCGTTACCGTGCCTATGCTCGGACTCAAACTAGATTCACGCATACTAGCCAATATAGCACAGTGGTTCTCCATCAAACACTAGTAAGAACTCACAGTGTACATTTTGTGCACTCTGAAGCCCAATGCATCCCAAACAACGGTCCGTCCCGGACCCAACTGACTTTGGTTGTTCCGTTGCGAAAATGCATACCTTCACAGTTATACTGTACACAGACTGCAATGTTCAATTCGGCAACCTCTTGCCTGCCCTTATGTGCAGATCCTGTATGTCAAGTAAGTAAACAAGAGGACATTTCAATCAATAATGGTCTGGGGCACCAATAGCCGTATCACAGGCTCTGTTGTCTGACAGCAAGTCCCGCGTTTGATTGCCTAGGCCTGTTCACCCATACAGTATAGCTACAGCTTCAGTAGCAGCTGTAGGAAAGTATTCTTAATCTGCATCCTCCTGAGTAGTGGTGAAACGGTTTAATCAAAAATAATGTATTTAATTGAAATTACATAAAAGATAATTTTAATTAATTAAATCGATCCATATTTTCACAGTTCCCGGGGATTAGCTAAAGCTGCAGTCCGAACTTACATTTAAAGGGTGATATATAAAAGTATACATGCTGCACAGTGTATATATATATAATGATCTACAGGCCCCTCACTTCACACAAATGTGATATTGGTTTTCTTCCCGTTCGAAAAGCTGTGCAGCATTTTTATATACCACACCCTTGAAATAGCTTTAGCTAATTCCCGGACGCTGAAACACAAGTTGAGTATATAGACGTGCTGTCAACTGGAAGCGGCTGGATGATCAGCATCCTTGTCACCTCGGGATAAAACACAGCCTCATATTCCAAAGCCTGCTTTACATTGATGGTCTCCTCCGTTGCTATGAGCAGGTTAAATGGCAGCCATATATTCTGCCTTAACCTTAGCCGCCCAATACGCAGTCTAGCATGCAAAGCCATATTCACCGTGACGGCGGATAAATACAACCCTAAATCTCGGAAGTTTGACATGCTTTACCATAACCTAGCAGCACAATGCCACTCAATCACCACATGCGGCTCCATAAATCTCAAAGACAGGCCTACGAGTACAGGCTGTCTCTACGCCGTATACCTTACGAGGAATAGAGTGTAGTATGATCATTTAATGCATGGCTCATCCTAAGAAAACATACATCAACGCTTTAATATACCTATAACCTGATTCAATTAATTCTGACATCAGCCTGGGGCACAGCACAGTGATGTAAGATATTTACAGTGGCTTTCCTGTCCGCCGTGGAGATGCTCATTGTGTTCATTGTGTTGTTGGTGCGATGCGATCGTGTTTCCACATGACAGTATATAGGCTATGTTTGTTTGCTCTGTTGGCTACAATAATTAGGCTATATTATTTGTTCTGGTGTATAATTGGAACCTACTTGTAGCCCTTCTCCAAGCCTTTTGTGTTGTTTTATTATTGTATAGGCCTACACTCATACACTATACGTGCACTTGCAGTGTGGGCAACTCGAAAACAACTCCACATGCCCCAGCATTTTATTTACCTGCCATAGTGGCCTATAGACAGTTACCCCTGTGGCGGATCGGTGGTTAGACTGGCGACATGACAAATAAGGGCCGATACCAATACAGTATCGGGACATTTCTAGTTGTGAGTGTGTAGGTCTAATATTTTGACGAATGTGTCCCTTTTTTCATGCCGAACGTTGGCATAATGACATGCCCAAACACTAGGGTTCATGTGGTTAATGATTTGCCATGTAAGCCACCATAGAGTCACAGGCTGTGTGACACATTTGCCATAAGGTCCCTCTGAGTTCCGAGTGATGTATAGTTGTGCTTCGACCTGAAATAACTCCCACATTTTTAATCATTTTATGTTTTGGCTTTTTTTATTTTTTTATGTATTATTCTATTTACTAGAGTGGTGATTGTTGGGCACTGGCCTACTTGGAACGAGGAAAGTTGGAAATGCATGGCCCATCCAGTTATTCTGTGTCCCTTTTCTGCCCATGGAGTTCTTTGGACTTTTGTGGCGGTCCGACCGACTCGACCCCGGGCACTGCACTCCCTGTGGGGGTGTGGAATGCGTGTGTGCATGTGATATGTCATCATTATGGCCCAAGATAATTTGCAATACTCAAATGATGGCCTACCACAACGGCACAACCCTCTCACTATACTTTTAGCATTATTCTTGATTTATACGGTACATTGCCATACTAGTGTAGGAGTGTGTTGCATACAGTACAAGATCGCAATGCTTGTCTATCTTATGCTGTTTCCGTGCACGCTGCCATTGTACGGCGACGTATAAATTAGACCCGGTGCTCTCTCCCACGTCTTGTTCTGTTTGTGTCGATGAAGCAGCATGAATTGTCCACCAAGGTGCCATCTATTGTGTTGAGATAATTGTGTCTGAGTAGAAGCTCATCTCAGAGAATTTTAAATGATTGCCCTGCACTGCGGGGATGGTGAGCCGTTGGGAGTATAAAAGATGATGAATCTCTATATTTCCGTGGGGATGATAACAGAGGTAGACTGATTAGGTTAAACAGACGCCAAATTACACTCAAGAAACTCAGCCTCTCTATTGCAGCAACCCCTTTGTTATCCCCTTTGCCCTGCAGCTGTGCAATGCATTACCGATTCCGGGTCCACATGCGACTGAAGGCCGGTTTATACTTGGTTGCGATTTGGTGTTGAGCATCGAACATGGCAGATCTACGGTCTCAGAGAGCGTTGCAGTGTTGCGTGTGACACCGACACGGAACTAAGTTATAACGGAGGCTTTAAAGGTGAGGTTGTTTTGTTTTGTCCATTTCAGTGATGTGCTTCACTTCCTTAAGCAGGACACAGATTGTTTTTCTCGAATCAATCACAGTCGGTGGAACCAAGTATATTTACTCAAGTGCTGAGTTCGCCGTGTGCAATTTTCAGGTACCTTTACTTTACTTGAGTATGTCCATTGGTCAATACTTCTACTGCACCACATCTCAGACGTGAATGTTGTAAAACATTATTATTGAAAACTTTAGTTATGCTGTTTATTACTATAGTGCAAATATACATGAACCAATCAAGCCCTATGTGTATACTTGCTGATCTACAAGGCAAGCTCACCAGACATCACAATTATTTATTTATTTATTTTTGCCACATCTAGACATAATTTTATATTGTACTTAGTTTGATCAAATTTTGAATTGAATTGTATTGTTACCTTTACTTAAATTAAGAGAAATAAAATCGGAGTACGTGTTTCCACTTTCCACTGCATGCTGCCCAATCCTCCTCTGCTCATAAACATGCACTTTTCTCTCTGCCCGCCTTAAGTGGATTAAATTTACGAACACAATATTAAACGTTGTGTAAATTACGTTTATTGTCCCATGCATATCATATTCCCCCTGCAATCAAACGGAAGCAGTCGTTTCTCATGTGTTCATTGAAGTTGTTGTATTATTTTATGTAAATTCCTCAAATGCCTACAGTAATTGGGGTATAGTCATAGATCACGTTTAGCATGTATTATTCCTGTGGCTTACCCCTCTCTCCTGTGAACACACATAATGTTACACCATAGGCCCGTTTCAATGTATGTGCGTGTTGCTGGCGCATGCCTCTATGGTCGAGATTCCATTTGAATGAAAACACAAATAAAACAGCCCCCACCCTCCTGTTAGGCCCAAACGCTGCTCTCTTTCTACATTGTATCTACATAATAGATTACACCCAGACTGCATAGTTACTGCATAGTAGATGTAAGAGGGGAGAATGCTGAATTAGCAAATACGCCGCAACAAGATGGGGGCTGGGGAGGGGAGGACAGATAAAGAATAATAGCTATGTTGATTTTGATTTATTTTACAAGTTGTTGTTTTTCCTCCTCATTCTGAACATTAATTTATCAAGGGGGGGATTGGGTATTTGCTGAGTCTGCATGATTTTGTCAGTATTATACCACCCTGCTTCAGATTACGCTGTTATAGAAGCACTCACACCTGGGGTGCTTCCTCGAGGAATTATTCTCTCTCTCTCTCTCTCTCTCTCTCCCGGCGTGACCAGATTTCTCAACTAGGTCTGGTCATTTAAAATGGCATGTATGGACGGCCTGAAGATTGATTTCTAAAATAGATTTGTCCGGCTATAGTTCCCATATCCCTTCTGATTGGCTGAGTCGTGAGTTGTAAAAAAAAACATACTCAGTAAAACACACACCTGGACCGCATCTATCATTATCACAACGCCAGCGTCTCGTTTGCAATGTTCACTTTAACCATGACCGTATTACCTGTTTGCTTATGGCAAGGTAGATAGGAGCGCTCCTTTAAAGAAAAATAAGTTTTTCACACAACGTGCATGACGTAACGCGGCCCAAATTATCTTGATTTCATTCACCTGTTTGATTGCCATTGCTGCACGTTCCTCCATTGATTGATTGATTGATTGATTGAAATATTTATTAACAGTACATTTCAAGCACAAACTAATTACATATCATTCTGGGGTTCCTTTTTTCAGAAAACTGTCAGGATTTAGAAGACATTTTGTAGAATCAGTTCTCAGGTCTAAAAAGGTTAAGTAAAATGCACTTATTTACTTTCCACCACACTGGCTGCCAGCAGGCTATACAAATCAGCACTGTATGGGCACTCCCACAGTGTTAACAGGCCTGACGAGACAACAACAATGGCAACGGTCACAGTGCCATAGCTCACGTGTCCCTGGGTGGGCTGCAGTGTGTGGATCTGTGGCAACAAGATGAAAATGTAAACATTGTGCTGCAGCGATAACAGATTACGGGACTCTGTGACGATGACAAACAAGCCTTGGAATGCGGTAAACACTGCATCCACTCCTCCTGCACTTCAGAAAACAGAAGATTCAAATCTCCTGCAGGCTGCATGGGCAGACAGACCCTCAGGTAAAAGGAACTAGGACGCAGCTATAGGACTCTTTTGCACCTGTAACTTAATGAATTATTATTGTGATGTATTTTCTTTGCAGAGCACGGAAACTGAATAAATGTTTTCTTATAGCAGTATATAGTTTGCATGCTATTTAACACCTAGGGGAAACATTGTGTTTTTTTTACGGGGGTGGGATGTCTGTGACTGAACAGGCTGGAGGAGGTATGAGGAGAAAAACAATTATAGGCCTATATTCCAAATGCAAACATGCCAGGGCCGCTCGGTGGTGTCTCCCATGGCTCAAGTTTGGTAGGCTAGAGACGCACATGCGTGCGTGCGTGCGTCTGTCCTGTCTGAGCTGACCCCGCAAACCGCTAGACCCCGTCAACCAAACTTCGTACGCACACTACCAGGAGAGTAGGTCACGGAAGGACCACCACTATTTTTGTTTTATACTCATTTGAAATGATAAACATACATTTTATAATGGAAGTCAACGGGGGCCGTGATCGTGGCTGAAACATTGCCCACATTTGGAGCCATACATCATAGATACATCGTAGATGACTGATTCCCTATAGTTTCCCTCAATTCTTGACTGAAAATAGTTGACCTACAAACTCACAACACACCACAATGACCTGATGGCATGAACTCTATTTAATGTATTTTTTCTTCTTTTTTTTAATACATTTTATATTTCATTTCAATTTCATTTTTTAACATAATTCAGATTCTTTGCCAACTACAGTAAGTGTCTTGCACCCTTGTCCCTTGCCTCATTTTTAACTCTAGTTCAAATCACTCTAATTCATGTTTAAGTAAAATTATAAAAGAAAACATTAAGCATCTATGGATATTTCACTAGAAATTCAGTTTTATTTCACTGCAGTAGATGAAGCCTCTAACTAAGAAGTCCATAATTTAGCTATAGTACTTAGACCTATATACAGTACTTGTATTCTTTGGGGGGAAATGAAACGTACACTATAGCATACAACTATACGGTAGCAGGGACTACTGTATATTTAAGGAGTTGGGGAAAAATACATGAAATCACATGAATAACATTTATGTCAAAATGTGATCAAAGCCCCCAGAGAAGAGCATGCGGCCGGTATACACTGACCTCATTTGCATGACAGGTATTGATATAGCAGAGCCATAGCCGCAGAAGTGGCTGCCCGCTACCTTAGACAAAGATGTTGGGAGCATCAGTTCATCATTTATAAGAGTTACTGAAGACAATAGAAAGCATTTTAGATGAAACTGTTTCCTTTCATACTGTGTGAAAGTAGAGGATCTGAGCTACAAAACGAGTCACTATCGAGTGGTTTAGACGAGGGGTTATAATATATCACCCATTCTTGAGATAAGGGACAAAACTTTTTTCAAACTGGATTTTTTTTTTTTTTAAGATACATTCAAATCAAATAGATGTATTTGTAGACACAGGTCTCAACTACCAATCTTGAGAAGGAACAGGTTTTTAGCATAACATTTCTTTCTAAAATGGGACATTTATGCACTTAATACCTGATTCATGTCAACTCCGTCAGACACACTAAAATCCCTTTTAATTGAATTTTATCATTTCAACAATAATATAAAGTCCTCAGTTATCTTATAATGGCTTTCAGTAATCAAGTTAAGTAATACAAATCTTTTAATATTATTTTGTTCCAATATCACACTATTATGAAATATCCAATTTCTCAAAACCGTCATTTCAACCTTTATTTTCAATATTATAACATGAAAACCATGTAAAAAAAAGAAAAATCATCATTACGTATCATTTCAGTTGGTGTTTCAATACATAAGCACAAAAGATTTGACAGCGAATTTTCTATTTCTTTGGAAATTAACAAAAACATCACGGGACGAACGTCTGACGGAGTTGACGAACATCTGACGGAGTTGACAAGTTTAACTGATTTAGGTTCTAGACCACCTAGGATCTTGATTTTTCAAAATGGCCGCCAACTTTCTGTTATTTCCCAATAACTCAAGTTCTACACCACCTAGGATCTTGATTCTGGTGACTAATCATACATTTTCAAGGATGTGGGATACATTGGTACTATTTAGATTTGTCCTGTGACCATGGTAGACATTTTTCAAAATGGCCGCCAACTTTCTGTTATTTCCCAATAACTCAAGTTCTACACCACCTAGGATCTTGATTCTGGTGACTAATCATACATTTTCAAGGGTGAGGAATACAGTTGTACTATTTAGATTTATCCTGTGACCATGGATGGTAGACATTTTCAAAAATGGTGGACCTGCTATTATTTTACCAATTTACTCAGGGAATATTATCAGAATAATATAAAATCTGTGAATACATTTCTTACCAAGAATTTTCTTCACCAATGTTTGTAAAGGTGTCTACTAACATATCCCACATTGGTTTCTATTTGACCACCCTAGGGGCATGTTTGACAGCTTCATTATGCTTTAAGTAGCATGTGGCATGTCAAACTAGGGGGTCTATGGCCAAACTAGGGGTCAAACTCCTTGGGCTAAATTCGGTGAGGTGAACAGTGAGCAGTGAACAGTGAGCGAAAGACTGAAGACAGAAGATTTGGCTTCAGGACCATCAGGCAGGATGTGCAGACACTGAAGGCATCAGTGTCTTTCTCTGTGTCCCCAGCATGTCAACCAAAGCAATGTTACCAAATCAAAGGAGCCTTCACCTCATGTCACCTGGGGCTGGGTGAGCAATCGTATCCTGTATCTAAACTCACAACTAAATACAGACACTTGGCCAGACTGCTGTTTGAAAGGGTCAAACCCCTCATCCTGATTGGGGAAGACCACCCCACCTAATCACACCAACCGAACAAGTGAGGTTGGGGCCTCCAGGTGGGCCAGCAGCCATCTGCACAAGACTGGGCTGGACCCTGCAGGAAAGCAATCTCCAGCCAAGACAATGTAAGTTGACTATAACAGAGCCCCAGAACACAGAGCTCAGGAGAAGGATGGAGAAACACTGGCAGGAGGCCACCAAGATACAATGCCCCAGAGACCCAGAGTGTGCCACCACTGGCAGTAAGGAGATCAACTGCTGCAGCAAAGATGTCATGAAAGGCAAGTCTCCACCAAAAAAAACCCTGAACCTAATCGGGGTGTCAAGAGACCAAAGTTTCTCCCCCACAGTTCCCTGCAGTGGCCAGTGAAGTCAAACTGTGCATCTGTACCTGAAAGGGGCAAGTCAAAGGCCAGAAAGCCCACCTCCTTTTAATGTCCTGTCAGTAGAAACTCAACCTGCACCTGAAATAAGCCCTTACCTCTCCCAGAGAAAGTTCATCCTTGAAAATGTAATGATTAGTCGCCAGAATCAAGATCCTTGGTGGTCTAAAACTTGAGTTATTGGTAAAATAACAGCAGGTTGGTGGTCATTTTGAAAAACAATGGCTGCCATGGTCACAGGACAAATCTAAATAGTACCACTGTATTTCTCATCTTTTAAAATGTATGATTAGTCGCCAAAATCAAGATCCTAGGTGGTCTAAAACTTGAGTTATTGTAAAATAACAGCAGGTGGCGGCCATTTAAAAAAAAAAAAGGCTGCTATGGTCACAGGACAAATCTAAATATTACCAATGTACCCCACATCCTTGAAAATGTATGATTAGTCACCAGAATCAAGATCCTAGGTGGTGTAGAACTTGAGTTATTGTAAAATAACAGCAGGTGGCGGCCATTTTGAAAAATGGCTGCCATGGTCACAGGGAAAGTCTAAATTGTACCACTGTATCCCTCATCCTTGAAAATGAGGTCTTAGTCACCAGAATCAAGATCCTAGGTGGTGTAGAACTTGAGTTATTGTAAAATAACATCAGGTGGCGGCTCTTTTGTAATATGGCTGCCATGGTCACCACGAGACAAATCTGTGATGGCCCCATAGCCAAAAATGTTCCTTAAGGCATGCTCTAACTGTGTGCCAAATTAGAATACTGCCCATTATTCAAAAACAATAATTTTATTGTTTTAGGAACACTTTTGTCAACTCCGTCAGATACACGTCAACTCCGTCAGACACAAAATCTGACGGAGTTGACGTCTGACGGAGTTGACAAAATGGCATTTGTTTTCATCTTAACCCTCTTTAGTACAATGTAGCCATTTTGTTTTTGCTTAATTTTGTTAGCTAAACCTAACCCCTAAACTAAAATAATAAACATTATTTTGGAATTCTTAACAAAGATCATAAAAATGTGCAGACGGAGTTGACATGTAAAAGCTGTGACCACATTGTTATCAACATTGTTTGTTTAAAATATCAAACAATTGAATGCTTGTCAGACCAGGTACTCCACTGTTGCAACAAATATAAATGGGACTTGGAAAAGGAGTCTTCAGGCTAAATCTGTCGACAATATTTTCTGATTAATTTAAGACTTTTAAAAAAACCTGACGGAGTTGACGGAGACGTGGGACGAACATTTGATATGAGATATTTAATAGAAAATATAAATTAAAATTAACTGTGTATATTATTTGCTATGTTGTTGACAATCTACTTTAATTTAGTATGTATATTTATGTGATTGTGACAGTATTAGACACTTTTTTGGCAGTTTGAAATTGTGACCACTTGCTGGGGACAGGCTAAATACAGGCCTTTTTGGGTACAGGGCCTGCTTTTAACTAATTCAGATGGAATATGAAAACAATTATAATGAAATTAAGGGCATAATAATACACAACTGTATTACACTTAACTTTGCAAGTGATTTTATTTTTATGAATTAATTTATTTTTTACATAAAATAAGGCTCTTATGTGTGGGACATGTTTTTTCCACTTTTGTCCCTCATCTCAAGAATGAGTGATATATATATATAAAATCGCTAAAAAAAGTTAAAAGTTTTTTATGAAGAAATCAAAGAAAAGTCTAAGAAATCCCATAAATAATAAAACATTTTTTTCAAGATCTACAATGCGCAACGCACTACGAAGTGACGCGCTGTGTGCTTGTATAGATCGGTTATTTTCACTATAACTAAGGTCCTGGACAAACGTCCGATCTCAATTGTGGGTCACAAAAGGTTTGGGAATCACTGCCATAGATGCCCTTCTGGCCTCTATATGTAGCCCCCCTAAAAGCAAAAAAAGCTCACCATGCAAAGTCAAAGTCGTACGATTAGTCACACACGTTACCGCAGTGAAATTTGTTCTCCGTATTTGACCCATCTCTTGGAGCGGTGAGCCGCAGCGTGCGCCTTGCTCGGGCATCATTAGTTGATTTGACCCCCAATCCAACCCATTGATGCTGAGTGACAAGCAGGGAGGCTTCCCATTTTTAGAGTCTTTTGTATGACTCCCAGTTTCAGGGCACTCTAACCACAAGGCCATTGTCTGGTAGACACATGCGTGCATCAAAGCAAATGTTTTATGCTGACGATGGGCGTGTTGGTTAATTCATTTGTTTTGAGGGGGAGGTAGCCTTCCCAAACTCGGAGGTCAAAACTAAAGTGAGTATATATCCGCTGCATGCGAGCAACACCATACACGTGAATGGGCGGGGATTTCCGGTTAACTCTCTATATGTTTGAGACACATGAAGCCAGGTTACAATGGTTTCAAACTGCAACATTCCAGAGTGCTGCCTTGTAGACGTGACAAATACTTATGTCTTATACACGGTATATGCACATGCATAAAGTGAGTGAGTGGCAAAGTGAGTTTAACGTCATTTAACATTGTTTAATGCAATCAGATAGTACCTTTCTGTTTGGATGTATGGGCTGTCAAGACCAGAAAGATGATGATTATTATTATTGTTATTGTTATTATTAGTAGTAGTAATATTATTACCCTTATTATTATTTATTATTTGGCACTCATAGGTGTTTCAGCATAACTTCCGGGTATGATGATGATTTCATGCTCTGTATTGCGTATATCATGCGTACTGTCACTGTTGAATCTATGCAAGCACACGTGGGATTTGAACACTCGCATCTCCCCAAAAGCTTGAATTATCGCTTTACAACCGGCCACATTGACTGAGAAAATGATCATGCAAATATACAGTATGTTTCATTGGATTAATTAACTGCAGCCAAGTCATGCCAAAAAGCATCAATGCATAACACGGTAAATGGTGCATTTATATAGCACTTTTATCGAAAGCGCTGTACAAAGATTGCCCAGGAAACCATGCAATGCACCGACCTTCACATCGACAGCAATTAGGGGTTCAGTCTTGCTCAAGGACACAAGTTGTGCGCTTGCAGAACATTGCCTTCACTAGGCTATTGGTTGTAATAACAGTGAGAGCCTATGCTTACATTTATACACTCTCAGAACTCTCAGAATGTACACAAATGTAACAAATACAATTCATACAGGCTGATGCCTTTATTCACAGCGAATTCTGAATAGAAATGGTGTTGCTTTATATGCCTATTCTCATTCTGTCTGGGTGTACTCATCACGACACAAACACAACATACATTGTTTTTATTTTTGCCCTGGATATGTAAGGCCCCCCGAGGACCTGTAGCAATTTCACCACGACCCCTAAGCAGATTGTTATGTTGTGCTGTTGCATGTACGTCTGCTGCAGTGGTTGTCGATGAGGTGATCAGAAATATTCTGAAACTAACAAAACGTGGACAAACTAATTTACAAACAAACAATACAATATAGTGGCAAGACAAACATGATTGAACACATTTAGAATTGTGTGATAGTATACCAGTGTTGATTTTGATTTCACATTTAGATTTTTAGATTTAGTCATAGTCTTTTGAATAGTTTCAATTTAGTTTTAGTCACATTTTTGTCACCTGGAATGTCTTAGTGTTAGTCTAGTTTTAGTTGACTAAATCTACAGTGGAGTCTATTCAGATGTGCGTGCAATCATCTTTATGATGTCCATTTTAACATGCATGCAGTATGTTGGATGGTTGTAACACAGTGGTTTCAAACCAGTGCATGGTCCTTGGGGTGGTTCCAGGTGGACCCCAGCTAAATGAGTTGGTAACCAAGTGGACCCTTATTAGATCTTTAACTCTTGGGAGTGTAAAATTAAACCAAATGTTATGCTCTCAAGAGTTAAATATTGTTAAACATCTGTATTACTTATTTACAAGAAGTCTACACAATTAGAGAAAGTATAATTTATTGTTATTTTGATCAACGCCTTATACAGCATGGAATTGTGGACAAACTTTTACACAACAACAACAAAATGTTCTTTAGTTTCGGCTCTGATGTCATGAAATGGTGGTCCGTGCCTCAAATAACGAATACATAATGGGCTTTGATATGAAAAGGGTTGAAAACCACTGGTGTAACACAGACAAAAAAAGAGAATATTCTGGTATAAAGAAACATTAAATCATGGTCTTTCTTTGGTTACCACCGAAAGGTCTGAGACTCCCAAGGTCTGGGTTTCAGGTGTGACGTGTTAAAAGCAGTGGTTTGATTTACAGGGTCATAATATTACAGAGCCTTTTAGGAAGACACTGGTCCACTGTGGGAAAAAAGAGCATATTGTTATTCTGTTGTATGACAAAGTGGTTTGCCAAGGGGGGCCATAATTACATCGTTGTCAGCCTTTCAGTTGACTCCCGGCAAGGGACTTATTGGTAATCATCCATGTAATGTGGTGTCACTCCGTTTCTGACAGCTGAGTGAAGCCACACCGCTGTGGTGCTTCTGTCCTTTAAATGTAAAATGCACAAAACATCCCAGCTGTTCCCCAAGACTTAAGAGAGGTGCTTTTTTGTTTGTTTTTTCACTTGTACAGTTGCATAACTGTAAACACAAAACTAAAATGTTTGGATCAATTTGCTACATAAAAAAAAGAATAATCTTGAATTAAAACAAGATGGGGGTCTAATATAGCTGCTTGCCTACGCTCTATCATAATCATATAATCCTATCCACACTACAATTAACGCTAAGCAAGAGCAACACATGGTAACACATCAAATAGGCTACATCAAGAACCATAAGTAAGCTAAGAACCTAACATCCGTCTAACAGTGGAATATCTAAACTGCGTATATACAGTACACTATGACTATAGAGTGCTATGTCTACATAAAATGACATCTAAATTGGATGTCTATGTACATGAATGGACCACAGCACACACGCACTCATGCACGCACTCACACACGCACGCACACTGCCCCTGTGTGCCACGCCCATATAAACAATATAAACGCCCATATTGTTGGTTGCCTGTCTCCCCCCCCCCCAACACACACACACACACGCGGACATCATAAAAAAAAACATAACCCCCAACTTTAAAAGGACGTCATTATTATTTAAAGCACCCATCTCTGCTCTTAAAACCTTTCACCTACGCCGCGGGAGATGTCCTCATGTGTTTGCATGAGTGGCCGCCATAGCTGCCATGCATGCCACTGGACATGCCATTTAATAAGCAATCCATAACCCCAGGGGAGGGAGGGGGCCCCTCAGTGTGTGTGTGTGTGTCTGTCAGCGAAAAATACAAAAGTACAAAAACATATCCACAGAAATTCCTTATGAAGCCTTGATCCTTCATCTGCAAATTTGCTGTCAGCCTATATTTACAGTTTTTAAAATGTAGTCCTCGCTCAGGCTCTTTACTTATTTATCATTAAAATAATAATAATAATAATAATAATAATAATAATAATAATAATAATAACTAGAACTGCAGTCTGTCGAGTTCCTACTTGCTTGTTGCACACTAGTAGAGCGCGCGAGTACTGTCTACACTACAAACTGTCAAATCTCAGCTTCTCTGTGAAGGAACGTTTGAAATGTTGAATTATTAGGTTTAGCTATTTGCTACCTACCTACTTTATGCATGTAAAAAAGTAGTATTATGAAGTATGGTACAAGTTTCTATCTATAAAATAAATACAGTTTTATCGATTTAGAATGATTCTGGATCCCTTTTTAGTTTCTCAAAGAAAAATAAATCATCGATATCCGATGAAAAAAAGGTTTATAAACTGAAATAAAATATGTTATCACGTATACAGTATAATTATTTCATTATCTAGTTTAAATTGTCAATTGCTTTAAATTTACTTCATCTTGGACTCTAGTGATATTAATACTAAATGCCTCTGTGATATGTAATTTGTAAGTTGATTAGCGGTATACTGTGGTTACTTTGCGCCACTTTTGATGCGTATGCACCGTCCCAGCATATGACGTCAGGGTATAAATGGTTTAACTAGCTCTCAAACAAGTAGTCATTACGTCATTTGCTGGGACGGTGCATACTCATCGGATATCGCCCTTTGCTGGGACGGTGCATACGCATCGAATATCGTCCTGGGCGAAACTAGTACTTGTGCGCTCTGCTTGCGCAAGTAATAACACACCAGGGTGTTGACTTGCATGGAGAGGGGTGTCAGAGACACTTAACACTCCACTAGACAGAACCGTGCTCGCCCTAGCCTGTGGTCGTCTTTCTGTCAGTGTCAACAGGCAAATTAGTCCGGCCCCAGCCCTGAATCGCTATTAAAAAAATATGTCCTGGCAATTCAGGTCTGGTCAGTCAGTCTCGGTCGAGAATCTGATCGCGTCAGCTGATTGGCCATCAGTCCCGTCACTCGACAGCGTCAAACAACAAACATGGCCCCACTGCGGTTATTTTTTTAAATAAAAGTTTTTTGCCTTTATTTATTTATGTTCTTTTCGGAATCAGGAGTCGAACCTGCGGCACACTGCCAGACTGGATTACCAGCCAAGGTGCCTGGACTGCTGAGCCACGGCCCAGGCCATCATCAGGTATTATTGAGTGGCACTAACCCCTTCTACCTGTATATTAGCTTGATTACCGGTATTCTTTTTAGCTTTATTTTTTATTATTTTATTATTTTTTATTATTATCACTATTATTAGTATTTTGTTAGGTGTTTTAGTGCAGTTGCTTCTGGTCTTGATGTAGTGTTTGAGTGGTTTGGAGAGCATCTATGTTTTGTTGTAAGTGTATTGTTCTGTGTCGACATGTTCAATGTATTGTTTTGTCTATGTACTGTATTCACTGTGTTGTGCCCGAGGACCCCCTCAAGGGCCTAGCTAATAATTAGCTATTAGTGTAGATTTTCGTCTTACACAAACAATACATTCCCATTGACAATGGATGGAGAATTTACGTAATTTACGATGAGCAAATCGGGGTAGATATTATGATCACTGTTTTTGTCATTGGCACGTTTGACTGTCAAGAGTTTTCAGCCTCCAGGAGGAAACCCTAAATACAAAATGAAGACATCGTGGCACATAACAACCACGCCAAGGGGTCTAATGAAGACGTGGAGTAAAAAGTACAATATTTCTCTCTGAGATGTAGTGGAGTAAAAGTAAAAAGTACAACATTGTACTTAGTTACAGTATACTTAAGCTTAGTTACTTTCCACCACTGACATCAGTGAAATCCTCAGTGTTCATTTAACTTGGGTACAAGTATAACCAAATGGACCACGTACCGTACGTGGTTATATTGGTATAGGGTTATTGGTGAATTAGCAGCACACAGCACACACTGTTATTAGTGTTTTTTTTCTGCTCATAAATGGGATAAAGTACCATGTTTGGGACCTTATAAAACATTCATCCGAGCTCGCGCTAAGAAAATGTATTGTCCGGGAGTTGGTGCACAGCCTAGAGAGAGGCTACAGATATGGAGGGCTATCACTTCCGGGTCGGGCGGATGTGGTTCTTCTTCTTTGCTTATGTCGCACATTTCACTGGCCTCACGATCCCGCCTATATGGTAACGGCATGGCATCGTAAAGAGGAGATTCATGTTCAGGTCGGGATACCACTTTCATCCAATCGTGAGAGAAAACGCATACAGGATATGGGATAACCAAGTGTAGCAACTGTAATAAATAAATACATGTATTAATGAATTAGCCCATCCATTATTAATGTCTTATTAGAGTCTTATATACCGAGGTTACAAGAGGGCGAAACTCTGCGGCGACCCTGCTGACGCAAAGACATATGTTCTCAAGAGCTGTCTGGTGTTGCGACACAGTTCAACCAAAACGTCAACTTTCAAATGAACAGCCTTCGCTAATCCTCCGAGCTCATTTCCTCAGCATATGAGACGCTTTGGGACAGCCAATAAGAGAGAGAGAGAGAGAGAGAGAGAGAGATGTTTGACTTTCAGTTGATCAAGAATTCTTCAGAGAGAGAGAGAGAGAGAGAGAGAGAGAGTCAGATTAATAAATAAGAATGCATAAAGGCGGAGCGTTGCCGGCGGGCTTCCCAGGGATATTGCTGAGGAGTCTACATACCTGCCTAGACTGTCAAGCACCAGTAGGCTTTAGTGATTTTGGTTTAAGGTAAATTTAGCACAGGCCACTGGAGATTTTACATCCAATTCTTTTTTTTTCTTTCTTTTTTGTGTGTAATACAATAGAGCTTGGAATTGAGTTGGGGGGGGGGGGGGAAATAAATCATCTACAGGTGGCCAGTCAGTGACTATGTCAAATTAAATAGCCGCTAGGATTCAAAAGCCGTTCACCTCCACCGATCAGTCAGAGCTATGACAGAAGAAGCCATTTTGGTACAATGACAGTGGGCTATAGAGGAGCCTGTATACGCACTGCTGCTTTTGGTTATTTATGGGATTCAAGATTGAAGACTTGAACTTTTCTTTATGTGTTAGGTGTCATGTACGTGAAGTACACACCGGCACAATTCACCCTTTGTCAAGTCCCGCCCCTGGTTGTACCTCTCTTCGCACCCATTGGTTGCAGTTTCGTGGTTGGAAATCCTCTCTTTCCATCCACTAACATTGAAATAACATGTTTTTTGCTTCTTATTGATATTCTGTGCACTCAATTCTTATTTTACTTTGTGTCAGTAAAAAGGAACATCACAGGTGCAGCATGGTGCATGGTTTGTTTTCAGTTTTTTACCAAAAAGGATGTTTTAGCAAATTCAACATAAACAAGGCGGAACCAGGGCGGAACAAGGCAGAAAGAGTCTGCTGGTTAGTCAGTCAGTCAGGGACCAATCAGAAGGCTGACAAAGGGTGGTTCCTCAGCGTTATAGCATCAACTAGATAAAGTGCCCCTCGGGGCATATGTCTCCACCAGGCCATGTGAGGTTGTGGCCTCCTGGTGGCGCTATAATAGGCCAATGTGAAAAGGGTGCCATTGGTTATTGATGGCAATTTGATGATTTGAGGCATTTTGTTCCAAAAATGTGTTTTGCTAAAATCTACCTGTTGGTGGCGCTACAGTCCAATGTGAAAATGGTGGGATATATTCCTTAGCCTAGTAGGACAGTCTGTGAAAGATAAATAGTAAATTACACGCTGCATTCATGATTTGAGGCTTTTTGTTTCAAAAGGGCCAATCCTGCAAACTTTGAAAGTCAATGTTAGCCAATTAGGATGGAATATGAAATATCGGACGGATCCATCTTGAACACATGACTACGGAATTTTTGGACAGAATCTGGAGGAATAATATCAAAAAATGTGTTTTTCAAAACTCTGCCTCCTGGTGGCGCTATAACAGGCCGTTCTGGAAATGTTGGGGCAGAGGTTCATCGTTGGCATCCAGGGAGTGTGTGTGCAAAACGTTAATGGTGCCGTATTAGCTGTTAACAGACGGACGGACGGACGGACACACGGACGGACGGACACACGGATGGACGGAGCACAAAACAAACCCTCTCCCCATGCCTTCGACCTGGTCGAGACAATAAGGACATAGCAGGCTAATTTAAGAATGACAGCAGTAAGTAGAAAGTTAAGAAAAACAGCATATGCACATTAATGATCATAGCACTCTTTGACGTGCTTGAAAGTGCTGTGTCCTACTTACGTGCACAGTATGCAGTGCAGTATATGCACTGCATACTGTAGTGTTCAGTATGTTTGTGTATATGGTTTATTCCAGATAATTGCGTGCGTGCATGCATATATATTTGTAATAATAAGAGTGCTGGGCAATTTCCATAAAAAATGCATCAGTGAAATCCCCATGCTTTGCGTCATGTGACATAATAAAATGTGAGATTCCTGATCATTCATGTGTTTTTTAGGGGCGATATAGCCCGTCCTGTGCCCAGCTTTTGGTGTGTATAACCCACATTGTGTCCCAACACAAACATTCAATCCCATTGACAATGAATGGACAATTGTGAGTGTCTGTGTAAACACAAACATTGTGTAACACAAACATCGATGACAAAGGTGAGGACGCAAATTGTCATTGGGCCGGAATGAGATGATGTATGATGACATACGATGATGAGAGCGCCCCTCACTTCACACAGGTGTGTTTTTTTATGATTGTTTTTTTTATTGTCAGTGCCAGTCGGGATATGTTTTAAACATAATACATTTCCTTTTGGGAAATGTATTTATTTGATATCACAATTTTAAAATGTAAACAATTAAACTAACGCTTAACACTTGACATTTGACAGCACTGAGAGCTTGTAGATCAGCTAATTCTCATTACATGTCATATGAATGTACTGTACAAAATGTCCTAGTGTTTAAACTTCAAACCCAGAATAGTGATAATGCATTAGGAAAAACTACAAATAAGAATGTTATTATTATTATGTATTAAAGTAGTCTCAGGGAACACATCTTGATAAAATTGAAAAGATGATGAATTCACTGAATGTGCAAGCCCAGTCAACCATGTCCTTCACATGGAGCCAATGTCAGAATCCCATCATGTGTTGTACTGCTCTGGTGTGCATGCATTCACTAAGGTAGGGTTGCTTTCCATCTATTTAAAGCCCTTCCATTTAGGCAGCTGCCAATGTAGAGACTTTAGGTCAATATCCCCATTCATAAAGTAATCTGACTCCTCAGGGATTAAGTGCTTCTTTAAAGGGGCATTCTCTACTGACATAAGATGCAGGCTAAAGGCATGATGGATCATTAACAATGGTGGAAAGCAACTATAAAATAAGAACGTTTTGCTTTACATTTTGTGATGCTTCTACACTACAACATCTGCACAGGCAAATATTGTACGTTTAAATGCACTGTTACAACTACTTGAGTTACTTAATCAGGTAATCAAAAGCAGCATCAGTAATTCTCTGAAATGTTTCATACATCTTGAAATTTGAGTTACTTCAAGTATATTTTTGAGGGCCCTCCTATGTCCAGCTTTTAGTGTGTGTAATCCAACACAAACATTAAATGCCATTATGAATGAATGGACAATTTTGAGTGTCTGCGTAAACACAAACATTGCGTAACACAAACATTGATGACAAAGGTGAGGACGCAAATTGTGATCAATTGATCAAAATGTATTCAAGTATGTCTACACAAGTATAAACATTTTGAAAACAGGGCTTTGAATTGTAGCATTTTGCATGCTGTGGCAATTGCCATTGCCCAAGTAACACCATCCGGCTAGATACTGCTTTCACCACTGCACTGACATCACTGTTGTAAAGACTTTATCTGTGACCAAGACGAGACAGCAGAAAGAAAGAGACTAAAGAGGCTGGGACATGAGGTATCATTATCTGCTGCTCTTTCCTCACACACGTCATTAAGGCATGAAGATCCCATGCTAATCTCTCCTAATTATGACATGCATGCTCTGTATATGTTGCACCCGACTTGCAGCTTATAACTGTTTAAGAGGGAAGGTTATTCAGTCTGTCTGCCTCCCCCGTCTGCGAATATCTGACCAACGGAAAGAGAGATCCGGCCGCAGGAGTAGTACCGCTCTCTGGAGGATATGAGAGTGTGAGAGAGAGAGAGAGGGGGAGAGAGAGAGAGAGAGAGAGAGAGCAGTGGGCAGCTGCAGGCTCACATACGAATCGCTCACCCATGCCCCCCCCACCCCCCTTTCAAATGGGGCTTTAATGATTTATAGATGTTTGCTTTAAAAAGTCATTGGCATTAATCCCATGGCTCATTAACTGTTTAATTAAAATTAAATTCTGTGTTCGGAGTTAAGCAGATTGAGTGCATTTCCTCCTGGTGGGAGGCCGTCGAGTCACCCCATTTTTAGGAAGTGCTAATGTTGCGGAGCATGCATGTGAACAAACACATCTCACATGCATGTGAACCAACACATCTCACATCAACACATCTCACATGCATGCATGGTAACCAACACATCTCACATGCATGTGAACCAACACATCTCACATGCATGTGAAGCAACACATCTCACATCAACACATCTCACATGCATGCATGTGAACCAACACATCTCACATGCATGTGAACCAACACATCTCACATCAACACATCTCACATGCATGCATGTGAACCAACACATCTCACATGCATGTGAACCAACACATCTCACATCAAAACATCTCACATGCATGCATGTGAACCAACACATCTCACATGCATGTGAACCAACACATCTCACATGCATGTGAACCAACACATCTCATATGCATGTGAACCAACACAGCTCACATCAACACATCTCACATGCATGCATGTGAACCAACACATCTCACATCAACACATCTCACATGCATGTGAACCAACACATCTCACATCAACACATCTCACATGCATGTGAACCAACACATCTCACATGCATGTGAACCAACACATCTCACATGCATGTGAACCAACACATCTCACATCAACACATCTCACATGCATGCATGTGAACCAACACATCTCACATCAACACATCTCACATGCATGTGAACCAACACATCTCACATCAACACATCTCACATGCATGTGAACCAACACATCTCACATCAACACATCTCACATGCATGTGAACCAATCACATCTCACATCAACACATCTCACATGCATGTGAACCAATCACATCTCACATCAACACATCTCACATGTATGCCGATAAGCAGGATGAGAAAACACTGGTTCAAATGTGGATGACGTGGTTACAAAACTAGATCCGTCGCTGTTGGGCGCGAGCCTTGCATCGCAATATTACATATTTTTGTAGGCCTATGTGTGTTTTTACAGCGTGCCAATGCTGACTATAAGTGTGTGTGTGTGTGTGTGTGGAGGGGGGGGGGCATCATTATTTTTGGATGTACAGTATGGGCTGTCAAGTCCTGAAAGCAGTATTTTGCCACTCAAGCCAGACAGCAAAATGTAACTTTGAAGTTCCATTTCCGTCAAAGTCATTTTATTTACCATAGGACAAACCTATGCGACTGCAAAGACAAAACGGAAGTGCTTCGATTGCACAGGCTGTTTGATTGATTGATTGTTTGAGCTCTTTCTACCAATAAATCCTTCAAAAAGCATTGTGTTTATTTGTGAATCATTTTAAAAAGTGGGTTCATTATTCAAGAAGATTAAGATGACTCATGGGGGGACAAATCTGATGTCTCAACCCTGTGAGATTGCATCGGGATCCGGATCGGTTCCATGTCCCCCGACATGACCTGATGCATGACTGCGCGGAACTGGTACACCACCTTCAGACTCTTGTCCTCCCCCACACAGGGGTCGTAGAACCCGGGGAGGCCCGACTTTGTCATCTCCGTGAGAAGGAGCTTGGAGTCTTTCACGAGACACTGCAGTGGCACCGTCACGTCGATGACCGCGCTGGCCCTTTCCTGTTTCCTGTTGTTGTTGTCGTCTGGCACAAACCTGCCGTACCAAGCGCTGTGGATGACGAGACCCATTTTGGACTCCTCCGCTTCGATCATCCTTTGCACCGAGGCGCGCATCAGTAACACGTACGACTCGGCCTCTCGCCTCCTCCTGGCGATGTCCGAAGATGAGCGCGACCGGTCTTTTTCCAAGACGTGTTCCTTTTGGGCACGCATGTAGGGCAGGATGACGAGCTTTCGAAGGGCGAGGTAGAAGACCAGTGGTCCCACCGTGGCATAGAACACTGCACCGGGCAGCAGTTCACTAGTCAGGCGGATTGGGAAGAAGTACCCCTGACTGGCTCTGTTTAGCTGTATCTTGAGCGAGACCCCTTGCAGCGCTCCGACACTGACGGTGACCCCAAGGACACTGTGTCTACTGATCCTTGTTGTAGCGCCATACTCGACCACAGTCCCAAAGAGTAATCCCGCCTTAAGAGATATGTTGATCTTGGTTTTGTTTTCGTCCTGAAATTTGTACTGGTAACCCAGCATCAGGTAGGTGTCAGGCATGCCGATCTTCAGGGCGAACGTGAACTTGGTACGCTTGGTGTCCCTGACGATGCTGGTCTTCATAGATGACTTGACACCCCAGCGGCAACGCAGGTAACCCGCAGTGTTCTGGTCCAGCTGACGGCCACACTCGGTGTCGACATTTAAAGGACTCAGCCCTTGGGATGAAACAAAGAGTTGAGACCGCGCGGCCAGGAAGCTGCATCTCGTCAGTTGTCGGAAAATGTACAGTCCTAAGAACGGTCCGTGAGTGTCCCCCGAACCGACCATGCCGGCCATGAGCTGCCCCCAGGCTTTTGTTGAGGCGAATTTTCTTAAGCCCAAGTAAAAGTTTCCCTCTCCCTTTCCGTTGTTGCTCCACAGAGACCCGGAAAGAATGGCTGTGTCTTTTGTAGTGAGAGGAGCCTCTATAGATTGTGATATGTGCATCCGGTTGATCTCGACGCACAAGAGCGACTCGTACAAACGAATAAAAATGTTTTCAAGGTCCTCTCTGTGTGGCGCAAAGCACTGTGTGGTGTCAAGGTGCGCGCTGAACATCGTCTTTGGATTGGTGCATTGTTCCAGACGCTTTTCCTCTCGCCTTCTCTGAAGATACTCGTACTCGTCTTGAATTTCCTGCCGTGTCCGTTGCCTCTCCACCACCTCCCATCCTTCGAGATCCAGCCCCCTCTTGCCGTAGAGGTCATAGATGACCCGGGTATGTGGATCACTGATAACTTCATAGGCTCGTTGTACACGATGGAACAACTGCTCGGCTTGTTGCTTCAGCTCTGGCTCGTGGTGTTTGTCTGGATGATACCGCAGGCACAGTTGCCTGTATGCATCCTTTAGCTCCTTCTGCGTTGCCTCTCTCTTGATATTTAGAAGGGAATAATATTCATCGTTACAGATCTCATCATCATCAAGCTTGGAAGCCATTTCTACAAGGCATTCTCATTTCTCCAACATACGAAGTTGTTTTATTTTGTAAATGGCTTTATCCTGACATTGAGTAGATGACATCATATTTGTGTCATCACAAAGCTCAGATATCGGGTAGCGTGTCATTGTTCTGACGGCGCGTTATTATTCCGACGTCACGTTGGTCCGGGTAGCTCAGTCGGTAGGTAGAGCTCTCACAGTCGGTAGAGCTCTCGCCTTTGGAACACAAGTTCACCGTATGAGTACCCATTTGAAAATAGCTCACAATGCATCGCGATGAACTTGTCGATCTGCTATTCTCAAAAGATTTGTATAGGCTACATTTTGAATTCCGGACATTTACTTGTAACAAAGTAGTTCTACATTGCAGTATTGGTACTTTTACCAGAGTGTAGAGTAGGAGAGTAGCAACACACTTTGATCTCACTGCAAAGCAGGTGCCTATGGGCTATAGTTCCAAACATTGCTCCTATGGCTGGAACTATCCCATTGAGATAGAATGAGAACTTCTGCATTCCATTTATACAATGGGAGTCAACGCTAATGTCGCCAGCCACTCTCTTACTATTATTACATTTTATTTTATTTTTTTGACACGCCGCAAGCACAATCACAGGCTTTTGCCCATATATGGGCCCTCTACACCAGTGGTTTTCAACCCTTTTCATATCAAGGCCCATCATGTATTCTGCATTTGAGCCACGGAACATTGACATTTAGCCAGTCAGACCCAAAACTAAAGAATATTTTATTGTTTGGTTTGTTATATTGGTATTGTTTAGGAGATACTACATGCAATCGTATCAAAATTCTTCCACATTCTTTAAGTAAGTCATGCAGATGTTTAACAATAATTTAACTCTTGAGAGCGTTAAATTCATTTTCATTTGACACTCTCAAGAGTTAAAGATTTAATAAGGGTTAAGTTGGTTACCAACTCATCATAATTTAGCTGGGGACCACCTGGAACCACCTTAAGTACCACTGGTGGTCCCTGGACCACTGGTTAAAAACCACTGCTCTACTACACCAGATCTCTTTGGAGAAAACAGCCGATCTACAAAGATCACAAAGCACCACATTGCGACATGTTGTGAGCTGAACCATGTAAATCGCCTGTTCTTTTGACGATGATTACAGCAGTGGGGCAGCAGTCTCTCCGGAGACAGATCTGGCCAGTTGGAAATGGCGGAAGGTTCCCGGTTTGATCCCCGGCTCCCTCCCCCCTGTGTGTCCCCTGTGTGTCCTGGAATAAGACACTTCACCCCATAGACATGTGTAGCTCCTGGCGAGCTGATTGCTGCTTGGTTTCCTCCGCTGCAGGTGTGTGGAATTGTGAATGTGTGTTTTTGAATGAGTGAATGTAATGCAAATTGTAAAGCGCTTTGGAGAAAGGCTCGAGGCTCTATCTATACCATTCACCAGTTTTGCATAATCTGAATAGGGATGCTATGACGTGGTTAATGCAACAGTGAAAAGGAGTTGTTCTCTTACAGTATGTACACAAGATGGCAACAATGATGAAACCTTGAACCTTGATACAGTATAATTAAAAGACACCACTCCATCAACTGGCCCTGGAAGCCACATAGTCCTTTAAATTGCTTTCTAAATGGGTCTGTGTTACCCAATATGTGGTTTCCTCGGCGTGTTTCAACAAAGTGAAATGAAGTGGGTGAGAGGAGGCAAGTAAAGAAGCAAAAGATTGATCGCCATGCTCATTGGAGTAACACGACTCCAGTCGTTTTCCTCTGCAGATTTTTATAGCATTTTAAATAGCAACGTGGTAATGGCGCACACACACACACACACACACACGCAGGCCTGTTTTCACATGCGCACACACGCATGCACTCAAAGGCACGTGACACAGACACACACACAGACAAAGCACTTTGCGGACAAGATGTGGTCTAAAAGTGCTGGGAAATGAAAGAGGGTCGAAGGGATTAATTCTTGTCTCCAGAAATACTCCTTTGAAAGTGTATTTGTTTGCCACCTATGTAAACTGAGAGATAATGGTCCATTTTGGGTCATCTGATCATCTCTAGATATGTGCATTATTTTTTTATTTAGTTTTGTTTTACTCTTTTATCCCATTTCGTCGAACTTTAAAAAAAGACAGTTTTTATATGTTTCTGTATCAGCGGTGCTCAATATTTCATGTCAAGGACGTGTGATTTTCCTATGGCCAGTTTTGAGAGTTTGTCCCAACACAAACATTGAAGACGAAGGTGAGGAGGCAAATTGTGATTGTTCCCCTCACTTCACACGGACCGTGTGATTATCTTTTAGTAAAAGTAAAAGTAACAATATAAAAAAGCAACACAAAAAGTTAAATTGCACTTGATTAAAACAGTATTGTCAACAAAAAATACTTACAGTACCAGTAAAATAAAAGTACCTAAAAATGCTACAGTAGCTTGAGTAAATGTTATAGCTACATTCCACCACTGCAAACAAAACAGGCCAAGATGGCCGTCCCTCATATAATACTGACAACAACAGAGCTTGCCGGAGGGTTATGACTTTTTCCCCACTAATGTCTTTGCTAAAGTCTGGCTAGTTGCCAGTATAGGCAGAGGCAGGCTGGCAGACGGCACCACATCAAGACTAGTCACCAGAGCCTTGAACACAACGATGGGGACTTTAAACCATTTAGGACCATCTGAGACATGCAACTCTACAAAAATGTCTTCTAAATCCTGACAGTTTTCTGAAAACATCTATGTCAGTGGTTCTAAAACTATTTCATGTCAAGGACCCCTAGAATTATATGTATTTGGCCGCCGAATATGTTGTTCCAGGGACCCCCCACCCCAGAAGCAAAGATTTGAGGTAAAAATCGTTCACTCTGAGTCTGAAATAATATATATTCAAAGATTTGCACCACATGTTCACGCTTAAAAAAAAATAATAGCAGATCTACAAGCTCCATTATAAGAACATGTAGATCTGCTATTTTTCAAGAGGAAAAGTGTA
The DNA here is from genome assembly GCF_963924005.1 of Protomyctophum bolini. Classification (NCBI taxonomy): domain Eukaryota; kingdom Metazoa; phylum Chordata; class Actinopteri; order Myctophiformes; family Myctophidae; genus Protomyctophum; species Protomyctophum bolini. The sequence goes on along the minus strand of NC_137862.1, from coordinate 28,958,288 downwards.
ACATATATATATAATGCTTAAAACACCAAAACAGGGGTCCCCGTCCTGAATGGGTTAAAGGGAGCAGCTGGTGTGTTGATGTGGGGGTTCTCCCGCCGTTCCACCAGGGGGCTTGAGATTCATTTAAATGATAGAGATTACTTTTAAGCGCTTTGCGCATTAATTGATGTTGAGAGTTGGGGGGAGATACAGGGAGGCGAGCGATTGCTCTGTACGCGAATAGGCTGTGTTGTATTTGACTAGTGCACGCATACATGTCAAATGTTCATCTAACTGAAACAAAAGGAACCAAATCTACCTCAAACGGGTGTCCATTTCGTTCCGCCTGTACTTTCTCATATTTAAATATCCCCCCCAATATATGTATGTATCTCTCTCTCTCTCTCTCTCTCTCTCTCTCTCTCTCTCTCTCTCTCTCAAATGGGTCAATTTGTGGCCAAATTTGACTGAGGGACTGCCATTGGATTTTTTATTTTCTTTATTTTTAGCTTTTTCATGTCATATGAAAGCAGGGAATCATAGCTTCAAATTGACATAGTGGTTGTTCAGTTGGACCCACAAGTTTTGGAGATATGGCTTATAGAGTAATGTCTTGCAGAGAATCAGCGAGTTGAGAAAGGTTCACTTCTGTGGACTCTAACATTACACCTATAGCTATGTTTAAGCATTTATTTCTTATGTACGATGTCAGCTCTGATATTTATTTCAGACATGCTCTAGTATGTGAAGAGTCTGCCTGTGCTTTTTGGATAAAATATAAATAAATTCAGTTTTTCTCCTCTGGTGAAAAGCTGAGGATGGCAGACTCTCAGTCAAATCTGGTCACATTTGGTTCCATTTGTACTCTCAACAAGTTCAATTAACACTCGTATGCACTGTAGGCACTTTTACACTTTCACAGTGCGAGCCAGTGTTGTTTTCGTCGACTGACGGAACAATGTTCGTCGACTACCTTTTTTCACTGACGAAAACTACATCAAAACTAAATAAAAACTAAGGCATGACGACTAAAACTATGACTAAATATACTGACAATTTCGTCAACAAATAAAAACTAGACTAAAATGTTAGGAAGGGACTAGTGGACAAGAGATCCAGTATAAGTCATTTTACACTTGGTTGCATGCTGAAAATAGCAGATCTACAAGCTCACAATGCGTCGCAGTGCGACGCGTTGTGAGCTACCCTGCTATTTCCATCAAGTCAAAAAACTGTCATTACGACGGCATCAACACCCACCAAAATCCATTTTGTTCGACTAAATCAACTGTAGATTTAGTCAACTAAAATCTTATGGTATTTAGTCGACTAAAACTAGACACGAAAACATTCCAGGTGACTAAAATGTGACTAAAACTAAATGAAAACGATTGAAGAGACTATACGACTAAAACTAAAATTGAAAATTGCTGCCAAAAACAACACTGATGCGAGTATATGCGTACGCGTCGTACGTGGGAGGGAGCACATAACTGCGTCTGCGACAGAGCTCAGTTGGTTTGTTATCCGTTCAAAGAGCGCCATACTGTATATTCTTTCCTTTGCTCCCTCATCCCAGGTGCCTTCCAGACGCCTTTTCTTAAGGCATATCAAGTGTCTCTGCCTTTGATAAAAGTATCACTGCAATGCCTGACCCCCATACTGAGAATTGTGCATTCAGTGAAATTCCCCTATCCCCTACCTCTCTCATCTCTCTCTCTCTCTCTCTCTCTCTCTCTCTCTCTCTCTCTCTCTGCTCTTCTCTTCTCTCGCAGGCCTCATTGTGATTCCTCCACCCACTTGGTTCCATCTTCGCTCACTTAGCAGCCCAGGAGGTTCTGTCTGGGTCTCCGAGGAGCCTCCGCTGGCGCCCGGTCAGAGGCCCCTTTGAGCTGCCAAGCCAACAGAGGGCCGTCCGTCGCTCCCCGCAGGCCGTGTGTTCCTGTGTATATCCCATTTTGACCTGGGAAACTACAAAATGTCTTCTGAAAAACCTCATGTTTCTATATGTCGTTTTCTCGAACATTTTCATGTCAAGGACCCCCAAGATTATATGTAATTGGCCGCCGACCCCCATCTGAAAATGTGTAGTTCCAGGGACCTCACCAGAAGCAAAGATTTGTGTTAAAAATGTTCGCTCTGAAAGAATATATATTCAAAGATTTGTGTCGCATTTTCACAGGGTTTTTCAAAAATAGCAGAGCTACAAGATCGTAGCGCGGAGCTTGTAGATCTGCTATTTTTCAATAGCTAAAGTATAACATAATGCTTAAAACACCAAAAGGGGTTCCTGCCCAAAATGGGATATACTGAGGCTGCTGGGATATGCTGGCACGCGCGGGGCACCGCTGATTTACTGCCTTTGGCGAGGACACTCTCCAAGGAGCCTTCCCAACATTCTGGCCGGGACATCATTTGTTTTGGGAACACATTTGGCAACGCCATGGCATCTTTTTGGCCTTCTTTTGAAATGTGCTGTCCAGAGACAAAAATAAATGAACGGTATCAAAGACATGTCAACCATGATGCTTGGTCGTTTTTTTTTTTTCTTCTGTTTTTCATGGGCGGCGGGGGGGAGGGTTACATTGTGTCTGTGCAGCGCAGCTAGCACACAACATGAAGCAGCATATGCAGCAAAACAACTGACAACAACAATGGGACACATTGAGGACTTGTGGACCGTCACCACACTGTGTAATTCCTCCCACTGCCGCTGTATGAGTCAGTAATAGAACTGCCGCTGTATGAGTCAGTAACAGAACTGCCGCTGTATGAGTCAGTAACAGAACTGCCGCTGTATGAGTCAGTAACAGAACTGCCGCTGTATGAGTCAGTAACAGAACTGCCGCTGTATGAGTCAGTAATAGAACTGCCGCTGTATGAGTCAGTAATAGAACTGCCGCTGTATGAGTCAGTAACAGAACTGCCGCTGTATGAGTCAGTAATAGAACTGCCGCTGTATGAGTCAGTAATAGAACTGCCGCTGTATGAGTCAGTAATAGAAGTGCCGCTGTATGAGTCAGTAACAGAACTGCCGCTGTATGAGTCAGTAATAGAACTGCCGCTGTATGAGTCAGTAATAGAACTGCCGCTGTATGAGTCAGTAACAGAACTGCCGCTGTATGAGTCAGTAATAGAACTGCCGCTGTATGAGTCAGTAATAGAACTGCCGCTGTATGAGTCAGTAATAGAACTGCCGCTGTATGAGTCAGTAACAGAACTGCCGCTGTATGAGTCAGTAATAGAACTGCCGCTGTATGACTCAGTCAGTGTTAGATACATGGCCTAGGGGAGCCAAGTATACAACAAAAATACAGGGGAGATACAGTACTCAAATGAAATATAAATTTATTTAGTAATCAAAATAAGAATTAAACCAAATCATACCCAAATCAAGATCGAACAGATGAGGTGTGGAAATCAGTAATCAGTAGTGTAGTGCGTGTATGCATGAGTGAGATGTGTGTGCATGTTGTATGTATTAAATCAAATGCTGGAAAAGGTGCATGGTGGGAGAGGGGCAAAGGAGAACTGAATACTACAGAGCTGAGGAAGGGACTGGGCTTATATACAGGGCGTCGGCACCGGGCCCAGGTGCCACCGCTTGACTGATTGCCATGACATCACAGCTCTGCTCCCCAATCCACTGCAAGATGAGGAGAACAGAAACTAGAGTAAGCAAAGTAAAGAAACCATAAACTACTAACCAAAGTGAATAACAACTATAATATATAAACTACACCAGACCACATAATATAATATACCGTAATATACTATACACCCTAATATAGTACAATACAATATATACAGGGGGCCGTTACAGTCAGTAATAGAAGTGCCGCTGTATGAGTCAGTAATAGAAGTGCCGCTGTATGAGTCAGTAATAGAAGTGCCGCTGTATGAGTCAGTAATAGAAGTGCCGCTGTATGAGTCAGTAATAGAAGTGCCGCTGTATGAGTCAGTAATAGAACTGCCGCTGTATGAGTCAGTAATAGAAGTGCCGCTGTATGAGTCAGTAATAGAACTGCCGCTGTATGAGTCAGTAATAGAACTGCCGCTGTATGAGTCAGTAACAGAACTGCCGCTGTATGAGTCAGTAATAGAAGTGCCGCTGTATGAGTCAGTAATAGAAGTGCCGCTGTATGAGTCAGTAATAGAACTGCCGCTGTATGAGTCAGTAATAGAAGTGCCGCTGTATGAGTCAGTAATAGAACTGCCGCTGTATGAGTCAGTAATAGAAGTGCCGCTGTATGAGTCAGTAATAGAACTGCCGCTGTATGAGTCAGTAACAGAACTGCCGCTGTATGAGTCAGTAATAGAAGTGCCGCTGTATGAGTCAGTAATAGAACTGCCGCTCTATGAGTCAGTAATAGAACTGCCGCTGTATGAGTCAGTAATAGAACTGCCGCTGTATGAGTCAGTAATAGAACTGCCGCTGATGGCAGATCAGACTATATTGTATCCCAAGGTTCCCTAACCTTGCCATATAAAGGGCCGCCCAAAAAGGATGCAAGACGAGTGGGCACTAAGGAAGAGTGGGCACCTCAATGTAAAACCTTATTGTAAAAATTACTTTTGTGTACAAGATAGATTTTCTAGGAAAAATTGTAAAACTATTAGACCTTAAAGACAACCATTCAAAGTCCATAGACTTGGCTGGCCACATGATGGCATTTCTGAAAGCCAGACATTGGAGGGTCTTAGTGCCCCTCAAAAAGCTACAAGAAAAACACATAATAAAGGTCCTTGCAGACTGGGAAAACCGGCAGAAAAACTGCTTTGGCCATGTCTCGCTTGTATTTGCAATGTAATCCCCATAGGAGGATTTTAGATCACCTCATATAAGAACTGTGTTTGAAAAAATAAAATAAAAGAATCATTCCGGCCGTTTCACTCATATGAAGAATCAACTGACTGAGGGAAAACGTTAATGTGACTGCTGGTGAGTTTGTTACATTTTCACTAGAAACAGAATGTATCAAATATAAATGACTGATACAGAGACAACTCCCTGACAATATCGCCGGGGAAGTTCGTGGACCACAATGCTTATATGAGCCGATTTTAAGATGACGAAAGACGAAGAAATTACTTCCGTGAACCAGGGGATGAGTGAGTGACGTCAGGACTTCGACGCTCTATAGATTGCACATCAGAAGCAACGTACACTAAGGGTGACAGACAGTATAGACATATTTACAGAAAAGAAAAGTGGGGTGGATGCGTGTGCATGTGCATCTCTGGGGTCTGTGTGTGTGTGTGTGTGTGTGTGTGTGTGTGTGTGTGTGTGTGTGTGTGTATGTGAACAAGCGATCATGCAACTGTGCGTGCGCGCGTGTGTGTTTGTCCAGATGCGAATACTTATATCTTTATTTGCCTTGGGTGAGAGGCTTAAAATAATACGTTAGCACTGATTGGCCATGGGGTGCTGTATCTCCCGGGGTTTACCAATAATCTATTTATTATCGACCTTGTCAGAACAAAGGCGGCACTGAAAACAATACAATTCATTTTAAAACATACACCGTGTAACAATTCCATCTCTAAAACGTAAGTGGTGCAGTGACACTAATGTGTATGTTTGTGACACTATAGGCAACTATCTTTCTTTGTTTCATTATAACCCATTTAAACCCGAGGACGAATGTCTTCTAAATCCTGACAGTTTTCTGAAAAACCTCATGTTTCTATGTCAGTCGTTCTCAGACTATTTCATGTCAAGGACCCCCAAGATTATATGTAATTAGCCGCCGACCCCCATCTGAAAATATGTTGTTCCAGGGACCCCCCCCGAAGCAAAGATATGAGTTAAAAACCTTCGGTCTGAAATAATATATATTCAAAGATTTGCGGCACATTTTCACGATCTTTCAAAAATAGCAGACCGAGCTTGTAGATCTGCTATCTTTCCAATAGCTAAAGTATAACGTATAATGCTAAAAAACACCAAAAGGTGTTCCCGCCCAATATAGGTTAAAACGGTGCGTTTGTGGATCATCCATAGACGGGGCTCATATAGGGGGGGGGGGGTATATAGACGGGGGAACGCGGACGCTGTGGGGTTGAGTGGCAGCATTTTGTTTTGCATTGTGTCTTCATGCAGACGCAAAGCTGTCATTCAAGGTCCCGTTGAAGATTGCTATCAAATGTAATCGCTTGAAAGCTTATTCCCACAGACGGCCGTTCACAGCTTTTTTTTCTCTTTTTCTCCCAAGTGTCTGTCAAATAGATATTGCGTCAAAAAAGATTAAAAATATTATGTGAATTTAAATATAGAAGGGCAGAGATAGTTGTCATTCAGATTTTTGTTTTCATTATTTTCAGCAGCATGGCTCCGTCATTAAAGGCTATTTCCTCGGATGGAGGAGCATTATCAGAACATTTTGGATACAGCTACAAATTACTTTCTTTGTGGTCTATTCCTTCACAAAAAATAGTGCCAAAAGGCACTACAAAGTGGTTATTTGGTTTGTACTTATCGCCTTTTTTTTTTTTTTTTTTCTTGGATGGAATGGCTCGACTTCCATCAAGACGACCAATTTGGAAGTCTCCCCCCCCCCCAACCACCAGCTGACTTCAACATCCAATCAGCTTGGAAAAGGGAATAGACCATGTGCAGACTGCGGCCATGTTTCCATCAGAGTTTGGAAGCACTCTTGCATTATGTGCTAATTCAAAACAGGTGGTACACAGGTCAGGTGAGTGATATCTAACGAGCACTTCCAAACTCCAGCAAATAATCACCTGCAAGGACACAAAGTATCTCATAACATGTCTACATTGGATTTTTATGAAACAGGATAGAAAGAGAATACCGGTACGTTGTTTAATACAATCAGATAGGACTTTTCTGTTTGGATGAATGGGCTGCCATTGGAAGTTGCACCTAGGTAGCACCTTGCCATTAACTTATATGGTAAGATGGCCGCGGTCTGCATATTGAGAATAGGAGTCCATGGAGGTCCCAAACAAACACCTGCATTGGTGTCAGACCCCAACCAAGGGGTCCCTGACCCTTGAACCTCACAAGGAGACAGTGGTCTACAGTGTTGATTTCGTCGACTAAAACTAAGGTGAAAAATGTTCGTCGACTACCTTTTTCCACTGGCGAAAACTACAGTAAATGGAAACTAAATGAAAACTAAGCTACGACTAAATATACGACAATTTCATCAAGAAATAAAAACTAGACTAAAATGTTAGGAAGGGACTAGTGGACAAGTGATACACTATAAGTTATTTTACAATTAGTTGCATGCTGAAGATAGACGATCTAGGCCCACAACGTTGTGGGCTTATAGATTGTCTATTTTCATTCATTATGACGGCATCAAGGCCCGCCAAAATACATTTTAATACACACACTAGACTAACGCTAAGACATTCCAGGTGACTAAAATGTGACTAAAACGAATTGGAAACTATTCAAGAGACTAAAACTAAAATCAAAATGTGCTGCCAAAAATAACACTGGTATACGCTCAATAGGTTCAGGACGGACGTCATGGCCCCTGCTAGGCCAGCCTTCACAAATGGGGCAGTAGCCCAAGCCCCACTGTGGGCGCGTGTGAATGCTTTTTGAAAATGTTTTTTAAATAATATGAATTATTATTAACAAAATGTAGGAAACAAATGTGTCTGCGACCAGCAAATGGGTCCCGAGTACCCACTGTTTGGGACAACAGTGTCCTACAGCGATGTCAATCTGATGTTCAAACCGACGTGGCATTGTTTGTATAGTGTAACCGTCCCGGACTATCCGCAGACCTTTCTGTTCAGCAAATTGTCCCCTGAAAAAAATCAATTAAATTTGACCCAGAGTTCCCCTTTGTAATATTTGGAATCAATCAGCGCATGGTTCGCTATAGATTTGCGATAGTACACCCTTCAGTCCTCTTAAGAGCAATCACAGCCTTTCAATCACACTCTCTAGTCACCTCGGGCTAAATATGTTGGCTCGGAGATGTTGCCATTTAAAAACCATCAAGTTGTTCTCTTATTAAAAGGGCTTGAAGAGCAGGAATGAAATTGTTTTCAAGCGCATCGACAAAATGTTGACACAAGCGTGAGATATTGAAAGGTTATATTCATGAACAATCTAAGCCTGTGATTATCTTTCAGAATGTGTGAGCATTGACCTCACGACATCAGTTTAAATGCACAATAATGACATGTCATATTGCACCTCGTCTCCGAACATACTGTACAGCAATTATAAGCAAATGTGTTTCAGAGAGAATTGTAATTTATTTTTAACCCATTTAGACCTGAGTCTGATTCTTTAAAAAAGGCTTCTAAATCCTGACAGTTTTCTGGAAAAATATTAATTTGCTACAAGCTTGTGGATCTGCCTATTTTTCAATAGCTAAAGTATAACATAGTGCTTAAAACACCAAAAGGGGTTCCCGTCCAGAATAGGTTAGACATTTGACATAATTTCCATCGCATAATGGTATATGGAGTTTAATATTAGTAACAGGGATAGAATGGTGTACTATAGGAACTGTACATGCAATATAATAATTACACATGAATGAATTATACTTCGTGTTGCTTCCGCAGCACAGTGTGAGCTTGTAGATCGGCTCTTTTTGGCTTGAGACGAGAGAATAAATTGGCCACGAGCTGTAGCCTAAAAAAACCAGAACAGAATATACTGTAAGCAGACTTGTAGCCGCATGAGCCGCACGCTACTTTGCCTAAAAAACATATTTGCCTCCAACTGTGACATGTAAGCGAAAGTGATTTTTGTGTGGAATTACTATTGATCCGCATTTCCATTTCAATGTTGGCTTCCAAACACGTGTTATAAATATTTATTCCTTTTTCCCCGTAGGATCTCACACACAGGTGGTTGGCAAGTATTTTTGAACTGAAGACGTCAAGATCGCCTGAGATTGAGCGCTGTGAAATTGGTTTTGGTCAAACAATTAGCTGAGTCTCTATTTCTCTGGGAAAAAGAGGATTTGGGGGTTTTAATGTGTTTGTCCTTGTAGTGACCACCAACACCGCCTCACAATGCTATAGGACAGGCCAAGGACCCCTTATAGCTGAGAGAGATGAAGCAGGGAGCCCACACTATAGTAGGCCACTATATTGTATTAAACTGTGTGTCTGTGTCGCAGATTAAACTTTTTCATAGATTTCACGGATAGCTGAATCGACATGTCTGATATGAACACTATATTGTTGTGTATAGCGTTGTGTTGGATTCACGTTAATGTGCATTTTGTCTATAGAACACTAAACACGGGTGATTTTCATGGGGGGAGACACGCAGGAAAGGTCGTCGGGATCGGGACTCGAACCCGCGACACGCCGTCAGGCTGGATCACCAGCCTATAGGTGCCGCCCCGGGCCAATACTATTATAACGGTATAGTCCAGGGGTAGGCAACCTGTATTATCAATGGTATAGTCCAGGGATACTCAAATAGATTTACCTGTGGGCCACATTACAAAAATGGCAAGGGGCCAGGGGCCAGTAGATAAAATTACGACATTAATGATACTTGATAACTAACTCTCTTTCAATTGCTTTATTTTCGCAAAATGTATCAAAGTACAATGTGCATGCACACAATATGTAAATAAATAAATGTGTTACATTTTCTTGCATAAACACAAAGAGCTGTTTCCATAACTGCACAAATTATTGCACATAACATGAGTAGCTGTTATAATAACATAATAACATAACATGAGTAGCTCTTTGCCTGCCTGCCTGCCTGTCTGTCTGTCTGTCTGTCCATGAGTAGTTATTTGTCTGCCTGTCAATGAGTAGCTGTCTTACTGTCTGCCTGTCTATGAGTAGCTGTCTGCCTGCCTGTCTATGAGTAGCTGTCTGTCTGCCTGCCTGTCCAATTGTCCATGAGTAGCTGTCTGTCTGCCTGTCTGAGTAGCTGTCTGCCTGCCTGCCTAATTGTCCATGAGTAGCTGTCTGTCTGCCTGTCTATGAGTAGCTGTCTGCCTGCCTGCCTAATTGTCCATGAGTAGCTGTCTGTCTGCCTGTCTATGAGTAGCTGTCTGCCTTCCTGCCAGTCCAATTGTCCATGAGTAGCTGTCTGTCTGTCTATGAGTAGCTGTCTGCCTGCCTGCCCAATTGTCTATGAGTAGCTGTCTGTCTGTCTGTCTGTCTATGAGTAGCTGTCTGCCTTCCTGCCTGTCCAATTGTCCATGAGTAGCTGTCTGTCTGTCTATGAGTAGCTGTCTGCCTTCCTGCCTGTCCAATTGTCCATGAGTAGCTGTCTGCCTGCCTGTCCAATTCTCCATGAGTAGCTGTCTGTCTGCCTGTCTGAGTAGCTGTCTGACTGCCTGCCTGTCCATTTCTCCATGAGTAGCTGTCTGTCTGTCTGCGTATCTATGAGTAGCTGTCTGCCTGCCTGCCAGCCAGCAAGTTGGTTAACAGAAAATAAATTGTTATGGCTGAGTAAAATAAAATACAATAAACACAATTTGCCTGAAAATAGATTACCCAGCTATGACCTTTTTCATGAAAAAAGTGAGTAGTGATATGGCTGACTGAGTAAAATAAAACAATCTACCTGAAAATAGATAGCTATAAGTGAAGAGCAATTTCCGCAATTTCCATTTCCGCAATTTCCATTTCGGCAATTTCCTCAATTTCCATTTCCACCATTTCCGCAATTTCAATTTCCACAATTTCCGCAATTTCCGCAATTTCCAACTATTAATGGCAGCTGGGTTTCATCATTCAAATAAAATAGAATTCTGTCCGTTTAGCTATAAAATTATGTCAGGGAATAGGGATACACAGTATATGTCTTTCATTTGCATTGCATCTCCCCCCCCCCGTTTTTTTTATTTTCGTTTGAGTAATAGTACAACTTATAATAATGTAATTAAAGATAACTTCATTCAGATTTATTTATTTTTATTTCATTTTCCAGATTTTTTTTTCTTCTTTTTTTTTTATTTTCATTGGTGGGCCAGTCATAATGGTCCCGCGGGCCTGATGTGGCTCGCGGGCCTGAGGTTGAGTATCACTGGTATAGTCCATATACCAGGCCAAAAGAGCCATTCTTGGCCAAAACCATTATTACAATTCTGTAAATTTGTAAAGCAGAAAGAAGGTAAGAAGTCCACACACCGTTATTTAAGCTCCCAGTAGTTTATTAGGAAATGTCGACCCCTCCGGGTCTTCATCATTCCTGATTCCCTATTATTATTATACATCACAGCGCACTTACTACTAAGGGCCTTCTGTAGTTTATTATTATACATCACACTTACTACTAAGGGCCTTCTGTAGTTTATTATTATTATACATCACAGCACACTTACTACTAAGGGCCTTCTGTAGTTTATTATTATACATCACACTTACTACTAAGGGCCTTCTGTAGTTTATTATTATACATCACACTTACTACTAAGGGCCTTCTGTAGTTTATTATTATACATCACACTTACTACTAAGGGCCTTCTGTAGTTTATTATTATTATACATCACAGCACACTTACTACTAAGGGCCTTCTGTAGTTTATTATTATACATCACATCGCACTTACTACTAAGGGCCTTCTGTAGTTTATTATTATACACCACACTTATGTACTACTAAGGGCCTTCTGTAGTTTATTATTATTATACATCACAGCGCACTTACTACTAAGGGCCTTCTGTAGTTTATTATTATTATACATCACAGCGCACTTACTACTAAGGGCCTTCTGTAGTTTATTATTATACATCACATCGCACTTACTACTAAGGGCCTTCTGTAGTTTATTATTATTATACATCACAGCGCACTTACTACTAAGGGCCTTCTCTAGTTTATTATTATTATACATCACAGCGCACTTACTACTAAGGGCCTTCTGTAGTTTTCAACCTACATGAAAAAACAAACCTATGGCGGCTTCGTGCCCCTTTTTAACACGTTTCAGGATCTTATTGTGCAGAGTACACACACGTCTGTGCAGAAAGAAAGCCTGCAAACGTGTCATTAAGTACATGTCCCGGGGGGGGAAGACATGCAGCTTCCACGGAATGGAGCCGTGGCAGAACATTAAGAAGCTTCCATGCCAGAAGACACCTCATGCTCTTGTCGCGTCGCGACATATGACAATGCCAGTGCATGTGCTCCCCCCCCCCTCCCCCACCACATATCAGTGTCACATAATGTGTCCCTGTTGGTGACAGGACAATGATCACACTTTTCTCCATGCAGTGCCTGCAACAATGGAGCATCCGCGGGCCACAGCGGAAATAACCCTGGACAGTGAGGCGTCGTGTGCGCGTGCTGTGTGTGTGTGTGTGTGTGTGTGTGTGTGTGTGTCTTTAGAGCCCGGCCATTACTATACTCTGCCTTGACATGTGTTGTTGATGATTTGCAGTGAAAATACACACAGTGTGTGCATGGACTCAGTTGGCAGGTGGTACGCTGCCAGCTCTCTCTCTCTCTCTCTCTCTCTCTCTCTCCTCTCTCTCAAACGAGAAAGCAAACGGCAGAGGAAATGTCGCCACTATGTTTGCACGAGGAGGAGACGATGATCTCTCTGGGCACCAGTTGACATATTTTCTGACAGACTCCCGTTGCACGTGCAACTATAATCCAGGCCAGAAAAAAGTACCTGTCAGTTTACCTATAATGCATGGGGGTGGGGGGGGTCTGGCTGTCTGCCTTGCCATGTCCCTCTGTCTGTCTGTCTGTCTGTCTGTCTGTCTGGCTGTCTGTATGTATGGCTGGCTGCCTTGCCTATTGCCTTGTCCCTCTGTCCGTCCGTCCGTCCGTCCCGTCCCGTCCCGTCCCGTTCCGTTCCGTTCCGTTCCGTTCCGTTCCGTTCCGTTCCTTTCCTGTCTGGCTAGTACTGAAATGTGTCTTTGTTTAAGTTTTTTGTGTTTTTTACCAACCTTGAACCCCCTGAACCTCAACTGGACGACGCCAGGTGTTCTAACGGTGGGCCGGGGGTTATATTTACTTATTGCCTGGTTCTGAGTCAGATATGTTGCCATATTAGGTCATGAAACAACAGGACGGTGTGTCTGCCAAGCCATTGTTCTCCATACTGGAGATGAAAGGCTATAGCCGGGATAATGAACATCTGCCAAGCCCGGCATAATAAGGACCCGGGCAGACACACGCACACACACACACGTGCACACACACACACACACACACACACACACACACACGTGCACACACACACACACGCACACACACACACACACACACACACAAACCTTGAATTGACCATCGGGGCTTGGAGCAGCTGCTCTGATCAGAAACATTCGGCAGGCATGATGCAAATTTGGCCTGATAGGTTCCACCTGGGGAAGCGATGGTATAATAACCACCGGACTGTGATTATGGGGGAGGTGTGCAGCTTTTCCTCTCATCTTCCAGTGTCTGAAGTGCCGAATTTCATCAGCTCCGTCAAGCTGGCCAACCCTTCTCCAGAATTATAATGATTATATGATGACTGTGATGTTTATATATATATATATATATATATATATATATATATATATATATATATCACCCATTCTTGAGATAAGGGACAAAACTTTTTTCAAACTGGATTTTTTTTTTTTTTAAGATACATTCAAATCAAATAGATGTATTTGTAGACACAGGTCTCAACTACCAATCTTGAGAAGGAACAGGTTTTTCGCGTAACATTTCTTTCTAAAATGGGACATTTATGCACTTAATACCTGATTCATGTCAACTCCGTCAGACACACTAAAATCCCTTTTAATTGAATTTTATCATTTCAACAATAATATAAAGTCCTCAGTCATCTTATAATGGCTTTCAGTAATCAAGTTAAGTAATACAAATCTTTTAATATTATTTTGTTCCAATATCACACTATTATGAAATATCCAATTTCTCAAAACCGTCATTTCAACCTTTATTTTCAATATTATAACATGAAAACCATGTAAAAAAAAAAAAATCATCATTACATATCATTTCAGTTGGTGTTTCAATACATAAGCACAAAAGATTTGACAGCGAATTTTCTATTTCTTTGGAAATTAACAAAAACATCACGGGACGAACGTCTGACGGAGTTGACGAACATCTGACGGAGTTGACAAGTTTAACTGATTTAGGTTCTAGACCACCTAGGATCTTGATTCTGGTGACTAATCCCACATTTCCAAGGATGAGGAATACAGTGGTACTATTTAGATTTGCCCTGTGAACATGGCAGCCATTTTTCAAAATGGCCGCCAACTTTCTGTTATTTCCCAATAACTCAAGTTCTACACCACCTAGGATCTTGATTCTGGTGACTAATCATACATTTTCAAGGATGTGGGATACATTGGTACTATTTAGATTTGTCCTGTGACCATGGTAGACATTTTTCAAAATGGCCGCCAACTTTCTGTTATTTCCCAATAACTCAAGTTCTACACCACCTAGGATCTTGATTCTGGTGACTAATCATACATTTTCAAGGGTAAGGAATACAGTTGTACTATTTAGATTTATCCTGTGACCATGGATGGTAGACATTTTCAAAAATGGTGGACCTGCTATTATTTTACCAATTTACTCAGGGAATATTATCAGAATAATATAAAATCTGTGAATACATTTCTTACCAAGAATTTTCTTCACCAATGTTTGTAAAGGTGTCTACTAACATATCCCACATTGGTTTCTATTTGACCACCCTAGGGGCATGTTTGACAGCTGCTGAAAGTTGGGTACCATCAACAACCAATATAAGGCTAAATGTTCTAAATTTCATTATGCTTTAAGTAGCATGTGGCATGTCAAACTAGGGGCTTTTCATGATTCTGGATCCATTCCAAGCATTAGTTTTGCACAAAAAACACTACGTTGGCTAAAAACGGCCATAGCCATCATCACAGATGTGATGAGGTCAGCACATGTCGGCACATTTGGGCAAGTGGCTATGGCCAAACTAGGGGGTCTATGGCCAAACTAGGGGTCAAACTCCTTGGGCTAAATTCGGTGAGGTGAACAGTGAGCAGTGAACAGTGAGCGAAAGACTGAAGACAGAAGATTTGGCTTCAGGACCATCAGGCAGGATGTGCAGACACTGAAGGCATCAGTGTCTTTCTCTGTGTCCCCAGCATGTCAACCAAAGCAATGTTACCAAATCAAAGGAGCCTTCACCTCATGTCACCTGGGGCTGGGTGAGCAATCGTATCCTGTATCTAAACTCACAACTAAATACAGACACTTGGCCAGACTGCCGTTTGAAAGGGTCAAACCCCTCATCCTGATTGGGGAAGACCACCCCACCTAATCACACCAACCGAACAAGTGAGGTTGGGGCCTCCAGGTGGGCCAGCAGCCATCTGCACAAGACTGGGCTGGACCCTGCAGGAAAGCAATCTCCAGCCAAGACAATGTAAGTTGACTATAACAGAGCCCCAGAACACAGAGCTCAGGAGAAGGATGGAGAAACACTGGCAGGAGGCCACCAAGATACAATGCCCCAGAGACCCAGAGTGTGCCACCACTGGCAGTAAGGAGATCAACTGCTGCAGCAAAGATGTCATGAAAGGCAAGTCTCCACCAAAAAAAACCCTGAACCTAATCGGGGTGTCAAGAGACCAAAGTTTCTCCCCCACAGTTCCCTGCAGTGGCCAGTGAAGTCAAACTGTGCATCTGTACCTGAAAGGGGCAAGTCAAAGGCCAGAAAGCCCACCTCCTTTTAATGTCCTGTCAGTAGAAACTCAACCTGCACCTGAAATAAGCCCTTACCTCTCCCAGAGAAAGTTCATCCTTGAAAATGTAATGATTAGTCGCCAGAATCAAGATCCTTGGTGGTCTAAAACTTGAGTTATTGGTAAAATAACAGCAGGTTGGTGGTCATTTTGAAAAACAATGGCTGCCATGGTCACAGGACAAATCTAAATAGTACCACTGTATTTCTCATCTTTTAAAATGTATGATTAGTCGCCAAAATCAAGATCCTATGTGGTCTAAAACTTGAGTTATTGTAAAATAACAGCAGGTGGCGGCCATTTTGAAAAAAAAAATGGCTGCTATGGTCACAGGACAAATCTAAATATTACCAATGTACCCCACATCCTTGAAAATGTATGATTAGTCACCAGAATCAAGATCCTAGGTGGTGTAGAACTTGAGTTATTGTAAAATAACAGCAGGTGGCGGCCATTTTGAAAAATGGCTGCCATGGTCACAGGGAAAGTCTAAATTGTACCACTGTATCCCTCATCCTTGAAAATGAGGTCTTAGTCACCAGAATCAAGATCCTAGGTGGTGTAGAACTTGAGTTATTGTAAAATAACATCAGGTGGCGGCTCTTTTGTAATATGGCTGCCATGGTCACCACGAGACAAATCTGTGATGGCCCCATAGCCAAAAATGTTCCTTAAGGCATGCTCTAACTGTGTGCCAAATTAGAATACTGCCCATTATTCAAAAACAATAATTTTATAGTTTTAGGAACACTTTTGTCAACTCCGTCAGATACACGTCAACTCCGTCAGACACAAAATCTGACGGAGTTGACGTCTGACGGAGTTGACAAAATGGCATTTGTTTTCATCTTAACCCTCTTTAGTACAATGTAGCCATTTTGTTTTTGCTTAATTTTGTTAGCTAAACCTAACCCCTAAACTAAAATAATAAACATTATTTTGGAATTCTTAACAAAGATCATAAAAATGTGCAGACGGAGTTGACATGTAAAAGCTGTGACCACATTGTTATCAACATTGTTTGTTTAAAATATCAAACAATTGAATGCTTGTCAGACCAGGTACTCCACTGTTGCAACAAATATAAATGGGACTTGGAAAAGGAGTCTTCAGGCTAAATCTGTCGACAATATTTTCTGATTAATTTAAGACTTTTAAAAAAACCTGACGGAGTTGACGGAGACGTGGGACGAACATTTGATATGAGATATTTAATAGAAAATATAAATTAAAATTAACTGTGTATATTATTTGCTATGTTGTTGACAATCTACTTTAATTTAGTATGTATATTTATGTGATTGTGACAGTATTAGACACTTTTTTGGCAGTTTGAAATTGTGGCCACTTGCTGGGGACAGGCTAAATACAGGCCTTTTTGGGTACAGGGCCTGCTTTTAACTAATTCAGATGGAATATGAAAACAATTATAATGAAATTAAGGGCATAATAATACACAACTGTATTACACTTAACTTTGCAAGTGCTTTTATTTTTATGAATTAATTTATTTTTTACATAAAATAAGGCTCTTATGTGTGGGACATGTTTTTTCCACTTTTGTCCCTCATCTCAAGAATGAGTGATATATACAGTATATAGCTAAGCCCCGCCCTCTCCCACTTAGACACTCCCACTTGGACACTTTCCAGCCAGGCTCATTCATTTCAATGTAAATATCATGGATTTTACGCATTAAATACTCATTCATTCTTGGAACCAGACCTTCAAAATCTCTTCCAAATCCGTCAACAAGGCCCGTTTTTATCATATAGGAAAACTATTGGTGGAGAGGTTTGTCTAACCGGCAGGTTACAACACTTTTTTGTTGTTTTTCTTCTTTGTAATTTGACATAATGCAATTAATATTATTTTTAATAAATTATTATAATTTTTTTGACATATTAAGCTTTAGATGTCTTGATGTCAAATTCGACCGTAGGCCTATACTATTGCCTATTATGTCGTTAAATCCCTCTAGCGTCTCACATTTTATTTTAAAATGGGTCATGGGTGGTACTGTAAAGTATGTTCAACTTGGTACTGTAGCCTATTACTCATGTTATTTTAACAGGCTATAAAAACACATCTTGCAGACAGAGAGAGCTTTACAATGAGAGAGCTTTACAACATGAAGCCAACTATTAGGGGACTCACTCATTTGAGCCATTCAGTGTCACACAGTGACTGGCAGGCTGAGGCTATACACTGTCAAGCTACACTGGCAGGCTATACACTGACACTGGCAGGCTGCACTGTCAGGCTACACTTGCAGGCTGCACTGTGAGGCTATACACTGACACTGGCAGGCGACAGGCTACACTGGCAGGCTGCACTGTCAGGCTATACACTGACACTGTCAGGCGACAGGCTACACTGGCAGGCTGCACTGTCAGGCTATACACTGACACTGGCAGGCTATACACTGACACTGGCAGGCTATACACTGACACTGGCAGGCTATACACTGGCAGGCTACACTGGCAGGCTATACACTGGCAGGCTATACACTGGCAGGCTATACACTGGCAGGCTACACTGGCAGGCTGCACTGGCAGGCTACACTGGCAGGCTACACTGGCAGGCTGCACTGGCAGGCTGCACTGGCAGGCTATACACTGGCAGGCTACACTGGCAGGCTGCACTGGCAGGCTATACACTGGCAGGCTACACTGGCAGGCTGCACTGGCAGGCTGCACTGGCAGGCTATACACTGACACTGGCAGGCTATACACTGACACTGGCAGGCTATACACTGACACTGGCAGGCTATACACTGGCAGGCTACACTGGCAGGCTATACACTGGCAGGCTATACACTGGCAGGCTATACACTGGCAGGCTACACTGGCAGGCTGCACTGGCAGGCTGCACTGGCAGGCTACACTGGCAGGCTACACTGGCAGGCTACACTGGCAGGCTGCACTGGCAGGCTATACACTGGCAGGCTACACTGGCAGGCTGCACTGGCAGGCTGCACTGGCAGGCTGCACTGGCAGGCTATACACTGGCAGGCTGCACTGGCAGGCTACACCAGGGACATGCAGAGAGTGTTAGAGAGGCAGGGGCTGAAATCACAACGTGTCGCAACACGTTGAGAGCTTGTAGATCAGCGCAAAATACTGTGTTCAAGTTCAGGAGACAGGAGAAAAAAAGCAATTCTCCTGAATGCTGCCTTCCGGCATGGCATGGAAAGGAGAGGAGTGGCATTTGCATTTCTTTCACAATAGTAAATGCTGCATTCGTGGTCTGGAAATGGCAGTTGACTTGTTTTACAGACGGGTAATAAAAGGGCAGGGGCTGAAGCCCCCTTTGATGTCTATGCGTGCACGTCCCTGGGCTACACTGTCATGTGGGACAGGCTCTCATGTGTGGGACCTTAGAGTATATATTAATAGAGACGGAACCCGGAGGAAACCCTGAGGCGAAATGGACATAGTGGCTGAATTTGGTATTGCAGCGCTGGGCCAAACACATGAATGTGCTGGTCCGTTGACTATCATTGCGCACGTTCAATGATAGTCAACAGCCTGCAGCGCGTTCATGTGTTTGGCCCAATCAATCCCAGAATGCACTCTGTTCCTACCCGGAAGGAGTGAAATCGCCTCATGCACTTTTGAGCAACTTAATGCAAGTGGATGGGAGGAGAAACCGGTGCCGTCTCTATTAATATACACCCCCGGAAAGTATTGGAAATGAGGGACTATATGTCCCACGCAAAGGGGTTCATCTCGTCACCCAACCTGGGGGACCCCGGACAACTATAGTGGATCCCAACACTTAAACCCTCTACTCGTAGTACAATAATGAACATTAGTAAACAACATCACCAAAAAGAACCACTCAATAAAAAAAAAAGGTCCCATAGGCTATACTATCGGATAGCAACCACACTGATTTAATACGCATTAAAGAAATCTGAAATGCTCTCTTCTCTGCCGCTATGAACCCCACACAGTTGGGAGGGGGGGGAGGGGGGGTGCACCATTAAGCTAGCCTCCATGACTGTGAGGTAATTTGCATAATGCAATAATTCAATGCCCTAAAGTGCAATTACATTGCTCATACCACCATGCACGAGGAAATGATTTCCCCTAACTGTAGTGTCACAAAGCATCATGTCTCTGGCGCATCACAGAGCAGGACAACGAGAGGGAGCGCATTATGTGCCCTAGCTGGTGGACAGTGGTGGACTGGAAACAAGTACTCGCATTTTGTTACTTAAGTAAAAGTATCCTTTATCAATAGTGCAATGCAGAGTGTATACTCCGTTACAAGTAGTAAACGTCCGGAATTCAATTTGTACTCAAGTAAAAGTGCAAAAATATCGGCATTGAAATGTACTTAAACAAGCAAAAGTACTGTAGAAAGTATGCAGAATGTTACAAATAGCTTGTATATTATATAACATCAGTTACAAATGATTTAATAATCATTTACAGATGTAATATACATGGCTTATTCATGAATAGTTTTACTTCTTACTAATACCTTATAAATGATTTGTAAATTTGTTATAAAGGTTTTAGTAATCATTTACAAATGTAAACAAACAGGTTGTTAATGATTTGTTAAATGTCTACAAACTGCATATAAACGTTTATAAATGCTTTATAACATGGGTCATTACAAATGATTTAATAATCATTTACAGATGTATATAAATGGCTTATTAATGAATAGTTTAATACTTACTAATACTAATTTATTGTTATAAAGGTATGATTTGTTAATAGTCTACAAACTGCTTATAAACGTTTTTAAATGCTTTATAACGGGTCATTATTGTAAAGTGCTACCTATCTGTACAGAGTTACAAACCTGCATGGGTCCATTTTGGAACCCTCTCAAGTAATGCATGTCCTGAGGGTTACTGGACCTCCCTTTGAGAACCACCGGGTGAAACCAACCGGCAGAGGGAAAAAAATACATACCTTCCGTACATTTCTGCACTTTTTTTTGCCTTTGTTTTGCAATTTGTTTTGCCTTTATTGATAGTACAGTATACAGTATCTCCCTTAGAGGTAGGGTGAGAAGTTCAGTCACGTGAGAGAAACTCGGAGTAGAGTCGCTGCTTCTTTGCCTGGAAAGGAGCCAGCTTAGGTGGTTCCTGCATCTGGTTAGGATACCTCTCGGGGGTCTCCCTATAGGGAGGTCCTCGAGGCACGTCCCACTGGGAGGAGACCAATTGGGCGCAGTTGGAGGAAACACATCTACTCACTGGCCTTGGAACGCCTCGGGATCCCCCAGGAGGACGCCACTAATGTTGCTCTGGAGAGGGATGTGTGGAGCTCTCTGGTGGAGCTGTTGCCCCCACAACCCAACTACGGATAAGCGGTTGAAGATATGGATGGATGATAGTACAGTAAGTAGGCTGTAAATGTGCTGTCTGGCTACATTGGAGCCTATGCGTAGGTGCCACCACTGATGTGTTGAATCTCAGTGCCCCGAGGCAGGCATGTCGTCAGCGGTTGGCTAAAGGTCCTGAGGTGCCCCAGAGCGAGGTGTTGTTATTATTATTAGCTCAATGAATGTTCGCATGAGCGCATGCATGTGAAGGCCGCTGCTGAGGACTGCGGAGGATACAGCATATAAGGTGACATGGTCTGCATCTACACACGCACCATGCAATGTTTTGGGGATGTCTGCCAGGCCTTAGCTTGTGGCGCATTACAATCAGGACAATATTTAGTTGGGGGCAGTGTTGTTTTTGGCAGCACATTTTTATTTTAGTTTTAGTCATAGTCTTTTGAATAGTTTTCATTTAGTTTTAGTCACATTTTACTTTTACTCACCTGGATTGTGTTAGTGTTAGTCTAGTTTTAGTCGACTAAATGTCATGAAATTTTAGTCGACTAAAGCTACACAGTGTTACAGTCGAGTAAAATGTATTTTGTCAGGCCTTGATGCTGTCGAAATGACTGATTTTACACTTGCTGAAAATATCAGTATGCACCAAAGTGTAAAATGACTTATATTGATCAATTTACAATTTAGGCATTTAGCAGACGCTCTTAATCCAGAGCGATTTACATTAAGCAAGAGCAAAAAAGCATGGGAATACATCACATAAAAAGCATTTATCATGAATCTTCTCCACTAGTCCCTTACTAACATTTTAGTCTAGTTTAGTCTAGTTTTTATTTGTAGACAAAATTGTCAATAAATGTTGTTAATTGTCAATAAATGTAGTGAAAAAAGGTAGTCGACAAAAATGTTTCGTCATCGTTTTAGTGTGGGCAGAAGTCAAGTTTGAAGGTGCACTCTAATAGAGGCCCTTCAACATGCAATTCCTATTGGGTATGATTGGATGAAAAAATATATAAATAAACAACGGACAACAATACAAAAATCTCTTCTGGTATGTTGGACATGATTGCGTAGGGGTAGTAGTGCATTTCTTTCAACAAGGCAATTCAAAGTGCTTCAAACAAAACACAGAAAGCTTTCATATGAAGTGCAAATGAAACACATTATAGAGGGACATAAACAAAAACATAAAGTAAGCTCAAATAAATACAGATAAATACAAGAATAAGGTACGGTGTGATGGGGCTATAAGATATGACCAAAAAAAACTCAATAAAAGGTATTTTTTGTGGTGCATAAAAACGGAGCACTATATACTACTACCACGTTTTCAACTGTGGAGACATAACGTTGATCTGGCCCAGACCACCCGAGAGGTCTGGATGGTTCACTGCTTTCAAAACCCATTTAGACCTGAGATCAGATTCTACAAAATGTCTTCTAAATCATGACAGTTTTCTGAAAAACCTCTGTTTCTATATCAGTGGTTTTCAAACTATTTCATGTCAAGGACCCCAGAAATAATATGCAATTGGCCGCCGACCCCCCCCCCCCCCCCCAAAGATTTGAGTTAAACACGTTTGCTCTGAAAGAATATATAATAAGAATTGCGCTACATTTTCAAGATTTTTCAAAAATAGATCTTGTAGATCTTAAGCTTGTAGATCTGCTAATTTTCACAGAAGGAGTGAGTGCATTCTCCCTCAGTATGTGGATGTGTGTGTCATCTGCATAATTATGGTAACATCATTCTTTGTTGTTTTCCATAATCTGAGCCATTAAGTACTGTATGTTGAACAGAAGAGGAGCAGACGAGGAGGAAGCTGAATGCTATCCTGGAGGACCCCTCCCGTCCCTGCTACGATGAAGATGAACATATCCACAAACTCATCTCACCTCCACACAACAAAAAAGGCACTTTAGCAGTCCTTTGTGCCAACAGCCATCAGGCTCGATCTCAACAAACCTTGGCCATATGACATATGATGCGAGCAGTTACATCCCATAATTGGTCCTCGATCTCTACACTGGAAATAGCCGGTGTGCAAGTTTGTATTGGCAGATCTGCCAATTTGGCCGAATCCTCGTCTGGTTTTGGCGAAAAACCTGCACTGACTTGCATTGACTTTTGCAGTCTCCCAGACTCCCTCCACAGTCAGAGTTAAGAGATTGAATGTAGAATTGTGTGTAATTTGTAAGATGTGAGGGGACTTAATTAACTGACTAAACTTGTTTTTAAAATTTTAAAGAAAAATCTCTGTGTGCCAGTGATTACCCTCCCCTGGGCCAATGTTGGCACCCGTGCATAAGGTGGCCTATACCCCTGTCCTGGAACATCCGTTACAAACAGCCAGGGAGAGCTTCCACTTAGACACATACTGTATGTAAATAGAGGCTTACCCCACAGAGAGAGAAAGGGACTCTGAGATAATTGTTTGGAGACCCTGTGGGTTTTGAGGGGAGACCTCGAGGGATTAGGGAGACCCCCCCCTGTTGGAATCCCTCTAGGTCACAGTCTGAAGCCTCCATCCCATCAGGGACACATTTTAGAGAGAGTTTGTGTGTGTGTGTGTGTGTGTGTGTGTGTGTGTGTGTGTGTGTGTGTGTGTGTGCGTGCTTGTGTGCGTGCGTGCCTGCGACGTGTGAGCGTGTGTGTGTGTGTGTGTGTGTCTGTGCATGTGTGCGCATGTATGTGACATGCATATATGCAAGAGTCTGTATAAAGCGAAATGTATCACGCACCGGAAATAGCAGATGCACACAGATGCGCTTCAGGTCTGCTATATTTTGCGACACACCATCAAATACGAAGAAGCATGAATGGGCTCTATGCACAGGTGTTACCCATGATACTAATTAAAGCTCTGTTCCATTAGTGTGCAGTACGTCACATAACTCTGAGAGTGTATGGTGTATACAAATGGAACCAAATGGACCTGTATAAGTACTCTCAGAGTTACACACCCGTACAGGGCCATTGGGAACCCACTCAAGGACACGTTGAGACCCACTGGTGTAGCATAGTGTTTCCAGTGAGCCAACATGCACTATAGGGTATGCACATGATTAATGATTGGATGGCACATCGAGTGCAGGCAAATCGAGTGGCAAAGTGAGTTTAACATTGTTTAATGTTGTTTAATGCAATCAGATAGGACTCAGATAGGCCAGAAAGTCGTTTTTTGCCACTCAGTAGGCATTCTTGCATAACTTACGGGTTTGCTGATGATGTCACGCGCATACCCTCTATAGCAGCACCCTGACTCTGTTTGACCATGGGTCAAATAGATCAGCGGTAACACCTGTGAATGCAGTATAGAAAACCGGCCCAAGTTCTTTCCAAAATGGCGTGTACGTGTGCATACAGAGCTCCATTAGACTCTGTGAGAGTTTACGGCGGTATACTAGAGACAGTGCATGCTGTGCTATAGCTAGGGGGTAATTGGAATTAGCAGTGAAGACGCTGACCGCAGCCGGCCCTGCAGGTTATCACCTACACCTCGCCGCTAATCGGCTGGCGCTCCCCGTGAAGGCGTCCTCGAAGCTCCGCCGACCAGAGCAGAGGCCTCCTAGTCCATTAACCAAAGGCCAGCGCTGTCGTACCTCCTCTAGCCCGAGGGAGACTGCAGAGCTCAGCTCAGCTCCAGCTATTACGTGAAAGAGGATAGTAGTTCAGCCTTAATGGATCTATTACGGATATGATGTGTTCCATCGTGTGCTTCTGGCTGCGAAGAGTGTATGTATCCATGCCTCTGCTTTTGATTACCCCGGCCACCCCCCCATACAACCCCACACTATATACTGTACCTGCTTCTGCTCACACATATTAGAACAGTAAACACGGGTGATTTCTTTTTCACTCTGACAATTATATTTTTGTAATTTTCATAATGTTGCTGATGTCTGAGGTTGGTGCGTCTTTCAGTATATCTCTGCTGTCCAGAGGAAACCTCATAACTCCAAAATGTTCATTTTTCAGAAAATTTATAAAACCTTGTATTTTTTAAATGATGCAATACTGCCTCATCAAAGTTGGTGTTGTGACATTATAGATATTGTCAATGACTTGCATGAGAAGGAGAGAGGTGGTGGAGTTAGTTGTTTTAGCAGACAGTTTGAGGGTCCAATGGAGTTAAGAGGTTTTGTCCGAAGCACTTTTTACTACTTTCCATTGGTTAAATATTTTCGAAACAATACACAGGCGTAAAGGGTGTTTATAGCACTGATTTATGGAGTAAAATGAATTATGGAATATTTTACATTGGGTAAAATAGTGACAAAATGTATGTTTAGTGTTCTAGGGTTAAATGCATGCATTTCCTTTCAGGAAACATGAGCAGGCAACTATTTGTGTTTGATAACCTCACAATTTAACCAAGTTAGCCACTATTTAGCATGTGTAGGTTGTAGGTAGAGATGTCCCGATACTTTATCGGTATCAGAAAAGTATCAGTATCGGCACTTATTTGGTGATATCGGGTCATATCGGTATTGGAGAATATGCACAGGGCCGCGGCGTTGACACTATGACAGGTAAATACAATGTTGGGACATGTGGAGTTTGCTTTTGAGTTGTCAAAACTGCAAGTGCACATTTGAGTGAGGAGTCTGCTATAAACACACCACGAGATATATAGCTAGATAGCTATAAACACAACACGAGATCACAACACTGGTATCGGTATTCTGTATCGGTATCGGCTAACACAACAATTGTGGTATCCGGATCGGATCGGGAACGAAAAAAGTCAGGACATCCCTATTTGTAGAGCTGTCAAACGATAAAAAATGTAATCAGATTAATCAGCTTAAAAAGTTATTGATCATGATTAATCACCATTCGAACTATGTCCAAAATATGCCATGTTTGTCTGTATATTGTTGTGGGAATGGAAAGATAAATGACAGAAAAGGCATTGTAAACATTTAACATACGTGTATGTATGTTTACATTCTTTATAACAAAGAATGTGTGATATGGTGTCCCTCTGTCTCTCACCCCGGTGTCGTGCTCTGTGAGTTGAGCCTCTGATGTGCATTGTGCAGCCTTTTATGGCAATAACCAACTTGTGTTTTTAAGGCTGGATAGTGCAGAGTGGATGGAATTATGGGATGTATGGAGCGGGTCATCCAGGCATGGATTAATTGCGTTAATTGTTTTGATCTGATTCATTTCACAATGTAATTAACTCAGTTAACTCAATCATTTTGACAGCTCCCTAGTATGTTGTCGAGGCAATCTGTGCAGATCCAGGTGCAGACAACATGCTTGCGGCACCACTAAAAGGTGAGGGCGGTCCGGTAGACTTTTTTCTTACATACTGTATGATGAGGCTTTTGTTCCTCGAGGAGACTCAGATTTCAGCTGACTTAAAGCCACACGGAAGGAACTGCCAATCAGTCGTTCACTTTCTACTATAAATACACCTATTCAGCTGAACAAAGACGACGTTAGAGTGGTCACTGCGGAAACACTGCAGGATAAATGCTGTATCACTGGGATTTTTAACATGGCTGACATTTTGAGTGCCTGCGTAGGTGTGTACGCGTGCGTGCGTGCATGCGTGCGTGAATTGTCTGTGCATGTGTTGTGCATATTTGAGCGTGTTTGTGCGTGTGTGCGGCGCGCCCGCGCCTTGAGTAGCAACAGGGGCCTTGCATGGCGGGGAACCCGAATGCGTGACAGCCACTTTCAGACCACAGGGGGAGGGGAGGGAGAGGGAGGGGGGGGGGGGGGGGGGGAGGGGAGAGGAGGAGGGACGGCTGCTCACAGCTTGAAATATTGAGCCGCAGTGCAGGCATGTAAGCAGCTCCTATAGTCATGACCCCTCTCTCAGCCCCAAGGCAATTACAATGGATGGAAACCAGGAGCCCCAGCCAGCCAGCAGGGGATGCTTCTGCAGCAACCATACAAATACAGAGGGATTTCCAATTCCACCTCTATCCGCGTGTGTTGGAAAAACACATTAACGCATTCTCCGTAACAATATATGTTCATTAAGGGAGGTGGGGAGCCTCTGTCAGTAATAAGAATGTGTTTCTACAGCTGAGCGCACAATGCAGTGTCAGTGTGCGGCATGCTGAACAACCTTTTACACACAAGGAGAACAGGACAAAGGGGTAGAGAGGGTATAGGGGGGGGCACTGACTAACCGAGGGGTATATACGGATATAAAGGGGTGCAGAGTTACAGAGAGTAACATAGGGGGTATTACAATTTACAATGTATACATTAATAAATTGTAATACCTATACCTTTAGTAGACGCCATTTAGCAGACGCTGTCTTGATCCAGAGTGACTTACAGTGAGCAAGAACAACACATGGTAATACATGATAAAATACATATAAATAGTCATCACGAATCATACGTAAGCTATCATCCATCTAACAGTGGGATATATTGAAACTATACTATACGATTGGGAGTGAGCTTCTGCAGTTCTGATTGCAGTGGGAAGTGCATTCCATAGTTTTGGAGCCAGAAGGTAGAAGAGTTTGGGACGTGTGGAGCGTCCAGTGGGGCAGCGACCAGTAGCCAATGGAGGGAGCGGAGAAAGGGGGGAGACGTGTGAGAATTTTGTCTGGTTGAAGACCAATTAAGCGAGCTGCGCCATTCTGGATCAATTGGAGAGGCTTACATGTCCATGCCGGTATAGCCAGTAAGGAGAGAGTTACAATAGTGAAGTTATGATATGACTGATGTCTGGATAAGGAGCTGGGGTGACTCCTGGGTGAGGAAGGGAGGGAGTAGGGAGGGGTGCAGAGAGGTAAGGGTTATATAGAGAGAGGGGCATAATAGAAATACACTTCATAGAAGGGTACAATGGGGTTGGGTACATGATAGCAGGGGTACAGACGGCGAGTAGGATTAGGAGTACGAGCAACACGAGTACAACGAGTAACCCGTAACGTTGCAGGTTGAGGGGTAAAGAGATGAACAGTGAGGTAATGGGTAGGTATGAGGGCTACAAAGGGCTACAGAGCGCTGTAGCACATTGTGAGCTTCAGAGATGTGCAGAGAATGCTAGAGAGCCTGCCTCTCTAGCATTCTCTGCACGGCTGAACATCTTTAAAAAGGCTACTGAAGGCATACAGTATGACATGGATTTCCACACAGAGGACACATTCATTCAACGTAAAAGTTCGAGTCCAGGAGAGTTTGGAAAAAGGCAACTCTCCTGAATGCTATGCGTTCAGATAAGGCATGGAAATGTGGGAATTTGCATTTATTTCGCCATAGTAAATGCTGCATTCATGCTCTGGAGAGGGCAGTTGTTTTACAGACGGGTAAAAGGGCAGGGGCCTGTAGGCTGGCTATGTCCGGGGAACGACACCTGCACGCAACTAAGTTCATATAACTCAGGCTTAAACTTTGCTTCGGAGAGAGAGAGAGAGAGAGAGAGAGAGAGAGAGAGAGAGAGAGAGAGAGAGTGCTAGAGACGGTGGGAGAGCGACGGATTTTAATTTGAGCCAGCTAGGTTTTCATTTGAGGACGACTGAAAATGTAATTTTGCATCCAATATCAATATTCGGATCCCTTGACCAATTATCATATGACATTGGCAAACATGAATTCCTTCCCTTTCATTTGATTTCAAAGACATTATTAGCATAGCCAACACGCTCAGTGTGAACAAATTATCTCGGTTGACTTCATAGCATTATGTGAATCACACAATGGAGGGCTGCCCATTTGTATTTGGCTCTTGCAGGTATAGCGTATATACAGTAGATTAATTGCTGACTGTGACCTTCTAATGATGTCGCGCCTCAAGCGGTGGATAACTTCAGTGGGAAACATAACAGTTTATGCAGTTTATTGTTTGATACGGTGAAATAAAGCTCTGTCTTGTTGTTGGCTGAACCTCTGCATCATCCACCGTCCTGGACACAACAACTTTAACTGTGGTCATCAACAAAAGGCATATTGTATTGCTGATCTGCTCCGATTTACCACATCTTATGTCTTACGTGAAAATAATGTTGATAATTTTATTGTCTCCACCAGGCAGAAGGCATGGGGAGAGAGTATGTTTTGCACTCCGTCCGTCCGTTCATGTGTCTGTCCGTCTGTGAACAGCTAATCTCCGGCACCGTTAACCCAGTCAATGCCACATTTTGCACACACACTCCCTGGATGCCAACAATGAACCGCTGCCCCAACATTTCCAGAACGGCCTGTTATAGCGCAACCAGGAGGCCGACTTTCGAAAAACACAAGTTAAAGTCCGTTGTTCTCCCAATGTCCCCCAACAAAGGGGGACTAGGTTGGCGGAGGGTGTGTAGAGCCCATTAGATAATTGACACAGGGGTGAAAAATGGGTTACACAATCGTGAAAAAAAAAGAAGATGGATGGATGGATGTTCAGTTGCTGGCATCAATGGAGCAGAAGGTGGCAGACAGACCCTTTGCACAGATGACCTCTATAGCCTCTGTCTTACCAGGGGATGGCTCACCTGGTAGGAGTGCATATACCACATAAATAAGGCTATTGCCCTTCCTATAAAAAAGGCTATTGTCTTCCCTAAAGCTGGCCTGAGTTCAAATATGACCCAAAGCACCTCTCTCTCTTGCGAGCTCGCGCAAATGAAGCAAAAACGCTGAGAATAAATAAATAAATAAAAAGTGTATACAGTATATGTTTTAATTGTTGCTGTAACGTCTGAATAGAGCTGCAGGGAAAAGGAGGGGTAAAAAGTCAGCGCAGGCTGAGGAGGGTGAAAGTCAATATATAGACAGTACACAGAACAGTAGGAGTAATTAAACAACAATGCTGTGTAATCACTATGATTTACAATGAACAAAGCTACACTAAGGGAGGAGGTCATATACATGCATGCTGAATGGGTAGGATTTTTGTTGCTCTCCATGGTGCTGAAAAGCAGCAGCCTAGCTGCCTCATAACTCATTTAGGCCTGACGTCGACATTTAAAAACAAATTCTTCTAAATCATGACAATCTTCTGGAAAAAAAAAACCTCAGTGGTTCTCAATATTTCATGTCAAAGACCCCAATATTGTTGTATGTAATTGGCCGCCGATCCCCATCTGAACATATGGTGTTCCAGGGACGTTTTTTATTTATTTGTTTGTTCTTTTGTGGCTTTTGCCTTTTTTTTATAGAGGGACAGACAGTATAGGCTGACAGGAAATGGGGAGAGAGATGGGGGGAGGTGACATGCAGTGAAGGCCGTCGGGATCGGGAGTCGAACCTGTGGCCCACTGCCAGACTTGGACTACGGGCCAAGGTGCCTGGACCGCTGAGCCACGGCCTAGGCCCAGAAGTAAAGATTTGAGTTAAAAACTTTCGCTCTGAAAGAATATATATTTCAAATTTACGACAGATTTTCAAGATTTTTCAAAAATAGCAGACCTACAAGCTCGTAGCGTGGCACTGATGAGCTTGTAGATCTGCTATTTTTCAGTTGATAAAGCATAACATAATGCTTAAAACACCAACAGGGATTCCCGTCCAGAATGGGATAACATATAAAGCCTTGTGTATGTGGATCAGTAGCAGGCATGATTAGGTCATCACGACTATGCTATACTTATGCGTAAACAAGCAGAGGTATTAAGGCGGGGGAGAGAACAAACAAAACAAGTGATCCGAGGTACAGGGGAAAATAAATAAAACATAATGAAATAATGGATTTGTGAGGGAAAACATTAAGGATCTAGGCCTACGCTTGTAAAATAATCCGTGTCAATTTAACGCTGAGAGACTCTGTACACATGGAACCAAAGGGTGAATGTTTTGATTCCATTTGAACAATATTGGTGTCACTCCAAAAACAGACATTAAGAAACAGTGCTGTATAGTCTCTAAATCTTCCCAATACAAAATACCTCAAATTATTGCCTCTTGAGTGCTGTTAGTGATCAATAAGGAGTCAAGGACACAACAATAAGGGCCTTTCTCTGCCCCACCCCTCTCCCATTTGTTTATATTGTGTTTAGGATCCAAGATGGCTGCAGCACCAGGAGGGGGTGGGGCTGATGTGAGCGGGCGGGGTCGACATATGCCCTTACTGGGCTGCATTCAAGACACTTGCCTTGTGTCTGACACCTGACTTGTGTCTGAACACAGCTTTGATGGATGTGTTCTGCCCCCCATCCCCCCCATCAAACACAATGTTTGGTCAAACTATATGGGCTTCCATTGGAAATGCATTGGAGCAGCCATTAAACACAGACACAAGACAGGTGTCAGGTGTGAACACAGCCCAGTAAGGGCATATGTCGACCCCACCCGCTCACCTCCACCCCACCCCCTCCTGGTGCTGCAACTTGGATCCTTACCACAAACAAATGGGAGAGGGTTGAGCCGAGAAAGGCCCTCATTGTGTTTTATTCTAATTCATAATTGCAGGTGTTGTTTAACAGTAATAAATAATATAATTATTTTGCTGGCCATTAAGACCATACCATTCAACTTATAACTTTCTTTCTTTCTTTCTGTTTGATTTGGCCATTCTTCTGGCACCATAGTTGAGTTGGAGAACCCATGCTGTGTTTTTAAAGCGGGGAGTGGGCAGTCCTTGTCGCTTTGCATTCTGTTTGCATGTATTGAGATAGGAAAGCTGAGAGGGAAGGCATAGGAGTAACCTCATGTTGTTCCTGTTTGAAATTGCCTTAAAATACATAATTTCTATCTCTGGGGGCCTCCTGGGGGCACTGGGGAGCACTCTGTAACTATTATTCAAAATAGTGCTTTAAAATGAAAGTTCTAAAGCTGCTCGTCAGGAGCATGTAGGGCTTCAGAGTCTTTCTCAAGGACATTTCAACACTAACTCTGGGGGAGCCGGGCCGGGATTGAACTGGGGCGCTCTACCCCTAATGGCTATATGTGTATCCTCCCCCTCCCCCTGCTTTTAAAGCTTATTGATACAGGCTCGCAGTGCACTCACCCACCACCCACACTTGCCAGCACTGCGTACGTGCATGCATGAGTGCATCTTTTTCACCTGACAGGGGGGGTTCCCTGGTTGGACGTAACACGTGGAAGGAACACGTTATTCCGACCAGTTCCTTTCCCCTCCATCAGGCACCCCGGCTGGCCAGGGGGAGGCAGTATAGAGAACAGGATTACTGCATGATTTTTTGGGGGGGGGTTTCTGTGAGTGTACCTGTACCTTAGGGGACACGAGGAGAATATGCAAACTCCACACAGAAAGGCCCATTCGCCAACCCCTCCCAGGTTATGGGCCGAGCTGGGGTTACATTTTTACAACATTCCGTTGTAGGTCTTTGTACCACTGCCCTCCAATCTCACTTTTTGGTGGTGTTCCGCAAAAAGGTTTATCCTTGGCCTTTCATTATACTCAATAAATATCCAAAACGTACCCCACACGCCCCATCCCGCTCCCTCAGGTCCAGCGATGCCGGCCTCCTTGGGGTCCCTAAACAAATAAAACGCCAAATCCTGGGGCGACAAGGCCTTCTCTGTGGCCGCCCCTACCCTCTGGAATGCTCTCCCCAAACATATCTGAGATGTCCCCTCACTTCCTACCTTCAAATCTGCTCTGAAAACCTACCTGTTCAGAATCACATTTCTGAACAGGTAGCTGATGTGTTTTCTTGTCGCGCCCCCCCCCCCTGGTCCCCACACATGTAAAGCGTCTTTGAGTGTCATGAAAAGCGCTATATAAGTCCCAGATATTAAAGTATCCAAAACAAATCTTAGAATAATTGGAAACACAAGTTTACCCTGGCAGGTCCCTGGCACAAATGGGCTCCCCTTACAATGGAAACATTTAACTGGCCCACAGAGAGGAAAGCAGCACGTTGTCAGGATAACCACCTCTGTGTTTTTAATGTCAGTTAAAGTAAGGAGACGGTTGTGGCTGCTGGGCGTATTCAGGAGGCTGCAGGGAGAAACATGTCAGCGCTCACATCAATACACAACAAACAAGTTGTACCGCCAGCCAAGCTCAGACTGAAGAGCCTCAGCCTCAGCCTCTGCAGGCTGAGTAATGAGCCCTTGAGAAAACATAATGCAGAGGAGAGATGAGAAAGGAAATTGGCATCTCAGTGTTGAATATCAAGTGGCCAACTCACAAGAGGGCTTGGTTTCTGCAAATTCACTGGGAAGACGCGCACTCATGAGCGTGCACACGCTTGTTCGTATTGTGTGAGGGCGTCAACATTTTCAGACAGCAACTTTATGAATGTCATTTGTTAAGAAAAAACAACCCAAAAAAAAGAAATGATGAAATAGTCATATTTGTCAGGTGAAACAAGCACCGTCTCTGTTGTGCATCAGTCTGTTCTGTTGTGCATCTTTTTTTTTCTTCTGCTCTCCAGTTCGCTCCGTGCTGCAGTGTTGCAGAGTGTGGTCTGGGCGCAGACTTCCACCGTGTGCGTGGCATAGCTTAACACCCCGAACACCGGGGTTATTTAATCCATTAAATCATAGCGCCCAGCTATTTATAGCAGTGGAGCACATTTAGCGACGGACCGGATGCTATTCCGGATGTGGCTGAAGTAGCTTGATGTATAGCCAAAACACTCTCGATCCAATCACCACAACGGGGGGTATGATGAATTCTAACACGACTAGCGACGGGATCTCGGTGGGCCGTCTAACACTTAATCTTTTCTTAGAATTGGACGGAAAGATTTAGATCAAGAGTTATTCACGTTTTAAGCTTTTCGATCTCGGCTAAAATGGGGGGGTGGACGATGACGTCCCACCGGAAAATAACATTGAATGTTGCGCGATGCGATCGCTTTTGATAGCACTGGGTGTTACTAATTGATTGAACGGAGAACTCCGTCCTTGCCGCTCGGGGTGTTAAGAGGCAGCCAATCATGACTACAATAGGTTGCTATAATACGCGAGTGGCTGTTGGCGTATGGGGTAAGACTCCTATTGGCTTAGGCGGCGGATCCATAGGATCGGATAATAGGGTATGCATATGCCTAATAACCCAATTCTGTTCTCTCCAGCAGTAAGTCCTTTACACGGACAATAAAACAAAAGTGTGCAGTCACGCGGCTTGTCGTTTAGTCCTCATCTTCTACTAGCTCTGCGCCTTAGCACTCAGCTAGCTTACTGCTTTGCTTGGTCTACAGTTAGCTGCCACGTTCAGGCCAGGGTTGCTGATCGCCCTGCTAGCTTAGCCTCCCTAGTGCTACTAGCTTTCAGCTTCCATCTTTAGCGAGCCCGCTGCTTAAAGCGTAGCCGTCAGGCACCCTTTCCCCGTCGTCTACGCTACCTGCCCCGCTGTTAGCCCTGTTAGCTAATCCTCAGCTGCTAGGCGTTGATTTTAGCGTCCCCACCGACAACAACAAGCAACCACCGTAGCCGGGTTACGACGCTAGCGTACCGCTCAGCCGAACGGCGCCGGCTACTAGCGTTCTCAGCGGGAAAGATATGTTACGAACGTAAGTTACGTTTCGTAACTCTAGTTCTAAAGTTTCGAACGTACAGTAAGTTACATTTCGTAACTCTAGTTCTATTAAGTCAACTCCATCGCACATCATGGCCACCGGCGGTGACGACAGTGACTTCGACCCCTCCCCCATGGAGGGGGACATTCATATATAATAATATATATAATATATTAATATTATATATGACCAATATTATTAATCCACGTGTTAATGATATATATTATATTATTATATATAATATAATATATATAATAATGTATTGAATACATTACATTATACATTAGACATAGGGTATCGGATCGATACTCTGTATCGGCAGATACTAGACCCCCATGTATCGAAATCGGTATCGAATGCCAAAAAGCCGGATCGGTGCATCCCTAGTTATATGTCAGGTTTCACCTTGACAATAAACTAAATAACTTTGTAGATCATCCGGGGTGTTTACCTGCGTTGATAAACACATGGGCGAGTCAAGCCAAGTCAAATTTATTTAGATTTCACACGAGGTCAACTCAACGTTAAAAGAAGAAATCTTTCCACACAACACACGCATGCATGCACGCACGCACGCACGCACACACACATGTGATATTTGATTTTGTCCAAATCGCCCAGAATATTTGTACAGAAGTGCAGTAGCCTACAGACACACATTGTGAAATATCCGCTATGATCAACAGCTGCTCAGATTGAATCATCCGATATGGCGATGCCACTATGTCTATGGATTAGTATATGTACACTGCATATGTTTTATTCATCTGTCCTGTTGTTGAAAAGGCCTTCGCCCTAGAGACCAGCAACCAGATAATTGATTTATGACAATCCACCACCCAAGACCATCCTCCCATCACGCGCGCACGCACACACACACACACACACACACACACACACACACACACACACACACACACACACACACACACACACACACACACACACACACACACACACACACACACACACACACACACACACACACACACACACACACACACACACACACACACACACACACACACACACACACACACACACACACACACACACACACACACACACACACACACACACACACACACACACACACACGTCTGCCAATCCTGCAAATCATCCTAAAGCCAGTGTCTTGACAGCTCCGCATATCAGTTCTAGGAGGCTCGGGAGAGAAGAGATGGTTTTAAAATGTCCAACCACTGTGCTTTGTCATGTGTGACATCGTGCGAATGTGTGCAAGTGTGTCACCACAGTTTGTCTGAGATGTTAAACACGGGGTGCTGTTTCGGTGTGTTGTGTGTTGTTTTAAGTGGTAAAATGTTCAATGTGTTATGATTTGTTTTGTGATGACATCCCCAGTGCCTGACACTGAGCGGTCAAGGCCACAAGACAAACATGCAACACCTGCAAATAATTAGTTTGAAAGAATGTGGTTTCTAAACACATTGCATTTTAGATCATCCGGGGTGTTTACTTGCGTTGATAAACACTGGGTGAGTCAAGTCAAGTAAATTTAATTTATATAGCAAATTTCACACAAGGTCAACTCAACGTTCGAAAGAAGAAATCCATCCACACAACACACACACACACGATATGTGCGTGCGTGCGTAGGGGGGTGAGGCGGGCAGCAAGGCAAGCGAGGCGAGAGGAGAAACAGACAGGGTAGGCCTACATCTTTATTTAATTCAGGCAGGTGTTCGTTCTTTATTTATTTAAGATACAGTACAACACACCAGTTTGGCTTGAAAGTTGCGTGTGCGTGCGTGTGTGCGTGCGTCTGTCTGTGTCTGTGTCTGTGTGTGGGTGTGTGTGTGTGTGTGTGTGTGTGTGTGTGTGTGTGTGTGAGAGGGGGGGAGGCGAGGCGGGCAGCAGGCAAGCGGGGAAACTTTTGTATTGGCTTTTTCCATCATGTAACTATGGTTTCCATACGTTGTTTGGTCGTATTGCAGTTGTGCATGTCGCAAAAATGAGGGTGAGGCTTGATTTCATAGGGCGTGCCAGATTGATTTCAGCTGTCACATGTATCACTGCTAGGAATTAAATTTTGCGATCACTTTATAAATGCCGTGGCGACGTGAGTGTACTACAAAACAGACGCTCGAATTTGGGGCAGATTTTACACTCCATTGATAAATGAGGGCCTAAATGCACCTTCCTTCACCACAGATTTAGATGTTAATCTACTGTAGGGGCAATCAGGAGAGCTATCGACTCATACTAGATATAAATTACAGTAAAACTGATTGATAGAGAAAAAAAGATTGATAAACTGGGAGTTATTGGAAGAGGAAAAAGAAGAGGAGCACCAGATAGTTTGAGCTGGTTGTAAGCTACCTGTATATGGGTTGACATTGAAAGCTAGAGTTCAGACCAACCTCAGCAGATAATGCTGCTGCAACAATCATTTGGACATTTCAACAAGAGCACATCTAGGTAACAAATAACTTCTCTCTGTACTACATACATAAAATCAGTACAAAGTGGAGATGAATAAAATAATACTGTTGCATACCGGGTCTTGTTTATTGTGTTTTGTCAATATTAATATCTCTGAAATAAATTCTAGTCTAGTTGAAGATTAGTTTTTCTATCAAATTCTAAACCCAAATGCTGTGCAGTGACCTAAACCCAAACAATCTATCAATCGATTATCATTCCCAGGACACCATTTCCAAATCTCATCCACTGTTTTTCAAAACTCGAAACACATTCTCACCTGCTATAACACATTTTTGCACTGGGATACAATTTGTGTTGCAAAATGGTAAACACCATTTTTACCACAATACAGGCAGCGAAATATGAAAGCAACCACAACACAGTTGTCATTGCTTGGACACAACAACTGAAAATGATTCACACTTGTTTCTAATGTCGTTCTCAAAGCGGGGGTCCATGGACACTCTGGTATCCTTCAGGGTGTTCCAAATGGACACGTATACAGGTCTGTAAACCTTTAAAAAAGTTTAAAAAAAACGACCCTCACAGGTCCATTTGGCTCAGAGTTATGGGAGTCCTTGAAAGTTTGGGAACTACTAATGAAAACAAGAGCCATACTGTAGAGCAGGGGGACTCTCCCACAGGCAGTGGAATTGGCTTGTGCTGCCTGACATAGATGTGGAGTGTTGTCAATGCTCGGTCCAACACACCGGAGGGTTTCCCACCCTAGCACCTGGCACCATGTACGTTGGCATGAGAAGTGGACGAAGTCCTCCGGGCTGGACTCAACACAACAACGTGATGCTGAGGAGGTACAATTAATCTCTCATTGACTTTCATTCTGTTTATTTGCAGACATTCAATACTGTATTTGCTTACAGGGCTACACCCAGTATACATCATTGTAGCAATTAGTTCCAAGAGGCATCACATGACACTTTATGCATGGAACTGAGATGGGGCCTGCTTGTTCATCATAAGTCCTATACTTATAGGAACAAACGATCTTGAGGCCACTAGCCTGCAGAGAAGGTACCATGTACCATCGCCCTGATGGTAAAAGTGAGTTATGGCAAACTGTTTGGACGAGGCATATAACCGTTATTTCTAGTGTTTCATGTTGTTAAATATCTTTGTTTGTGTGAAGAAAAAATCTAATTAATATTTACATTCATTAACATATTCGTCTTAGCTTTTCAGGACAAACATGATAAGATGACATGCAGGCGCTGTTGTTGTTTTATCCTCACTTGAATGTAGAAAATACCCTGCCCTCTATAGTTAATCAATCACAGATTGTATTTGTGATGGTACGGATTCTTATTTAATGCTGCGGGTGATTCGACTGTGTGACAAGACATTCTGACGGATAAATGGCATAAGAATATGCTCCCCCACCCCACCCTCCAGTCAACGTTTCTGACATGGTCATTCCACGTCGCGCTGCTTGAAAAATGAGCCCCGCAGAGGCAAGTAGACTCGCTATGAGATTGCACTTCATAACAGGCGAACGGCACACAGGGGTGGAATTTCCACTGTAGGGTTATATGGATTTTCCAGTACATCACTGATAGATTGCACTAATATAACCTCAATAAAGAGTTTGAGAACAACTTTATGGATGTTTTCCCTTCTGCCGCCATCTCATTTCTCTCGCTTTCGATATGTGCTCGAGATGATTTGTCTGATTTTTCTTTGCTTACTTTGTCTAGCTGTCACTCATGGGAGGGGGGTGGGGGGTGTGGGGTGTGTGTGTGGGGGGGGGGGGGGGGGGGGGGAAAGTGCATAAGCACACTCGTTATATGGGAAGTGAACCGCCATGCCCAAGCCTCATTCCAAACTTTCACAATTAGACGGGCCGCCCAAGCAGCTCATTATGACACGGCGCTGGCACCGCGCATAAATGTCGGAAGAGTTGGTCTTGCAGTTGGAACAACTTTCAGACTGAGTCAGCACTCGGGGATACATTTAGAAGTCACGGTGGGCTGTCACCTGCTCTACTTTTGATAATGAGTGGGAAATATATTGCTCTCAGTCTTGCTATGCTTGTTAAAGACAGGACATAAGGTGTACCTAATTAACCTGACGCAGTGTATCCCAAACAGTGTCAGAACTATATATATATATATATATATACTTATTTTTGAGGGGCTAACTCATTAGAGCATGCAACAACAAATTAGCGCAAAATCCCCTCCCTCCCTCCCTCCACCAATGTCAGCCCTCTATGTCTACTGTGTGTGACTAACTGCCACGCAATGACTCTTTGCACCTTAATTCATCTATACCAATTACAGGACTAATGTCCTTAAGTATACTAGAGAGGTGCCCCTTGGGACTGGCCTACATGGAACGATGCAAGTTGGAAATGATGCCCCACCCAGTTATGTCTGTGTTCCTTTTATGCCCATATGGAGTTCTTTGTCAGGCATGCCCAAATATGGAGTCAATGCAGATGTCAGAACAATCATTGTGATGTCATGCCATGCTTTTTGTTATTGCTTAATGTAAATCGCTCTGGATCAAAAGCGTCTGCTAAATGACTAAATTGTAAATTGTAATTCTATGTCAAAACAGGCCAGCTCCATGCAGAGATAAAGGGGTGATCAGGTCCAGAGCCCAGGCAGGCAGAGGCTTTTGTGCTGCTTCTGGACAACCGGCTATCTGACGGACTCGACACCTTGCACTGCACTCCCTGTGGGGGTGTGGAACGCATGTGTTGAATTTGAAGTCGGTGGGGTGAACGGTTCTCACGTTACGTGGAAACGTCTTAACGAACCATTCACCAACCTTAATCCGGTTGTTTTAAAGCACCCCTCACCAACCTTAATCCGGTTGTTTTAACGCACCCCTCACCAACCTTAATCCGGTCGTCTTAACGCACCCCTCACCAACCTTAATCCGGTCGTCTTAACGCACCCCTCACCAACCTTAATCCGGTCGATTTAACGCACCCCTCATCAACCTTATGTCTAAGCAATGACTCGTCTAAACTAAGTATGCACCCCCATACGTACACACAGAGACATGGTGCATTTATATTAGGACGATACACAGCGGCTGCTATGCTCACGCAGACGCACATACTTTATACTGTACTGTATATCTTATCTCAGGTAGAACTGTATGTGACCCTACGGTTGTGCCATTTGTGGCAAAAACTTGTGGTAAAAAGCGCTCAAACTTCCTTTCTTTTCCTGCATGATCCATCCCCCCCCCCTTCTTCCCTTCCCTTTCCCTCTATGTTTTCTTGGACAAAATGATGACACGATGGGAACCATGCACAAAAATAAATTCCATGCACTTTACTATTTTGAAAGATATTTTAGAACTAGAAAGAGGCAATTCTGGGAAATTGCAAAGTGTGATTGCCTACATCGCAGCCGTCGAAAATGGAATCGCTTTTGGCTCCGCGTTGATTAAGCCACCCTCGACACGCGATTCAGATTTGGGACGGATCGGACATTCCGTGCATGAGTTGTGGCGTTTTGCGTGAAATAGGCCCCTCCCACTAACTTCGGAAGACGATTACCGCCGAACGATACAGAAGATCTAAAATCTGACTGTGCCGTTTTAATCGGATAGGTCCCGAGATCATGTGTACCGATTGTTGTGAGATTTGGACAAAATCTGTAGGAGGAGGAGCAAAAAGTGTGTTTTGAACAAAATTCAAAATGGCGGGAAATCTATCTAGACGCAAATGGGCGTGGCCTATATGGGGAGATGCGTCATGACCCAAGGAATCCAGGGAAAAAATATTTTTGATTTTACGACCTACGGTTCAAGAGTTATACCCAAACACGTAAAGTTGCCTGTTATAGCGCCACCATGAGGCCGACCGGTATACTTATAAGGTAATTAATTTTAGTAATTATGATTAATCTCTCCTCCAAGTCTTGTAAGTATAGCACTTACGGTCTCAGAGGAAAAAATACTTGAAAGTGAGTTTTTGCATTTTCCCATTCATGTCTATGGGGAAATTTAATGCACTAATTAATTCATATCAATTAAACTATCCGACAAATGTCTTAGCAGTTGATACGCACACGATTCCCGATGTAGCCCGTCGTTTTGACATATGGCTCGAGTGCGTGCGACAAAAACTGTGGGAGGAGTAGCGTGCCAAAATAAAGTTTATCTAGTATAAAAATAATAAAGGAGAAATAAAAGTGCAGTAAAACAATAGTCTGATTGCCCTCAGGGCAATCACACTAATAATTCAAATATATCCGATGTACAGGCTCACAACATGTAGCTGTATATATTGGCTAGTTGAACTATTTTAAAATGTTTTAAGATAGTAAAATATGGCATAAAGGGTTATATAGGCTGTGCCCAAGATAGGGCCAAAGCCAAACAACAATGGAAAGTCATATACTGTAGCCTACAGCCAAATCCTCAAAATAGCAGATCTACAACACATGGCACTGTGATTGGATATGAGCTTATAGATCTGTTAATTTTACTGTTTTTGCACATTACCGTTACACAACAGTTTGAAGCTATTAAATAACCAGAAAAATCAATGTAATCAATTATAAATAAATAAAAAGCTATTCACATGTTGTTCGCATCAAAACAAGAACACACTTTTGACACAATCTAAAATGTAAGAATCGCCAAAGAAAGGAATCGATAGTTGCAGCAGCCCTACATATAGTATAAGAAGTTGGGGCACAGAGTGCATTTGGAGGCATTTTAAGCACTGCAATAAAACAGGCTTGCCTCTTGGTAACCCGCACCACATTTCTCTTTGACCCCGAGGGGCACCAAGGTCTCCAACGCTGGCTGCTACCCGCTGAGCTCATCTCCGAGTGGCCTAACCACTCATTTCCAGTCCCAGATTCCACTGTGCCCCCACTCCGACCTGGCCAGTTGGAAACCCCCCCCCCCCCCCCCCCCAAACAGCCTTCCATCGCTCCTTCCTGCCCTCCGCCCCAAAACCACCCGAGGGAACCATTCAATCACCTACGACCCAATCCATCTTTTAATGATGTTCAGACACACCAAGGCCCACCTGCTCCCCCGAAAAAGACCGCTATATTCCCTCATTCTGGTTACTACACACATGCCAACATTTTGTGTGTGTTATACGTGTATTGCATGAGTGTGTGTGTGTGTGTGTGTGTGTGTGTGTGTGTGTGTGTGTGTGTGTGTGTGTGTGTGTGTGTGTGTGTGTGTGTGTGTGTGTGTTTTCTCTCCGGGTGAACAGATGCACGTACATACACATCACCTGCAGCTTTCCCTCTGTTGCCTGTCTTTGGAGACCATGACCAATTTTTGGTTTGTTTATGAGTGCATGCTGAGTGAGTCCGGAGGAGACGGGCACCATGTGCCAGGAAACAAACATATGGTGCTGCTGGGGACACCAGACACCTGCTGCTGCTTGGACCTGCGAGAACCGTTTCAGAATCATTATAGGAATTAATCCATTCTGCACGGGAACCCCTTTTGGTGTTTAAAAGCATTGTGTCATGCTTTAGCTATTGAAAAATAGCAGATCTACAAGCTCATATAGCTCAAGCTTGTAAGT
This sequence comes from Protomyctophum bolini, assembly GCF_963924005.1. Lineage (NCBI taxonomy): Eukaryota > Metazoa > Chordata > Actinopteri > Myctophiformes > Myctophidae > Protomyctophum > Protomyctophum bolini. Next base: position 28,915,939 of record NC_137862.1, on the reverse strand, counting down.
CTGCTATTTTTGAGAAATCATGAAAATGTGGTGCAAATTTGGAATATATATATATTCTTTCAGAGTGAATGTTTTTTAACTCAAATCTTTGCTTCTGGGGGTCACTGTAACAACATATTTTGAGATGGGGTACGGTGGCCAATTACATATATTTTTGGGTGTCCTTGACATGAAAATGTTTTAGAACCACTGACCTAGAAACATGTTTTTTTTTCTTCAGAAAACTGTAAGGATTTAGAGTCCTCCAGTTCTAAATGGGTTAAAGGAACTTAATGACTTCAAAAAACTATGCAAATCCATTTCCTGGGTGGATCGCCACATGGGCACCCCACATTTCTGATGCAACCGATGTGTGTACACGTGTGTGCATGAATAAGACAGAGAGGGAATGAGATACAGAAAATAAGAAGTCACCCTTCATGCACGTGTACGACGTGCACCTGCATGGATTCTGAGCGTATTATACGAATATTAATGGTCCTGTACACCAAACGACTACTACAGGCCATGAGCACATGTCTGCAGTCTGCATGGGATGTTGAACAGGTGGGAGCTAGGAGGATGGAGGCACTACGTACGTCCTCCCGATGGGCAGTGGAAAATAGGCCATTAGAAAATAGCCGATCTACAAGCTCATAATGCATCGCAACGGCACGCATTGTGAGCTTGTTGATCTGCTATTTTCAATAGATTTTGTTCACATTGAACTTGTGAAATGGCACATTCTGCACAATGAGTACTTTTAGTATAGGCCTACTTTAAGTACATTTTGATGCCGATACTTTTGTACTTTTTACTCAAGTACATTTTCAATTCCGTATACTTTTACTTGTAACAAAGTAGTTTTAAATTGCAGTATCGGTACTTTTACTTAAGTAAAACAATTGAGTACTTTTTCCACCACTGCCGATGGGAACCTCCGCGCTACAGGGGAGCCGTCGGTACAAACAGCACAACAGCAGTGACAACACAGAGATGGGTGATTTGGCTTAACAACTAAATTGGGCGAAAAATGAAAGCCGGAAATATCGGCAATTCTAAAGCTTGCTGGGGTAAAAAATGAATAAAAAAGACATTCAGTAGACCTCCACGGCAGCACAGCTGTGTTCAGAGAAAAGCATACACAGATACGGTTAACAATTTTGGTTAGGAAAATATTACATAATTGGTGGAAATAATCAAGTTTGTCTTGCTTTTAATCATGAGCAATCATGTAATTGTAATCAGTGCCAGTCAGTCGATAATGAGAATGGCTTGATGGTCAATGTCCCATAATTAGTGTGATTGCCTATAGGCAAGCAGACTATTAGTATTGCACTCCAGCGTTTATATAATTGAAAATGTTTAAATAATTTAAAAACGTTTAAATCATGCAATATCTCTCTATTCTCCCCACCCGATTGGCCAGCGATTCTGAACTCTTCCCAGGCATGTGTGCGCTTTGCCCTCATCTGATTGGACAGTACGGTGCCATCATACCCAACTCAACTCTACTAATTGAACAATATTCCTATAGAGATATAGGCAACCACACTCGCAATTTTGCAGGATTGCATCTTTCTAGTTAACATTTTGAGGTTGAGTCCGATTTCTTATACGTTGTGAAATTCTTAACCTCCGAAGGGATATATAGGTCTAATTGAAATGTGCTTGGAGGTGCACTATATGGGGTGTGGCTTGAAGATCTTGTACAAAAGACTGATTCTGGCCTACAAAGCATAAAGTATAGCGTATATGGCACCCCATATCTTTCTCTAGCTCCAGATGATCCCTGTGCTTTAGACCCGTTGTTGACCTGTCTGTCTAGCATCAAATGCTGGGTGAGTGAGAACTTTCTCAAGGTAAATGAGGATAAGACAGAAGTTCTCTTATAATCGGCTCTAGTCAGCAGAAAGAATCAATAAGCAGACTTGGCAACCTGACTGTAGAAAGTAACAGTACAGTAAAGAACTTGGGGGGTCATTATTGATTCTGAATTGAATTTTGCACATTAATCATGTTACCAAGATTGCCTTAACTTTTTTCACCATATAAATATTGCACGACTCTGTCATTGGACGATGCAAAAACGCTGATCCACGCCTTTGTATTTTCAGTTTAGCAGACAATCTTATGCAGATTGGCATGAACCATAGCCTAGTGCAGGGGTTCCCAAACTTTTTTGGACCAGGTACCCCTTTTGGGGTAGATATTTTTCCAGGTACCCTCTCATCCTCGCAACACGGATAACAATATATTTACAACCACAAGCAGTGTTTCCTGCAGGAAAAAGCTTTGGCATGGTGCTGGGCACAGGCCGCAATTTTGATTAATTAATTAATTAATTTGATTCATTAATTAATAAGATTAATACATTAAGATTAATTTGTATTATTGCTCTTGTATTGCTATTGGAGACACAGGGGGGACACTGGGGGACACTGGGCAGGCACTGAGGAGGCACTGGGGAGACACTGGGGAGGCACTCAGGGGCACACTGGGGAGGCACTGGGAAGGCACTCGGGGGGCACACTGGGGAGGCACTGGGGAGGCACTGGGGAGACACTGGGGAGGCACTGGGGAGGCACTGGGAAGGCACTCAGGGGGACACTGTCTAAATGTAGACGTCTAAATGTATACGTCTAAATGTAGACGTCTAAATGTAGACGTCTAAATGTAAGTTTGGGAACCACTGCTTTAAACACTTTAGCACTTTATGAACATGAACAAAATAGATGGGTCTTCCCTGGAACTCCCTCAGGTACCCCTGGGGGTCCCCGGACATCACTTTGGGAACCACTGGTCTAAATGTATACAGACGTCTAAATGTAGACGTCTAAATGTAGACGTCTAAATGTAAGTTTGGGAACCACTGCTTTAAACACTTTAGCACTTTATGAACATGAACAAAATAGATGGGTCCCCCCTGGAACTCCCTCAGGTACCCCTGGGGGTCCCCGGACCCCACTTTGGGAACCACTGGTCTAAATGTATACAGACGTCTAAATGTAGACGTCTAAATGTAGACGTCTAAATGTGTACGTCTTCTCTTATGGGGGTCCCTGGCATATCTTTTCAAATGGGGGTCCACGGGCTAAGTATAGTGTCAATTTGGGGGTCCTTGACATGAAACAGTTTGGGAACCACTGCTTTAAACACTTTAGCACTTTATGAACATGAACAAAATAGATGGGTCCCCCCTGGAACTCCCTCAGGTACCCCTGGGGGTCCCCGGACCCCACTTTGAGAACCACTGGCCTAGTGAACCAACGCCAGACTGCAGAGAAAACAATGTATGCTTAAAGTAAACTAATGAGCTTGAGTCTAAACAACAAATGCTTTCTAAATATTCTTAGCATTTGTCAAGCAAACATAAACCTAATCAACAATGTGAACAAAAAACAACATCTGCATTATATAGTAATAAGAATCTATTAAAATAAAAATCACAACCGTGTGAACTGAGGGGCGCTAATTTATTACAGTCTAACTCATGTTGATTAGGTGATGTAAAACAAACGGTGCCAACACAAACATTAAATGCCATTAACAATAAAGAGACAATATGACGTAATGAGGGACAATATGATGTAATTTTTCCCTTCATTGTCAATGGTATTGAGTTTTCAGACTGTGCTGGGAAATGCGGAGTGAGTCTTCAGTTATGACTGTGAGGGAGAGTTTATTCCACAGGTTAAGAGCCAGGATGTTTTAGGGAAGGATCAACCCAGAGCCATCTAACAGAAGAGTTACGATATAGTTACGCACGCATGCACGCACACACATATGCAGTATGCATATGCCCAAACAACCTCCAAATTTCAGTCATAGTCATGGTTCGCAGGTATGGCATTGGACCAACCAGTCAAGCAGCTATAGGGCTTTATAGTATAGTATATAGTATAGTATTCATGTATGTACAGTATATGATAAGGACTGTGCAGGGCTCCTTAATCCCAAAGGGGGATTTCTGTTCCAGCTTCACCTGGCTGGTGGCTGCTCCGTTGGTCATGATTGTGGTCATTGAGGTCTTTGTGTTTAGATTTTTGAGATGCTGTTATTTATGACATTTCTTTCCATTCACGGAATATAGATTAACATAGATCAGTAGGCAGATATCTCTGTTCCTCTGGCTATACACAAGACTACTGCTACTGTACATGGATTTAGATTTATATCTCGACCAGAATCCTTAAGCGTAGGCCTAGATATATGAACTATATAGATGCACCTTTTACCTTGTACGTACTTTATTTCTTGTACACTGTATGTATGTTTTTATGCTTTGTCTCTCGTAATGTATACCGGTAGTGTGCTTACTCACTTCCTGTCTGTTATGTTTTAATGTATTGTGTGGGGACTACCGATTCAATTTAAACTTTGCCAATTCTGTCGTATATTTATGTTGCATATTTACGTTGCATATTTACGTTGCATTTTGTTCGTAATGTTCATGAATATGCTTGTCCCGTCGAAATAAATGAAGTAAAGTAAAGAATCCCATATCACAGTAACATTGCTCCCTTTATAAGTAAATAAATCAAAATGGACACATACATCTACATGCCTACGAGCACATTGTCTGAAGTCACCTCAGCACGCCTTTACAATCTCATTACACGCTATTACCTACATAGCGATTGCACTGATTAAGCATTCATGACTGCACATACTGCATACCGTATACCTCGACGTGGATGCATTTTCCTTATAGCATAATATTATGGCAGGTGTCAGAAGCGTATAGCCGTAATAGGTTTCCCTCGGAAAGCACGCAGGCTATACCTCATGTCACATTATTGCACCTCGTATACAATAACAACGCGTCTCATTATGACATCAGCGCCAAGGGCAGAATTGCATGAGCTGTGCTTATCGGCGTGCAGCTACAGTAGGCGATGACGTCAAGAAGTCCTTGACACTCGTTCCTATTAGGCCAGGGATATAAATGAATACATATCCACTCTCCCTTTTGTTCCAGCCGTGTGTGCAGCTGTCATTAATGTGATTTTCAACCTTTCCCTCCTGTTCGAGCCCCTGAAAAAAAACATGAAATGTTAAGAGCTATTGTGTTGGGCACTGCGAACACAGGAGAGAGGATGGAGGGAGCGAGAGAGAGAGAGAGAGAGAGGCGTGTAGCCGGGACACACAGAGCAGTCTCCTTCCAGGACACACTTGGTATGCACAGTGGGCGATCGAGGGAGGCGGCGGGGGCCTCTGCCACAAATTTCCTCACATTTGTTCGCGTTTATGGTCAAACGGAGCCACATTTGCATCCAGATTAAAGCAATGGAGATGGCGGAGAGGAGATTGTTTATGTGGCAAAATGTGCAGAGCAGAGCCAAATTAATGAATGGAAGCTAGCCGACTGATCACAGAGTGATGAAAGAGAGTCACAATGATGAAACAGAATGGAATATATAATATACTTGCTCGTTTAACATTTAACACAGTTGTCTGCGTGGCCATTAAAGCTCAGGGTGGTTATGATCACAGCCCAACAACTTGCAACAAGTGACTGGCGAGGAAATTGGGCTGTCGCGCGCTGTTTGGGACAAAGTCGCTGCTAGTCCTTATTCTGTGTGTGCAGCTGTTCCAATGTTAAAGGCAACAAGCACTGTACTGTACTGTACTGTACTGTACTGTACTGTACTGTACTGTACTCAGTGGTGGAAAAAGTGCTCAAATGTTTTACTTAAGTAAAAGTATAAATACTGCAATGTACAAAAGTATCTGCATCGAAAGGTACTTAAAGTAAAAGTGCTCATATTCCTATTAACAAGTTCAAAATGTGTACGCAATCTTTTGAAAATAGCTGATCTACAAGCTCACAATGCGTCGCATCGCGACACATTGTGAGCTTGTAGAATGGCTGAAATCTATATAGGTTTGAAGTGGTTGTATGTTATTTAATCAAAATTAAAATATCCAAAGTAAAGTGTTCAAATAAATGTAGTGTAGTAGAAGTAAAAGTATTGGAAATTGGAAATACTCAAGTAAAATACAAATACCTCAAAAGGTGTCTTAAAGGGATAGTTAGATTTTATGAAATACTGAAATACATTAATATAGTGGTTGCAACTGTATTAATTGATTGCCAGAGTCCCGTGGTGGGTTTTCTGCTCTGGTTTTGGTCAATATTAAGTAGTTCCGGTCATTTTGTGGGGGGGAATGGGGCCACGCAGTAAAAGTAAATTAATTCACAAAACTAACGTCATTTGTATTGTTGACCTATTACTAAAATATTAGCGCAACTTTCGTTCAACTTTGACCCCTCTATCATGGACCTATTCTTTGGGCTTATTGATATGGACACAAAAAACATAGTTCCGCGTGATAGAGGGGTCAAAAATGAACGAAAGTTGCACTAATATTTTAGGGCAATCAATGAATACAGTTGTAGGCCTGCTATATTCGCCGCACGACAGAGCATAAATTAGGTATTAGGCTCTTCTGCGATATTTGCTGTCACAACCTCTCCTCCTCTGTCCTTCCTTATAATGCGAATCTGCCACTGATGTGGAACCGGGCTATTTTTGGTCTTGCTCAAGGAATGTTTGTACAGCAAATCAATGGCTACATAACCAAACAAACATGATCGCTAGGCAAATATTTGAGCATGCAAAAAAGACCGTGGGTTGGTCTGCATCTCTGAACACACATCCCTTGGAACCCGGGGAATAATTAGCTTGCCGGGGATGTTTGCCCTCTGATTTATTGCGGTCCTAAAAATGCCACCGATCACGGTATGGTGAATGAAGTGTGTTGAAATTGCTCACCGCCTTCTTAAGATTGCACAAGACAAAGAGTCTATATAAGCCTATATCTAGCTACAGAACAACGCAGTTTGAAATCGCCATCCTTAGATATACTTAACCACTGACAGCCATGGGGTCTTTCTATATTTTGGGCATGTCACTGTAGGTAAAACAAACATCAGACCTGTCTGAAGTGAGTGGTGCAACAACGCCCCCTGTTGGTACCCTAAACATACATACGGACATACAGACAGACATAGGGCGGGACAGACATTGCTGGGGTGGCTGCACCACAGAAACATCTAAAATGGTGACAAAACCAGATCTACTTGAAAACTCACGTGTCCCAACATATTGCACCGTGTCCCAACATATTGCAAAGCAAAGCATTGTGAGATTGTAGCGGGGCTATTTTCACGATTCATTGACAAACTGGGGTTAAGTAGTTACATCCATCCATCCATCCATAAACTGCTTATCCGTAGTCGGGTCGCGGGGGCAACATCTCCACCAGAGTGATCCAGACTTCCCATTAGTGATTTCCTCCTGGGGGATCCCGAGACGTTCCAAGACCAGTGAGTCCATGTGTTTCCTTGGTCTGCCCCGGGGTCTCCTCCCAGTGGGACGTGCGTCGAGGACCTCCCTAGGGAGACGCCCGAGATGTATCCTAACCAGATGCCAGAACCCAGTGTGACCCAGTGTCAATTATCTAATGTAATCCTGGGCACTACACTCCCTCTGCCAACCTGGGGAGAGCAACGGACTGAGGAGTCCAAGCCGCTTCTTTTCACCTGACAGGGAGGGGTTTCCCCAGTTGGACGTATACGTGGAAGGAACACCGGATTCCAACCAGTTCCTTTCCACTCCATCAGGCGCCCCGGCTGGCCAGGGGGAGGTCAAATACAATCAGTTGTACATTTTTTGAGACCAACGTGTCAGACAGACAAAGGGATGGAACAGACATACTAGCATTCAAACCATGTGACTCCCATTGGAAATGCATTGAGGCGGCCATGACACTCCCAACATGCAAGACATAATGGCTGTATTTTGTGTGTCTTAAGTACCAAGTCTTATTACTTAAGACCTGGAGGCGTGGTCAATGCTCTTTGGCCACTCAGAATAGCCAAATGGCATTGATCACGCCTCCAGGTCTTAAGTTAAGTAATAAGACTGGTACTTAAGACATGCAAAATACAGCCATTATGTCTTGCATGTTGGGAGTGTCATGGCCGCCTCAATGCATTTCCAATGGGAGTCACATGGTTTGAATGCCTAGTACTTAAGACACGCAAAATACAGCCCAATGTGTCTTGCGTGTGTCTTGCGTGTGAGTGAGGCCTTAGGCCCAAACCACACCAGCTGCAACTCCTTGCAACTACTCGCAACTCCTTGCAACTAAACAAACCACACCAATGCAACTCCTTGCAACGGCCATTGGGAATAATGTTTGCAAGTAGTTGCAATTAAGGAGTTGCATGTTGCAAGGAGTTGCATGGCGACCCTCTGATGTGGTTGGGGCTTAACATCTCCACTGCTACCATCCTACAAAGGGACATACAGTACAGTACTGCATGTGCCACTGGTTGTGAATATCTCAGACACTTTGACACTATTGTCCTATGGTAACATTGCTGATTGTGGCTATTCAGCATGCGTGACCCCTCCATGTGATTGGTGCTAAGTGCAGCGGTTCCAGCATGTGGCGAATCCGCTCAAAAATTCACCCCTCTAGATTGGCTTCCGCAGTGAGAGGGGCTTGAGGGGGCTAAAGGCCCGACGATTGATTACTATTGTTAATCAAGATTCAGTTCGATACGCTCTGGGAAAAGAGCACTTAATAGCCCAGGCATGCTCCATCAGCGACAGGACTTAATTTACACTACTGGGATTATTTGGCGAGTTTAAATAAGTTCCTTTTAACTATTTATAGGCTTCGTAATGAGAACCAGTATGATGGGGCAGTGGTGAAATCAGTCTGCCAGCAGAAATTGGCTTCAGAGAGGCAGCGCTATTTGTCATGATGGCTAGTTAAATATAGTGAGTAAGACCTTTAGTAAATAATTAAACCCACCCCCAAATTATACTTTAAAGCAATGTGACACACATTGATTGCACATTTCTGAGCCACTTAGGATATAGTTTGCATTTAGCACAGATTTTCAAACATACAATGAATGACAGTAGTCCAAAGCAGTTCAGCTGCATTACACTGGGATTAAATTTCCCATTAAATTTGGAGGGGCAGGCCCTCATTTTCAATGTAGCCGAATACAGAACACAAATCAACACATACAAGTCAGCAATTTACAACAGAAATCTTAAATATACGAATCAGAAAACATATGATACCAAAACTAAAGAACTATAAGAGATAGACAGATAATTAATTAAAACAATTACAATTTTGAGCAAAAGTGCTGGAAATAATTTCCCTGAATTGTCCCAGGGAAGGCAGCGATGTGATTGTTAAGGACTTCTGGACCTCATTCCAATCAAAAGGAGCACTAACAGAGAATGCGGCTTTGCTTTGCGTTAGCAAATGGAACCTTGAGGATCAGGAAGTCAATAGAACGGGTTTGATAGGTACTTGGATTCTGATCCAACATAGAGCAAATGTAAGGGGGTACCATTCCTGAGATGAGTTTAAAAATAAATAAATACCAGTGCTTGTCACGCGTCTCGGACAGAGAGGATAAGCTTTTGTTCCCATAGAGTGTACAATGATGGGTACCGTAACTGTCACCAGTGACCCATCTACAGGCAGAATGGTACACAGTGTCGAGGTGCTTTAATATGGATGGAGCAGCAATCCTGTAAATATTGTCCCCATAGTCTAAGACAGAGAGAAAAGTGGCTTCAAGAATGCCACAGAAGAAAAACAGTCTAAGTCCACACTATTTATCCATAATGTATAAATGATAGATAAGGGGTCAGGACAACAAGGCCTTTTCGTGGAGGGGTCAGCACGAATTGGACTTAGACTGGTTTTCGTCTGTGGTACTATTTACTTTTTACAGGATGCCGGAAAGCAAGCTTTGTTTCTATATAAAAACACTATTTTTGTCTTAGTTTGCATAGTGACAAGATTGTTGATGTGAAATTTAAATGTAAAGTTGTCATCTAGCCAAATGCCAAGGTACTTCTGAGACCCTTTCAATTGCAGAGCCATTTTGAGAATGTAAGGCTAAGTTGTCATGGAAGGTGGTTTATAGCCCTAGTGAAGACCATGAAGGCTTGGTTGAATGCTTGATTCTGATTGTTCAATCGCTGAATTCAGCTGTGAGTTATGTGTTGATAATGACCGCTCCGCTCTATAACAGACCTCTGCCTAATCAAACCCTCTGAGCTCCAGCTGCGCGGCTGTGCCCCGCTTGATTGACTGCTGTTTCCAACATGACAGCCATGTAAACACACACACACACTAGTGACACGCAATGTAATTTACAGCTAAACATTGCTCTCAAAAATGTTTTTGAAAACATTTGAGCGAGAAATAGACGAAGCAGTGTAACATAAATCATTGCATTTGACGTTACATCCAAAAATTATGTTAGGTTGATCGAAAAGGTATAGGATGAAGCTCAAAGCTTATTAATGCCTATCCTTTGTACATGTGTGGTTTAGGTCATACATGCAGGGCAACTGGCGGCCCGGGGGCCACATCACCAACATCACTTAATGTGGCGCATCGCAGTGCGGCATGTTTTGAGCTTGTAGATCGGCTATTTTTGCTATGACAGTAATATGTAATGTGGCCCTCTGGAGTGAGTGTGGACATATAGTGACCCTCTCCATCGTCAAAGTTGCCCACCCCTGGTTTAGGTGATGGTGCCAAGTGACTTTTTTGTAAGTCGGAAACATGATATTTGCATACAGGTGAAACCGTATGCAAGCACAAGCACAAACTTTTGTATATGTGGCCTATTGAGCCATTCGGCCACGCCCCCTTTTGAGACGATTTAAATACGTCATTTTTCGCCACTTGTGATGTGTGCAAAGTTTCCTGATGGGTGGTGATCCACCTGAACTGAAGCCGCACCCACAGCTGTAGTTGTATGATAATGGGGGAGGGGCTGACAGTGTGATGTGTCACTATATTACCTTTTATTTCATTGGCCCGTTTGACTGTCAAGGGTTCAGCCTTCAGGAAGAAACCCTAGATACAAAGTTAATACACCATTGCACATGCATAAAAACGACTCCAGGGTGTCTAATGAAGTACTGTCACCTCATAGACACATGACAAACTGGAAAAATACAAAAATTGTGGCACTCCCTCTTTAAAATCTGCTAAATGCCTAAATTGTAAATTGTAAATTGTAAAACAAATGAGAAAAATCACACCTGTGTGAAGTGAGGGCACTCTTATCATCATGCATCATAATACATCACATCATTCTGGCCAATCACAATTTGCGTACTCACTTTTGTCTTCAATGTTTGTGTTTGTTATTTTACACAAACACTCAAAACTAGTCATAGGGGCTGCAGCAAAACAATGTTTGTGTTTGCTCAAACACTCAAAAATGGCCATTCAATGTCAATGGCATTCAATGTTTGTGTTCACAAAAAACCTCAAAGCTGGACATAGGAGGGGATAGCGCCCCTCAAAAACAGTAATACTTATGTGCAGTTGTGCACACATGGATACACAGCATTAATTATTACGGTACATTGCAACAGATGGACATATTACCTTTCAACAACTTAAACATCAGTTTGAATTGTTTAATTTGTCCCTTTTAACATACTGCATGTACAACTATTGTACCTTGTCGAGAGTTTAATATTTAGAGCTGCACCACCTATGCATATTCTTCTGTCCAGATGGCTTGAGAGCATGACAATAATATATCTCTGAATGCTTCTCAGTGGAATACCATTTGGAGGTCGGCCTTGAGCTCATCTAAATGTGTGAGATCCACAATTATTGTAGAACAGTGCAGTGTTGGAAGAATAGGCTACTCACATGTTTTACTTAAGTAGCAATATCACAATCTAAAAATACTATAGTTAAAAGTAAAAGGTCTATACTGTATATTCCAGATGTTATGTTAAGTAAAAGGTATATATTCCAGATATTACTTTATGAGTAAAAGTACAAAGTATTGGCACTCAAAAGATTTGTGCTGATCTAGCTCACAACGTGTTCGTAGATCTGCTATTACTGAATACATGCAGTTGGTAATGTACGTTTTGTATAATCTGCAAAGTATCTATCAAAAGTGGATATTTCCCTCAGAAGTGTACTGTGCATCACTCTGGTTAGAAGTTATATCCCTTATGTCAGGGTCCTTTAATGTTAATTCCACTGTAGGTCCAGTACTGCCTGCATGCACGGCCAAACACCTGACAATATTGTTGGAGTTACTGTTAACCGGCTCTGGACATTGGGTCACTTATCTAAAATACATTATTTTAAACTTTAAAAGGAGCGTAAACCATTGGAGGACTTTTTCTTTTTCTTTTACCAATACCACAGTCTAGAATTACTCTGTTACAAGTTAAAGGCCTGTATTTGAATTACAAAAGTGAAATATTATTAAATTCCAAAAGTAAAAGTACATCTCACAACATGCTATTGCTTTTAAAAGGTTTTCAAAAATTGTCTAAATCTTTCAGATAAAGCTTATAACATGTCACAAAGAGGTTATAAGTATCAGGTTTTACAGTTATACACGTCACAGTATTACAGGTAAAAAATAAATAAGTGGGTGAAATTTGCTATAAGCCTACACTGCATATTTTGTTGCACTAAAAGTAAATGAGCAAGTAACCAACTTTCCATAGTTTCATATCAGTTTAAGGTTTCTATTGGCTAGAATGCACATAGAGGCATTTTATTTGACTTGTGTCAAGTGTAAATGATATGTTTTCTCTCTGTTTGCCACTGCCTTTCATCTCTTCACTGTGTTAATGGTTTTTTAATGAATTTTGCTTTGTGTTTTCATTGTATTTAATGTTGTAATCCATGTTTGATTGCTTTCTTGGCCAGGGGTCCCTTAGAGACGAGGTTTAAAGCTCAGTGCGCCTTCACCTAGTTTAATTCATGTTTAAAAAGGAATCCATCCAGTGACGGCTCCACCCCTCCGAGGGCCCTGGTGCTACGTCAGATCAAAAGGCCCCATGTGATTTGTGTAACACAATCAAGAACGACACTTTGTGCATTCGCTCGCAAATCCAGTGAATAAACGCGTGTGTGTTCATTCACTATCGCCACTGATCCCATAGAGTCCAAAAAAATGGCTTGTGATTGGTTGTCAGTGGGATTAGAAGCACTCTGCTGTGTTCGTTTTGACTGCACGCAGGCGGTTATATGCCCCCCAACACTACATGCTCCCTAACTCTAACCTCATTCTTAACCATGCAGCCACATGATTGCCCTATCAGTTTTAACCAGCCATGTATCAGTTTTGACCAGCCACTAATCATTTTAACCAGCCAAGTATACGTTTTTGGCAAAAGAAAAAAAAAGTACCGTAGTCCATGGTTGTTGGAAAAGTAGTAGCAGGATTTGAACTCGGGAGCAGTGTTGAGCAATATTACTTAGTAATATGTTTACTTTATTTATTATTCTTTGAAAAAGTAATAATATTACATTACTTATTACTTGGAATCAAGAGTAATATTATAGTTACATATTACTTTATATTACCCGCAAAATAACACAATCTGTTTAGCCAGCTCCTTTTTCAACTGAATCCAATTCATTGGATAAGAAGTCTCCAATCAGCCAAACAGAATAATTGCAGGATATAAAACATAATATTCAACAGTCTGTCATTTTCAGCTGCATATTCCAACAATCTGAACTGCACACACAGGCTGCAAAATCTCACAACGGACAGTATATTGTATACCGTTTTAGGCAAATATTGATATGTTACTTATTAATATTACTTTTGCGCACCCCCACCTGCAAAAAAGGATCCTACAACAACACAATATGTTTAGTCAGCTTATTTTAGGACTGAATCTAATTGTTTTGAATAATAATATTAAGAAGAGTCACCAATCAGGCAAAAGAGCTAGAAAATAAAGCAGCAATCTCTCTTGACATTTTAAATAAAATGTTTTCTAACGGTAGCCAACAAATCCAGAGTAATATGTAATATGTGCTATTTTTAGTAAATAGGCATAATATCACTGTTTTGGCAGAGTAATACCTTACTTTACTCGTTACTGGAAAAAGTAATAACATTACAGTAATATGTAACTAGTAACCCGTTACTGCCCAACACTGCTCAGGGGTGTGGGTTTAAAGTCAAATGAAGAGTCCAGCAGGTTAGCGAGGTGGCTTTGTATTAGAATGTGAGAAAGCCCCGCCATGCGGGCGTCCCACAACCGGCTAGCCGGCAGTGTAAAACAAGCGCTCCCTATAGGAACTCGTCACCTACAGACACCCAACACCATTTTTGAGTCTCCTCCCACGAGGGGGGTTCCATCACATTTAAATCAGACGGTGACCTATGAATATACGGTTTTGACGGAAGCACGAACAGCTGTATGAAAATGTCTCGCACAGTGCCCTGCAAGCTGGCGGCCGTTGTGGGGCTTAATTAAGTGCCAGTAAGTTCCACTGTTCATTCATGCCGATGGGAGAATGCATGGGGCTTCCACTTCCTGGGCCACTCGCTTTTCTGAAAGGGGGCGGGGACTGCGGCGCTCTATAGGCTATACTGTAAAAAATCCTATATGTCGAAAACTGTTACTCTTCAGGATTCGAATTCAAAAACAGCAAAAGTAGCAGATCTACAAGCTCATTATGTGTCTTCACGCCACGTTTATACTTTCTTGTGGATCTGCTATTTTGATACTTTTGTGTTGCACAGCTATAGTATAATGAAGTAGCGCGTTAATTTATGACAAAACAAAAAAAGTTTTAATATGGAAATAAGACTTCTGCCTGACAGCAACAAAATGTGAGTGAGTGTTTTTCATGTCAGAGGAGGTATAGTATAGGACTTATATAGGCCTACAGCGACTGGCTCTCCTGATCTGAGAAACATGGCTGTCTGAACTTTAATGATGAACCTTTTTCATCTACTGCAACATGCTGAGAAAAACAAAATGAAAACCATGAACTTAATTATGTTAGCTTCATTAATTTCTGCATCATCTCACCTCATCTCTGTTGGGCCTGCAGTTTCCTCATGAGGGAGAGCTGTTTGCTATTTAACGCTACATCTACTGATTATGTAACTGGAGTTATAGGCATCATTACTTTTGAACCAGCCACAGCGCTTTATTCAAGCCATGGCAACACCGTTGGAAAGTGGTTAAATGCACTCATAGTAATACTGCTGCTTCTCTGCCCACTCATGTCAAGTTTGATGATTGCTCGGTACACCGTTTTGAGGATGAGAATAGCTAGGGTCCTCTCCTACTTTGACCATGAATTGTTTTCATTAATCATGTTTATATCATGCCAAATTAATCATGCCATGCACTTTATTTTTCCATCAGTGGTTTCAGTGTGTTTGGCATTATATGTCATTGTCAAAATGGCTAAAGGTTCGCAGTGCAGTACAAAGTGATGCGATGTGAGCTTTTAACCAATGCTATAATATTTTTGAATAGTATAATATATATATATATATATATTGCAAATGTTTGGAAAATTCTGAATAATAATATAACATTTGACATAGATCTTCTCATCAGTGCCCATACCCGAGGCGGGGTTGGCGAAAGGGCCTTTCTGTGTGGAGTTTGCATGTGTCTCCCTGTGTCCCCTAGGGTAGATACCCTCACACATGCAGCAATCCTGGTCTCTAAACTACCTGATGGAGGGGAAAGGAACTGGTTGGAATAATGTGTTCCTTGCACACGCTACGTCCAAACAGGGAAACTCCCCCCTGTCAGGTGTAAAGGAGCAACTTTGCACTCATGCATGAAGGAAGCATGAGTTCAAGTCCGTTGCTCTCCCCAGGTTGGCGGAGGGTGTGTAGAGCCCAGGATCACATTAGATAATTGACAGAGAGGTGAAAAATGGGTTACAAATTTGTGGGAGGAAAATTAATTCAAAGTGAGACTTTTTTTTGCTGTGATGTTGGAACCTGATTGTAACCACCCTTTGGGAAATCAAAGTTCCAGACTAATATCTATACGCAGTGATGTTAGTCTGCCATGCCAGGCTAGTGGTCCGCGGCCATTGGGGGTCCTTGACATGCAAGGTTTGAGAATCACTGACATAAAGTACACAGCTGTTAATTGGGTGTAGCGTGAATTCGGATTTTTAAGCGGCGTTTCTCCATCGGTTTTCCGAAAAACACAGCCGGTGTGCAACCACCTTTACTTTTACGGTAAATGTTTAGGACTGTGTTCTTTTGGCAAATACGTTTAACATTTTTGAGTGCCTCAAAACACTTTTTTCCCTTTGTGGACAGACATGGCAGGCAGGTCAGCAACGCCCCAAATCAGTCCTCATAACCCGATGTTTATATGCACACTGTGTGTGGTTTAACGTCTTGAATCCAGAGCATCCCTTTTCTGGGAGAACATTTGCCGAAAATCTATAAGCTCACAACGCGACTCGCAACACATTGTGCTGTGTGCTTATACTGTAGTTCAGCTATTCAGCAACGAGATGTGTTGTAGAGGGGGGGGGGGGGGGGGGGGGGAGTACAGAGCCAACTCAGGTCTATTTTAGTATAAAAGGTTTGCGAGGCTATAAGCCCGCCACCATCACTGTGCTTGGCTGAGTACACATCCAGCCCCTGTTCCACTAGGAATTACATCACGATATGGAAATTGAATACTCTCTAAACGCCATTTCATGTTTTTAGATGATGGTCACAGCACTCATCACATTCTATGTGATAAAGTTGGGTGGTTTTCTCGCTCGGAGAGACATGACAGGCATACATTATGCATTCATTTATCTGGCCTCTTGGCCTCTGCCATCTTGTATCACATTTTTGCTGTATTGGTCCTCAGGGACAAATCATGCTCAATCTAGTAATAATCGACTTTATGGAGCTTGGAAAATATGTTATCATGCTGTGATCGCCTGTAAGTCTATAAAAAGCACCCTAAAATGTACACTTAATATTGGAGAATTAAAATCCTGGATCACTAAAGCCACTTATTTGCAACCACTATTTATCCCCTTCCAACTCATTTGTTTCAATACCTATCACATACATAAATGATACGTAGCTTGCGGAGTTAGTCAAGTCAAACATACTTGAGCGGCTTCATGCTGTGCTCAAGGTAGCATAAAATATACTCGAGGGGTTAATATGCTGCATTACTATGTGGGTGTATTCAGTGTTTGCAAGACCAACATGTATTTTGCTGATGTGGCAGTCAGCTGACCAATTGCAATGGGCAGGGCATAGACTGCATGCTTCTTCCTGCCTTCCTTCTGCATATGGTTCCTGCATGGTTGTTGTTATAATGTGATGTTTGTTCCCACCACCACCTGGTGGGCTCTGTTTTTTCTGTTCCCCATGGGTTGTTATTGTATAGCTATATCCCCCTTAATATTTAATGATGTTGAAAAATGTAGCAGAGCCGAACGCCAAATACAATATTATATGCTCACTTCTCATTCTATAATAAATATTGGTTAAATCTATTCGTGATCTATCTGACTGAACACCACATTATGTATGCACAACATGTCGAGTACTACAGCAACTATGAGGCTATTTCGTCCACTTCATAACTGGATACTGCTCTAATTGCTAATTCTTGACATAATAACACAGCTAGGTCCTGTCTTGCAGTTTTCACTGTGTAAAAAACTTCCTTTCAACTTAAGCGCAGAGTGGGTGACCTTCATTTAATTAGCAGCTGACAGCAAGGCACTCGTGATCTCTCATGAATGTTGCATCAACACGCCGTGCCTCCCACTGTCTCCTCTTTCTAAACTGACACTCCAAATTTCTATCTCTCACGACCAAAAACACATTCATTCTAAATGCAAATTATTTTTGAAAGTACTCTTTTAAACAGTGGTCCATGACCCGCCCTATAACAGCTCCTCTCGCTAATGCCTAAATTAGACTTCATGGCATAACGGTGTCGCCTACAGTATACCCATGCAGTGGTGGGGAAAAGTACTCACATGTTTTACCTAAGTAAAAGTATCAATACTGCAATGTAGAAGTACTCCGTTACAGGTCCAAATTTAAGTATCATCATCAAAGTGTACTTAAAGTACCAAAAATATAAAGTGCTTAATGCAAAATGTCCCATTTCAAGTTTTCAAATATATAACGAATCTTTTGAAAATAGCAGATATGATCTACAAGCTCATAATGCGTCGCATCGCGACGCATTGTGTGCTTGTAGATTGGCTATTTTCAAATTGCCGGAATCCATGGCTGAAGTGATTAAAACTGTATCTGTGCCAAACGGTGTATATCTCGTGGAAAGGTATTAAGGTCACCTGGGCCATCCACGAGAAACACGAGATTTGAATAATATGTGTCGCTCTCGGCCTCTATCCTTTTATTACTCTATGGTCCATACTCTCGCCGCAAAGCGGGTTCCTATGGGCTATAGTTCCAAACATTGCTCCTATGGCTGGAACTATCCCATTGAGATATGAGCACTTCCGCATTCCATTGTTACAATGGGAGTCAACGCTAGTGTTGCCACTCTCTTATACTAGATTACTCTGGTTTACCCAAGCTTTTACAGGACTAACCACGTCTGGGGTGGGTGGAAGTGACCCGTCTATTAGCCTATGCCGTTTTTGTGGATTCCTCTGGCACTATAGCATGGATGTAATGTATGCTATGTAATAATAATAATTAAAATGTACAAAGTAACTAGTAACTAAAGTACCTAATTGTCGTGGAGTAAAAGTACAATATTTGCCTCTGAAATGTAGTGGAGTAGAAGTAAAAGTACTTCACATTTGACATATGTATAAGTAAAATACAAATACCTCAAAATTATAAATAGGTACAGTACATGTAAATGTACTTAGTAACTTGTGCCTACCGAACATATATGATATAGCAGATCCGCGGATGCGACACGGCGGCTCGCGGCTTGCGGAACGTCTATGTTCGCCGCTCGCACGGCAAAGTATAACATCAGGCTCAAACAGCCCCGGCTGCTGCACTGCACTAAGCAAGCTGGGGTTTGGAGGACAACTGTGACTAACAACCATAACAAAGTGTGGAGATGTCATGTGGAATGTCTACTGGTGAAATGAATAATCTTACCCAGTGACTCACTCCCCCATATGCCTGTTAGGGTGTGAAGTCATCGGGCACAGCTGGCGGGCTGCGCCCTTATCGGAGACACATGCATAAACATGATGCTTTACACACCAGGAGAGCTGCATGCATGCAAAGTGACAAACATCAGCAGTATAGACTGCATGCTGGACTCGGAGTTTCAGTCTAATTTTGTTATTTTTGTGCTTTTTAACCCATTTTGGAAAGAAATGGGTTAAGTGGTGCTCAATCTTTTTCATGTCAAGGACCCACAGAATTATCTCTATTGGGCCATGGATCCCCATGTAGTTCCAGGGACCCCCCAGAAGCCAATATTTTAGTTAAAAATTCTCGCTCTGAAATATACTGTACAACAGTATTTAGAAGAACAAAAGAACGTGTGTAAAAACTGCAGTGTAATTAAAATAAAATAAAAATCACACCCGTTTTCTCCAGAAACTGGCTGTATCAAATATGAATGGACATCATTAACAATACACAGCCACCCCGCTGACAGAAAGGCCGGGATGATCGGAACACAGTTCTTATATGAAGCGACCTAAATTAATTTAATTTCACTGCAAATAAAAAAACCTGTGTACTGGCGCCCTCTACTGAAAGTGACATCAGACTTCGGTGCTCTATAGCGCCCCTCAAAAAAAGATAAAAATAAGAGAAGAGACACTGAAATTATAACCCCTTCGACAAAAGCAAGCAACATCTCCACCTCAGAAGAGCACAGTGATCATCACACTTCCTTTCTCCTTTCCTGTGACATCTGTTCCTATTCGATCCTCTCTGCTCTTACATCTTCCTGGCACTATTCTTATTCATCTCCTCAACCCTGCCTATAAGCAGGGTTGAGGAGATGAATAAGGAGGGCCAAAATTGCAGATGTGTAATCCTGCGTTCTACCTGAATGTTCACAAGATTCTCAATGACAGGTGAAAATGATCAGCCCGGTCAAATGATTCAAACTCGCAGTGGTCGACAGTCACCTACCGTACTGTACATTTCAAGTATCAAGTATATCAACAGCTGATACTTGAACAAAAATACAAACTACACCGTGTGTGTGTGCGTGCATGCGTGATTTGGTGGTTGTGCTGGGAGCTCTGTCCAAAATGGACAGTTATTAAAAAACACATCCTGATATTTGTGCTTTAACAAGTTGAACCTTATAGTTCATTGACTGGGGTCAATAAGGCTAAAAGGATAACACAAAACAAGTCCTGGGAGCTTGTTTCCATTGTGGTCCTATAGGCCTATATGTCTATTCAATTAATCAACATAGCATAAATAAACAAGTAAGACGCGTGAACGCGGGAAGCGAACGCAGCTGTTGTGGCAGTCTGTTTACTACTGTGTGTGTGTGTGTGTGTGTGTGTGTGTGTGTGTGTGTGTGTGTGTGTGTGTGTGTGTGTGTGTGTGTGTGCTAGCGTGCGTGCGATACAGCTGTGCCCTCTGGTGGCGGGCCGGTGGTGTTACAGCGGGACAGACAGACACACAGACACACAGACAGACAGACACACAGACAGACATGATCTGCAGGGTCTCATAGTTAGTGCTCACTGCGTTCGCAATCACTGCGTTCGCAATAACACAATAATACATGTCATCAACAAATGCAAAACACTATTATGTACAACGGAGAAATGGCGACAAAGAAAGACACCACTTTTCTATCGGAATTTGCACATTGCATAATCTTCAGTATCCCAAGTTCATCCTACATAATAAGGACACTGTACGTCTTCAATATTAATAAAGAGAATAGAACTAAACAGAACAAATTGATTTTAGCAGAGATAACTATACAGGATGTGTGCATGATAACGTTACATGTTTATGGAGATTTCATGGTTTAGTCACGCATGAAAGCCCCCATGCTTCCTCGGGACAATGAATCAGCTGTGGGTTTTGCCCTTGATTATCACTTGAACTGCATCTGCATGGGCAGAGCGGTGAATGCATGCATATTTCAAGTAGAGTTGTCAGAGATTGTTTTTGGTGAATCCAAATGACAGAGATTTCTGAATTACACCAGTGATGAAATCAGGATAGTTAGATATAGACCTAGAGGATAAACATGAGATTTGACCCCTTCACACTTCACTTTTCCTCCGGAAAAGCTTTTTTTTTCTCCCATTTGCCTAGAGTTAAAAGAGTTGCACCAGCCCCCAGTTCACACTTCACAATTCATGGCAATTCATGAAGTGCCAATGGCAGGGTCTCTGAAACTTTGAAATGTCACATCTGTAGACCGTATTTTTTTTCCTGGCAAGCGTTGGGACAAGAACCCAAAGGCCAACATCCCCTAAGGGCAAAACGGAGCTCCAATTGAGGACCAATCTCATTGTCTGAGGAGTCAGACTTGAAGTAATGGTCATATTCTATATGTAGTTTTTGTTATGCAACGCTAATAACGCCCTATAAAAACAATGCTTGAATTGACAGGTTAAATAGAACCTGAAAATAGCTTGTATACCTATTTTCAGCATGTAACCAAGTGCAAAATCAGCCATATCGACGCCATCAAGGCCTGCCAAAACACATTTGTCTCGAAAAAATCAACTGTGCATTCAGTCAACTAAAATCTTAGTCAATCAAGTTAATCAAAGTTATACTGTAGTTTTTATTTATAGACATGCTGTAGATTCCCCTATACACTCACTGTAACACCCCCACTCCAAGAGTGCATGTTTGTGTGTGTGAGTTCCCTCGTTTTCTTGCATTTACTGTATGAGTGTATACTTTAAATCTCAAGGTCAAACTACATAGGACGATGAATAATTTACCTTCGGTGGTCCTGCTCTCTTTTTTATAACTAATTTACTCATTTGCTGTGGTCCTTTACCCTTTTTATTTGTTTTAGGGTCCTTCACCTTTCTTAGTTCCCTATTTACTCACTTGACAAGTAAATGTTGCCAAACCAGAGGGGAACAAATAGCCATTACCCTTCATATTGGCCGCTGTCTAATGCCTACTGGTGTTTTAGAACTGGGACAACAACCAACCATATAGCCTCTAGGGATTTTAACCACATTCCTTAAGTCATAAACCAAATTATGGATGTTAATGCATTCGTTATATTCCTGTTAACTGAACAGCTAGGAAAACTACCAAAACTACCAAAAACATATAATATCAACATATAACATAATAAAGTATAGACATACATGTAAAAGTATATAATATATATATATATACACACACACACACACACACACACTTACATACGCGCACGCGCACACACACACACACACACACACACACACACACACACACACACACACACACAGTAAACCTTGCATGGTCCAATATCTGTGTGCGTAGATGTTTTGAGTAGAGGGTGTAAGCTAAGGTCACCTGCCTCTCTCTGAAAGCCAAACACTTACATTTCAAGTTCACTCTGATTGGTTGATGACAAAAAATATAATTAATTAACAATCAGACTTTGCATATTATTGAAATGTTTGAATAAGAATTACGTGTGGTAAGGGGTCCCTGAGGGAGTTCCAGGGGGTCCCCACCTAAATTATATTTTGGAACCAAATGGACCCTTATGGGTCTGTAATTCCGAGAGTGTACAAATGAAACCAAATGGACCCTCATCGGTCCATTTGGTTCCATTTGTACACTCTCAGAGTTAAATTAACATTGATTTTACAATATAAATTGGGGGTCCCAGAGATAGAAATGCCATTAAATGGGGGTCCGTAGCCTAATGCATGTCAACAAGCCCAAAGTAACAGATCTACAAGCTCACAATATTAAATATAAAAGGTATTAAAGTTCAATCTGACTTGCCTAAGCCTGCAGTGCAGACACTGTGTTACATGCATTTGTCAGAATGGACTAAATTATTATATTGTTTTAATACAGAATGAGATCATATCGGTTATCGGCCATTATCGGCCATAACTGCAATCAATTATATTGGATATCGATATGGCCCAAAATGTCTCATTGCCTAGTTATAATACATACCACACAACACAGTAGGCATACACGGCGCCTCATAAAACACAACACGTGGCTTAATATTAAACCATCTGGCTTATTTAAACACACACAAAGTCATGACCAATTTATTATTTACGTAACATAATGATAATAGACAAACGCATTCATATTATCTCATTGAGGGGCTGGGGGGCACCGCCATCTCAGCACCACTATAGCCTATACTTTATGTGGCTTTGGTCCAATACGAAGGAAATATACAATTCCATCACATTTCACATTATTTGTGTTCTACTCAGTGGGCATTGAGCATTGGCATACAGAGTGAGGCAGTAGATTATTATTATTTTTGTTTTACTTTTCCAACATTTTAGAGGTTTATTTGCATTTTTCATTAAAGAAAAAAGGTTTGACTTTCCCCTTCACTGAACGCAAACAGACACTAGTTTGAAGGGATGGATCAAATGTGCCCTGTGGTGGGCAAACAATGGCCTGCACCATTCTATGAGATCTGAATCTTTGTCTTTCTTTCTGAAAATGCTGGTAAATCAGAGTTAAGCTACCGGTATTCAAAAGACACAAAGGGGGTTTTACTTTTCATTGTATTTGTTTGTTTCTTTTGAACTTGGAAATTATTTGAATATTTGAATATTTATCTTTATGTACACTCCATGCCCCCGTCTTGCATGGCATCCGTGTGTGGAAATGTCCCCAGAGTGAATTATCGCACCTCAGTTGTCTTATAAGAGGTGATGTGTGAAAATAAATCAAGGCCAACTAACTGATTTAGCGAGTGTCCCTGGGGTTTCTCTTAATCCAATTATTTGAGCGCACTTAATGATTGTAATCCAGTTCCTGCTATGGAAAGTTAATATTCCTCTGCATTTTACACTTCAACAACTGCTGCATTGCAGAGAAATAACTGAGTTAGTAGGTAATGTCTATCATCCATCGTTTTATCACACAGAAACAAGGGTGCAATAAGCAAGAAGAAGAAGGAAAAAAGAGATGGGGGAATTTTCTTAACCCCTTAAATCCTATTCTTCGTACAACAAACAGCTAATCTACAACCTTGTGAGATTCTACATCAGCTTTTTCTTCTTCTACGATACGATACTTTGTCAGCTTGCACTGAATTTTGTTTTGCGTCCATGATGTCACCGTTCAAGATACAGATAAGACATAGACAAAGTAGCCTACAGTACATTACAAAAGTATAGACATTACAGGACAAAAATCACAGGAACAGATGGGAACAAGAACATCTGGAGTCTGGTTTAACGATTTTGTTTTAAAAGCAAGACAGACTGATGGACAAAATAGTTATTTGGTCTGTTTTTCTTATATTTAGGGACTCTAAACCGCCACATGGAGGGCAACAGTTCTTCTTCTTCTTTATAGAACATCTATCAATTAATTAATGGGTCTCTTCCTCTTATGTTAACCACTTTATTGCACAACATGTTCTGCAACATCACACATCACACTGTGGCACTTTGTGCTTTGTAGATCTGCCATTTTCACTATTTGAGAAACCTTTCTCTTTTAATGCCCACAATTGGTATCGATAATGAATGGTTTATTTTGCTAAACTATCAATTATCAATTAGTTAATTTATAATGGATTAAATGTCCATTACATTATATCGCTGTTGTCGGGCAGAAACATTGAGTTCCTTTTTTTCCGAAAATCAAAGCCTATAGCTACTTCATCATACACGAGTGTCACACAGAAGTAGTGCATAGCAGATCTACAAGCACACAACGCCTCGCAGATGCACACAACGCGAGGCGGTGTGTGTCTGTATAGGCTATTTTTTAAATATACTTTTAAAATCATAATAAAAAATTGAGTGGTTTTGGACATACAAGGTTTCCACCCGACATTGCAGAATGCGTTGCAGTTCCACCGTTCCATCTGCAGTGAGGGCTCAGGTGTTAAAGGACGGTGCAATTCAACAAGACAATTACAACCCTATCACCTGACCAATGCTCTGTGGGCCTGTAAATTAATGTCCTCAATTATTTCACTCCTGGCAAGAATCTTTCAATAACTGCCAACCTGTTTGTTTTAATTATTTTTTTCTTCTCCTTCCATTTTAATAGATTAGTTTAATGTCGCATAATGTGAATTAATTAATACACAGCAGCAGCACGGCAATGCATTCTCTTTGTAAAATCCATTCTCGCTATATGTGTACTGTGATGTCCTGAACTTGTGTTAGTCTCTCTAAACCAGGGCTTCAATGTTTTTGGCTCGGGGACCCCCGGAGATACTTTGGCCATGTATTGTGACCCCCTTAGTGTTCCAGCTTGGATCAGTCCAACTATAACATAGTATATACTTTAGGTTCATATTCATGTTAATGTCATATTATGAATGATTAAAATCGTTGTATTTTGCCTGTTGTTTGGGGACCCACTTGCAATACCCTCACAGCCCACCAGTGGACCCAGGCCCATGGGTTGGATTGGAAGAACAAGGGGCTCAGAGAGTGAGTGACACAGACGCATAATGGAATTATGTTCCTGCATATTTCAAGGTCTGAAACACATTTTGATAATGTGCACCCGAAGCGTACCGGAGTTAACCGGGCCTTCATAATCTGCTCCACCTAGCTGGGGGGGGGGGGGTTCCGGCCACAATATTATTATTTTTTGGCGATGGAAATGCTTCAATCTGGTGCACTTTGAGAGCAAAATCTATAAAGAACTATTAGATTATTATCATCTTTACTGAGGCAGATTTGAATTTTGATTTTATTTTTTATCACATAACGGCCAGCAACCACGTAGAGTCTGTGGGGGCCACAGCCCCCATGAAGACTCCCAGGGCCCCTTTAGGCCCCCATGAAGATTCTCTCTCTCTCTCTCTCTCTCTCTCTCTCTCTCTCTCTCTCTCTCTCTCTCTCTCTGAATATATCTAATATATCTAATTACTATTGATCATTGAAAATGTTGACACAATTTAAATCTTTACTGTTGAACGTTGCATGCTGAAATGTTGAAACAAGATGAGTGAATCATGTTTTCTGAAATCGTACCGCTGTGTTTATTACCAATCTGTAAATAAAAGTACCAGCTAAAACAACAACTTATTTGTTTGGGGGGGGGGGGGGGGGTGCGGGGGAGGCGGGGGAGGCGGGGCTGCGGGGGGGGGGGGCCTTGAGGATTGATCAAACTCTTCGGCTCTGACGGCCAGCCTAACAATGAGCTGCAGACAGTGCACGAGCAGGCTGGACAGTCACACACACACACACACGCTACAGTGTGAGCTCCCCGTGCCCCGTGCCTATATCCTACTGAGTGAGAAACCAATACCAATGCCATTGCTAAATTAATATTTGCGCTAATAACTTCATTCACAATTACGGCACATCGGCCTAAATCGATGCCAGCTGCCACTGCATGGTGCCACACAATCAACCTCGTAACAGCAGTTACGGTATGCAAAGAAAGATCAAGTCAATAATTACCAAATTAAACGCACGGCAGCCCAGCCAATATTTCAAGACAGACATATATGTTTGTGGAAATAAAATGCGCAGCGGCAGATCCATCAATATAAATTAATTTGTTTCACTCACCATTTTGACGTGGTTCACCTGAAGACAAAATCCATCCTCCTGTCCGTTTGGGTGAACTTTTCAATGGCCCGGTCTTTGTCCCTGTAGGTCATAAAGCTGATCAATCCTTTTCAGATCCAGGAGAATTTGTTTTTCTGTATGCACAGAAAAGAACGCGGCCATGGAAGACAGGTGTGAGAGGAAGATTTTGCATTAAAAAAAAATTACACCTTGAGATAAAACTAAATTATTACATGTGCATAAGTTATGCACATTTTCATACACTGTTATGAAAAGCGCATCGGGGACCCTTTCCTTTGGCTCGGACACCGTTTAGTCCCGAGGCCATAACGGGTGCACCATCGTAACACTGCGCTACAAGTTTATCTGTGCATGCATATTCCTCCAAGAAATTAAGAGCCAGGGTTGCAACCTCTGCTGCTGTTTTGCCCCCCGACACATCCACATATTTAATAAACCTCTCTTTTACGACACTGTCTGTTACATAACGAAGAACAATCGACAGCTGTGCAGCAATGCTCACATCTGACGTTTCATCCAGCATTAGAGCTACACATGACGCGTTCCTTACTTCTTCTTTAATTTCGTCATTCATTCCCAGCAGAAAAGCTTCTTCCGTTAAACCGAGCCAGTAATCCAGGGGTACCGTTCCCAATTGCTAGCCTGTCAAATGTCGCTCGTAACCTACAGGGCCTTTGATGCCTGGCTGATTTCCAGTCCTTCTGGGGTTGGGCGGCCTTTTTTGATAATGTCCATCTTTTCATTGAATTTTTTTCTTGAAAAGGGAACTGTTAATAAATCCGCAACAACATCGACGGTATCATTTGCTTCTGCCATGTTTCATTAGTTTCTTTACTACGGGTATGCTTGTGTTGTCTTGACTCTTGCTTGATAGTTCGCTACGGAAGCCGAGGGGCAAGATCCCTCTAGCATACCTTGGCATCTAAAAGACTACGCCCATTGACTACAGCTCCAAATGTGATTGGCTGATCAAACTGTCACTCCACACCTGGGCTCCTGTTAAAGTAGGTCATGCTAGAATACCCTCGATGGAGGAAAGTCTGCCCAGTGACTTGTGAAAAGAAATCTCCGATTGGCTGTTATTTTCTCCTGTACAAAAACGCTCTAATAATGCGCAGTGAATGGGGCGAAAACAACTATGGCGAGCGAAACAGTGCGGTTTTAACAGATTAGCGACACAAACTATTTTAATACATTTGATACATAAAAAAAGTACATTTTAAAATTAAAAATGTCTTTCTTCTGAGGCTCACAGGGCCTCTGAATACCTTGAAGGCCCTGAAAATTCGCCACTTTATATAGTGGAATATTAACATGAATGTAACATCAATGAAAGAAACTTGCACTTTACTTTTTACTTTATTTGTTTATTTGGACACGACAATGCATATTAATGGACGCCACATGGACGTAAATACACCGGATATAGCACAGTTGCTCATTTTCATCCGCAGTCCTCACACGAAACACAAAGCAAAAAACAGAGTCAAACAGTGGAACACATTTACATACATTACATAGGGAACACAGCATAAAAAATACACCTAAAATAATCATGAATGGTTGCAGCTTTGGTTTTCAAGCAACCATTTTTTTCAGATTGCAAAAGACAGTAAAAGACAGCATAGTCAATTTGAGTGAATATGTATTATAACAGGATCTTTGACTGCTGTGTTGAACTCCTGAGGTACAGAATAACCGTCTCATAGCATGCAGAGAATAGTTTAAGTGTCTCCATTGTAAGAACATTGATGTCTTAATGTCTGACAGTAAAATAGATTCATATTCAGTGGGCATCACTGCAGCTGTGACCTTTAAGACACTGTTTGGTTGCAGAGTTCAGAGTTGCACTTTCTATATAAGGACGAGGATCAATAGAGCCAGACGCAGGAGGCCTCACACAATTTCCATCCTACAAATACAAAAGAAAAGAAAGGAACAGAGAGAGTGCAGTATTGGGGAGAACAATAGTGTCTAACCTGACACTTAAGGTGGTTGCACACTGGACGCGTTTTTCGGAAAACCGATGGAGAAATGCAGCTAAAAATCTGTATCCGTAGTATTTGCACTGTGCCCTTCTTTATCCATTGTGTAACAGCTGATGATGTGATAGGTGGAAGTGGGTGAGCATGCTATATTTGTATATATGTATGTATTTGTATATTTGTTTGTATCTGTGTACTGTATGTTTTGTGTATTTGTGTACTGTATGTTTTTTTGTGTATTCTGTTTGTTTATGGGTCCCTCTTGAAAATAAGATGCTGCATCGCAAGGGGCTGTCACTTCAACAGAATTAAATCTGTTTTATTACTCCTATAGCTAGAGGGTGCTGCATTGCTGCTTGCCTATCGGGCCATGGCTCTTTAGCCGACCGGTAACCTACCTGCCATAGGATTTATATGTCCAGGGTCCGTCTCCCGGCCGAGCCTTCACATTGGTTGCAGCGGTGTGAATACCTCGGCGTTACAGACCTATTCCGGGTAGTCGACAGCAGCACGTTACCTGACTGGGGGGACCTCCACCCCAAGGCACATTTTGGGATTTGTTTATAAACATTTGGGATTTGTTTACAAACATTTGGGATTTGTTTATAAACATTTGGGATTTGTAAGTCTCATGGGGGGGGGTAGGACCACTTCCAGTTGACCTGTAGTAAGTCTCATGGTCGGGGGGGTAGGACCAAGTCTCATGGGATTTGGGATTTGTTTATAAACATTTTGGTATTTGTTTATAAACATTTGTGATTCGTTTATAAACATTTGTGATCTGTTTATAAACATTTGTGATTTGTTTATAAACATTTTGGGATTTGTTTATAAACATTTGGGATTTGTTTACAAACATTTGGGATTTGTTTATAAACATTTGGGATTTGTAAGTCTCATGGGGGGGGTAGGACCACTTCCAGTTGACCTGTAGTAAGTCTCATGGTCGGGGGGGTAGGACCAAGTCTCATGGGATTTGGGATTTGTTTATAAACATTTTGGTATTTGTTTATAAACATTTGTGATTTGTTTATAAACATTTGTGATTTGTTTATAAACATTTGTGATTTGTTTATAAACATTTTGGGATTTGTTTATAAACATTTGGGATTTGTTTATAAACATTTGGGATTTGTTTACAAACATTTGGGATTTGTTTATAAACATTTGGGATTTGTAAGTCTCATGGGGGGGGGGTAGGACCACTCAGGGCCGGTTCTAGGCATAGGCGAACTAGGCGGTCGCCTAGGGCCTCAACCACTGAGGGGGCCTCGTCACAGGGAGAAGATTTTTTTTTTCATGTATCCCTTACATGGGCTACTGGCCACATGTGGCCCCCACCTAGCTTCTTAATTTTGATCTCAAAGTGCACCAGATTGAAGCATTTTCATGGCAAATTTACAATTTTTATCCGGCGTGGCAAAGCAGGAGGGGGGGGGGGCCTCTGTATAATATGTTGCCTAGGGCCTCAAAAGGCCTAGAACCGGTACTAGGATTTATAGGTCCTGGGTTTGCATCCTGGCCCGAGGCTACACTAGTAGTTCTATAGTTCTAATTTGTTGTTAGTGCTGGTAGCAGACTTCCCCAGTACCGCTGATTAGGGCTGTGTCCTCGTATTGTATATATTGACTGTGATGTTGGGTTGACGTCTTTATAGACGGCTGTCTGAGTAATCGGCAGACAAGTATTGAGCCATGCAGTCGATGTGATAGGGACTTCTGTCAATGGTTTATCCAATCCTCTCCAACTATCAATATTAATGTCTAACACGTCATTATTATTATTACTGGAAGTTAATGTTCTATCTCTGACTCAACATGTTTATATACCGTATTCACAATATTATATAGGGCGGTCCTCGAGCACAACAGCTTCATACATCATTCACACATTCCTCTTAAGGAAGTCACCTATGTGAGGACCTCTCCGTAACAGTATAGCCTACTATGTACTATACCATTATAATGCAGAGGCTCTGAAGAAGAGTGGAATTAGTCTGGCTTATTAGCCAGGCTAGAGTTGAATGCCACTGAGACTGTTTGCACCTTCTATTCCTCTAAACATTGTGAGAGATTATGTGGAGTATACATTCAGTTATTCTTTATTCGTATAATATGCAATATCGATCATGTACTGTTAAGTCTTCAGAAGTATTAACGCACCGATGTACAAGGTCACAACG
This sequence comes from Protomyctophum bolini, assembly GCF_963924005.1. Classification (NCBI taxonomy): domain Eukaryota; kingdom Metazoa; phylum Chordata; class Actinopteri; order Myctophiformes; family Myctophidae; genus Protomyctophum; species Protomyctophum bolini. Next base: position 28,885,279 of record NC_137862.1, on the reverse strand, counting down.
TGCCGCAGTGCCGCTATAGCGAGATCGTTTTTTTTTTGTCTCCTTCATGTTTTGAATAGAGCTTATGAGGTTAAGCTACAAACACTGACTGCACAGTAATTGGTACTATAATCTGTACAAATTGATTGACACAGACACACACAGACACAAGCGCGCACACGGGCGCACTCACGCGCACGCACGCACGCACACACGCCCCACACACACGCCATTTCACTTAACTTTGGCCCATCTATCACATCTTGGGAATTAATCAATGTATTTATAATGGCCCTCAAAAGCCCTGTGGCATCTCTCACGGCAATGCAACCAAATAGGATGCAAAGCTGTGATCCTCAAAGTATTTCCATCAGAGGAATAATGTGGTCCCAGGGCACCGCTGCAAACGCTTGCCCCGAGCATTAGGCACAGATAATTTAAACACATAAGCAGGTTCTTAGTGCACCTTAATCAATGCCAGCGGTGTCTTTTCGTCGGGAGAGGAGGGGAGGGGGGGGGGGGGCAATAAAGAGATAACACTGGTATAACCTGGGGACTCGCTGCGGAAGAAATATGGAGCGACGAAGCCCCTCTGGGTAATGAGAAACAAAACTCCTGACAAAGACTTCTCTCCTCCTGGAGTTTCTGCACCGCGGCAAAGTCACATAATGAGCAAGATCACGTTGCGCACCTTCGGTGCATAAGGGGAGCTTCGCGGTAGCATGTTTGGCACAACAACAAAAAATATATGGTGCAAGATTTTTGGCACCACACCACATCAAAGCCTGTAAGAGAAGTTTTGAAATGAGAATACTATCCACCTGTTGGTTGTCCGTCAGAGGACCTATTCTTACAGGAGGCCAATGTCTGACCATGTTTGACCACTACTGACCACACCTCCAATGTATTCTTTGCTCTCGTTGTGTATAAGAGAGATAAATGTAAAGGGCTCAGGAGGCTTGCATACGTGCAGTCTCCCTGGGCTGGTGAACCCTTGTATTAAAAAGTATCATTGTTTCAGTCCACTCTCTGCCCTGTGTATTTCTTAATGACTCTGATATGAGTTCTAAAAATATCTACTACAAGCCTGATTGGCAGTTGGGATGTTAGGGGAACTATAGTCCAAAGGAAGAGCATAACCCTTTGAACAGAGATGTTTTGGCACACAGGCTAAATAATCAGGGATATGCCTATGCATTGACCATCAATAAGTCAAGCTCAGAATCAGCTTTATTGTCACATCACAAGTTTGAAAAAGTGGGTGAAATTAGTTTTTGTCCATAGTTCCCATGGTGACATTTCTCCAAGATGACAAAGAAGGGAAGAGAGAGAGAAAGAAAGTTTGAGTGCTTTTACCACAAATGCACAAATATAGCTAGGCTTCCAGATATTTACAAGCTTTTGCTACGAGCGGTGCAACTGAAGGGTCTCTCAAGCTCTATACAGCCGTGCAGCCGACGAGTCTCAAGCTATAACGCTATCAAAGCTAAACGAGCCATCCTGTACAGTATAGCCTACAGGGGAATGGACAATAGCATTATTTGGCACAAAAACAAATATTAATGTTATCAAATCGGACCGTGGCAACTGGGATATCTCTCCAGTTGAAAATAATATTCATTTTAGCACAGACAATTGGCATAATTATGGCCATCCTCTCCGGTCTACACAAAGCACTCAGAACTTTTCATGATATTGTCACAGCTGAAACTAAAAGACCATAATAAAAACAAAATAACTGGCGCAGACAAGTGTAATTTCACACAGCATTGAAATAAAACAGGCCCACAAGCGTAATTGAAAGGACCCCCAAAGTGAAATTCCTCAACACAGCACTTCCTGCCAGAGCCCAGGTATTGGCAGGGGGGGGGAGGGGGCTTCCTCCCCGTCTCCCATGAAACTGATATATGAAACCATTTCCCCAAAACCAAACATGCCCCAAAACATTATTAGTGCCATTCCCTCTTCCGTATTAAGGCGAGAAGTGCTGAAGGCAGATCGGAGAGAGCCTTTCCACGGTGATGAAGTGCCTTCCACCTCAGGTCTCTCTCTCACATCACAGAGGAAATGTGGGAGATTTATCAGTGCTGGCCGTCGCCAGATGCATTCTGTCTGGAAGAAGCTCCATTGCAGGGAGCCACGTATACCAATGCGCAATGAAATCCTCAGTGTTCATTTTACTCTGAGAGATAATGCTATCACAAATGGAACCAACTAGACCAGTTATTTTCAACCCTTTTTATATCAAGTTACATTATTTATTCGACATTTGAGCCACGGACACACCATTTAGCCATTTAGCCTCTCAGGCCCGAAAAGTTAAATATTCCCAAAGTGGGTACCCTCTTCCAAAAATATTTTGTTGTCGTTGATGAGATGTTGTCCACAATTCCATGCTGTATTGATGTGGTACCATTGTAGGAGAGGCAAACGTTCAAAATAACAATTCTTCTACATTCTATAATGTTGTGTAGACTGCTTGTAAATTAAGTAATGCAGATGTTTAACAATAATGTAACTCTTAAGAGCGTACAACGTGTGCATCCGTGTGTGCGTGCGTACAATGTGTGCATCCGTGCGTGTGTCCGTGCGTGCGTGATTGTGTGCGTGCGTGCCTGCGTGCAGTCATAGTTCATTACAATTGAAGCATTTGTCTTGACAGACCCAAACACAACACAATTAACTGTTTTGTCCAATGTGCTTGCACGCAGAAATACACACCAGTCAGTCAACAACAGTTTGTTTACAGAGTTTATCTAGTAGATAACTGCAAATCAACAGAAATTACAGTAGGCACAATGTGTGTGTAATTAAAAAACTGTTGAAATGGAATATGAATGGAACAGACATTGCTATACCCTGTCTCGGGGTGCGGCTTCTTTGGAAAAAGATGCCTTTGGGTATTATTTTTTCTACTATAATTGTGTCTTGTGTTATTTTTCATGTATTATAATTGTATCTGTGCTTTGGCAGATTTCTTGTTTGCCCTCCCTTGACCTTTGTGAGTTGGCCGCTCATAAAGCATGCCCCAGTATTCCCCACATCCACGCGCACATCACCTCCTGAAACTAAATGATTATGGCGGGGTCACAACATTTACCCACTCCAACAGCAATTATAGGCTTGCTTGGTGAAAACCCAAGAACAGATGGAGCCTTATAATTAGCATTGAGCCTCATTCTTATTTCGTCACACAACAGTGTCTCGTGCCGGAAATAGCTGATTTACAAGCCCACGACACGTTGCAGATGCTACGCGCCGTGGGCTTGTGAATTGGCTATTTCTGGTGTGTGACACCGACAGAGCATAATTTGCGTTAATAATAATATTATATATTCTAGGCTGGTCAGATTTGCCAGTTGTCGATCAAGCATTGTTATTCATCGTGGATTGTACATGTTTTTCCACAACAGCCATATTTGCAAGAAATAATTGGGTAAATGGAGGTGTAACCAATTAAACTAATTAAGCCTCTATTTATTTTAGTGTAGCCTTTCCAGCGAGCACAATAGCAGCACCACGACCTGAATGGAACAAAACCTTAATTATTATCATTGACAAATGCCTGTGTCCACGCACCGCATGTCAAAGTGGTTGCATGTGAAAACAATTCTGTTGTACATGTGAGTTTTATTTCAGTTTTAGCATTTCTTTTTTAATATAGTGCTATAAATAGATAATCAAGGAATATGCATGAAATATCATGCACGCAAGCAAGCTAGCATTGAAGCAAAATGAGCAATTAAGCGCATCTGTAGGTTGAGTGAATGCAGATGAAGTCATCCTTCATCCGGGAGCCTCCCGTAGCTCCGCCAGCACGCTCACGTCTCCCAATCTGATCCCCTCTCGCCGGGAAGCATTTAATTTCTCCTTTCGGCTACAGTGACACTTCAATCTCTCCCCCATAATTACACGTTATTAATGTCGTGTAATTCGGCGAGAGACAACCTTGGACCCGCAGTGACACTGTTATTGACGTTACAGCTGGCGAAGCTCCTTCCCTCTATATGTCTTCGACGGAAAGACCACGGCTAATCATGGTCCAATTAGACTTTTAACCCCTTTAGGACGAGGACCACACCTTTGTCGCTTTAGCGTTTTAACCACTTTAACAATCATGTTAAACTTTAGCTGTTGAACAATAGATCTACACAGATCTATAAAAATCTTTACAGATCTATAAAAAAAAAAGCAGATCTACAGGCTCATAGCGCGGCACTGCGCTTTGAGCCTGTAGATCTGCTTTTTTATTGTGAAAATGTGTGCAAATCTTTTAATATATATTATTCACTGGCATTCACTGGAATGCTTTTAACTCATATCTTTGCTTCTGGAGGGGGGGGGGGTCCCTATAGCTGGAACAACATACTTTGAGATTGGGGTCCACAGCCAATTACATAATGCTGGGACATGAAATTGTTTGAGAACCACTGTCATAGAAACCTAGGTTTTTCAGAAAACTGTCGTGCTTTTAGAAGACAGTTTGTATAGGATCAGTTGTCAGGTCTAAATGAGTTAGTCCACCCCTGACAGCGCTGGGACTCGCCGGGCTCTGCCTACCAACACAACAATGGGAATATTCTGTGTCTTATACCTACACACAGTAGCCATACCTATACACACAGTAACACATTATGTATCTTATATACCTACACACAGTAACCCATGTCTTATATTCCTACAGTCAGTAACCATTGTCTTATATACCTACACACAGTAACCATTGTCTTATATACCTACACATAGTAACCCATATGTGTCTTTACCTACACACAGTAACCCATATGTGTCTTCAGTACTTACGTGAATGTACTGTATATACTTAGTTACTTTAAACCACTGGTTATAATGATGTTTTACAGTTCTTTTTTATTTTCTTTTAATTTATCTTTTTTACGTGATTTGAAAATTCCACTCAGTGCTTTGTTCACAGTAACATTGACTGTTACTGTTTAACGCTGAGGGTGTAAAAGAAATGTATGCACTTATCAGTTAAATTAATACTGAGGAGTCTTTCTAAACTAAAGCTTTGAAAAGTTCAAAGCCGTCATTTCAATTTAGAAAGAAGAAGAAAGTGAAATATGAAGTAGACAAAATATACAGAGATGGCCATGGACGAAATAACAATAATACGTCAAGTTTAAAGGATTTTTTTGAAAATGATGGGTTACAAATTGCTCTGTCTACACCTTCCCTATACGCTTTCCTAATAGTATACATTTAATATTTATGGTCATATTATTGACCACTCATTTCCGTGTCAAAAAGATAGTTTGTGCAGCACAAGCCGGCATGTTGATGACCTCCTGAGTGTGAGCTCAGTGCAGATGGAATCATCCCCTCTCTGTAAGACAAGACATCAATAGTGAATAACGGCCAGAAAATGTTGGGTAGTAATTATGTCTAAAGGAATGAACGTGCAGTATTTCAAGATAACCTCACATTTCCAGGAAAGATATAGCTTTGAGCTATGCGGTAGGTATAAAACATTGAATTATGTGGCTCCAGGGTTCCCGCATGGGATACAGCGTGGCTCCAATGTGTATATCTCAGACTTTATGTGGCCGAGCTTGTGACATCAGTCTTCTATGACATATCTATGGAAGACTGACCCGACCACATTTGGGCAAAAATATTTCCAAGCCCGAGCGGAGCTCCGTTGACTTCAATAAATAAATATATAACCACCACCTCGGCCCTAATTTCACTTCAGACCCAAAAGAGAAATTAGGTGCTCTATTTTCGTCCATGCTAAACCCCTTATCCCTAAACTACTTTGCCTTTTTTATCCATCAATCCATCTTCAACCGCTTATCCGTAGTCGGGTCGCGGGGCAACTCCAGACTTCCCTCTCCAGAGCATTAGTGACTTCCTCCTGGGGCATCCTGAGACGTTCCAAGGCCAGTGAGTCGATGCAATCCCTCCATCTGCACCTTTGTCTGCTCCCAGTGGGACATGCATCGAGGACCTCCCTAGCGAGACGCCCGAGAGGCATCCTAACCAGAGCTATTATCCAGAAGATAATAGACGGAAATAGAGCCCTAAGGGCTCAATTTTCGTCACCGCTAAACCCCTTATCCCTAAACTTATTTGCCTTTTTTTCTTTTTTACTATTTTGCAAAACATTTTTGAATAGTTAAAATGGCCAGTCTACAAGCTCACAACTTGTCAATGTAGATTGACACGTTGTGAGCTAGTTCAACTATTCAAAAATGTTTTTTAAAATAGTAAAAAAAACTTTAGGGATAAGGGGTTTAGTGGTGACGAAAATGGAGCCCTATATGTTTGCCGTCCCGCTGCATTGTGAGCTTGCTATTTCCACTGCTTCTGAAGAGCATCAGCTAAATTGTAAATTGTACAGAAATATAGAAATATCTGGCGCTGATCGGTGCACGCACACACACACACACACACACACACACACACACACATAGTGACCCTCTTATAGACGGATCCTCTTGCAGAGCCGCACGTTGCAAAAACAAAACAAAAAAATCCATTGTTTTACGGGCCGGAGAAATAGCTGTGGATGAAAGATGACATTCTGACATTCTGTGATAGCTGGGTTAGCTCTGCTGTTTCACCGTCCTATTATAAGGTAATTGAGGCATTATTACATTCTGAAATTGGGTCAGTTTTTTATCCTGGGAGGAAATATTTAACAACACAGCAGCAGCACACCTTTCCTATCACGGGGAGATCGCTGGCAAAAACATCCTTGGAAAGATGATCGATACTGGGATTCACAATTGATGGTCGTCGGGGGTCATACGCCCAAAGACTGTTTCAACAATCTGGTGGTTTCGTTTGAAGTGCATTTGTGTGACAATACCCCATGTTAAAATGTGACAATACCCCATGTGAAAATGTGACAATATCACAATACCCCATGTTAAAATGTGACAATACCCCATGTTAAAATGTGACAATACCCCATGTTAAAATGTGACAATACCCCATGTGAAAATGTGACAATATCACAATACCCCATGTTAAAATGTGACAATACCCCATGTTAAATGTGACAATACCCCATGTTAAAATGTGACAATACCCCATGTGAAAATGTGACAATATCACAATACCCCATGTTAAAATGTGACAATACCCCATGTTAAAATGTGACAATACCCCATGTTAAAATGTGACAATATCACAATACCCCATGTTAAAATGTGGCAATACCCCATGTTAAAATGTGACAATACCCAATGTTAAAATGTGGCAATACCCCATGTTAAAATGACGCAATACCCCATGTTAAAATGTGGCAATACCCCATGTTAAAATGTGACAATACCCCATGTTAAAATGTGACAATACCCCATGTTAAAATGTGACAATACCCCATGTGAAAATGTGACAATACCCCATGTTAAAATGTGACAATACCCTATGTTAAAATGTGACAATATCACAATACCCCATGTTAAAATGTGACAATACCCCATGTTAAAATGTGGCAATACCCCATGTTAAAATGTGACAATACCCAATGTTAAAATGTGGCAATACCCCATGTTAAAATGTGGCAATACCCCATGTTAAAATGTGGCAATACTCCATGTTAAAATGTGGCAATACCCCATGTTAAAATGTGGCAATACCCCATGTTAAAATGTGACAATACCCCATGTGAAAATGTGACAATACCCCATGTTAAAATGTGGCAATACCCCATGTTAAAATGTGACAATACCCCATGTTAAAATGTGGCAATACCCCATGTTAAAATGTGACAATTACCCATGTTAAAATGTGGCAATACCCCATGTTAAAATGTGGCAATACCCCATGTTAAAATGTGACAATACCCCATGTTAAAATGTGGCAATACCCCATGTTAAAATGTGGCAATACCCCATGTTAAAATGTGACAATACCCCATGTTAAACATTGCAGTGTAAACACTATGTAAATGTGAATTCCAAGCTACTCCAAAAAAAAACTATACATGTTTAATGGCACTCAAGTACTTTGAGTAGCAAGAAAGTAATCAAAATATGAGGCAAAGGGCATAACGCTCAAAGTGGGCAAAACAAAAGATATGCACGTTCCATTCATTTTCTTGAGACCTATACTGTATTATTTTGGTATTTGGCATATTTTAGAAAATAATCAAACACAATAACAAAAATAATAATGCAACCACAAACATGCTCATGCATGCACAAAATGCTTCTGTTTTAGAGAAAAATGCAGGTATGTGGCACGCAGTTTTCTTTTTCTTCTGATGCACCCCCCCATCCCCCACCACCCCCGCGGCTACGCAATTGCAATGTACTATCATTTCCAACACCCAGTGGGCTTGGGAAATACATCATGTAACCCCGAGAGCCTCTAAACATACCTGTGCACTTTAAGGCTAGACTGCATGAAATAAGCCACTCTATGTGTAAATGGACTGCATGGTGGACACTGGTAGGTACTAAAAGCTAGAATCCTTCCCAGGCAATTTCACAGACTCTCGACAGAGGTGCTTTGTTTTCTACGTGTATATTTCAGGAACAATGTCATGAGCGTATACGCCCCCTAAAGTTATTCAAACAACAAGCAACGTACACACACCATGTCGACCAGGCAGAGCATGCATGCATTGTTTGATAAAGCATGAAAGGTTAAAACAAATGGAGATACAGGCACTCAGAGTTTAAAAATCACACCCGTGTGAAGTGAGGGGTGCTCTTGTCGTCATACATTATCCAATAAAAATAATAATATAGGGTACTTCGGGGTGTTAAAATAATATGTTTGGCATAGGCTGTTCCCTCTTTTTAAACTTTGAGTGCCTGGATCTGCCATATTTTATGTGATGTCTTATCTCGCCTGATCCAGAAGCACCTTTTAGTATTTGAACTTGTCTCCTCTCTGCCTCAAAGCATGAAAGGTGTTGTGCATTATCTGACATCGACAGACAGACAGACAGACATACAGGTCAAATCAGTTGACAGTCACGGTCCTTTCACCTCTGCAGTAGCTTATATCCCAGCTGTCTCATAAGCCTCCACAGCTGCAGCAGAGCAGCCTATGATGACAGCCCATTGCTGCATGCTCTGCAGGTGCGGCCGTAGTAATGTCACTCTGACACAGTCTTAGACACACAGTGAAAGTTGAGTCGTCTGTAATTAATACAAAGCCCTTAACCCACTTTTTTTTGAGGAGTTAATTCAGACAAAAAGTTCCATATCTTTCAACTGCACATTTTCCTTGTTCACTGACGGCAAAAAAATATTAAAATAAAAAAGATTTACAAAATACAAATAACTAATGTACTAAAGACAAACAAACCATCATCACTATTAGAAACCAGTGTTTCACATCAACAAAAACACTATACCAACTTTACCGTTGCTAATTGATTATTTACATTTGCCTATTTCAAAATTATGTTTCCCTCATTTTCTACAATGTTATGCAAATATGCAAATCACTATAATATTAGACACAAAGTGCCTGGTGCTGGGTGTCACAGTCACAGACTCTGCCTGTCTAGCTCTTGTAATTACTTACGCAAGCAGAGCGCGCAAGTAATCATTTCGCTTGGTCTCTTCGAAGTGAAGCCAAGTTTTCTTCAACCGTAAGTCTGTGCCTGGTTTGCTGGGACCAGTTACAACATTACGTCATCCTTGAGAGAGTACATGGTGTGTATATGACGTAATGTTGTAACTTGTAACTTGTAACTAGTCCCAGCAAACCAGGCACAGACTTACGGTTGAAGAAGCCAAGTTTTCTTCAACCGTAAGTCTGTGCCTGGTTTGCTGGGACTAGTTACAAGTTACAAGTTACAACATTACGTCATATACACACCATGTACTCTCTCAAGGATGACGTAATGTTGTAACTGGTCCCAGCAAACCAGGCACAGACTTACGGTTGAAAAAAACTTGGCTTCACTTTTTGGAACCAAGTAACCACAGTATACTGCTAATCAAATTACAACTACATACTCTGTATGTAGTTGCAAGTAATCATTTCGCTTGGTCTCTTCGAAGTGAAGCCAAGTTTTCTTCAACCGTAAGTCTGTGCCTGGTTTGCTGGGACCAGTTACAACATTACGTCATCCTTGAGAGAGTACATGGTGTGTATATGACGTAATGTTGTAACTTGTAACTTGTAACTAGTCCCAGCAAACCAGGCACAGACTTACGGTTGAAGAAGCCAAGTTTTCTTCAACCGTAAGTCTGTGCCTGGTTTGCTGGGACTAGTTACAAGTTACAAGTTACAACATTACGTCATATACACACCATGTACTCTCTCAAGGATGACGTAATGTTGTAACTGGTCCCAGCAAACCAGGCACAGACTTACGGTTGAAAAAAACTTGGCTTCACTTTTTGGAACCAAGTAACCACAGTATACTGCTAATCAAATTACAACTACATACTCTGTATGTAGTTGTAATGTGATTTGTAATTTGTAAATCTGTGCCTGGTCTGCTGGGACCAGACTACACAGATGACCATATCTCTTACGTCATCACTGAGAGCTAGTCATACATATACACACGTGTACTCTGGTCCCAGCTCTCAACGATGACGTAATGTGGTATCTGGTGGGACCAGATTACACAGATGACCATTTCTCTTACGTCATCACTGAGATACAAATCCAACTACAGATTTCGGAAGTATTTTAGATCATGTATATTTCAACAAATTTGAAAGTATTATTACAGAAATTGAAGTTAGAGACACATATTACTCTGATCATGATTTAGTATTAATATCACTATAGTACAAAATGAAATACATTTAAAACAATTGACAATTTACAATAAGTAATAAAATAATTATACTGTATAATATATTTTAATTTATATTTTCAGTTTATATACCTTTTTTTTTCATCACATTTCTGTAAAAAAGTAGTTAGGTAGCAAATAGTTACACGTAATGATTATACATTTCAAACGTTCCTTCACAGAGATACTGAGATGTGATAGTTTCCAGCGGTCGAAAGTACTTGCGCGCTCTGCTTGCGCACTAGTAGGCCATTTATGGCCTACTAGTGTGCAACAAGCAAGTATGCACTCGGCAGAGTGCAGTTCTAGTTCTATGTTATGTTCTAGTTGTTTTGGTTCTATGTTGTCTTCCCCAGGTGTTTCTCATGTGTAATCACTAATCAGCCCTCCTGTGTATATTAGTCCTGTTCCCCAATCAGTCCTTGTCCAGTCATTGTTTGGTGTCACTCCTTGTTCAGTTCAGTGTCTGTGTTGTTTTCCCAGTTATTTTATAATAAATCACCCATCTTGCATCTTGAACTCTGTCTGCTTGCTGTCCTGCATTTGGGTCCTCACCACACCACCGGAACGTGACACTGGGAGTCTGGTGCAAGTGCAATGCACAGGTCCTGGACCTGGTGAGAGCAGGAGTGGACCTGGTGAGACTTAGGAGGGGCCCGGAAAGGACTTTTGTTCTAGTTACCGTAGTAACAGCAGTTTTTCCCAAACAGTGAGTCAGACCTCGTTTTGTCGCGGCTGGACCCATTTGTATAAAGTAAACATCCCTTATTTCTGTTAATATTGTGTGTGCATGTGAGAGAGAGAGAGAGAGACCTCTTAGAAATAATGATGTGTGTTTAGTTTACACTCCTGAAACAGTTGTCCAAGTTAGACAGAGTTCACACACATAAATGTGACTCACAGTGTTCTGTACAGGAAGGTGCTGCGAGTAGCAGGCCGCATACCTGTAGATACAGTACAACAGTGGTGGGAAAAAAAGTACTCAAAGTAAAAGTATCAATAGTGTTATATAGAAATAAACTCCATTGCAAGTGAAAGTCCGGAATTCAAAATGTACTTGAGTAAAAGTACTAAAGTATTGGCATCAAAATGTACTAAAAGCACCAAAAGTAAAAGTACTTATTATTGCAGAATGTCTCATTTCGACATTTTCAAATGTATAAAAATGGTTTGAAAATAGCAGATCTATGAGCTCACAATGATGCAACACTTTGTGGGCTTGTAGATCGGCCGAAAATGTATAAAGGCCTGAAGTGTTTTCTAATAGCCAAATGATGAAAATCTACAAAGTAATTAGTAACTGAAGCTTTCAAATAAATGGAGTGGAGTAAAAGTGCAATATTTGGATCCGAAATGTAGTAGGGTAGAAGTATTGGACATTGGAAATACTCAAGTGTAAAGTACAAAATATCTCAAAATTGTACTTAAGTACAGTACTTAAGTAAATATAGGCTACTTCGTTACTTTCCACCAATGCAGTGAGTACAGTCATGTGTGATATGGAGAGGTTTCATAACTGGAGTGCATCTCTCTTCACCTCTTGGTGCTCACTGCCTACAGGCAACCAACATTAGAGGCTCATCGATTGAGTCTGTCAGTCACTCACAAGATTTACTGGTTAACCACTTTCAGCTGGAGTCTATTTTGGAGATAGCTTGTAACATTATAGGCAAACATTTCCACAAAATAAATCCAAAAGAGCTCACAGTAAGCTCACAAAAAGAAGGATACGGTTTAGTTGGTCAATGTATGTTAACCAATAATAATTTGTTTTGCAAAATATTTTGAGTTACATCATGGCAAGGTGACTGACAAAACCTCTACAAACGCGGTCTTACCCTTTAAGCACTTTGTTACTTTCAACTAGGGATGTCCCGATACATGTTTTTCGTTTCCGATCCGATCCCTATACCACAATTTCACAATTTCAAAATCTTATTTTGAAGTCCACCGACCAGGAATAGTGTTTATAGCTATCTAGCTATATATCTCGTGTTGTGTTTATAGCAGACTCCTCACTCAAATGTGCACTTGCAGTTATGGGCAACTCGAAAGCAAACTCCACATGCCCCAACATTGTATTTACCTGCCATAGTGTCAACCGCTTACAACCCTGTGTCGAATTGGTGGTTTGACTGGCATATTCGCTGATACCGATATGACCCGATATGACCAAATAAAGGCCGATCCGATGCTTTTCCGATACCGATACAGTACCGGGATATCTCTACTTTCAACCACACGTGTGTAGAATGTTGATTATGTATTACGGGTATTTCACTTCAAAGCATTTGCTGTCGTTTAATCCCATATGTTAGTAGCTTTTAGCAACACAGCTCTTCAATTGAACACCGCCTAAAGCCCTAAACCATCATTCTGACCCATATGTCACAAGTGTTGAGTTCAGAAATGGCTTCACATTATTCTACATTTCGCTGAGTGCCGCAGAAATACAATACTTAAGCAAGGACACATTTGTGCAAGAACAATAAAGCACAACAGCTGGGAATGGATACTGGTTTCAGAGTGATATTGGATTTTCTCCACTCTTAAATGCTTGATAACAGCAGCATCGTCCATCACAGCGCTGCTTCATGTGTGGCCTTTGATATTAGCTTTTTTTCCCCCCCTATTGACCATGCAATCGATAGAGCTTTCCTAAGAGATGGTAATATTACTCAATTTCCATGGTTAGGTAATGTTAGTCCCATAAGAGCCTATATCTATTGATCTGTACACAAGTTCCTTTCATAAGCTGTGCCTATAATAATACTAATAATAATAATAATAATAACAAAGATGATAATGTATTGTAAATACATTTGTATTTGGACACGTACGGTAATTGAATAAATAGAGAAAAGACACATTTCTGTAAGCATGGATGGGTTATCTGCATGTTCGGAGCATATTGTTGACTATACTCGGTTTGCTGGAATCACTTGAAAAGTAAAACAATATAGCATCCCCAGAGTTTTCCTCAAAGCGCGCATGCACGCACGCACGCACGCAGATGACTTGAAGCGTCCGACGCCACAGGGCAGACGGTTCAGCGAGGTCCATAGATCGTTGGAATGCGGGAGGGCCCGGCCGCCTCCCACGATGTGTCCAGGATGCTGTCAGCCAGGCATCTGTATAGACAAGCCCTCTGGGATACACTGTAGTGTAGCATCTCTTGTGCTGCCTTGTTGTAGGGATGGCGAGACTTGAGCTTGCCTGGTGGTGCCGGTGTTGTTGTGGCTTTGTGCAGGATGTGCCAGTCGTACTTCTGGGCTTTTCCTGCCAGGGGGCGAGGGTATAGGCGCATCCCGTCGGAGACTGGCTGGGGCGATTCTAGCTAGGACCGGCAGGTAAGACACAGGGGTGGGTTTCAGACAACCAGTAACTATCCGGAGGGCACTGTTAATGACCTGCAGTGTCTACCTTGTGCACATGTGGACTTCTGCTCCGAGCAGTGGCGCAGCATGCTGCTACGGATAGCACCAGGGCTTGCATGGATATGCGTAGGGCAGGGGTCAGCAATAGGCGGCCCGCAGGCCATTTGCGGCCCGCGAGGCGCCCCCTTGTGGCCCCTGGAAGAATTTCAAAAATGATATATATATATATATATTTATATATATATATATATATATATATATATATATATATATATGAGACTCCTGCACATCCAAAAAGACCCGTAGGAGGTGCAAGTCTAGTTAGCAGGCATAGACATCAAAAAAGAGAAAAACCTTCCAAGGAAGGGACTGCACACTCCAGGGAACAGAGACGGACAACTTACTGCATCAAACTTATTTATTAGCACTAATAAATAAGTTTGATGCAGTAAGTTGTTTTTCTCTTTTTATATATATATATATATATATATATATATATATATATATATATATATATATATATATATATATATACATTTGGTTTCTATTTGTACTCTCTCAAAGTTAAGTTGACATTGATTGAATAAATTAATAAAAGTTATAATAAATTGAGGTCCCATAAATGGGGGTCAGTATAGCCTATGCATGTCAAACTGGGCATCCTTCAAATTAAAATGATGAGAATCACTGCTAGAGTCCTGCCATATCTTTTCAAATGGGGTCTTGCCCTGAAAATTAGTTCATTTTACACTCTCAATAGTTAAATATATAAATATAATCATAAATATATAAATATAAGGGTGCATTTGGTTACCAACTCTCCATCATTTAGCTGAGGACCACCGGTCACCAGACCACTTGTTGAGAACCACTGTTCTACATCTATTCTAAGCTTTCTACTGAGGTTCCCGGTAAAAGAAGCATAAACCACCAATTGTATTTTAACTAGAGAGGTGCCCGTGGGGCCTCTACGGTGGTGCCCGTGTTGGCACTGGCCTACTTGGAATGACGTCAGAATTATGTCAGATGTATGTATGTGTCTCTCTGTGTCCCTTAATTCCTATATATGGAGTTCTGTGTCAGCCATGCCCAAATATGGAGTCTTGTGAGGTCAGAACAGGCCAGCTCCATATATGGACCCTGGGCAGGGGCCCGGTCCAGACCACGGGCAGAGAGAGGCCTTTTTGGGGTGGTTCTGGATAACAGTGGGTCAGAATGTCTCAACACCGGGCACTGCTGTCAGGTGGTGTGGAACGCGTGTGTCGAATTTGAAGTCAGTGGGGCGAACGGTTCTCGAGTTAAGTGGATTACAGACGTACACGCGTACTGTACACACAGAGACTTGATGCATTTAGATGGCTATATAGAGGCAAACATTCCATTGTACCAGATTTATTTGATGACAAATCAGGCCCACAGTTCTAAACAACACACTGGCTCATAACAGCTAGGCACCATTACTGAGATTCAAACGGATCAAGAAAGCTTTGAACCAATGCCAATCAATATTAGGAAAGAAAGAACACTTTCCTTAGAACTTGCTTAGAAACCTTGAACACAGCACCTTCAAGGAGATTAACCAACAGTCAATTGTTCTTGATAATGCTGCTACTCTCCCAGTCTTGATAATTCCATGTAGATCACATATTCGCCTTTTTCATCATAATGGTCGCACGAGTAGGTACAGTAGACTAGTGTAATGCTTAATTGGGTTGTCCACTCACAGTTAACAGTCTTTGTATTGAGTTTGTGCTTGAAATGTACTATAATTCTGCAAACTGTTAATAAATATTTAAATCAATCAATCAAACCACTGACATAGACACATAGTGTTTTCAGAAAACTGTCAAGAATAAATGGCTTAATAAAAAAAACCACAAAAAGTTACAATATGGAGATAGGAGCTTTCTGCCAGACCGCAGAGATAAGTGCATGTTTCTGACTGACAGACAAGCTTTACAGCTGGATCGTGCTGGTTGTACTGTGCAAGGCGCTCCTTCGAGCATGAAGGAAGATGGATGCCTGTGGGAAGAAAAGAAGAGAAGGTGCTGTCAGGGTGCTTGCTGAGGGATGGACGCAAATTAGCATCGCAGACGTTGATTGAGTGAGACATGGATGATAATGAGAAGAACCACTGCTGGCGATCAACAAGTTGCTTTGCAAATAACTACACAACAACGTACCCCATCAACACAAGCTTGATCCGCTATATATTCTGGTCATGTCTCATAAGCCATTTAAACCGGGAAAGTATACCGCTGTGTCATTTTAGACATTGTGTGCTTTGGCTATTCCAAAATAACAGATAAACAAGCTCATGAGGTTGTATATGCTGATGCTGATGATGATTGATTCTTTATTTAAGTGTCATGCTTCCGATGAAGCCCAGCCCATATGGACTTACAGGGAGAAAAAAAAACATGTAAAGATTTTTGCAAATCATTGAATATATATATATATATATATATATATATATATATATATATATATATATATATATATATATATATATATATCATACATACAGTATATCCTCTTAGCTTCTGGAGGTCCCTGGAACAAGGCAGGTCGGCGGCCAAATACATAATTATGGCGGTCATGAACATGATAAAGTATGAGAAACACATATTTATTGTTATTATTGTTTTCAGAAAAATGGATTTAGAAGAGCCTTGTGTCTTAATGCTTTAATAGTTGGACATTTGGCAGAAAAAAGTGAACATTCAGCAAAAAAAGAGGACGAGAACAAAGACGGCTTAAATAGAGTTTACCTACAAACACGAGGAACTCTGAACCCCCTCCTTGTCCCACGCTCCTCTGCGTTGTCCTGTGATTGGTCATGAGAATCGCTCATCGCCATGTCATGTTCAACCCATCGTAACTAAAAGGTCTTTGTACAGTTGCTTTTGGTATGATTGGAACTTACTTCTGAGTGAAAGTAGTGAAAGTAAGTCCAAGTCCTTTAATTTAAAGTGCTACCCATCTTCTGTTATGGGTGATCCATTCCCTGGTACAACATATTTTCAGATGGGGGTCCAACCTATGGCCAAAAGGGGTCCTTGACATGAAAACCACAGATTTAATGAACCAGAGATTTATGGCAACAAAGTTAGTGGACAGTAATTCCTGCTATACTGTATATCACATGGCGTTATAGCAAACCATGACAGCTTAGCTGGGAACAATTGGCATTTACTTGTTGGAAAAAGAGACAGCAATAGTACATTTATGAGACAGGCTAAGAATAAGTAAGTGTATGGAGGTCGTCTGGGGCCAAATAATCTTTATAAAGCCTCAACCTTATGTAACAGCGGCTGAAACAAAGTCTAAGTGACAGAAATGGGAGAAAAAACACACATTAGCGCGTGCACTGCACACGCACGCACACAAGCACACAAACACACACATATACCAATAAAGGGATTTTTCTTCTACAAAACTGTGCCTGAAATTTACTGAAGGAGACAAGACATGCCGCTGTTTACTCTACACTTTCTCACTCTCAACTTATAGGGCTGGGTTAGCTCTGGTCCATAGCTCTAATGCACGCATTAGAGCTATGTTACTCTCAACGTCCGCCGCTCGCATGAATGCAGACCAGCCTCTACTCTTTAGTGTAAATAAAAAGAACGTTTTTGCTACTCACCAAAACAAAGGCGGGTTGTGTCAATAGAAAGACTACTTTCCTTAGTGGAAGCACTCTGAGCCCCCCACCACACGTATAAACTGTACTTTTTGGCCAAAAAGGGATTTTGTTTCCACCGGAAAAAAAACATTTTTAGTTACTCCGCTGCGCCCTCTACTGATATTGCCCAGAGAACTGCCTCATAGAGGATATTTTTCCTCCGGTGAAAAAATATCCCTTTTTGGCCAAAAAGTACCGTTTATACGTGTGGTGGGGGGCTCAGAGTGCTTCCACTAAGGAAAGTAGTCTTTCTATTGACACAACCCGCCTTTGTTTTGGTGAGTAGCAAAAACGTTCTTTTTATTTACGCCAAAGAGGAGAGGCTGGTCTGATTTCGATTTGAGATTTAACATTGGAAGTCCCATATCCTTGTACTGCGCGGGGCAGAGTCGTAGAAGCATGCAGTAGAAGGATATGGATCAGATCTAGGGCTGGGTCTGTGTCAGGGATTTCTTCAAGTCTTGATGATTAATGAATGTAAAACTTATAATAATAATAATACAAATAATTGTAAGCCACTACTGTAGAATGAAGTACAATATACCGGGCTAATTAGACTAATCAATTTAGTCTAGTTTAGAGATATCCTAATTGCGAACGCAGTGAGCACTAACTATGAGACCTAGCAGATCATGTCTGTCTGTCTGTCTGTCTGTCTGTGTGTCTGTGTGTCTGTCCCGCTGTTACGTCACCATGACTCAGCCATAACCATATAAGGAGTCCCCAAAGCAGCTATACGTCCAAAACCCAAATATGTATACGAGCTGCGTTCGCTTCCCGCGTTTGTACTGTATTGGTATCGGGAAAAGTATCGGCCCTTATTTGTCATATCGGGTCATAATTATCGATATATAATATGCCAGTCTAACCACCGATCCGACACAGGGGTAAGGGGTTGACACTATGGCAGTTGCCCAAACTGCAAGTGCACGTTTGAGTGAGGAGTCTGCATGCTAACAGACATTGTGGTATCGGGATCGGATCGGGAATCAGAATACCTGGTGACTTTGATTGGTTAGCTGTTTTTCTCGTTTACATATAAATTATGTAAATTGTCCCTTCAATGTCAATGGCGTTTAATGTTTTGATGTTTAATTTACGTCATAAAAAGGGAACATCTGAGGTCATTTCTCTGTTCACCGTTCACCGAATTCTCTTGCCGTGGTCAATGGCAAATCTTGAGACGTGTGGGGACAAAAGCTGTTCATAGAAGGGGCTGGGTCCCCCATAAGACAACCATTATAAGACATTATAACCATTAGAGGACACTCAGTTTGATATGCAATAGAGTCTATTGCATATCAAACTGAGTCTATTGAATAGACTACGGACCCCCTTAATGACATTTCTATATCTGGGACCCCAATTTGTATCAATGTTACTTTAACTCTGAGAGTGTACAAATGGAACCATTTATACCATTTATGTATGGGTGAGACCCTGGCACAAAATATCTTCAGACGGGGGTAAGCCAAATCCATATTAATTTGGGTTTCCTTGCTGCATAAGGAAAAAGTGTGTACCGATCCAGAGCACATACAATTTCAACAACCTTGCCGTTTGGCGCCGTGACCAAGCCGTACACCATGTTGGAAGAGGGCATGGACTTTGATACGTTTTTATGCTGTGAAGCTCATGCTGCTGCTGCGGCAGCCACTGCTGACATCATCAGAAGTCCTGATAATCTCCTGGTTATTGAGTCGGCGTTTTTTTTAGGTGTGTGGTAATTCTCTGAGCCTTGGAGATCAAGGATTACAAGCCACTTTGGGCCGCTGGCCAAGCTAAAGAGGCAGTCAGAGCGAGGCGATATGAAACACTGTGACAGGACTGCTAGGGGGCCGTGCAGCCATGCAGAGCTGCGGGGCTGAAATATAGGCTACTGAACCCGTGCTGGAAGTAAAACCTATATTTCAACTAGAAACTACATTTCTAAGATTTTTTTACTGTGTGCCTGCAGCTTGCCAAGTCTGTGCAACCTTGTGTTCGGGAGGTGGTAGCATTGACCTCCGAGTCTTCAGTTCTTACTGTTGGATTCCTTGCCCCCATAAGTGGGGGATTAGGCAGAGTTTTGTGTCTCTGTGACCATCTCCTATAGTAAAGGATTTTTACACTTTTTTACAAATGTTTACACATTACACAAGGATTTTTACACATTTTACACAAGCTCACAATGTGTCACAATGTGCCGCAGCGTGACGCGTTGTGAGATCAGCTATTTTCAGCAAGTGTAAAAACTGTCCTTATGATGACATACCGGTAGATACATTTTAGTCGACTAAATCAACTGTACATTTAGTCGACTAAAATCTTATGATATTTAGTCGACTAAAACTAGACTAACACTAAAACATTCCAGGTGACTAAAATGTGGCTAAATGAAAACTATTGAAGAGACTTATGACTAAAACTAAAATCAAAATTTGAAAATGTAGGCTACTTGAGTAAAAGTACAAAAGTATCGGCATAAACAATAGCCGATCTACAAGATTTGTAGATCGGCTATTTTCAAATTGCCGAAATGTATAGGGTTGAAGTGGTAAATGTATGTTTTCTATATCAAAATTTAAATCGCCAAAGTAACTAGTAACTAAAGTTTTCAAATAATTGTAGTGAAGTAAAAGTACTGGAAATTGGAAATACTCAAGTAAAGTACAAATACCTCAAAATTGTAAGTATAGTACTTAAGTAAAAGTACTTACAGTAGTTACTTTCCACCACTGATAACTGTGTGGTCTGTATAAAGCACACATAGAGTCACAATGCATGACTTGCAAAAAAGTATTGCGCTGGATTTACAGTATTAAGCTGTTATTTCCAAACAACACAAATAAGATGCATTCTTATTTTTAAAGTCTGATGCTTTATTGGTTCACAATAAACACTCTTACAACATGCGACAGTTTTCTCTCAAGACATATTTTTTCACGGACGCACAGACGGATCGACGGACGGACAGACAGACTCATCTTTTTCTTTTTTAAATTGATTATTGATTAATCAAAGGTGTTTTCAGACTGGTTAAATCGTAATATAATCATGTTCATGATCATATGATCATGTTCTTCAGTACATCCACATATGTTAGTGTGGGACGTCCTCGTGATCGTTGGTTCCCCACAGCCAGTTTGCTGGCTGGCAGCTCCTGGTGTCTTTGGCAGTGTCCTGCAATTAAGTCTCATTCTCGTGGCATACATTGAACCTCAAGTGGTTCAATGTATCACTCAAAGCACATCGCCTTTCCTTCCTATGTCCCATTTGCAAGGATCTAGGTTAATTCAACCATTGTGTTCCTTTTCTGCCCATTAGACCCGAGCAGATCATTTTCCTTTTTCTTTGTGGCACAAGTTGCCGTGAACCCTTGACATCAATTTCCTGCCACTGCGACAGGTAGATTAGAGGAAGGCTTCAGTGCTGAACACAGCACCCTGCCTTCCCTGCGAAGGCCAGTATTCAAGTCATTGGAGAGGATATTTAACTCGTGACAGAGACGAACTATACTGTAGCAGCCATACACATTCCACCAGCACAGTGGTTCTCAACCGCCATGGGGGTCCCCACATGATTTGGAGGGATGGGGGGGATGGTCTTGTCCAAACAGGACAAGACAGGGGTCCCCCCTCCCCGGATTAATGTAAAGTAAAGGAATTTTAAGATTTTTTTAAAATAATAATAATAATAATAATAATAATAATAACTAGGCACAGGTCTCCACCAGGCCAGGTCAGGTTGTGGCCTCCTGGGGGCGCTATAATAGGCCAATGTGAAAAGGGTGCCATTTCTTCTTACCCGGCAATTGGATGATTTGAGGCATTTTGTTCCAAAAATGTGTTTTGAAAAAATCCACCAGTTGGTGGCGCTATAACAGGCCAATGTGAAAAGGGTGGGATATATTCCTTATAGCCAAGTAGGAAAGTCTGTGAAAGATTTCACGTAAATTGCACGCTGCGTTCATGATTTGAGGCTCCTGCAAACTTTGAAAGCCAATGTTAGCCAATTAGGATGCGGGAATATTAAATATCAGACAGATCTGTCTTGAACACATGACTATAGAGATACTGTGTAACGATTTGCTGGAGTTTTTGACATAATATGGCGGAGTAATATACAAAAATGTGTTTTTACAAAAGTCGGCATGCTGGTGGCGCTATAACAGGCCGTTCTGGAAACTTCGGGGCAGAGGTTCATCGTTGGCATCCAGGGAGTGTGTGTGCAAAATTCGTCATCAACCGGGTTAACGATGCCAGAGATTAGCTGTTAACAGACACACACGCACGCATGCACAACATATTCTCTCCCCATGCCTCCCCAGGCCTGGTGGATAATTATATGTAATAATAATACAATGTATAATAATACATTTAATAGAAAAGGATACCGAGTACTCACATTTTGGATGCAAATCCAAAATGTGAGTACGTTTTCCAACACTGATTACACATAACACACCCGGCAGTGGCGGTATTCCACTCTCCAGTGACTTGGACTTTGTGGAGGGGATAGAGTTCAGCTCAGAGACTTGATCATCAAAAGCAAGCAGTTAAGAATATTACCTGAGGTCGACACCGGAGCACGGCAGGCTGAATAATCTTACCCTAATGTCCCTGGAAATTGTCAAGCTGCATAAAGTATATCTTTTACAAAAAACCTCATTCATGATTTCACTGCCACAAATCTAGAATAAAACGAATAAAAGGTAATGGGCTATGATTTATAATTTGTTTTGTTAGGTATTGTCCATTAGCTAGGGTGCTGTGGATAGATTGAATTTAGGCTGTTGCTAGTTTATTGTGGTTATGTACACTACTTGTTGGTTGATTAGATCATAATATATCAAATCTACAAGCTCTCGATGCTGAGGTTAGATCGGCTATTGTTGCCGGTGTTCAACAATTTATATAGGCCTAGCGCTTTGTTACGTACTCAAACTAAGACGCTTTGCAGATCCTTTTACATTGGCGTGGGACTTAAATATATATAAATATATATAATAAACTCTGGATAAACTGGGACAGATCGGTGACCCTCTGTTGCGCAATTTATGCCCTTTTCATGTGTCACATCCCCCCCCCCATAACAAGCTATATGTGAATTGAAGTGGCGTTCACCCAGAAGAACACTCTACTTCCGCATTTGCCAACCACGCATTTGCGCTTCAGCCAATCAATCAGTGGGACAACATGCAGCTGAGTGAGCAGCGAACATCAAAGACAGTGTGTGTGTGTGTGTGTGTGTGTGTGTGTGTGTGTGTGTGCATTGCTTTTTGCAGCTTTAATTACATCATATAAATGTGAGGTCCTTCGGTGAATCCTTTTGGTGAAGGATGGTATAAAAGATCCTCACTCTCAGATACAGGCTCAAAAGCATCTGCCAGTCCCTGGCACACATTCATTATCATTTTGAGGGTCCTCTCGGCCCAATCAAACGATTCCCGAGCGCGGCACGGCTGCAGCTCACCGCTCCTTGGCTGCGGCTCACCGCTCAAAGAGATGGGTAAAATGCGGAGAACACATTTCACTGTGGTAACATGTGTGACAAATCGTATGAAATTGACTAAAACCTCTGGTGCTGTCTGTGTCCACTAACGCCACGATAGACAGCGCTCTATTTCACGTCACTTTCACAAGACAACCTCTTCCGTTTCCGGTCCCCCAAAGTCAGTTAGCGAGAATCTGCTATAGTTAATGTGATCATCGTCTATTTAAGAGACTTCAGAAGCATTCATATTTTAACCGTGCGGTAGCGACGATTTAGCATTGAGCCACTAAAATCGTTGAGTTGGTCAATCCAGCTCAATCTGAGCCGCAATTCAGAGAAAAACAGAGGTAAAGATCGGTGACCCCATAGCATTGTACGGGCCACCATCTTCAGCGGGCCTGAGCGTTGCCTAGAGTGACCTGGAGCCACGCTTTTAGCAAGACGATTATGAATTAATACATTAATACAAAGTCCAAAAACATGCTGAAGGTGCTTTTGCCGCAATGGGATTTCATGAAAAACACATTATAGAAGTGTTCCTGACGGTCAATGAGTTACGGGTTAATTGAGAGTTCAAGTGCTGTGGCTTATTGAATCCCCCTGTGCGGTAGGCAAGGTATCAGTGAATTACTGTAGCCTGTAACTGTCAAATTAACCATTTAAACCCAATATACGTAAGTGCAGGTTTTAATTAACAGCATTGATGGAATACCCCCAGCATGCGTCTCACCGCGTGTAGCTCACCTCAAACAGTTCACAGGCTGTTGCTGTCGGGCAGACACCTTGTATCTCCATATTTCAACATTTTGTTGTTTTAGTTTTTTTGCCAGGTGCTTGAAAAGCAGCCTGCAGGACTACATTCAATAGCACTTATAAAGATGACCGTAAACACAGAATCAGGTGTGCAAAACAGGACAAGACAGTGCAAAAACAACATAAATATAAAGTGCAGAGAGTTCAAGTGTTCAGGTCAGACAGCACAAGTCAGTCCATATTCACTCTGAGTGGTGATGGAGGGAGGATAGAAGGACAAGACCACAAACACGACCTTAGTGGACACTTTTTCATGATTGGCTGCTTCTAAGCCAATGGGAGACCTGAAAGCGTATACCGTCTGCTAAAACATTTCATCCATTGACCACTCGTGAGCGTAGAGCCTCCGATCACCAGATCACATCAAAAGACAGTTCTCAGAGCCTTATGATGAGTGGTGTGTGTGCGTGTGCGCGTGCGTGCGCGTGCGTGCACCTCTCGAAGAGAAGGCAGATGGAGGGTGCAGCTGTTCTCGACTAGAGAGCAGCCTGGAGGATTGGCTCTTATCCCCAGCGGGCCCAGGCCCCAGCGGGCCCAGGCCCAGACCAGTGGGGAATTCACTGCCAGCCCCGTTCACATACTGGCAGCCATGTCAGTCACTCCGCCTGTCTGTCTGCAGTGTCTGGGCTGCATGGGAGCAGTGTTGTTGCCCAATGCTGTGAGAGAAACAAGCAGACAGGTCTACACAAACTAAGCCCTAAAAGAAAAGCACTGTGGGTTGGGACCCATATGTGGGTCGCAGGCACATTTTTATGGGTCCTTTAACTTTTTGGTTTCCTACATTTTGTTTTTAATTATTATAAAATTTCTAAAGATTTTCAAAAAACATTCCCCGGAAAACAAAAAAAAACTAAATGAATTAATTCCAAATTAAATAATTTTTCGAAGTAATGTCTTGAATACATGAACGGCGCGAAGCAACGTGTTGTGAGCTTGTAGATGTTAGTTAGTTAGTTTAATTTATTGTCCACGTGTGGAAATTTGACTTCGGTCTCAACAACAGTAAAAAACACTTGCACAATTATTTGCATGGCAAAAAATGCAGGACAACAGTGGCAAATGGTGGTAAAAACAACAAATCTAGCGAGACATGGTATCATTTAGTGCCTTAATGGCATTTGGGATGAAGGACTTTTTTTTAAATGTTAGCCTACGGTTAGCTTTTGGCACTTTGTACCATCTACCAGAGGGAAGTAGTTTGAACTCCCTGCAGAGTGGATGAGAGGGGTCATTTGCTATTTTGACAGATGTTTTCTGAAGTACTTCCTTGTAAATACAACTTAATTGTTTTTGAGGCTATAGGTTCACTATTCGCTGCAGCTTGCTTCTTCCTTTTACATTAAGATTGCCATACCACGTTGCCATGTTAAAAGTCAAGATTCCCTCTATCAGGTTCTTATAGACTGTTTCCATAATGTGCTTGCTCACGCTAAAGGAGATCTGCTATTTTCACTAGTTTGGGTCCCGGGGGGAATGTCTATTTTCTCTTTTGGGTCTCAGGCTACAAATGCTTGGGAACCACTGACTGCCCTAAAGAAGCGGCTGGTGATGATCGCACACACAGTCAGGATGTCCCCAGCTAAATGTGTTAATATAGCTAGGGGTGTAACAGCGATACGATACGTATCACGATACATTGTTGACGATATAAGATACATGGACGATATTGGTTCATTATGGCGATACGATACGATTCAATGATATATACTATACTATACACTACAAATAATAGCATGTTTGGAACTTGTGGATAGTGCAGGTTTTATAAGGGAAATATTTACTATAATGGGTTATGGATATAAATAAATAGTAAATAGTGATCCTCTGGGAAATAGATGGATATTGTATTTGAACACATATTGGACAAACCCACGCCTTGACATGAACACAGAGAATACACACTTTTTCACGTTTTTCTTTGCGGCTTTCGCCTTTTTTTCCCTTTTTTATAGAGCGACAGACAGTAGGCTGACAGGACATGGGGGAGTGGCATGCAGTAAGTACTACAATAAGTACTTAGAATTAATTTGATTAAATTGATTATTTACATTGCAAAATGTTTCTATACTGATTATTTCCTTTGCAAAACGACACGATACAAAGTCAAACGATATACGATACAATATTTGCTGTTTACAGATCGATCGATATACTTTATTTGTTTTAATTAAATTAGATATTTCGATACAGTTACACCACTAATGCTAGCATCAAAGTTTAACCCTATATATACAGTACATACACAAAAATAAACAAAAAATGTAATGCAGCCCGTGACTACCAATATTTGCAAGCGGCTTTACAGATAAAACGCGGCCAAATTCGCTCACAATAATCAGGCTTGGCAACGCTGTCCGTCAGTCAGTGTGGGCTGGGAGAAGGGCCAGCACTGAGCGCTTTCACACCGTCTCAGTTTCACATTCCTCCCTGTTCCTTTTTCTACCTCATTTGAAGCGCAGCTGAAGGACACCCCGGGACATACAGTTTTATATTCAGTTATTATTATTATAATTATTGATTTATTTTCTTTGTAAATGAGCACAAAGGTAGAATATACACTGTTGTTGTTTTCCTCTTTTTCTATTATTAAAGCTGCTATAAGCAATTATGTCAACATTTGAATGACCTTTTTTTTAAGAGACAGCCAGCAATGGGTAAAACGCTCCCAAAAAAGATGTAGTCTCTGTGACACATCTAGGGGCCACAATCTGCATTCAAAGATTTTCCTAGAAGCTTCGACCAATGACAAATAATTAAAAAGCTTCTAGGAAAATCTTTGACTGCATATTGTGGCCTAGATGTGTCTCAGACACTACATTTTTTGGGGGAGCGTTCTACCCATTGCTGGCTGTCTGAATACCAAATAGTATTGCTCATAGCAGCTTTAAGAGTATTCTAACACACACACACACACACACACACACACACACACACACACATGCATTCCTGTTTTGTTTTTTTTTGTATCCCAACGAGAAAGACGGATTTTTATGTTCTGTCTAGTGTTGTCCTGATCGGATCGGGTGATCCAAAATCGGGGCCGATAACGTCATTTTCAAATGATCGGAATCGGACATCCCTAGTATCAATATTATATCCATATGATGATATTAGACTGGATATTGTCTGTGATTTGGGATATTGTATGATTGTGATATGGCATACACGTGTTCTAAAAATATTAATATCGGATCTGATTCATTGTGATGTATTTATAACATAATAATCATATAATCCACAACATTATTTTTATTCCAATGTACTCATGTCATGATGATGCACTTACTGTACAATATGCTCAGTGTGACTAAAATGCAATTTAATACATTCAGGACAGGAACCCCTTTTGGTGTTTTAAGCATTATGCTATACTCTAGCTGTTGAATAATAGCAGATCTACAAGCTCATAGAGCGGCAACAAGTGCCGCGCTACGAGCTTTTAGATCTGCAAATGTGGCGCAAATCTTTGAATAGATATTGTTTCAGAGCAAACGTTTTAAACTCAAATCTGTGCTTCTGGGGGTGCTACTTTCAGATGGGGGTCGGTGGCCAATTACATACAACCGTCACCATTTCATTTGTAGAATCGAACTTAGGTCTAAATGGGTAAAAATATTGACCCCTGCCTTTATCGTTTTCTCCCCATGCTGATTTATATGATAATGTTTCCACTCGGACTCATTCAAAACAACACCGTAATCATATAAGAGGAACATTATAATTCCTCTTCATATTCGTTGTTATCTTGTGGGGCAATGGACCGTCAAATTGGAATATCATTCTATGTAGTGACAGATGGGGGGGGGGGGGGGGGGGTTGTCTCCAATAAATGCATGTGATGGCCTGGCAACTCGATTGTATATATATTTTTTGTAATTACAATAAAAGGTACTGGGAGAGAACCATGCCTTTAACGCATCAAGACCTGAGAACCAGATTCTACAAAATGCCTGACAGTTTTCTGAAAAACCCTATTGTTTCTATGTCAGTGGTCTTCAAAGTTTTTCATGACGAGGACACCAGAAACTATATGTATTTGGCCATGGACCTCCATCTGAAAATATGTTGTTGTCGTCCGTCCGTCCGTCCGTCCGTCTGTCCCCCAGTGAAAGTGAAAGAATATACATTCAAAGATTTGCACCACATTTTCACGACTTTTCAAAGTGCGAGCTTGAGAATCTGCTATTTTTCAACAGCTAAAGTTTTTAAATAATAATGGTTTAAGGTACAGTAGTTAAAAGCAATAAGGTGACACAGATGTATTCTCGGTCTTAATGGGTTAAGGATGGATGGCTTTTTTCTTTTTCTAATTTGATGGCTCTTTCTTCCCTGTCAGTCCTCGTCTGTCACAGCCAGGGTGACGGCTTCGGACTCGGAGGTATCCAGGAGAGCAGAATCGATATACCTCGCAAAGCCCAGAATATTTTAAAGGGACATAAAGTGGCTCACGGAGACGTGAATGATCCACATCAGAGCTGAGAGCTCTGGCATGTGGACGGAGAGCTGGTCGTCTCATGCTGCATCTAGACGTCCTTTCTGATGATAAACAACTCAGAGATACAATTTACAATTTAGGCATTTAGCAGACGCTCTTAATCCAGAGCGATTTACAGTAAGCAAGAACAACACATGGTAATACAGTCATCAAGAACCGTACGTAGGCTAAGAACCTCCGTCTATGAAACTACGGTATGTGTATATGCTATATGCTATGTCTACATGAACTGAATATCTACATTCATTTTCAGATATTCATTAAGAACAGGACAGAGGGTGTTTTTATACAAGATATTGAATTAATTGAATCAAACATACATAACATGTTTACTCAGATATAATGTTGCAGTGATGGAAAGTAACTATATAGTGCATTTACTGCAGTGCTGCATTTTAGTACATTTCCGTGTCCTTTTACTTTACTTGAGTATTTCAATTTTCTTTATTTATACTTTATTGTTATCTCAGTCAAATGTTGGAGGTTTTACACCGCTACAATTATTTGACAGTTTTAGTTACGAGTTACTGTGAAGATTTAGATTGTTAATACAACACATACAGACAAAATTAATGATGATATGTTATTATAGGTTAATCTACAAAGCCACACTTAACTGTAAGTATTATTCAAATCAGTCCCACTTTTCCAGCAGCAATGGATGAACACGGCATTACTATTGTCAAATGCACCATTCTGCATATTGCATAATGAGCACAGTAGGTTGTGTTTGGTACGGTAAGTACATAGGCTACTGTAAACACTTAAAAAAATATATGTGTTTACTCTCATTACTGTATTGCACTTCTGGCTAGACGCAACACTTTCATTGTCAAAGTATTTGTATGCTCTGTGCAGTGACATTGAGTCTAATCTAATCTAATCTAAGTACCGTATTGTGCCAAATATAAAACGACTCTCTCTGATTATAAGACGACCCCCATATTTCAAGACTCGTTTGTGGAAAAAGAACAGTCAAATAGTCCCCGATTAATAATACAACCTTGTTTTTTTATGATATTTCCATTGGGAAAAAAAAACATATGTTTTGAGTACAATATACAACTAAATATTGGGATATTGCTGCTTCTACTCGAGTAAAACATTCTGAATAAATTTCTTCCACCACTGGTGTGCACAGAGATATATTTTGACTGAATGCCGAGGGCATGGCATGGTTTATTCAGGTCAGACAGGCAGGCAGGGAGGGAGGTGGACATCTCATCCTGTCTACCACACTGACAACACAAACACACATAACTTAATTTGAGATAAGTGTTGATTTTGTCAACTAATAGGCCTATGACAAAAACAATGTTCGTCGACTACCTTTTTTCACTGACGAAAACTAAAAGGAAACTACATGAAAACTAAGGCTAGCATTCCTAGGCGCTCTCTACCTGTTTGTCGACTAGAGATAAACAAACACTTGTACAGTAGCTATAGGTCGTTCTTGATAAGAGCGACCTGCTTCTAAATGCCTAAACGATACAGTAAATTGTAAAATATATATTTTTCAAAGATATATATATGTATTTATCACCTGTCCCCTGGGGACAGGTGGCCCCTCACTTTGAAAAGCAGTGGGTGAACATGTTTACTGTATAAACAGGTTGGAAGGAGGTCAGCATCGGGCCTGAGGCGGCTCATGATGTACTCAGTATTATAGAGCGTCGCAGTCCCGCCCCCTACCAGAGCCCAGGGAATGATTCCCCGTTAATTTTCCTCATAGACATTTTAAAAAGTATTTATTTAAAGACCCTTTAAGCCTCGTACAAAGCCAACTGGAGTTGTGTCAAATCATGACAACAAAACAAAATATTTCGGGCCGAAAGAATAATTAGAAAGAAGAAGAAAACGGCAGGTCACAACACTTGTTTTCTTGTTTTTCTTCTTTGTAATTATTTGCTTGGTCCAAAATATTGTGTTTGTTGTCATGATTTGTCACGACTCGAGTAGGCTTTGTACGACGCTTAAAAGGTCTTTAAATAAATACTTTTTGAAATGTCTATGGGAAAAATGCATTGGGAATTATTTCCTGGGCCTGGCGTCATCATGAAAGGGGGCGGGACTGCCACGCTCTATAGCCTGTATAGTCCTGCAGGCTAGTGGGAGGATACCGGTCCTGTAGTCGACATCTTCCTTGAGTGAAAGTACAAATGTATTGGCATCAAGATATGATTTAAAGTTTTGCTAAAACTTATTCAAATCTCTCTCTAATGTTTGTCTAAGGACAAAGTTTGTGCACACACACCAAAAGCTGGACATAGGAGGGGCTATAGCACCAAAAAATTGGGTTACACACATTAAAAGCTGGACATATCAAAAATGCTGGAGACATCCATGGGTACAGGGCAAAATGTTGATTTTGTCAACTAAAACTACCTTTTTTCACTGACGAAAAGTAAATGGAAACTAAATGAAAACTAAGCTATATGACTAAAACTATATTGACAATTCTGTCAACAAATAGAAACAAAGAGACTAAAGGGACTAGTGGACAAGAGATCCAGTATAAGTCATTTTACACTTGGTTGCATTCTGAAAATAGCAGATCTACAAGCTCACATTGTGAGCTTGTAGATCGGCTATTTTCAGCAAGTGTAAAATCAGTCATTACGACGGCATCAAGGCCCGGCAAAATACATTTTAGTCGACTAAATCAGCCGTAGATTTAGTCGACTAAAATCGTATGATATTTAGTTGACTAAAACTAGACTAACACAGTTAAGACATTAACTGGTGACTAAAATTAAAGGAAAAATATTCAAAAGACTATGACTTAAACTAAAATAAAAAAATTGCTGCCAAAAACAACACTGTGCAGGGTGACAGACGGAGCCCTGGTCCGTCCTGTCTACCTCCTGATGGATCTCCCAGTGCAGCGTGTTCAGATTGCCTCATCTATCATTGGCCTCACATACTGTATATATGAAAATGTAGATCTCCACATCAGAGTGTGGCCTAGCTCGTTGTTATAATAGTGCGTCATACTGTATAGGCCTATAGGGAGACCCTCATACAAAACTATATCTGGGTGTGGGGTGATTCTATACACATTGTTATAATACGGCCTCAGCTGCATGACTCAGACGACACATACTGTATAGCTGCATAAGCATATTGATAACCATGTCTACTACTGTATCAGACTGTACGCACAATAAGATATGAGATGCAAGCGCGTTCCTGCTCATTCGGTTTCCATAATCTACTATAGGGACATCAAACATCTACTGTCCTACTGTATATATTACTCTGTGTGCGTAATAAACTTCAGAATGCATGGTGACATATTATTGTTGTGTTGGCATGTGTTCTCTGCACCTGTGACTCACAATGGATCTTCACCTGCCACCCAAAGGGATTATATGGAGACTAGATGCCTTAGAGATGGTCGTCTTTAAAATACTTACACACATTCTGACTTGAGGGTTTCTTCTTAACCCAGACCTGAGATGGGGCCGATTCTACAAATGTGCTAAATTGGTATACTGTAGTTCTCAAACGTTTTTCGTGCCAAAGACCCCCACATTGATATAAATATGGCCGTGGACCCCCATCTGAAAATGCTCTGTGCCAGGGACCTCGTGCAAGAAGAGAAGATGTGTTATTATTTAAAAAAAAATAGTATATAGAATAGAATAGAACTTTATTTGTCATTGTACAGGTACAACGAAATTTCAAACGAGCAATCCTTAAAGTGCATAAACAACAAAGATCTACAACAACAAAAAACAAAAAAGACATGGCAAGAATAAAAACACAAGGTGAGCACGACACATCCTATACTAAAAATACATTATTGCACATCCCCATATTGTACATAGTCAATTTTTCCTGGCTACATTTAATGCAGCTATGGCTCTGGGGTACAGGCTGTTCTTCAGTCTATTTGTGCGGGTTCTCAATAGTCTGTAGCGCCTGCCAGAAGGCATTAAGTCAAAGTGCGTGTGACCAGGGTGGGAAGTGTCTTTGAGGATGGTCTGTGCCTTCCTGAGGCAGCGGGTGTTGTATAGGTCGTCGAGAGGGGGGAGGGGGCAGCCGATGATTTTTTGGGCTGTATTGACGACCCTCTGGAGCGCCTTCCTCTCTGCGGCGGTGCAGCTGGAGAACTACACAACCATGCAGTAGGTGAGGATACTCTCTATGGAGCAACGGTAAAATGTAATTAGCAGTTCCTGTTGGAGATGGTTATTTTTGAGAGTTCTTAGGAAGTACAGTCTCTGGTGTGCTTTTTTTATTGTGGCTGTGGTGTTGGTGCTCCAGGACAGGTCCTCATCCAGGTGGACGCCGAGGAACTTGAAGCTGGAAACTCTCTCCACACAGTCCCCATTTACCACCAGAGGCTGGATGGCAGTCTTCTTCCTCCTGTAGTCCACTATGATCTCTCTGGTCTTATTAGAGTTCAGGGAAGGGTATAGCAGATGTACAAGTGATAATGTATAGTATTGTAGGTTAGCAACTTGACCACCGAATAGTTTGAAATCAAAAACCAAAAACTGCCAATCTACAATATCTGCCATCTCTCATCACATTCCGTGCTCAGCCAATAAAATCATTACTAAGGTAATTCCGGCTACACTTTTTCTGCCCTCACTTTTATCTTAAACATGTACTTTGCTCAGCCAATCAAATCATCGCTATTGGGGTGACCAGCCAATCACAACCCAATGTTTGTGTTCACACACACAGACCCTCAAAAACGCTCAATCAATCCTTGGCATATGGCATGTCCAAAATTGGGATGAAAGTGGTTAAAATATCTCTTCATTTGCATCTATACTGTCATGAAGAATATTGTGCTAATGAACCGCCGACCAGTTAACTTTTATTTACTTGTGGGACTCGACAAACTAATAAGTACAAGCCGATTTGGACGTGATCCGTGTTCAAGGGCATGCATGCGGCCGACTGTGTGGGGTATAATCAACACTGCGGTTGTTCAGCGCTGGAAATTACATGTTTATGATTATGATTATGTTCCCATGCCAACGCTCTCATGGTACGCAGCATTTGTTTATTGGCTTGCGTTAATAACGTGTGAAGGGGGATCCTAATTAGATTAAGGCTTTAATAAAATAGTAACTAATTTGCATTGCACAAGGTCACTCGTTATCTGCTCGCAATCTTGGAAGGCCAGTTTAGTGAAACTTGGTAGAACATGTTGTTTGCTTACTAACATAGACTCAGTGAAGGTCAATGTCGTTTCCACCCGTCTGTCCGTCCGTCCGTCCATCCCACATCCAACCCCCAGGTGTCCAAATGGACCCTTTTAGTTTAAAGGACCACTTCACCACTTTTTAACCTATCTTCATATAATTGGTCCTCAGTAATGTGCATGATAAAATAGCACCATTATTTTCTACTCGGTGTCTCATGCAGAGAGGGCTGTGGGCAGTTCAGAAACCATTCCACCAGTGACATCATCGATGGGGAATCCAAGCTAATATAAACTGCAGGCTTTCTATTCCTGAAACGTTGCAATGCGAAAATGGAAGCCATTGTTTCTCACGATAATATAAATATATTAAAAAAATAAAACATAAATCTTGTTTAAAAAAATAAATATGCCTAACGATGATCTCACAACATTTTATCATGCACATTAGTGAGGACCAATTATATGAAGACAGGTTGAAAAGTGATGAAGTGATCCTTCAATACAGGTCTAACTCTTTCTGAGTTAAATGAACATTTCACAGTGTGTTGGTATAGAGTTCTATACTCTTTTCTCCAAAAAGTATAGGATATCGATCATGGGCAGTACAGCACTGTGTGTGAATGCACCTACATACAGATGCAGGGGCGGAAAGTACTGGCAAGTTATAGTCGGATTGTACTATATAGGTACTGTATACGGAGGATGGAAATGACTGGAAGCGTCAGGCAACCTAGAGAAGCGAGCTATATTGCCATGGAATGTGCATGATAAAGACATAGTGAAATGAAACTATTAAACCATATCCGTGGTCTGTCATCCTATATCTAACAATAGATGCCAAAACAAGCTATATTGTGTATTGTTATATCAAAACTCATGAATAAAAATCCAATCATGTCCTGCATGAATCAAAATTAATTGATTCCATTTACCTGTTTGATTCCCATTGCTGCACGTTCCTCCAAACATTTTGATTACAGAACTACTCTGTTTTAAATCTCATTCAAGATGACATCCAGGCAGTACATTATTAATTTAAAACTTAATCAGCACGCTAAAAAAATGAATCTGAAAACGTTATATTTTAGAAATGAGCCACGTATGTAGCTGTATGCACAAAACCCGTCTGTCTCTGACTTGTAAACCTTTGTAAACAAACAAATGCCATGCGTCTCGCAGTGTTTTCAGTTGCAGAAACACATTACATGCACACAAATAACAAAAAGAATATTTTAAGGTATTCTCACAGTCACATTGCTTCACTAACAAACATATACACTGGTGGCTTTACAAAAACAATCCTGATACCATCCCAATATGAAGGACCATGCACCTTCATATTCTTATTCTTAATATTCTCATTATTATTATCCAAATTGTTTCCAGCCAGTTCTAGCCCCTATACTACAACATTGAATTTAGATGTCACCAGACGTGTCAGTCGCATGGCGATGCGGGCTAGATCATTATTCCCACACAGAGGTCCATGGCTGTTGATATTGCCAAGAAACAAGCCTCAGGTGGCGGTGGGCAGGAGACCTTCGTACCAAACCCACAGTCAAGCCTGTCTCCACAGACGAGTCGTGCGAAAGCAAAACAGCTGCACTGGCGCGCCACTTACCCAGAGGAGGACCTGGGGTCGTCTGGCGGTGCTTTAATCAACAGTCCCCTCACAGCAGCTCAAATGAGCAGATTAAAGTTAACCACTGTCGACCTGCCGTCACTATTCTGGGCATGTGTCGTTATAGGCGGGAAATTGTCAAGAATGTGTCAAAGAATGTACCAAAAAAAGAAAAGAAAAGGTGAAACAACACATTGTGAGCCTGTGGAAGGCTATTTTTTTACTACAGGACAACCCTAACCCCAAAATTGTGGTTAATGCTCTTTGTTCCCTCTATCCCTCTATATATATATATATATATATATATATATATATATATATATATTATTTTTCTTTTTTTTTTGTCATTTCACTGGTCATTTATATTGACCAGATCTGTAGAGGGTGCAGTTGAAATAAAAATAAATAAATAAATAAAATTCCGTCTGGCGGACATATTTTATTGTCTGCCCAAAAAGTGTATTATACAGAGAAGGTGGGGTCCTGAGACATTTAATTCCCACCATGGAGAATTAGTCCTTTCTTTAACCAACACAAACAGCCTTTTTTTTTATGAGTAGCACATTATTTTCCTCTTTCAGTCTATAGCACCGCTCCTATAACAAAGCGTTAGAGAGAACTCACTAACGCTAACCCTAATATAAGACTGACCTGTGGCAGGCCAGTCGCACCTGGCCTGAGTTAATTAGGCTCTGAGTTGGACAGAGGACGACACACCTGTTATCCACACACACACACACACACACACACACACACACACACACACACACACACACACACACACACACACACACACACACACACACACACACACACACAGTACATGGCACGATGTTCCATGTACATCTGCTCTTCCCTGTGCCATTTGATATCTCTCTGATAACAACGTCCACGAGTTTATACCTGCAGGCATGCCAAGCAGATCGGTAATCACCCGGAATAAAAGAGATTTTTGGTCCAAACCCTCACTGTCGGCTGTTCCATCCGACTGAGCCCCGGTACAGTGATGCATTGGCTGGGAAGATGACAGCACGGAGGCCCCCCGATGCCCGAGTTGTATATGACGGTGTCGCGCCTCGCAAAATAGCCAATGTACAAGCTCACAACACAATGCAATGTTCTGACTGTGTCTGTGACGTGTTGTGAAATCGTAGATCGGCCGTTTTCGGATTTAGAGGACGATTCTTAAAAAATGTCTTCTGAATCCTAAAAGTTTTCTGAAGAAACTATGTGTCTATGCCAGTGGTACTCAACCTTTTTCATGTCAAGGACCCCCAGAATTTTCTGTATTTTGCCGCAGACCCCCATCTGAAAATATGTTGTTGCAAAGAATAGCAGACCTACAAGTTCATGGCCATGAGCTTGTAGATCTGCTATTTTTCAACAGCTAAAGCATAACATAAATGCTTAAAAAAACAAAAGGGGTTCCCGCCCCAAAATGGGTTAAGCTGAGCGGCAAGAGAGGCTATACGAGACCCAGCAGCCTGGCTATCAGCCCAGCAACCAACCCCAGCACTATGTCCTCAGGGGACGGCAGTAGGCCTATAGCTATGAGTCCCAGCAGCCTGGCTATCAGCCCAGCAACCAACCCCAGCCGTGTGGGAATCAGCACTATGTCCTCAGAGAGTAGGCCTATAGCTATGAGTCCCGGCAGGCTGGCTATCATCCCGGCTACATATGGGAACCAGCAGTGTCCTCAGGGGCACTATTCCCCAGTGGTGGAAAAAGTACTCAATTGTTTTACTTAAGTAAAAGTAACCAATATTGAAATCTAGAACTACTTCGTTACAAGTAAAAGTACGGAATTGAAAATGTACTTGAGTAAAAGTACAAAAGTATCAGCATCAAAATGTACTTAAAGTACTAAAAGTAAAAGTGCTCATTGTTCAGAATGTGCACAAAATCTATTGAAAGTATTGTATTGTGACACATTGTGAGCTTGTTGATCGGCTATTTTCAAATGGCCGAAATGTATAGGGTTTAAGTGCTTAATGTATGTTTTCTAATCATCGCCAAAGTAACTAAAGTTTTCAAATAAGGAGTAAAAGTACAAATGTTGGCTCTGATATGTGGAGTAGAAGTTAAAGTATTGGAAATTAGAAATACTCAAGTAAAGTAAAAAATACCTCAAAAATACCTCAATTAAGTACAGTACTTCAGTACTTCAGTAAAATAACTTCCACCACTGCTATTCCCACTTCCTAGTCTTTCAAGCCAGACACTTTATTCCACAATGTTTGAATGCTATACTACAAAGAGTATGTAACTACTGTATATGACTTGATTTCCGTTCATGGAATTACATTTTAAATTAACGTTTAAGTAATAAATATTTTTTTAATTGACATCCCTGCTGATCAGCACCCTAGATAGGCTTAGACTAATTTGACTTGCAGATATTTCAGCATTTCAAAGGGCCTGCCATTGACAATGCATGGGCAAGTCAGTGTGAAATCCAAATATGTTCATGGAAATAAGTGTGACTTTCGCCAGGTATGAAATGCTGTCATGTCAAACGAAGGCCAGTAAGGACAGAGAAGGGACTCTAATGGGACGTGGACTGTGACTTTTCAGAGAATTTTCAGCAAAAGATCAGGAAAGTGTGAAGAGTTCGGCTGTCTTATGGAGTATAGGACTAATTTACATGAAATTGTGTGAGCCCTGCAGAGTCTGTCTCGAGAGCCCAAAAAATGTCCAGACACACAAACGTTTGGCTGAAGTTGACACCTGAGAAGCGGCACATAGGGACTGCCACGGGGGTCCGTCTGTGGCTGGCGACCCCGCCAATGAGCCGCCACCTTCGGGACCCAGCTACCCAGCATCCACCCAGCTACCCAGCATCTACCCAGCCTGCCCAAGCAACCCTTGCAGCAGCCCCAAGGACAGATCCACCTCTGCTAAGGACACCAGCCCCAGGATATACGGTCACTGATAGGGGATTTGGCCCGGAAACTGCGAATTGTCATTTAATCCACCCAAAACATACTTTTTGTAAGCTGGGATCATATTATTTAGATATAAATGATTTGCAAATCAAGCTTGTTTTGATCCAAAAAGAAGACTCCCGAGATATTACGATTCTAAAAACTGCTTCCTCATAGACATCATAATCCAGCGGAATTTTCATTTCCGTTTTTTGGGGGTTTTGTTTCCTTTTTTTTCCTAACCATAACCCGCAATCAATTGATATTAAAAAGGCGATCTCGGCGCCCGGGGCGTTTGGACAGGAGGCGTCAAAAGGTGATTATACGCACGCACACACACACACACACACACACACACACACACACACACACACACACACACACACAGCTCTCTCCCCCTCTCTCCCCCCCCCTCTCTCTCTCTCTACTGCTTGCTATGTCTGTGTGGCAGCAACTCTCTCTAGGTCGTCCTCAGACGAGCGCGTGTGTGTGTGTGTGTGTGTGTGTGTGTGTGTGTGTGTGTGTGTGTGTGTGTGTGGAAAGGAATATCCTGGGGCCGGTATTACATACAGTAGAACTTGGATGAGATACTGTACGTTTTCTTTTTAGGCAATGCATAGCCCTAGAATGGCTCTTGTTGTTTCATGCAGTTAATACAGTATTCCACATACAGAGCCATAGAACGGTCCTGCTTAATTTCTGGTCGGGCGTAAAATGCGCGGCCTAAATGTGATAAATGCTCCGTCTGTACTCAAACAATAATTCCAAAGACGTGGAGTGAAATATGGTCCTCTAGTTTTATATATGTGAAAGTTGCGATAGG
This sequence comes from Protomyctophum bolini, assembly GCF_963924005.1. NCBI lineage: Eukaryota > Metazoa > Chordata > Actinopteri > Myctophiformes > Myctophidae > Protomyctophum > Protomyctophum bolini. The sequence goes on along the minus strand of NC_137862.1, from coordinate 28,846,182 downwards.
TGCTGGGTAATTAATCACACGACCTGCCAATTGTGTGACCCAAACTTTTGTGTTTCCCTGGTCAATTGGTGATGACGTCTGCGGTAAACAGGACGTATTCGTAAAATCAGTCCATCGATCATTCCAGCCAGGCCCCTCGCCCGGAGAGAAAGACGTCTGTGTGCATCTCTTGAAAAAGTGGAGATAATTGACTAAATACACGTTTTGTGCCAGAACGTTCACATGGATATGAAACTAGAGGACCATATTTCAGTCCACGTCTTTGGAATTATTTAATGGGTTAGTACAAACGGAGCATTTATCACATTTAGGCCGCCGATTTTGGACCCCTAACAGAAATTAACCTGTGGTGTTCTATGGCTCTGTAACTACTGTATACTGTATGAAACAACAAGAGCCATTCTAGGGCTAGGCATTGCATTGCTATTTTCTTTTTGTACTTTGAGGATGACCAGCTTTTTGGATAGAACAGAGCGTTTAGCGTTTGTTGGACATTTACTGGATTACATTTGGAATATATTTTCATTGGAATCAAGGAACTTATTTCCTTTCATGAACTGAAGGGACAACGTTTCCAGGTTTGAATTCTTTATGTCAATTTATTTTTTATTCGCGAAAGGATTCCTGACCAAATATGACGAGTGGGTAGTTGCTATGGAGGGGGATGTATAGACTAGACACACACACACACACACACACACACACACACACACACATGCTTCCTCCTTGGAGTGTATCACCAAGAGGTTCCGCGTTTCCAGTGGGAACAGGCACTGCACCCAACCAGACGTGTCGCGGTGACATTGGACACTGTGTTCATTGGAGCATCCAGCCAAGTTGGAGGCATGCAGTGCTGCTGGGAGTTGACTTCCTGATCTCTGCAACAAGAGTAGGCACTCATCTGAGTTACACATTTATATCTCAAGTTTGCATTAATAACAAAACATTTTGTTTTTCTTTGCATTGTTTTGCATTAGGGGCGGGACAATGTGGGTACCTCACGATCCGATATAATTATGTGGTGATATTAGGCCCTCGATAATGATAATATCGCAATATTGCGTCATTGTGATATTCCATATATTGCAAGAGATTTCATCAATGATATATTACGATATGTGCAAATGAAAATGAAAAAATAACCATGAAAGGCCAAAATCTAGAATCATGTATTTATTACAAAACCTCACAAGATGTTTTGCGTCACAAACTGGCCAATAAGTACATGAATCTTGCCTCCTCCAAACACTGACTGCAACTTACTTTGCAACTTGTCCAGAATTTGTCTGTCCACAACAATGGGTACTACAGTAGCCTACTACTAACTAATAAATATCACGATATTCGATATATTGTGATATTGCCAGGACTATACAATATATTCTGATATTGCCAGGACTATACAATATATTGCGATATACCACGATATCCATACATTGGTTCACCCATTTTGCATGTTATACCCAGGATTGTATTTGTTGCATGCTGTGGGAATATACAGGTTAGAAGGACGTTTGAAGCCTCTGCTTTTCATATCCAACTTCTTGGTCATTCATTTTTGTCGCTGGGGATATATTTTATCGTTGCTTCCGGTCAGACTGAAATCCACATGCATTTCATTTTGGTAAATGTAGACTGTCTGATGTTTGATATGTAGACTATCACGAGATTGATAATATCACAATTTGACGGTTGACCCAATAAGTTTGAATCTGACTCCTGTCATGTCTCGCATGTCTCCCATTTTTGTATCCTCAGTCCTCAGACCCTAAACACTCTTGCATAATGCCCCCCAAAAATATCTTACAAAAAAAATAATGCTCTGAAGATCAAACAATAATAATCTCTGGAACAACCACAATTAACTATCAATGGCAACCATAACAATCAAAAATAAAACATTAAACATGAAGAAATATTAATACTTCTATGGGGTAATCAATCACAAGCTGTGCAATAAAGGAATATAATGCTGGATGTGGAGGCAAAGAAAAGGCATACTGGACTGGAATTGGATATCTGTCAGTTCTGGCAAATGCCAGCTGGCCCCAACAGCAACAAAAAAAAGGCAGGAAGGAAGGAAGGAATGCAGGAAGGAAGAAAATACAGCAAAAATAAAACACATACAAATCAAGGGTGCTGCACTGGTATAGTGCAGGATGAGCTGGCACGCTTTGTTTTGGCACGAGTAGTGTGTTAAACTATTGAATGGTGTAAAGAGGCTGGTGGTCCTCCCCTATGTGGCCTGGCCTCAGGTCTAGGGGTTATGGAGCTGCAGTAACATGCTGCAGTTAACATCAATATCCACGAGAACAATGCAGGACCACTATCAAAGATGGTTTTAAAATAATTGTAAAAAAAATAAAGTGAGAATAAAAAAAACAGAAACTAGGCTTTTGTCTTCATGCACAGCTACATGTCCAAAGCTGTAACGCTGGTGCTGTTGCCTGTCAAGTCAAGATAATTACACAGGAGGGGGCAGGGGCTGAGCCCCCAACGTACTGGGCTGGGAAAGCACTTCCAAGCGCTTCGAGAAGCCGAGGTGCGGCCGCTAAAGCCAGTGACAGCAGCATAACCGGTCCTAGATAATCTGCCCGTGACTAGCAGCAGCAATCCAGCTCTGACGTCCATGATCTGAGCGGTGGGCTACCTTTAACTACCCAGTGTGAGTGGACTGAAGCTGACGTGTTAGACCTCACTCACACTGTTGCAACATGCATACAACATTTGTCTTGTGTCTTGCCCCAATGCATTTCCAATGGGAGTCACATGGTTTGACAAAACATTTTTGTTTGATGCGGGGGAGGGGGGCACAAATAACACAGCCATCAAACACAAGTGTTTGGTCAAACCACGTGGCTTCCATTGGAAAAGCATTGAGGCTTGAAACACAGGCAGAGCACAGAACAATTTATGTGTGTATGAAGCCTAAGAGAATGACTCATGCTTCCTGTTCAACCTGTGTGTGTGTGTGTGTGTGTGTGTGTGTGTGTGTGTGTGTGTGTGTGTGTGTGTGTGTGTGTGTGTGTGTGTGTGAGAGAGCATGCTCACAGTATGAGTGCTACCATTATGGATTATAGAGGTTTGTCTTTTGGACTGATACATTGTTAGAATAATAGATTGCTACAGCCTACAGGAAATATGTATTTTAATTGGTATAGGTATAGGCCAACCCGGAAGGTTTTTCTGCCATTAGTTCCCATAAAAAAAAAAGTAGGCTACACTTATGGTAAATCACATTCTGTTGAACATCAACTTAACACGTTACTTTAACAATGCATATACGTTAACAATTTATGAACCACACAGAAGTTTAAAAACACACTCTCTCTCTCTCTCTCTCTCTCTCTCTCAAGGAACCCACACCCCCTTTATGAAACCAGTCCCTTTGACTTGAAGTGCTCTTGGGAGGTTCCCTCGTCAGGAAGTGCCCCTCCAGCTGAATCAAGTTCCCTTGATTAGGGTGTTGTTGGGCTAGGGTATAAAAAAACCTTTTGGAGCGCACTCGCTTTCCTTGTGCAGAAACAGGAAACACTTACGTTGCCATGGTTACCACCATGCCATAATATTGTGTTACCTGTTATTTTGTTTGTACAGTTATATTGCATTGCATCGTGAATGTGTTTGTGTGACATGTGGATTGTATTCATATAGACATGTAAAAGTAATTACAGCGAGTCATAAAGGACATTTCATATACATTTCATATACATTGGTAGAGGCCACAACTACATCTCACTAACCTTCAGAAAACAGCAATATTAAAGCAGACCCACTATCAAAGAATTGGATACCGACTCTTTCCATCTACAAACAGAATCAGATTTTGTAAACAATAGTGAGGATACCATCAACAATTATAATTTTTGGCTTGCGCTGTTCGTTGGCAATGCCTATTTGAGTTCAGGACAAAGGGAATTAATGTATAATTCATGTACAAATAAACCTCCAATACAAAGAAACATTGTACTGCGAGCGTCGGCATGGTAAAAGATTGACACAATGGGTACATGTTCCTCCCTGGTGTGTGAGGTTCCTGACAAACATTGTGCTGTCTTTCCAATTATAACGACGTTGGTTCCGACTGTGACACCTCAGTGGCTCAGTGCTTCTCCTCGGGAGACTGGCACCGGTGCAAATATAAGGTGCGTTTTGGGGATTTTTTTTTCTTTTCACCATCCGTAGTGCAATTATGGGCAGAAAACAGTGTTTCTTTTCACAATCACATTGTTCCCCTAGAAAGTGTATTTTTCTTTCCTTTTTTGCCTTTTGCTGAGGGCAGTTTCGGAAGGAATAATGTGGTTGGAATTCTACCATGCTGGAGTTGTGTAAATGTGACCCGTTGTGGTCATTCTGCCACTGTTTAAAACAAAAGCTTAACTAGAAAAAGTGTCCCTGGGGGCAGAGGTCTCCACCAGGCCAGGGCAGGTTTTGGCCCCTGGTGGCGCTAGAATAGGCCAATGAAAAGCATGCCATTTCTTCTTACGATTTGATGGCAATTGGATGATTTGAGGCATTTTGTTCCAAAAATGTGTTTTGCAAAAATCCACCTGTTGGTGGCGCTATAACAGGTCAATGTGAAAATAGTTTATTAGTAGGAAAGTGCTTGAAAGATTTCAAGTACATTCCATGCTGCATTCATGACTGGCCAATCCTGCAAACTTTGAAAGCCAATGTTAGCCAATTAGGATGGAATATGAGATATCGGACAGATCCGTCTTGAGCACATGACTGTGAGATACTGTGTAAAGATTTGAGAGATTTTTGGACAGAATCTGGAGGAGTAAAAAGGGTGAAAAGGTGAAAATTCCTCATGGCCGTTCTGGACCTTTTAGGGCAGAGGTTCATCGTTAAGGGAGTGTGTGTGCAAAGTTTGGCATAGACCGAGTTAACAGTGCCAGGGGTTAGCTGGTAACAGATGGGCAGTTATAGTTAAAAACACGAATGGGCCAGTTCTATCGCTACCATGAGGCTGATGTGTAAATTGTCAAGTGGCATTTCTTCCTCATAGTGGGAATGTGCACAAAATAATTCCCTCAAATTGCACTCATGATTTGAGGCATTTTGTTCAAAATGGACCAATCTTGCAAACTTTGGAAGGCAATCTTAGCCAATGGGGATGGGATATGGGGAAGTTTTGATCACATGACTATAGATATAGTCTATACCGATTTGCGTGATGTATGGATCAAATGTGAGTAATATAAAGAAATATTTTGCAAAAATCTACCTCATAGTGGCGCTATAACAGGCTGGGGCAGATGTTCGTCGTTGGCATCCAGGGACACACAGACGGACACACACACACGGACTGAGTGAAAAACATACTCTCCCCATGCCTTCGCCTGGTGAAGACATTATTGTTCCTTGAGACCGTGAAGAGACAACAAAAAAGGCATAGAAGAAGTGATTCGATACAATGGAGATTTGGAGATTGTGGTACAGTATGTTCTAACCTACATCTAAAACAGTGGTTAACCATCGGTCCGGGGACCACCAGTGGTCCTTGAGGGGGTTCCAGGTGGTGCCCAGCTAAATGATGGAGAGGTAACCAAATGGATCCTTATAGATCTTTAAATCTCAAGAGCGTAAAATGAAACCAAATGGACCCTTACGGGCCCATTTGTTTTAATTTCACACAAGTATTTTCCTAAATAGTTACTGTATCGATTTCAAATCATTGAATTGTATCGTGTAGCCATAACGAACCGATCGTCCATGCATTGTATCATCAACCATATGTATTGTGATACATATCGTATCACAATGTATCATTACACCTCTAATATAGGCTATACTGTGCGTTTGGGTGAGATAAATTCAGTATGTTGTTTTTGCATTATGTATCTCTCTGAGTTATGTAGGGAGAATAGTAATGGGACCATTATAGCAGGCTCAGTCCCCCATTGTCACATCAGCGCGCCACTGAGATCTGTGCCTCTCTCCACACACAAAAGGGCCATTTTTCTTACCTTCACTTCAGTGCATCCCTTTTTTCCACATGCAATGAATTCTGGGATATAGGGGATAGGGCTATCTGGTGAGATATTACTCAAGACAAAAGATCTTTTGTCCATTTGGTCACTATTGTTTATACCTAAATCAGAGCTATCCCTTCATGCAAAGTTTTATGTTTGAAAAGAAAATCTCAATTGTATGATTCAAATTAAATGCTGGTGGAGAGCAAATCCACCATTGTTCATTTGCTGGGTAAAGAATTAATTAAATATGTGACTTCATCGCCTAAATTACTTGCAAATATGGTATTTTGAGCTGTGAATATCCCTGCTAAAACTTTAAGGCTAGCTCAATTTCCCAGACCTTTAGCTTTATTTACTCATACTCATAAGCTTTGTTTGGAGTTGTTTATGAAGGAAGTCTATAGTTGTAATATGTCATCTGTCTGCTCATGGGCCTTTTGTGACCCCCTTATTCACCTGGGTACAATTTGGTTCCATACACATATATTTGCAATATGTGTCATGGCCTACTCCAGGTTCCTTTAAACAAACAAACACAAACAGGTGTGGCTTAAGGGTATTCTCTTAAGCCCTGCACGTATCGCCTTCATATTTTGATAAAATAGCAAAATAGCGATAGCAAACCTTTTTGAAAATAGCTGATCTACGAGCTTGTAGAGCGTGATCTACAAGCTCGTAGATCACGACTATTTGAACATCGTTGAAATATCAAAAGCAACGATATCAAAGTATGGATCCTCATCCCCCCCCTTACCACTCCATTATTTCTGGTTACCTGCCATTCTCATCTGGCTGCTCTGTTTCTAGGTCAAACTTGACTGATGGTTGATTGGCAGCACCTGTGAGAAGGCCAGCCTGCAAAGCCCAGAGGATTCTCTCACTCTATCTCTGAATATCCCTATCTACTGGTGGCTGGCACACATACGTAGAATGTGCTCTTTTCATTTAGCTGATCGCCATTTCTCAACATTGGTTCCGGGGGTCCACCAAGTGTCAAAATGGACCCTTCTTTTTTTTTCTTATAATTCAAGAGTAGCCAATTATCTTTCTCCCAAATGTATCTATGTCGTTGTGCCAATCAATTCCTCCCAGTCTGGCATCATCGCCGTGCTGGCTTGTGGTGGACTTTTATGTTTTTTGTCAAAATTCCATTGTTGCGGACTTACAAAACGAGTGGACAAAATAAATACAAAAAGAGCTAGTAATAAGGGAAAGTTGGTGAAATGTGTGGCAAATCTAGCTTTCTTCACAGATGTGTTCATAAAGGTGTCTACTCTCAAACAAAACAAAATCAAAGCCAACTATCTTGGGAGCCAATCAAAGTCGGGGTACCCATAGGGCCTAGGGCTAAAAGCAGGATATTTTTGAGCTTGTGACGTGTGTAAATAGGGTTTTTTTGGGTGCTGAATCAGTTCCAACCATTCGTTTTCAGTAAAAAATGACTCCTAGCCATAAATTTGGCCATGCCTGCTTTTGTATGTCCAAGACATGAATAAGACATTTTATGCATATCTACGGAGCCCCTGAGTGGCCATGGTAAGAAAAAAATATGATCTCGTCGGGACAAGATAATATCTCGTCCGGACGACATAATATTTTTGCTAGAAACAGACTATCATAATATGACTGACTGACTGTTGTAAATGCCACAGACACCGCCCCAACAATAACGCAGAGACAATTTGTAAATTTTTGGACCACAATGCTCATATGAGACGATTTTAAGAGGACCCCATGTTATTCTCCATACAGTGGGGTCCCTTATCTTTGTTCCTCAATCTCAAAATGACATCTATCAGTTGTGTAAATTAGTAAATTAATGCTGGGTATATTGTTACATGTTTCACAGCTTTGACAGCAGCAAATTACTTGGTTAAATTTGCAAGCTGGAATGTATAGTTGCTCTGGCCTCTGTACTACTGCCACCTACTGTCCATTTATTGTATTACACAGTGGGTGAAAAAAACACACCCCTTAAGACTAAACCCCACCCATCAGAGGTGTGGCTTCCAGAGGTACCTTTCACATGAAAGGTACCTTTCAAAACCTATAGAAGTCAGCCTGGTACAGACCAACAGAATGGGACTGTAGATTAATTACTTCCGTGAACCAGGGATGAACAAGTGACGTCAGGACTTCGGTGCTCTATAGCCCAGAAATGACCATTACAAGTCTAACTGTGAGAGTATTCAAATGGAACCAAATGGACCTGCATTTGGTTCCATTTGTACACTCTCAGAGTTTCAGAACTGTATGGTCTGTACCTCCACGTCTGTACGTCCATGAGTGTCCGGGTGTCCCCATGGACAGGGTTGGGTAGTGTTAACTTTTTAGTTTTACATAATAAGCACGACGGCACACTGCGTTCATTCTGACTTCACAGTGGAACATACATAGCTTACTTCTTATAACTAAGTTATTTTGAATAAACATTGAACTATCTTTAGGTGCATCCACTTTCTGTTCTGGTCTTGAGCCATAATATGCCACAACAGATGGGCCTTGCAACTCAGATATGAGACTCTGCTATGACTATAACTTTTCACTTTCAACTGGCTTTTCCACTTCGAAACATGATGCCAGGTCTCATCATTATCCTGGCCTGGAAGGAAATCCTGGCATGAACTCTTGGGAGTTAAAGACCCTTGTAAGATTAATCGTATACATTTTCGGAATATGTTTTACCATGGAGTTGCATATTGACTTTTCAATCTGAATGGTTACTCATTAAAAATATATTTTTTTACAGGCCTGTGAGTTCAAGGCAGTGATGAAACATGCTGTGGTTGCTATTTTAATTTATAATTTGCAAGCTGAGGGCCTGTCTCACCTGGCCAAGGACATGTTCTCATGTTCTCTAAGACAGCAGATAGGAGCCCCCAGTGGATCACACAGGCACACTCCTGGCTGTCCAAGCAATGTAATATTCATTAATTAATTCATTCAAGTGCTGGGGAAAGGCCTTCTCAAAGCCTTCTTCTCCACTGTATGCTGATTAGAGCAAAGTGATTAGTGAGATATAGGACACTGTGCTGATTCTGTTTTTTTTTCAAAGAGACACCATGGAGGGCTTTTGTGCTTACAGTAGAATCCATCGTATATACTCCGCCACAGAAACCCAACCCAGTGGTCTCACACAAGTCAAGCAGTCAATTAGTTTCGGCCGGAGTTTGTAATTGTTCGACAAAACGCCACAGATGCAGCGTGACTAATTACGAGTACGACATTACGCGCACCTTGCAGAATTCTATTATCATCTGAAAGGGAATTCCTCTCAGTCTGAGCGCACCGGGCCATTCTAAATTCATATGACTCAGCAGTAGCCTACTTTACATTCCTCCATCCGCTGCTGTATCTCACAAGCTCCGAAAACACTAGCAGCCCTGCGGACAGCCCTGCGCTCGAAATCAAAGCAAAAGCTCCTTGTGAAGAAAACCCACATGACAACAGATAAGAGACAGAGGACTTCCTGGGGCGTCTCTAATTCTCCGGGCTTACCCGTCCACACTGTTTGAAGCATGCCATCTGACACATACCTGATAATCCCTCACTCAACATTAGCTGCTATTTTCCCTTTCTCTCTCTTTTTTTGTGAGCAGACTGTCTTTCTCTGTGTCATTCTTATACTTCCCTTGAACATTTCTTTGCTAGTTTCATGGAGAGATCCCTGACCCGATGTCTGCCACTGATAAGGCATGCAGCGCCTCGGTAATTACACCGAGAAAGGGGATTGGCTCCGTCTGCGGTTCTTGCATCCAGTTCCACCCCATGCTGTGCTCCTTCTGATGATGAGACTCATTACAATGCCTGGCGCACCCCTCCCATACTCCCCCCTTGTCCGAAGCGGCGCCGTAATCCCCCTGAATGCTCTCCGTTATCAGCCTCCATGTGTGTGTCGGGGGCGACGTTGCCACAGACGGCTCATTTGGGACGAGCGCTGATGGACAGCAGCTGAGGTAAACAGTGGGAGAGAGAGCGTCGAGGCAGTGTGAAAGAGTAGATCAGAAGTAGCCTGGTTAATAAACCAGACCGAATCAGCCGTTGGCAAAAAAATTGCCTGCCGGCGGATTACGGTCTGGAGAGGCTCAATTGTACGCCCATTTCCTACACCAGAGAAATGGGGCGGCCAATCGGGACACGGTATGCAATATGGGCGGGCTTTGGTACAGTGACATTCAATGCTTGAGACCTTTGACTGACAGTAGCTCTGACCAATTGCGTCAAAGAGAAAATGTTTCAACCCGCCACCCTGGAAATGAAATCCAAGCTGAGCCTCCCCAGACTAATATCCCGCGGTCCGTGCGATATTAGTCTGGTTTATTAACCAGGCTAGATCAGAAGAGGGTCGAGTAGGATCACGTAAATGGCAATCATGAGGCGGAAGGGGGGAAATAAACGTGGAGACGGGAAAGAAAAGAAAACATAACATAACAAAACAAGGAAGAATGATGAATAAACAGGACAGTATAAACTCCTCGTTTAATTTAGAGTATAGCCAATTATAATATTTTCCTCCCATGTTTCATCTTCGTGCCATTTATTCCTCTCCACAATTTGGTTTCTATGCTGTGTTGTTGCTGCTTTACCCTTCTGGCTCACCTATACCAGTGAGGAGCCCCCACCGGGAGGATGAAGATCCTCCATCCTCACGGTATACATTCCCTGTCTGCCCTTTGCGTGTAGACGCTCAGCGAAACAGGAGGCTCCATGATGGATTTTAATCCCTAGACTCCGCAGTGGTTTACAGTTACTTTACCCCTTATACGCCACCCTTCAGCGGTAATTTAATTCTGAGAGTGCATATTAAGCTTACATGTATCATACACAGCATATACCGTATATCATCCGATATCATATGTCAGCTGTGTCATGGATATACACTGTGTTTTCCAGGAGTATGTCGGTGAAAGCTCCGGGGTGGATTTATATTATAAATCTATAAACCCTCGGAAAATGTCTATCCGAGGCATATTTGCTTTGAGACGGAGAAAAGGCCATTTCATGAGATAGAGGACAATGCAGAGCCAGCCAATAATGTAGTAAACAACAGGGTTACAAATAATGGACAGAAAATGTGTTGTGCAGATAAGAGGGTAGACTGTCAGCTATAGTGCACAGTGGTGCACTATTGAGGTGGAAAGGCTGTATTCTTTGTTTTCTAAATATGAAAATTAACTATTTTTTTTGCAAAGTGACCCACAATTAAGATGTGGGTTAATTCATGTGGGTTTCCTCCTAGCCTACACACCGGAACACATGCATGTTAGTTAGGGGAACATCCTCCTGCCACTGCAACAAAAAAATATAGCCCTCTGCATTTAGTTTGGCCATGCCAGGCTACGTACCTGCCACATGGCCTTCCAGCTGCCCCCCCGGACCCCAAACATTAATGGGTTAAAACCCATGGTGGATGTTTGGGAGGGACTCCCGTCACTTAGCGCTGGCCCCTGCACACAGATGATTTAAAACACATTACATGTCGGGGACATCCATGCCACTGGCCTTATAGAGGTGGTCCCCCTGCACACTGATGATTTAAAACACATTGTATGTTGGGGACATCCATGCCACTGGCCTTATAGAGCTGGTCCCCCTGCACACTGATGATTTAAAACACATTGTATGTTGGGGACATCCATGCCACTGGCCTTATAGAGCTGGTCCCCCTGCACACTGATGATTTAAAACACATTGTATGTTGGGGACATCCATGCCACTGGCCTTATAGAGGTGGTCCCCCTGCACACTGGTGATTTAAAACACATTGTATGTTGGGGACATCCATGCCACTGGCCTTATAGAGGTGGTCCCCCTGCACACTGATGATTTAAAACACATTGTATGTTGGGGACATCCATGCCACTGAGCTGGTCCCTGCAAACTAAAGGGTGAAAATGCATAGGTGGAAGTCAGGAATAAGTGCAAATGAACTTTGCAAGTGTGTGGCCACACATTGGAGGGGGAGTAGCCGACACATGCCGAGGTGTCAGACATGTCAATTATAACCATGTTGGCCTTGCACATTGTGGGCAGTGCAATATTCTAGTGTGAAGTGGTTAATTGGCTCACTAAGACTCCCTTTCCACCGGTTGGTTCCCAATGGGAACCGGTTCAGTTCTTTTTGGTTCTTAGTCAATGAGCCAGAGCTCCAAAATTGGTGGGAAAAACTAGACCTATATTACATTGTTTATAGGATCAATACAAGTAAATCAATACATGATAACCCTTCCACAGTAGTAGCTTTTTTCATATTTTCCTACATAATGCCTCATTTGCATATTTAAAAAAGTCAAATTTGTAATACTATAAATCATTGTATTTGTGTAAGTACTCAATTGGGGTTTCATGGTGATAACAATCTAATATAGGTATGGTTTTGCACACTCAATTAATAATTAACGTTCCAGTTTTGGACTAAGAACCAAAAATAACTGAACCGGTGGAAAAGGGGCCTGAATGAAAACTGCACGTGTAATGTGAATGTCTGCCAAGTGGGGTCAGTGACACAGGCCTTTTGGTGATCGGTTGGTTGGTTGATTTGGTTGATCGGTGTACTTTGCTCGGCGATCAAAGTACGCCGATGTTGAACTCCGTGCCAGATGTGTTGAACGTGGCATGTGTTAACATTGCCAATGTGCCGCAACAGATACTTACGACTTTATGTATGTAAAATGTTACACATTATCATATGTCCTTCCGGGTTAAACAGGAAGGTGGGACGACACCACACAACACAGCCTTTAGCTAGCAGAACAACCAGCTACATTTTCTCAGCGATGCGATACAGAATCTCAAATGATTTACGATCGTCGGGTGCGCGCCGGCTCACCATGGACAGCTCTCTAACCTTTGGAGATACGGCGCTTTGAAAATGGGGTTATAATGGAGGTTCAACGGCGCTGGATTTAAAAAAAAATGTTGCTGGTGAAGGAGGAGGGCTATACTACCCGGAGCAATGCTAAAAGGTAAACAGACGGACGGCGAGTTCATATATACACTACAGTAAACGTTTGTCTATGCTTATAAACGTAGCTGGCAAGAATTAAGTAATTTAGTCTGACTATCATATCATAATGTCATGTAGTGGCTTATCCACACTGATGAGGATGCTCAAAGTACAGTAACATTTGATGCTAAATTAATTGATAACGTTCATGTTCCAACTGCATGCTGTGCACGTGCGTAGTGTTTCTTCTCCCATTCATAACAGCAGTTGAAACGCTAATGAAAATGCATCGGGACATCTGTGATGTTTCATTTCCTCATTCTGTTTTCCTGGCAAGCGACTGAAAAACTTTCACCCCTACAAGTGACAGACAGCTTGCGGTTCATCGTGGACACGGCCGCGAACTAATGGGACGTATATAGTGCTAGAGTGGTGTGTGTGAGTGTGTGTGTGTGTGTGTGTGTGTGTGTGCGGGGGGATGGGGGGGGTGTTCTCCTGGGTACGCCGCGGAGGTCACGTCTCCGGAGAACGTCTCTGGTTGTCCTTCAGAGTGGCTCTCTTGACGCTAATCTAGATGCATCAGTTTAACCTGCAAACACGCAGCCGCAAGAGCTCAATCAATCCACTCTGTAATTTCATCAGGATTCCCCCAGCCCCCCCCCCCCCCCCCCCTCTTTCTCTCCCCTTCAGACCGCCCTGATGCCCGTCCCCACCCGTCCCGCCGCATGCAAGCAGGGACGGCCATTCGTCACCATGACTTTACTGAGCGCGGTGGGGGATATATATATATATATATATATATATATATAATATATATATAATGATCGAATATTCATTCAATCATTCATTCATATATTGCGTTGGCTGGGGTGTATATGTGAAACCATGTCTACGGTCAATGGATTTATGTACGTACATACATACATATACATACATACATACATACATACATACATACATACATACATACATACATACATGTATCCATTGTACAAGATATGCGGTCTAGCTTAACTTGGACTCAGGGGGGTGGACGCCTCTGCCCTGCATAGTCCCCAGTGAATAGGCAGTTTGCCTTTCACTGGTAACCCTATTTTGGACTTGTTTTTAAATATATGAAGGTATTGTGGGCGGAGATTTTTACAAAAAAGCCCCCCTTTTTAAAATACATACACACATACATACATATACCTACATACATACATTTCAGAAGTTGAAGCAGTTTTTAAGGACCCACTTTTAGGCCAGTGCACCAGAGCAAGCTTTTGCCTTTTTTTAAACCCTACCCATTTGAACCAAATACATACATGTATCCATTGTACGTTTATAGGAGGGGCTAAAGCGCCGCTCAATAATTGTCCTTGATATGAACAGGGTTGAAAAAACACTGCTCTATAGTGGGAAGGATGCTGTACGAGTTTTATGACATTGGGAATTATATGCTGATTTTGTTGTACTTTTGTTTCTAGCTCAGCCATTATATGGTCACGTGAGTCGTGCCGCGGCACAGCAGCTCTCCAGCAGTTCTCCAGCATGTTTACCAATGACAAATGGAGGTACTGTGGCGTTTGGCGACACAGGACGCGGAATCAGGTGCACTATAAGGCTGTACAGGGCCTGCAGGCTCCAGTGGCTTCAAGCCCAGGGGCCACACCGTAGCAGCATGCTTGCAGCCTGCGGCAGAATTAATGGCGCCAGTGGTGGAAAAAAAGTACTCCAATGTCCTTAAAGTATTAAGTAAAGATATCAACACTGCAATTTAGAACCGTTACAAGTAAAAGTCCGGAATTCAAAATGTACTTGAGTAAAAAGTACAAAAGTATCGGTACCAATATGTAGGCCTACTTAAAAGTTCCAAGAGTAGAAAATATATTATTATGCGGAATGTCTCATTTCAAGTTTTCAAATGTACTACAATCTTTTGAAAACAGACGATCTACAAGCTCACAATGTGTCGCAATTTCGCAAATATACTTAGTTACGCTCCACCACTGAGGAGCAGGGGATGGCTGCATTGTTTCCTCCATCAATTCTGTGGCATCGCAGTGCAGCAGTCCCTGCTCCACACTTCATGATATGAGAACGGATGCTGCAACGAGGCAGCCGAGACCAGCTGTGTGGGAGGCAGCTGTATGGCGGTAGCATGTGTGTGCTATTTAGTTAACCGCAGAAATATAACCTTAACCAGGACAGACTCAAAGGATGGTAAATAATTAAAATGATGCGATGCTGTATTCCAGGGGTGTCCACACTTTTTTTTAAACTTGAGAGCTACTTTCAAAATGACAACCTCAACGAGATCTATACCCACGAAAAACATATTATCGAATTGCTGAAAATAGTTATACAATGTACACGAGGGGGCTTTGAAATAGCATTGGCACAATGGCATTACATATAAGACTAACGCACATGGAATGGGAAATACAGGGGGAAAACTGCAGGAACTGATGTTTGTGACACAATACATGAAAACAAAGTATTGCATTATGGGTTTGAGCTGAGGCCCTTTTTTATGTCAATCAATCAAGTCCCCATAATTCAAGTGTTTATTTATTTTGCATTTAAGTAATATATATTTTAGGGGCATGTCATGTGGTCTACCTTTGTGATCTACTGGTAGATTAAAATCTACCAAATCACCCCTGCTGTATTCCAACACCAACAATGGTGCATTGACGTCAAAATGACGTTATCTGTGGTGACTCACCACAGATAATTAATGTGACATTTAGTCTTCAAATAGTCAGTCAAAGATGTACAGTTTTGTGTGCTTTGGGCTCTGTGGTTTCAGGTTTGGGTGTTTTCAAGGCCATTTTGTGCAGTGTTCAATGCTATCTCAGTGTGCTGTAGTATAAGCCGATGGCCAAGGAATTAATAGACCTATGGTTTTGTTTTGGTTTCTTATGCTTTTAGTAAGATATTACATCCCTGTAAATGTGTCTTTGCTCCATGTTTTACAAGGTTGAAGCACAGTACTTTTTTTCACTGATAAGGAATTAAAATTCACAGCCAAAAAAAGACACAACTTCCTTACTCTGTGTGTGTATGTGTGTGTGTGTGTGTGTGTGTGTGTGTGTGTGTGTGTGTTTTAGCACAACGAAGGACATCGGAAAGAACCTGGATCACCTCCTATACTTTCAGCCGCTACTTTTTTCTTTTTCTTTTTTTTCTCCCCTTTTTTATACGGCAAAATTATTCATCAGTGAAAGAACCATTAGCTTTTGATGAATAGAGCCTTTTTGGGATTTTGTGATTAATTGGCGATCAAATCCCCCAAGGCCCCCGGCGGCACACACTCTGAGACAGGTAATCGCTTCTTTTCAGACAGCTCAAGGTACACCCAGGTGGCAGGATGGGCTTCCATTTTTTAAACCTCACAGTATGGTGAAAATTAAGACGTTCACGCTGTCAGGCCGCTGTGTTACAATCCTTCATGGTGTACTCTTTAACCTTCCCTTTATGAACACGCCGCGGAGGGAGAGCTACAACACACCACCACACCGTTGGTGGGGGGCGTGGCACAGGGAGGGGGGGAGGGGTGGTTTCTATAGAGTTCAATTTACTGGAGGGTTGATGAGGGGAAGTCCATGCCTTGACTTTTGATACACATTATGTCGGGGTATGTTATATGTCTGCCTCTGTCAGACTTCAGACTGAATACTGGCACCCCCAGGGCTCTGTACTGTGTGCTTGCCACCCCCACCACCACCATATCTGCCACGCTTTGATTTTATAGATCGTTCGATGCATGTTCGTCGACTACGTCCAGCATATAGGGACGTTAGAGTTCATGTGGTCACACATTTGCTTTCCGGAAATGTATTTAAACTGGTAATTTATAATTATGTGTGTTTGATAATATCATTTGCCAATTTAAAATTAACCACATTAACCATAGCATTTTATTTTTGGGCATGTTTTCAAAAAGGTTTTGAATTCAAACAGTGAACATAGCAGATCTATACAATTTCACGACATGTAATGCCATGTGTTCTGAGGTTGTAGCCGTGTTTCTTTTTTATTGTATGAAAATTGAGCATGCGTGTGTGCAATGAACCACTCTCCTTACAACCAATGACAGTGCAGTTAATAATATCTACAATTGCAACGACCTCCAATTGTCTCAAACTGACACCGAACAATGCGACTTAAACAGTCTTTGCATCAGTGAGCAATGGAGTTACACAGTTTTCCACTAGCACATCACAGCGACACAGACATACCGCTGCGATGAAGCAGTGTGGACAAGATCCCGACAGGCCCATTTAGCTGTGAGATTGGATCGCCTCCATTCCCCACGTTCCTTTGTGCCATGTTATTTTCATCTACGCACACGGAGATTCAGCACTAAAAAAAAAAGTGACCCACTTACCCACACACACTCCCCTAACAAAATAAATAAAATAAATCAAGCAGCCACACCAAGACACGATCCATTTCAAAGGAAATGGCGCGATGATGCATTTCAGATGTCACAGTAATTCTCTCTCGCAGCTAGCTTCCACTTCACTGCCCACGACTTGCCATGTGTTTCTGGAATTATCACAAGCATTCCCTCCCTCCTGCCCTTCTCCAAGTCTCTCCATCTCCCTGCCATCTCTCCATCTCCCTCCTTCTCGGCGCTCTCTTCCGTCTCGGCGGGGACAATTAAAGTGTGACAGGCCTTCATTTAACAAGTGCTGTTTTACCGGCGTAAGGATGAACACATGGCATTCTAATTACCGGTGGACAACACGTGGGCTCACACACTGTTTTACTGCCTTTTTTCCAGCGCCGGCTCTGATGTACCTGACTGAGACGGCACGCCAGACCTGAAATTACAGGGATTAATGTTCCCAACACTAAACACTTGAAAATGGGCTTCTCCTCTGATGTGCAAAGCACCATGCAGGGGGGGAGCAGGCGGGAAAATCCACTTACGTGCATCGTTCCTCCCGCACCATTATTCACTCTTTAAAAGCGATTGCACTTCTCAGCGTCGAGCTTCGTTGATGAATGTGCACCGCTTGCCAGGAAAACTTTAATTTGGAGCGTTTAGTGTTAGCAACACAATTATTGTCAAGATGAGGGAGAGGACGCCCCTAGGAGAAGGCCTCAGTCATATAGCCAAGGAGAAAAACGTTAAGTACCTGCTTTGATCTTCCCATACACTTCTTAAAGCGGCATATCCGGGACTTATTTGAACAAAGGGTATATTATTGGTGTCATGCTCATGAGAACGCAGTACCACACTGTGGTACCAAAACATTGTGGCGTGCACGCGCAGGTACGGAACGGAGTGTGCCGTGCACGCTAGAACGCGTCCCCCTATAAGCCGCACCTAACCTCGGGTCACGAGACTTTCCAAGACGCACCAAGTACCCTGTGCCTATGGGTCTGGTCTAGGTTTACTGGCCCCCTTTACCGTTCAAGGTTTACCGCGACTACGACTAAATCTACAGTTGATTTAGTCGACTGAAATTTATTTTGGCGCACCTTGATGCCGTCGTAATGGCTGATTTTACACTTGCTGAAAATAGCAGATCTACAAGCTCACAATGCGTGGCAGCGCGACGCTTTGTATCTGCTATTTTCAGCATGCAACCAGGTGTAAAATTACTTATACTGGATCTCTTGTCCATTAGTCCCTTCCTAACATTTTAGCCTAGTTTTTATTATCAGTACATTTAGTCTTAGTTTTTATTAGTTTCCATTTCGTTTTCGTCAGTGGAAAAAGGTATAGTCGACGAACAGTTTTAGTCGACAAAATCAACACTGGCTCACAAGTATGCCCGCGTGTGCAAAGGAGCCCATCCTTCCCCAGTGCCCGCTGCAGCGTACAGTATGTTACATCATAGATATACAGTAGTGTGAGGACTGTGGATAGGCCCGACCCTCGCTGTAGTGTTGTAAGGTGCTATACTGCTGTGCGTAGGGGTGTAACGATACATTTTAACAGCGATACGATACGTATCACGATACGATACATGGACGATATTGGTTCACTATGGCGATCAGATACGATCCCATTCAATTGATTTGAAATCGATACAGTAACTATTTAAAATACATTGACATTATTTTAAACTAAGTAATAAAACACCTCTTTTTAATTCTTGAAATTAAAATCGATTTTTCGATGCAGTTACTATTATTGTTACTTGAGTGTTGTTGAGTGGGGAATGGGCCTGTGTTCAAAGACATTCTACTGTAAATATACTATATAATCATTCTCATGATGCCATTTGCTATATTGTATAGCCTCAAAAGGCAACACACGCAAATACACTAGATGAGGTATTATTTATTGCAGTTCATCAGCCATTGTTGCAGCGACCTGTCTGCAAAGTTAGTTTAACATTGTTTAACGTTGTTTAATGCAATCAGATAGGACTTCTCTTTTTGGATGCATGGGTTGTCAAGTCCAGAAAGTAGATTTTTGCCACTCAGTAGGCATTCTTGCATAACTTCCGGGTTTGATGATGATGTCACGCGCATACCCTCTATAAAAACAATTCACAACATGAAAAACAATATTTAGTAAACAACAATAAGTAATGATACAGGATAAGACAAGCAAGCAATATAGAAAAATGCATTAAGATACGAAAAGTAGACAGTTAAGGGATGATAAAATGGGTTTTCAGGAGGGATTTGAAACGGGGGACGGACTCTGCGAGCCTGATCTCCAGGGGGATATGGCATTCCAGAGGGTTGGAGCTTTGAAAGCAAAGTGCTGATTGCCTTTCATTTTTAGCCTGGATATTGGGATTTTGAGAATGCTCATAAGATCTCTATCCGGCCAGTTTGTGGCACAGGACATCCTCGTGACCGATGCCTGTGTGTTGGTTCCCACAGCACTATAGTTTGCTGGCTGGCAGTTCTTGATGTCTTTGGCAGTGTCCTGCTATAGTGTCATTCTCCTGGCTGCTATTTTCTGGCTCACCCATGGTACGGTACAATTTATGTCTACAAACATGCCTACGACATCATCAACGGGTATTCACGTGGAAAGTTAGCATCCTGAAAGCCATTGTTCTTGCATTAATAAAATAAAATAAAAAAGTTAAAAAATAAATCACCATTACACCATGCACTGCCCATGATGTCACTGGTAGGCAGGTTTCTGAACTGTCCACAGCCCTCCTCTGAGACACAGAGTAGACCCATCTACTAATGAGTAGTCCCATTTTATGAGTATGAAGATAGGTTGAAATTGGGCGAAGTGGACCTTTAATTTAACATTATTCCCCATAATGAGAGGAAAGAGCATTTGGGATGACACGCACAGCAGAAGGCTCTGAGGCAAATTTGTGCAATTCCTGGCCCATTCTGAATACTTATAACATAATGGCGCAATGGCAGGACGGGCCGATTAGCAACACACACAACCACATACAGGGTCTGCATTAGCAGGAACAATTTGTTTGATGGGATTACACAATTTGAATGTGTGATTTACAATAACCTAACCTAATAACGTAACCTTGTGCACAAAATGCTGTACAGTTTTTCCACGATTGTTAGCACACGTTTTTTCACACGGCATTCTCAAAACTGCACACACAAAACTGAAAACCTCACACACAAAATGCTAAACCCTTACACTCCTTTTCCATGATGACTCTTTGCCATCAAATCTCTTAACTGTTCCCAAAATGGAACTCGTGCTTTCATTTAGTACACAGCCATAGTTTCAAATGACACACACATACCATTCATTGAGTACACACAACTAAGCATTTGCTGCACACTACCAAGCCACACTACCATTTACAGCTAAATTAAGTGAACATTTTAAAACACAATCATAGAAATGGAACACACATGAATGACAATGACTCTGGAGAATGAGCCATTTCTCCTTTTGTAAAATGACTCCGTGTAGGCCAACTTTTTCATATAGTCAAACATAAAACAGCACACAAATATGCATGCAGCCGATTATTTTATTTATTTATTTTTAATTGTAAACCAGCCTGTAAAACAGCCTGAATGTTTAGAGATCTGACTATTCGTGTGTTGTAGGTTGATGCTTCGAGATTTTATGTGAGAAAGTGTGTGCAACAACTGAACATTGTGTGTAGTGTTTGGACAACAAGGTAATGTGTAATTGACATCATAATGTAAAGAAGGAAAGTCAGAGTCTAATGCAGGTAAAGGCCAGAGTGTGATATGTATCCTCCGCCTATGGGTCTGCATGGCGGAGATAATGGAGGTGGTAAAACAATCACAAGATGACACTTCACAAAAAAAAAGTTCTGCCGGGTGATTAGGGCCATTTGCAGAACAATTTACTTTCAAACGGATCAGGAAGTCTCAGAATCACGTTGACAAGCCAGTGTCTGGTAATTTCCTTAAAAAGGCAGAAAAGGGCACAGAGATTGTTTTTGGACATATACTGCAGTTAATGAACTTGAGAGATTGAGCTATAATTAATACAGCAAACTTTACCTAACACTTTTCTTCAGAGTTGTTTCAATGATGTGTAGCCTACATCAGAGCTGTCGAGCTACTGTAAGTACTGTCTATAATTCAGATAAAAGGTATCCAGCACATATTGTGTTCATATGTTGTGGCCACACATATAATTGCTGTGTGTGTGGACAGGACTGTACATGGCTCACATGCATGTTTTATACGCATGTACAGTATGTTGATGAAACGTTGATGTATGCATTTTTTATACACACATGTATGTTTACAGTTGATGTACACGTTCATACTCCTAGTCACATAATGGTCTTATAAGTGGAGAGTTGTGTTGGCGTGTTTAAGTGGCTGCCAGTGGAGAGACCAACATAGCATCACTTACAATTCGGCTCAGAAGTAGAGTGGCCGTTAAGAGGGCACGGCGGCACTGTGGGCACTGGGGGCGTGTTCTTTCCTCCGCGTCATCAGTGACCATACCCGAGGCAGGGTTGGCGAAAAGGCCTTTCTGTGTGGAGTTTGCATGTTCCCCCCGTGTCCCTAGGCCTAGGGTAGGTACCCTCACAAAAAACATGCAGTAATCCTGGTCTCTAAACTACCTCCCCTGGCCAGCCTGATGGAGGGGAGGGGGTAAAGGGGTAAAGTACTTGTCCACCACTTCAGAGTCTAGGTTATATGAAAACACCATGGGTTGCCATAGTATCGCCCTCCCGCTATTGCCCATTTCCCATTTGTGACGCTAGGATGAAATAGCGCCACGCGCATCTACGGAAATCCCCCCGCCTACCTCAAAGAACTCATCGCCCCTAAACTTTTTAAGAAAGCTTTTCCCTAAACTTGTTTTTACTGCTAATCTTTTATTGTATTTTATTATTATTATTATTATTATTATTATAATTTGTTGTGCCATGCTTTTAATCTCTGTAGCACTTTGAGATTCGTAAGAATGTAAAGCGCTTATAAATAAAATGCATTATTATTATGAACCAACGCTTAACGTGTTTCGCCCATGAGCCTTATTCGTCATATATTATTTTCCCAGTTTCTGTTTTGTAGTGCACTGACTTGGGATTTGTTCATTTTAATTTGGTCGCTGCGATGACAATAAAGGATCTGAACTGGAATTGAATTGAATAAAGGGTAATTATTATCCAGCAGTTTACAAAAGAGAGTTTCTTGGAGAACCGGCAAAAGGAACAAAAGGCATTAACAACCCATGAGGGTATAAGTGAACATAAAATGGAAATTGACCCATGATGATTTTGATTAAATCCCTGTTTTGATTTCTTCTTTTACACAGTGAAGGGGAAAGTTAGTTATTTTTTCACAGAGTGCCTTTTTGTACTGTATATTGCAAGTCAGTGATCCAGTGGAAACTATTAAAACATTATGAATT
Source organism: Protomyctophum bolini (assembly GCF_963924005.1). Taxonomy (NCBI): domain Eukaryota; kingdom Metazoa; phylum Chordata; class Actinopteri; order Myctophiformes; family Myctophidae; genus Protomyctophum; species Protomyctophum bolini. The sequence goes on along the minus strand of NC_137862.1, from coordinate 28,823,447 downwards.
TTTCCATTATTATGTTGACAGACTTCGTTTCACAATGCTTTGTGTGTCCCTGCTTTTTCCCTGCTTTTCCATTTGTGTGACACTGTCATATGAAGTAAATACAATATTAGGCTATTCATTTACAAACATAATGTGTGCGTGTGCGAGTGCGTGCATTTGCGTGCGTTTGCATGCGTGCGTGTGTTTGCATGCGTGCGTGTGTTTGCATGCGTGCGTGTGAGGTCAACATTGTGTCAGACTGGAGGTTAGTGTAGCGGTTTCTGTCCTTGGTGGAGGAAAGCCAACACATTTTGTTCTAAACAATAATACGTCCAAGCCAAATTGTCACGCCTCCCTCCCTCCCTCCCTCCCATGTGTTCGTCCCTTTTCTCATCGCTCCATCCAGACTCTACACCTCAGCCAAGGTTATCTCTTCCATCGATTCTTATCATCAGCCTGTCAATTGATCTATTACCCCAATCACCACGCCTACTTAATGCTACCTTGATTAATTTTCCGTCAGGTCGCAGCTGGGAGCGAGTGGGGAGGTTGCCAGGCAGAATATCAGACATTAAGATGAATTTCCATGTATTTCTTTAGAGAGTGTGAGTCAGAGCACACATAAGGCTCATGTTCAAACAAATGTCTGACTATAACGCTTGGTTTATAATGCTTCGTGCAACGGTGTCATGCTCGGTAAAAATAAAAGCAGACCTACAAGCCCAAACACGTTACATCCGTGGCATGTTTTTAAGCAATTTTCAGCATACACTATAACACCCATGGCGGGAACCCCTTTTGGTGTTTTAAACTTTATGTTATAATTTAGCTATTGAAAAATAGCAGATCTACAAGCTCATAGCGCGCGCTACGAGCTTGTAGATCTAATTTCGAATATATATTTCAGAGCGAACATTTTTAACTAAGATATTTGCTTCTGGGGGGTCCCTGGAACTACATATTTTGAGATGGGGGTCCGTGGCCCAATAGAGATAATTCTGGGGGTCCTTGACATGAAAAAGGTTGAGCACCACTGTCATAGAAACATAGGTTTTTTTGAAAAATGTGTTGATTTAGAAGCCTTTTTTGTATGGACCTCAGTCCAAAATGGGTTAACCGATTTAGAGCTAGCTATAAGGTGTAACCACTGTAACCATTATTTGAAACTTTATCTGTTGAAAAATAGAAGATCTACAAGCTCAGAGCGGCACTGAGTGCCATGCTACGAGCTTGTAGATCTCCTATTTTTTTAATCTTTTGAAAATGAAAATGTAGCGCAAATCTTTGAATAATGAATATTTGAATATCCTTCCTATTTTTTACTGAAATATTTGCTTCTGCAGGGGGTTCCCTGGAACAGCATGTTTTGAGATGGGGGCCCTGCTGCGGCCAAATACATATCATTCTGTGGGTCCTTGACATGAAAACATTTGAGCACCACTGATATAGAAACATAAGATTTCCACATTCTGGGATGGATTTGCCCCAAACACATGAATGCGCTTCCGTTCAACGTGCACGAACGCGCACAAACGCGCACGAGCGTGCTGCCGTCGTGAACGTGCACAATGATAGTCAACGGACCAGTGCATGTGTTTGGGGCCAGGCTGCAATATCAAATTTGGCCACTATGTCCATTTCGCCTCAGGGTTTCCTCTGGGTGCCGTCTCTATTCATATATAGCCTACTCTAAGGTACCATCCTACCCTAGGGGACACGGGACCGGGTAGGACCACTACCAGTTGACCTGTAGTAAGTCTCATGGTCGGGGGGGTAGGACCAAGTCTCATGGGATTTGGGATTTGTTTATAAACATTTTGGTATTTGTTTATAAACATTTGTGATTTGTTTATAAACATCTGTGATTTGTTTATAAACATTTGTGATTTGTTTATAAACATTTTGGGATTTGTTTATAAACATTTGGGATTTGTTTACAAACATTTGGGATTTGTTTATAAACATTTGGGATTTGTAAGTCTCATGGGGGGGGGTAGGACCACTTCCAGTTGACCTGTAGTAAGTCTCATGGTCGGGGGGGTAGGACCAAGTCTCATGGGATTCGGGATTTGTTTATAAACATTTTGGTATTTGTTTATAAACATTTGTGATTTGTTTATAAACATTTGTGATTTGTTTATAAACATTTGTGATTTGTTTATAAACATTTTGGGATTTGTTTATAAACATTTGGGATTTGTAAGTCTCATGGGGGGGGGTAGGACCACAGTCGGGGAGAACATGCAAACTCCACGCCTCAGGTATGGGCACTGATGACGCGGAGGAGGGAACACGCCCCCAGCGGGAATCGAACACAGGACCTTCTAGCTGCCGACCGTGCCACTGTGCCCTCTAGAAAAACTGTCAGGATTTAGAAGACATTTTGTATAATCAGGTCTTAATGAGTTTATTGTTTAATGTTCTCCAACTCATGTTCCAACAGCTAGTCTGACTAGACTGAAGCACCTAACGGGGCCGATGCAGTTCCCTCCGCCGGCGACAGATGGACCCGCGTTTGAACGCCCGCCCCGCACGGCGATGCTCCCGCGGCAAATAATAATTAGTCTCAGCAATTTCCTGTGTTTGTTTTCATTTTCTTCCAGACTTTTATTTATTTCTCAACAGCAGCACATGCACTCGGTTATCATTTAGACGCATCAGATAATTAGTGAGATGGAAATGGAAATTCCCAAATCCAATTAGCATTTTCATGACAAGCTTCATTGACACTGTGATATGTTTTATTCCCTGATAGCAAGAAGGGGGGAGGAGAGAGAGACACACGAGGAGAGAATGAGAGTGCATGGAAGAGAGTGAGAGAGAGAGAGAGAGAGAGAGAGAGAGAGAGAGAGAGAGAGAGAGAGAGGGGGGGGGGGGAAAGTAATAGTTGGAGGGAGGGTGGGGAGTCCTTTAGTCATTTATTCCTCTAGTATTTATCCTTCTTCTTTTTTGGGTGGGTTATTGTTTCCGGCATAATAATCAGTTATTGTCGCTATGCAAATGAAGGGGTTCCTGTTTGGAATCCATATGGAAGGGTTAGTCATATTATCAGTCAGTGTGTTTGATGCATATTTGTTTTGACAGGGAAATCCCCTCTGGGGCTGAACCATCAGCATATTAATAGTCTAATAGTCTATTAATGTTGTTGAGCTGTATACAATATTCAAAACGCACTTGTTTGCTTTTCAGCAATATGCTTTTATATCTATGTTGGCATTATAGTTCAAGACAAAGGAAGTCTTCATAAATTGAAGCTGAAGTCGAATTGATCCATATAAAACAGTATTCAGCATGAATACCTGGCTTTCACAAGAAAGAGAGAGGGGGAAATGTTGAGTAAGAAACCAGGTAGGGCTTATATAATGGAATCTCACCATTACATTACATTACTGGCAACACAATATAACATAATAATACTTTGAAAGCAAACATTCAAAAAAGCAATCTAGTTTTCCAAATAGTGCTTGCACAGAACATATGACATTTTCGAGACTTCAAGGTTCAAGGTTCAAGGTTTCTTCATTTTAAGTTATACACCCTGAGTCTTGCTCTGAGATTGGTAATTGAAAGGGAACTGTGTCCTAGTAGCTGGTTATAGAAGGAACCTCCTTCACATGGCATGCAACAAGCTCACATCACAGTGGGCTGTGAGCTTGTAGGTCTGCTATTTTCGACGCGTGACAAAGACTTGCCTGTTAATAGGGACACTGACTAGCAAGTTGACTGTCTCACCCTCCTTCACTATATTATGTTCTGTCATTCAAGCCGACACAGCGAGATCTCTCATTTACACATACTGACATCCTGATGGCTGACATAACAGCAAGCAGGAGAAGGTAGAGAACAGAATCAATGTACTACCGTCGCACTGGGTCGCTTTACAAGTAGGGCCGCAACTATTGATTATTCCATCAACTCCTTTGTTATTCATCAAACATTGACGAGACATTATTTAAAAAGAATGTGAAATATCAATGTGTCGTTTAACTATAGTATTATTTAATTCTATGATCATTTGTCACACAACTGTGGCGTGCAAAGAGGCGCCGCATTGTGAGCTTATAGATCGGCTCTTTTCCCAATTATTGCATTTTTATTGTGTTACCTTTTTGAATATTTGCGCCTATAATGGCATAACCAAAATAGAGATCAATGAATAATTCATTCTTGTATTTCGATTTTTTTTTTCTTAACAAATTAATTTGATTAGTTTGATGAAATGTTGCGTCCCTACCGAAAAGATAAGTGCTGGTTGGCAAGCAACCTGATTGCGTCATGTGTTAGTATAGAGCACCGACGTCCTGACGTCACCCACTCATCCTCTGGTTGACAGAAGTCATTTCTCTATGGAGAATAACATGGGGTCATCTTAAAATCGTTTTTATGTAAGCATAAACAAACTGCCCCAGCGATATTGTCAGGAAGGTGTCTCTGTATCGTTTAAGACTGTCACTCATGATATGATACAGTCTGTTTCTAGCGAACTTGTAACAAATTCAGTAGCAGTAAATTCAGTATTGTGGGAGTCCTTTGAGAGTTCAGTGAACTTTCCATTGGAGTTCTCTTGTGGAATGAAGTGTGCTGTTCTTTCTTGTTGTGCAATTACATGCAATGATATGTAACGCGGATCTGATAAATGATATGCTAAAGATAAACAATCCACAAGTACCCTCCCTGTTGTCCTTGTAGGCCAATAAGGCATGTGGGCCTTCAGGTGCTAAGCACTGCACAGGTCCATGCTTCAACGAGATAGATTGCTTCTGCCTCCCAACACTATACTATATGTTTTATTTATGTATTTTACTTTGTGTGTGTGCGTGTGCGTGCGTGCGTGCGTGCGTGTGTGTGCGTGCATGCATGCTTGTGGTATTTCTCTTTTCTTTGACTCTCTCATAGTGTATTCTTATTGAACAAGGCTCCCCAAATGTATGGCAATTATCGACAAACTCAATATATTTTGAGTTGAACTGACATCACATCATTATCATTATTATCATCATCACATATTTTTTCTTCAAATATTGTTTTCCCCCTTCTGTTTTCTCTGCATGGACAATTTAATTTCGCCAATATTCATAGAATTATCTTGACATCACAACTTTGCTGTGATCAACAAAGTTGTGATGAATCAAGTAGCTTGATTCATCACAATTAGATATGTGATCAAACATGCCCCTCTCTGTCGCAGCAAGTCCATTCAACTTCAAAATCCATGTCAGACAGTCATAAGACACACGGCCCCATGCTTCTGACTGATATTCTCCTTCTAATGAATGAAGAAACCTCACCATTTTCCATTGCATTAGTTATTTCATGCATGGACTTAATCGGTCGCATGGAGACTACACAGGAGTCCTTGATTCAACATTACAGAAAATAAAATAATAATGAATAAAAAAATGTCTTCCCATTCATTGGAATATCAACAATATCAGTCACCTGAAGCAGGGACATGTGTTATCAAATGGGGCGTCGGTGGAATTTGAAGTTGAATGGTCTATTGACTAAAGTAACTGTCTGGGGTGCAAACGCAATAATAATGATAATATTTGTACATTTTAAAACTGTGTACATTGGTGACTATAACTATAATCTAGCTGGTCTTGAGAGGACTTGAAAATGACCCCAAAGTGTTCAATTGGTTATAAGCAATATTAGCCTATGCGCCAGCATATAGTTCTGTGGAGATGGCAGAAAATGAATTGTTGACACTCTTCTTCCATGGTTCCTGCCAGAAGTATTCACTTATTCAGGAGTGAGACATCCAAGGACATGTATGAGAGCTGTATAGTACCGTGAAGAGACAGAGGGGCAGACAGCCAGACAGCCAGACACACACACACACACACACACACACAAAGTGTGGCTGTTATTTGTCTTTTTTCCCCTCCCTCCCAAGGTTCCTTGCCTTCCCCTGCCTCCGCATGTCATATACGGTTTCAGAGTAGCTAACCTAGCATAGCGCCTCTAAGGGAGCTTCAGGCAAGTGTCACTTCAAGTTACGCGGCGTGCGGTGTAAAAGCGGCCCAGCGCCAGGGCTAACGGTCACAGATCTACGACGAGGAATCAGGTCGAGTGTCGGCCCCCCCCCCCCCGCGCCCCCCCCCAGCTCTTCGGATGATTGTTGCGCTCCGAGTGCATGTGCAGACAGAGGTCCGGAGATTTGAGAGGGACAATCAGTGCGGCTAACCTCTACAGTGTGCATCTTCGCTATACACACTACGATCGATGCACACGAGCACACACACACACCGATGCACACGAGCACACACACGCACGCACGCATGCATGCACGCACACACACACACCCACACACACACACACACGTAAACACACACACACGCACGGTCCGCCCCATGAGACACGTGCGCGACACGCACTACAAAACGTGCAGACGTGTAGCCTATTTAGAAACAGGGATTACGATGCTTAATCGTAGGAAAAGTCGAAAAATCACACCTGTGTAAAGTGAGTGGTGCAACTCCATGTGGGGGTCCCCGGAAGTTCCAGACCCACAGGAACGCGCCCAGGGTGTCGGCCCGGTTCCGGCGAGCCGCCCCGCATCCAATACGGTCAAGAAATGACAGAGCTGTGGGTGTACCCAGGGGGTTCCCGGAACATCCAGACCCCCAGGAACGTGCCCAGGGGGCTGGGTCTGTTCCGGCAAGCTGCCCCTCGTCTGGAACGGTTGAGAAATGACATAGTTACCGTTTGGCGGTCCCCATGGGGGACAGCTTTGTGTGTCCCTGAGACACACAAAGCTCCGTATAGGAGTGGTTGCCCCACTCAAAAAACCCAAAAATAATTGTATATTGTGAGAGAAGTGGGGGGATGCCGCTCCCCCCGCGTCAATACACTGTCAAATCCTGAGCGTTAATTTCACTCTTGAGAGTAACTCAGACCCTTCTTTTTGTTGTTGTTCACTCTCAGAGTTACTGTCAAGTCACCTTTATAGCACATTTAGAAACCACAGAAGTCGACCCAAGGTGTTTTCCAATGAAAATTTGTCCACAAAAAACTAATAACTATAAATAATTATTAATAAATAATACAGTAGCAGCATAACAATACCGCTGAACCCTATATCATTTATGTTGCTTTTATTTTCCTTTGTGCAGATAAGCTCTGCATGGTGCATTACCTCTGGCAGGTGAGAGGTGGGCGATAGGCAGATAGTATCTGGGTACTATCTGCCCATGGGCAGATAGACTGTCACAATATGGCTATCTGCCCATGGGCAGATAGTACTGGGCATTCCACTGTGTTATTTGTGACCTGGGATTGTGGAGGATGACTTTCATCTTGTTTTCCTCTGTCCACTGTACCTGATGATGCATATAAATTCCTTATTTGGAAAAAAAAAAGAAATACAAGTCCCAGATTTGTTTCCAATGTCTGAATGTTGTTGTTTTAGGAAAATCCATAGAGAGGGCATAGGTTCATTGGAGAACGATGTATCCAATCCATAACTGTTTATGCAAATGAACCAAGTTGGTACAACACATGGATCTCCATATGTGGAGCTGACTATCATCACCTGGATCTCCATATATGAAGATCACGACACTGACCTCATCAAACCCCGGATAGCCATACATGGTTTGACAATTGACATACTTGATCTGCATAATGGAGCCGGCCAGCAACTCTACATCTGACCTCACTGACATCAGATTAATAGTTTAACTCCTGCTTCTCAACTGTGCCGTAAGAAGAAGAAGAAGAAGAAGAAGAAGGCAACAGAGAAGAAATATCGAGGTGTGTCTTTAGGTTGGATTTAGAATTTTATGTTTCAATGTAATGGGGGATATTTCCTGAGTAGCAGCAACAGACTGAGACAGCACTGTGCAGCAGCAGACACGTCTTGGATTTCAAGAGCAGACAATACAATATAATCATGACATGTTGAAGGACCCAAACAAACGTATCTGTCATAATGATGGCATCCAGTGACAACTTGTAAGAATAGCTATGCCAGTCCAGCTGATAGCAGGTCTGCGTTGAAAAAAGCAGTCACTTGCATTCAGGGGCATATAAGTTTAAGCCTCATTCATCCTGAGAGATGTATTTTGTTTTGAAGTGTTTACTTTGAAATTACATTGCTCTCAACACGGTGAAATGATATATTTTTTGGGGCCTCTATTCATCAGAGATTCTATTTAGCTTGAAGTGTTTTCAGTAATGCCAATTCTGTTCCCTATACGAGAAGAACAACAACATGGTCAAATAAAGTACATTTACTTACTTTAGGCTACTGTAGCCTACTTAAGTACAATGTTGAAGTATTTTGTACTAGTATTTCCAATTTCCAATGCTTTTACATCTACTCCACTACATTTCATATCCAAAATATTGCACTCCGCTACATTTATTGTAAAACTTTAGTTATACTAATTACTTTGTAGATTGTAGATGTTTTGTAATTATTACAAAACAATGCATTGACCACATCAGCCCTTTATACATTTCCGGCCATTTGAAAATAGCCGATGTACACGCTCACAATGCGTCGCATCACTTGTTAAATCTGCTATTTTCAAAACATTTATACATTTGACACATTGGGACATTCTGCATAATGAGAAATGTTATTTTTGGTACTTGCATTGTTATGCCAATACTGTTTGTACATTTACTCAAAATAACATTCCAGACTTGGAATTCAATACAACCGCTGTATTGATACTTTGTACTTAGTAAAGCATTTGAGTACTTTTTTCCCCTTTCCACCACTGAAGACAGACAACCGCACTGAGAGAGAGGATGATAATGATGAGCCTGTGATTCTCTGTAGTATAGCACTCACTCGGGCTGTTGCTCTGTGGAATGAAATGAGCTGCAAAGAAAAGCGCCATCAGTGCCTTCTTGTCTCGTCTGTTCTCTGACAGAGAGGAAGCAGAGCAGCACTATACCTGCAGCCAGGGACCTTTAGCTACACCTAGTGGCAAAGTTCCTGCCCATGCAATGTGTTTGAACATTTCAACCTGCCCATGAAATGTGTGGGAACGTTTCAACCTGCCCATGCAATGTGTGGGAACGTTTCAACCTGCCCATGCAATGTGTGTGAACGTTTCAACCTGCCCATGCAATGTGTGTGAACGTTTCAACCTGCACTTTGCAACCTGGCGTGCCTATATTTTCATCATGTATGGGTGATTATTTTTTAAAGCAGAAAAAAAAGAAAGTCTAATATTTTCACATGTATTATTATTATTATTCTCATTCAAAACATTTGCAAAATGTGACTTAAATAAAGAGAAAAACATTTTCAGATTTTCCCCCAAAAAATAGTAATGTTTTTTATTTGAACTCAGTTTGGTGAGCTCTCTAGTCCACTTACTCCCAGTTGCTTGTTTAGGGCAGTGGTGCTGCTGAATTAATTGTCTTGAGAGATACAAAACACATTGTGAATGGTCAATCTACAAATTAAGGTGCGAGGCATTGTATAAGTGGCGAAGCATACCGGAGTTAACTGCCCCCCCCCCCCCACCCACAGCAGATTTTTTTGTTTTTTTGCGATGGAAATGCTTTAATCTGGTGCACTTTGAGAGCAAAATCTATAAAGAACTATTAGATTATTATCATCTTTACTGTGCTATTTAAGAGGCGGAATTGAATTTTGATTTTATTTTTTATCACATAACAATGAGCTGCAGACAGTGCACGAGCAGGCTGGACAGTCACACACACACACACACACACACACACACACACACACACACACACGCTACAGTGTGAGCTCCCGTGCCCCCTGCCTATATCCTACTGAGTGAGAAACCAATACCAATGTCATTGCTAAATTAATATTTGCGCTAATAACTTCATTCACAAAATTACCGTTACGGCACATCGGCCTAAATCGATGCCAGCTGCCACTGCATGGTGCCACACAATCAACCTCGTAACAGCAGTTACGGTATGCAAAGAAAGATCAAGTCAAGAATTACCAAATTAAACGCACAGCAGCCCAGCCAATATTTCAAGACAGACATATATTTGTGTGGAAATAAAATGCGCAGCGGCAGATCCATCAATATAAATTAATTTGTTTCACTCACCATTTTGACATTTTTTCCCGAGGCCATAACGGGTGCACCATCGTAACACTGCGCTACAAGTTTATCTGTGCATGCATATTCCTCCAAGAAATTAAGAGCCAGGGTTGCAACCTCTGCTGCTGTTTTGCCCCCCGACACATCCACATATTTAATGAACCTCTCTTTTACGCCAGCGTCTGTTACAGACTTCTGGGGTTGGGCGGCCTTTTTTGACAATGTCCATTTTCATTGAATGTTCTTCTTGAAAAGGGAACTGTTAATAAATCTGCAACAACATTGACGGTATCATTTGCTTCTGCCATGTTTCATTAGTTTGTTTACTACGGGTATGCTTGTGTTGTCTTGCTTGATATTTCGCTACGGTAGCCGAGGGGCAAGAAAAGATCCCTCTAGCATACCTTGGCATCTAAAAGACTACGCTCATTGACTACAGCTCCAAATGTGATTGGCTGATCAAACTGTCACTCCACCTGGGCTCCTGTTAAAGTGTATAGGCAGGTCATGCTAGAATACCCTCGATGGAGGAAAGTCTGCCCAGTGACTTGTGAAAAGAAATCTCCGATTGGCTGTTATTTTCTCCTGTACAAAAACGATCTAATGCGCAGTGAATGGGGCGAAAACAACTATGGCGAGCGAAACAAACTATTTTAATGTTTGATTAAAAAATATAAAAAATATAAATAATAAAAGTAATTTTTAAAATTAATATTTTCTTTCTTCTGAGGCTCACAGGGCCTTCTCTGAATACCTTGAAGGCCCTGAAAATTCGCCACATTCGCGTACCGGAGTTAACTGGGCCTTCATAATCTGCTCTGCCAGATGGAAATGCTTTAATCTGGTGCACTTTGAGAGCTAAATCTATAAAGAACTATTAGATTATTATCATCTTTACTGTGCTATTTAAGAGGCGGATTTTAATTTTAATTTTATTTTATCATGAGCTGCAGACAGTGCACGAGCAGGCTGGACAGTCACACACACACACACACACACACACACACACACACACACACACACACACACACACACACACTCCCCGTGCCCCCTGCCTATATAATATATATATGGAGATAAGAGGTTTCTGCCTGACAGCAACAATATAATACTAAAAGAGAGCAATGCAAGGCGGCTCTAATTCCAATGGCAAAAGTACCCGAAAGGAGTGAGGTTATATTTCAAGGTGCCAATGGAAAATATCTGGTTTGATAGCTTAACTGTGTGTGTGTGTGTGTGTGTGTGTTGTGTTGTGTTGTGTGCGTGCGTGTGTGTGTGTGTGTGTGTGTGTGTGTGTGTGTGTGTGTGTGTGTGTGTGTTGCGTGCATGCGTACGTGCATGCGTGCGTGCATGCGTATTACTATTGGGAACAAATGTTCCCAATAGTACAATTTGATGCCGATACTTTTGTACTTTTACTCAAGTACATTTTAACTTCTAAATTCTAAATGGCAGTATTGGTACTTTTACTTAAGTAAAACAATTGAGTACTTTTTCCACCACTGCTGACAAAACGAGCAGATGCACATATCATCTGGTGTCAGGCCTTTGTGTGAAGCCCTGTCACCATGGTGGCCTTGCTGCATGGAGCTTACATAATGCAGCAGCATGGATTCTATGGAAGCAGACTGCACAGTCATTTAAACCATTCTGGGCGGGAATCCCTTTTTGTGTTTTAAGGTCCCTGGAACAACATATTTTCAGGCCAATTACATATAATCTTTGGGGTCCTTGAAATGAAATATTGAGCACCACTGATATAGACTGTATTTCAGAAAATGTCAGGCTTTAGAAGATTTTTTTTTTTTAATTTCGACGTCAGGTCTTCCAGGGTTAATGGTGAATACATCCAGCTCTCTGCAGCCAGCATGGCAAGATCAGTGAAGAAATACAGCTGCACTCTGAGGGCCAATCAGTGAGGTGTTAAAAGAATACTGGTCCCGATTCCCGTTCCCTACTGCAGTGCATGTGAGTGAGTGAGTGAGTGAGTGAGTGAGTGAGTGAGTGAGGGAGTGAGGGAGTGAGGGATGATGGAGGCGTCTTTGGGGAAACGTTTCCCTGCATCTCAGTGTTTTCATACTGTAGTTTCTTTTCTGGAATGGCAAATGTGGAGCATTCAGAATGTAAGCTTATAATGACGTGCAACAATGTGTTTGACTTTATGCCACTACAGTATAGTATTCTCTCACAGAACAATGGGATTTGGAGTTGGAGTTCGGCAAAGTTTTCCTTGAAGATGCTTTACTGCTCTAAATAAAATAATCTGCTGTTCATTTGCTCTATCCTCTGCAATGCATTGCACCTACACTATATAAGCTACCTGCCTATTACAGACTTATAGGTAAACCGGGGCCTATATTATGTGCAGAGGAGCCTGCTCCTTGTAATAGTGAGAAATTATCATTAATGAACCATTACTTAATCATTAGCTGGATTATTAAACAAAACCTCCAGAAACACAGTTAGTCACATCATCAATTTCATTCTCTCCACTGTTATCGTCAAAACCTATAATAGACAGTAGTCTTTCTAAATGTAGCACAAATTAGTCGCAATACTTTGATTCTGATTGGCTGGTTGCCATGGTAAATATCACGATAATCCACACCTTCAATAACTTTATATCATTCCCAGCTGCGTTACATTGATCTCTGTAGCAGAACTGGGGAAAGGGAGCACTTCATTGCCTCACAAACACTGGCCGTGCTGGCGTCTAAGCACCGCCCGCGCTGGCGCGCTCATATGGCTCCGGGCGGAAGGGGCGGATCTACCAAATGAAATATATGGTGTCTAAAAAGATTAATGTTTTTTTGTTGGTGAGAAGGCAGCTGGAAAGTGCAATTGTGTGTAAAGCAGCAACAATGCGCTAGATTGGCTGTTGTTCAAGGTGGGTCAGGTGGAGAGGTGATTCTGGTATAATAAAAGTGCAGGGCAGGGCGCAAAGCGGCACAAAGTGTAGCTATACTTTTGTGAATTAGGAATAGTTTTGTGAGGTTAATATTGCTATATGTTTAACCGTTTTAGAAAAGCAATAAGCCACTCGAGGTCCCAGTTTACCGTGTATTTTACAATGGCTGAAAGAGTCGGAGACACTGCGCTAGGCGTCGTGTCTCACTACGCCTCTAAGCCATTATAAAATACCCCGTAACTTGAGACCTCTTGTGGCTTAATTATTGCTTAATAATCACTACTGTAGCACGACTACAAACACATACAGACTTCTGTTACACTATACAGTAAAAATCCTATCTTTGGCTCCATTTTGTATAGGCTTACTATTGAAGTTAGAACGTGGAGGAGTTTTACAGCGTGTACACGTCAGTTAATTCTAACTCACTGAGCTGGTTCACTTTAATGTTCCAGTTTGTGTTTCATTTCTACAGCTCAGGGAGAAAGTTTATACAGGTATAGTGCACTTCACATCGATGACAGAACTGGAAGAACGCATGAATAGCAGTTCACTGTACCTGTCTGTCTGTACCCAGTCCCAGCCCATCCAAATCTCCACACAGTTCATTCCAGGCATAGCCAATATTTATACATGTCTGTGCTTGCATTCCAATTTCCACTCAGAATTAACATTCCAATAACAGCAATATAATATGTGCCGCTGTTAACATGAATAACAGTATACATTTAGGCTACAACACAGAAATTACTTTAAATTAGTTTTAAATGTTTGGATAGATGTATTGTATGAAAATGTTTCACTTCCAGATTGAACAGAAACGGTTGAGAATACTGTAGAAGCAGCCTTCAGAGTTCAGACCACAAGGTTTAATATTCAAATATATTCATAATTTATTCAAATGTAGTAAGAAAAAGAAAAAGCCCTCTAGGATCTTGTCCTTCAAGATCTTCAGGCATGAAAATGTGCGTTGCGCACTAACATGCGTGACAGGGTGTGCAATGATGCTTGAATGCAACGCAACATTATGCACAAATCTTGAATGGTCTGACTAACTCAGTGATTCTCGAAATGGGTTATGGGGGGTCCTTGAGGCGATTAAAGGGGGTCCCTAGCTAAATGCATTGATATAGCCTAGTATCAAAAACTGTTTCAGCACTTTAACCTTTAGGAAAGAAAATGCTTAACATTTTTGATTAATCATGAAAATGGGTACACACATGTTCCCTTGTGAGTCTCTAACACACTCTTCCTCCATTAGTATTTCAATATCTCAACTATCTCTACACTCCATGGGATCAACAAGCTCAGAACACCTCATATGAGCTTGTAGATTGGCTATTTTGACTATTCAATCAATCAATTGAACAGACTAAATGTGAATATTCATTGAACTGAGAAACACACCCATTAGCTGCATATGATGATTTTGGGTGTGCCAGTACAGTACAGTACAGTACAGTACAGTACAGTACAGTACAGTACAGTACAGTACAGTACAGTACAGTACAGTACAGTACGTTGAACTGGGGACACCACACCCTGAAAAGCACTTGGAATTGTAGGAGAGGCATTACATTTACCAGATAAATATTGTGAAAACAGCAGAACTACAAGATCCTTGCGAGGCGTTGTGAGCTTTTGTCCAAATTTGTCTCACATTCTACTCTAATTACAATTGTGGGGACCATTGGCCCTCCCAAGTATAGCAACAGTAGGCTATTGTACATATGGGCAGCACACGCACCATTGGGAGTGGGACTATCTCTCTTATCTATCCACATTGACATGCTATGGCTCAGGGTTTGTGGCCTGTGTGTTAAAAGCATTGTGTTTTTCAGAGATCTTAAGTGGGTCACGGGCCGCTCTCTTTCCCACTGGCAGATTGTGGCAGTAGGCAACAGACCAACTGGCCAGGAAAGCCAGTGTTTAATTTTTCACCATACCGCAATGTTGCACTATATTAAAATGCATAGAAAGAGGGAAGTCATTAATAAAGGATGGCACAGTTATAGTCACGCACGCACGCACGCACACAGTCACACACACACGTGCGTGCACACATGCATGCACGCACGCAGTGCCACGCACGCACGCACTTATGCAAAATGTACTGGCTAATGGGAGTTAATGCATATTCTAATGCTATTAGATGTACTCATAATAACAGTATAATCTATTATCATTTGTAATAGTTATTTTTTAAGTAAACAGTTGTATTACGTATTGCTCATTATGGTGTAAAGTGTGGAGAGGGAAAGCTAAACTATGAATACTGTGTGTGTGTGTGTGTGTGTGTGTGTGTGTGTGTGTGTGTGTGTGTGTGTGTATATATATATATATATATATATATACAGACTTTATTGGATAATGTACAGTATGGTGACAGGAAATGGGGATAGAGATGGGGGGTGACACGCAGCGGCAAAGGTCGTCAGGCTGGCTTAGCAGCCTAGGTGCCCGGCCCGCTACACTAGCCACCCAGGCCTATATATCATTTTAAGACTGGTCAATAGCAGCAGGGAGACGCCAGTGCTTTCAGAGTGTAGATGTCCTAAGCCTATAATTTATGCTCTAGCGTCGCGCCCCCGAAAAAGCTCACGACGCACCGCGTATACTCGCCGTGAGCTGGTAGCCAGTTCTGCCATTTTCGGGGGAGCATGCATGACACCACCGCTGTACGACGACAGAGTATTAAATCAGGCGTTTTAGCTTTGGTCCGCTTTGTTTTTCAAGAACTTCTCCGCAGGTATTTTTAGAGGCTTTAATTTATGCTAAGCCCGCGTGTTTGCCCCTCCGCGGGTGCAGTCACATAATGCTATAAGTCACACTAGGCGCTGACAACAGCCACCGGCCCAATGGTCAGCTCCGTTTTTAGACAACACTCGACTCATTTGAAAAAAGAAAAAAAAGATGTCACTTGTTTGGTATTAAGTGCTTTTGCTGTTTCTTGCCTGAGGCAGAGGCTAGCAAAGACAAATAACCCTCTTACGCTCTTAGCGGAATTTGTGCCAGGTTCAACAACCAACCACGAGGCATGAAACATTGCCACTGTGGCATGTTAGCATAGTGCCCCAAATGTTGGTGTCAGATGAAATGGCGAGCAAAATGTTTAATGATTTATGAGGCTACTGCTCATAATCATGCTGTCAACCACCATCCACTCTAGAAGTCATATTAGACAGTTGAGTTTCGCTCTACTGTTCCATGGATATGATGCTCATGCTTTTGTTTATTCCACTATGGCAGTGGTTCTCAGTATTTTCTAGAAATCTGTGTCTGAAAATGTTGAAAGTGTTCGTGGCCCACCCATCTGACCATGGCACTGTGTTAAGTGGTCAGATGGCTGTGCCATGCACGTGCATTTTAATGGTCAATCAATGTCTTCCGGCTTGGATCAATGGAACATGGAACATATAGTGTACTTTGCAAGTTCCTATTTATTTTATCACAATGAAAATGTTAGTACCGTGACATTCAGCAAGGCTGATTACTGCTTTACATTTATGTTAGATCAGCTAAAGGGGTTGGTCAGCAGGCCCCTGCCCATGCATAAACCGCTTAGAGCAGGGGCGCCCAAAAGGTAGATCGTGATCTACCCGTAGGTAGACCACATGACATATAACCTTAAAATATAATTTAAATATGAAATGACTATTTTTGTCATCTGCCACTTGAATTAAGGTGACTTCATTGATTGATATGAAAAGGGCCTGTCGGCTCAAACCCACAATGCAATACTTTGTTTTACAAGAGTGTTGGTCTCAAACATCGGTAGCATTACGAAGTTACATACAAATAAAACCCTACCAATGTATAGTTTCATTATATAGATACTACAGTATATAGATACATTATATATAATTATACTACACTGTTACGATCTTATCTTACGCATGTTTCATGATAACTACTTTGTATGTATGTGATGTATTGCCCCCCCCCCCCTGTTTCCTAATCCTAGGGTGTTAATCCTACGGTCGGCCACTGAGCATGAGGATTTCTCCCCTCCAGCCACAAATTGTGACCCTCAGAATTGCTACACAAAAACCACACTACGGGTCAAATAAAGAACAGAACAAAAAACTGATACCCTATCAGCACCAGTCTCTTAGGGGTTTGTTCACAAAAACTCTACCCCAACCTACCCCTGTAACCCGCAAGTCCCAAAATTTACCTCTGGGGCCAAAAGGGTGCTCTGATTCCAGCTCCTAAGAGGAATTCAAAACCAAAACCAAACTTGTGTGTGCAACTCCCAACAAAACAAAGTAGCCTACTAACAAATTTCAATAAAAAAATGAGTTTTACAATCAAACAAACTGACCGTAAGGACCCCCATTTGCCATGCACTCTAGGGCAATACATGACAAAAAGGGAGTCCACACACAAGGCAAACCTTTTTTAAATGTATGTATTATTATGACTAAAATAAATTAGGCAATAATCAAATAAACTGATATAAGATGTGATAATGTCAGTAAGCAGTCATGTATGCGGTGTATGGATGTATGGAGTGTGCTGTGTGTGAGTGTTGTAAAAGGTGTGCAACTGCTGGGGAGATTTGGATGGGCTGGGACTGGGTAAAGAGAGACAGGTAAAGCGATGTGAAGTGCACTATTTATACCTGTATAAACTTTCTCCCTGCACTGTAGAGATGAAACACCGCCTGGAACATTAAAGTGAACCAGCTCAGTGAGTTCCAATGCTGACAACGTGTACACACTGTAAAACTCCTCCGCGTTCTAACTCCAAGAGTATACGCAATGGAGCCAAATGCTAGGATTTTGCTGCATAACTAAGTAAGTAAGCATTGCCGAGCCATGGGGCCCATAGGGCAGGAGCCTATCTCCTGTTTCTGTAGCGTGAGGCAGCTCGATATACAAGTACACCCCCTGGACATGATGTACAAGTACACCCCCTGGACATGACACTAGTACGTCGCAGGGCCCCAATCCAACCCTTGATGCTGAGTGCAAAGCAGGGGAGGCACTGGGTCCCATTTCTCAGAGTCTTTGGTATGACCCGGCTGGGATCGAACCCCAACCTCCCAGTCTGAGGTTTATTTTGCTGCATAGTGTAGCAGAAGTCTGTATGTGTGTATTCCTGCTACACACAGTAGCAATGTACCGCCAGGGAGGTTGAGCATGAGCGTGCGCGATAAGACCCGAAAGATGGTGAACTATGTTGGAGTCTGACCTGGGTCTGACCTGGCCGACGTTTCCCTTACTGTATATAAAACATTGCATGATAATCAAAATAGCACACTTTCATGCTGACATAATGGCATGTGCAGCTTAACTTTAGACTAACTGGAAGTGATTAAGTCATAGGACTGAATACGCGATGCTTTGTTGATCAACTCTGTGCGGGCCATAAAGGATTTGTGACAGAGCGATCACGTTTATTAAAAGCTTTTTATTGAGTGTCTGTGCCCTATCGATTCAGTGTTACAGTAATTAATTGCATTATTTGCAATGCAGGGGAACCTTGAGGCATGAAGAAAAGGCCCAAACAATGGATGCAGATTCTGAAATTCACATGAGACTATTATTCTTCATGAAGTTCTTCTTTAAAAATGGAAAACACAAAGCAAGGTGGTGTGTATCCACCTCTATCGAACTGTTCCTCTCGGTGGCTCCTATGGAAAATCCAATTTTACACACCGTGGCCTTTCGTAGATTACTTTCCATCTACCCCCCCCCCCCCCCCACACGCACACGCACACGCACACGCACACACACACACACACACACACACACACACACACACACACACACACACACACACACACACACACACACACACACACACACACACACACACACACACACACACACACACACACACACACTCCCTTCAGTTTTATAGAGACATTGGGAAATTGTTTTCTTTATTAACCAGTAAGTACAGTTTGCTGCCATGTGACATATACTGTATACATGCAGGGACATAGTTCGTTCAAACACAAGAGATTGTGTGTGTGTTTTGGCTTAAGTGTTACTTAAAATGTATAGGGTCACTATATTTAGACAAATGGAGTTATTAAGGATCCTCTTGTATTCATATATTTGAGTTGCAACACAGTGTCTTTCCTTGTCTTTCTTGTCAGAGAAAACACCATGAATATTGTTCACCAGATGGAGAACCACACGCTTGACTTGACAGAGAGAAAACTAATCTATCAATTCCAATCTGGCTTCAGAACATCTCATTCCACTCATACGCCTGCCTTCTCAATTTGGTAAAGCTGAATCAATTTTTGGTTCTGAAATTAACCTCGGTAAGGCCACAGGTTTTTGAACAGAGTGAGAACAATCACATGGAAAGAAGAGATTATTATCTGGGTTGTATTTTAGATAACTACCGTAGCAAGCAATAGATTGTTGACGTGTTTTTTCTTTCTTTTTTGTGTTGTGTTGACAGATGTTGGCAATATTGTAAGTAATTTAGCATGGATAATAAAGCATTCTAAAGACATACGTAAGCTTTGATCCCATGTAAATCTAAATTTTAGAAAGAGCGGACCTCCCACAAAAACCACAGACAAAGACAGATTGATGAATCAGACTACTAACGTACGTAGGAAGTTGCGTAAATTCCTTTACGTTCACATTTTTTGAGCAAATAGCTTAGTGAATCGAGGCAGTATGTCTTCATATGACTTGATGAATTGTTATCCTTTTAACATTAACTTTTTGCAAACTCATCAATCAATCAATCAAGATGAGAAGTGCCAAATGCAATTACAGCAAACCCAAAAAACGTATTGCGACCGAAGGTCACAGTTAACTATGGAATCGAGCATCTCCCATCATATATGGGTTATATGTGTCGGGCACCATATATGTTGCCCAGGTCTCGTGACATCATGTGACATCATCAGGGACGGAGATGTGGACACCCTAGTGTCATAGTGAATGATCTCCATATATGGACTTAACTGCGACAGCAGGTCTGCTGTCGCAGTTAAGCCCATATATGAAGATCCCTGATGTCATCACTATTGGCCTGCAACTCTACATCTGACCTCAAACCCTTCTTCATATATGGATATATTTCAGAACCTGTTCTGACATTCCATAATTATGTTGATCCTTCCCCATCCATCCTTCCTCTTCAATGTCTCCTTAGAGTATATATTAATAGAGATGGCACCCGGAGTAAATCCTGAGGCGAAATGGACACAGTGGCCGAATTTGATATTGCAGTTTGGACCCAAACACATGAACGTGCTGGTACGTTGACTATCATTGCGCACGTTCATGATGACACGTGAACGCTGTTTCATTATGTGAACGCACTTGAATGCGTGCAATTATAGTCAACGGCCAGCACGTTCATGTGTTTGGGTCCAATCCATCCCAGAATGCACTCTGTTCCTACCCGGAAGGAGGAGTGAATTCGCCTCATTGTCATGGTCTGGTGCCCTACAGACCATGTCCCCATGTCAACCACTCCCACATTACATTCCCACTCTCAGTCCTTGCCACACACCTGCTCACACTCCCTCATTATCCCCACAGTGCCATGCCCCTTTCACACCTGAGGACACTTCTCCAATCATCCTGCTCCCCATAAGACTGGACTCATTCCACACAAACATTGCGAGTACATACTATCTGTTCCTGAGATGTTCCGTGCAGTCCTGTCTTCCTCGCGTGTCTCCGAGATTTTGATATTTTGGACATTACAACTTGGGCTTCTTGTAAGGTTTGCTTTGTGAACTGTTTTGCAACCCTGTTTTGAGTTTAAACTAGTTTAGCTTTTGCATTCCTTGAGTTTCCTGCTAACTGCTTTTTGTATTTTTGTTGTAAGCTTTACCCGTGTTTTGGACTTAATAAATAAGTTAATCTGAACTCTCTGCTTGTGGCTCTGCGCTTGGGTTCTGTCTCCTGCCGATCGTGACAGAATGTACTCGCCACATTGAACCCAGCAGAGCCAAGCTTTTTCTTAGATCTCACCAGTTTAGTTTTTGGACTTTGATTTTTGTTAGTTTGAAGCAAACTGGAGAGGCCAGCCATGGCACATTATACCTGCTTTCCTTTTTCTTGGGAGGATTTTGGAGTCACTAGGGAAGATTTTTACGAAGACCCAGTGTTTCTTAATTCCCTAGCCATTTATTGGAGGAAGGACCCTGAGTTTGCCAGACTGGTGGCAAAGACAAGATGGGAATATAATGTTGGCCGCCCTCCTAAGGCTGCTCCTCGTCAACCCACTTGCACCCAGCCTGCTTTCCAGCCTGTTTTCCAGCCTGCTCACAAGCCTGATCTCCAGTCAATCAGGCTTGGGTTTGTTGGCCTCCAGCCTGTCGGTCCTACACCCACCTCTATTGACCTCACGTTCCCTGAGCCAACCTATGCTGACAGACCTTCGGCCCTAGACCCGTATTTTGGGTCTCGCTTGGCTATCTTCAGGGGGAACAGGTCGAGGGGGCGTCATCGCCATGGCTTCCAACAACGACAACTCCTGCCCTGCTCTTCGCCGCCCAGCCTGCCTGGCTCTCTGCTGCCCGGCTCTCCGCAGCTCAGCCTGCCCGGCCCTCCGCTGCCCAGCACTCCTCCGTCTGCAGCCCCGGCTCCTCGACCTGCAGCCCCGTCTGCAGCCCCGGCTCCTCGACCTGCAGCCCCGTCTGCAGCCCTAGCTCCTCGACCTGCAGCCCCGTCTGCAGCCCTAGCTCCTCGACCTGCAGCCCCGTCTGCAGCCCTAGCTCCTCGACCTGCAGCCCCGTCTGCAGCCCTAGCTCCTCGACCTGCAGCCCCGTCTGCAGCCCCGGCTCCTGAGCCTGCAGCTCCGCCTGCAGCCCCACTTCCTGAGCCTGCAGCTCCGCCTGCAGCCCCACTTCCTGAGCCTGCAGCCCCGTCTGCAGCCCCACCTCCTGAGCCTGCAGCTCCGCCTGCAGCCCCACCTCCTGAGCCTGCAGCTCCGCCTGCAGCCCCACTTCCTGAGCCTGCAGCCCCGTCTGCAGCCCCACCTCCTGTGTCTACAGCTCCGCCTCTGTCTGAGGCATCCCCGGTGTCTCCTCCAAGGTCCTACGCATGGGCCCAGCTCCACGACCGCCCTGCAGACCGCATGTCCTCTGCCTCGTCCCGCCCACCAGATGACATCAGGGTCTCGTCGCGGCCACCAGGCCGCCCACCAGATGACATCAGGGTCTCGTCCCGGCCACCAGGCCGCCCACCAGATGACATCTCGTTTTCGTCTCAGCCCCCAGGCCGTCCGCCTGATGCATTGTCTCAGCCCCCAGGCCCCCCACCCAACGCCTGGCATCAGCGTCCTGGCCGTCCACCTGACGTCACCTGCTCAGCTTCGGTTCCCCTCCTCCAGGCCCCCTCCACCCGCCCTGCTCTGTGCTCCAGGCCAGCGTGGTGGGACGTCTGGAAGCCGTCCCTTAAGAGGGAGGTACTGTCATGGTCTGGTGCCCTACAGACCATGTCCCCATGTCAACCACTCCCACATTACATTCCCACTCTCAGTCCTTGCCACACACCTGCTCACACTCCCTCATTATCCCCACAGTGCCATGCCCCTTTCACACCTGAGGACACTTCTCCAATCATCCTGCTCCCCATAAGACTGGACTCATTCCACACAAACATTGCGAGTACATACTATCTGTTCCTGAGATGTTCCGTGCAGTCCTGTCTTCCTCGTGTGTCTCCGAGATTTTGATATTTTGGACATTACAACTTGGGCTTCTTGTAAGGTTTGCTTTGTGAACTGTTTTGCAACCCTGTTTTGAGTTTAAACTAGTTTAGCTTTTGCATTCCTTGAGTTTCCTGCTTACTGCTTTTTGTATTTTTGTTGTAAGCTTTACCCGTGTTTTGGACTTAATAAATAAGTTAATCTGAACTCTCTGCTTGTGGCTCTGCGCTTGGGTTCTGTCTCCTGCCGATCGTGACACTCATGCGCTTTTGAGCAACTTAATGCAAGTGGATGGGAGGAGAAACCGGTGCCGTCTCTATTAATATATACTCTAAGGATGTCTCCCTTTTGACTTATACCTTATCAAAATTATTAGTGCATCCCCGCCATGGCAGCCGGCGAAAACTAGAGTTCTCAACAGGCCCGAAAATGAAGGCCCAGCCCTACCTGGGACCTCATCAAACACTCAAGAGAATGTCCCCGCTACCACCCTTAGATCTCATTATACAGTATGGAGCTGACCTGTTCTGACTTTCCATTATGTTGATCTGACCTCATCAAACCCTGTACACTCAAGACATGCTCCTTATATGGCCAGTACAGAATTCATTCCATGTTGATCTGACCTGCCCATGCCAAAGCGCCAGCGCTCGCCCAGCAGTCTGTGAGGCGGATGCGTGCACACAAACTCGCCCTTTAGGGCGAGGTCGCTTCTCACCCTCAGAAGCAGTTTGCATGGTTATACATTTTTTCATTTTTTATTAGGGGTGCACAATTATGAAATGATGACCAATATCCGATTATTTGCAGGGTCATATCTGCCGATACCGATTCTGACTGATTACGATATTATACAGAGGACCACAATGGAGACAGGCCTAGGCTTGGCCCCAAGCCTGTTAATAAAGTATTCAATCAATCAATAAATAACATAATACTTTTATTTATTTTTTGCTGGTGAAAACGATGAAATAATCTGTATTATTTTGAGACCATTCCGATACCGATATGGCATTTTTATGGCCGATATGGCCGATTCCGATTATGCTATACCAATTAATCGTGCATCCCTATTTTTTTTATATATTTGGGGCTTTTTGCCTTTATTGATACATTGACAGTAGTTTGACAGGACAGGGAGAGAGAGATGGGGGGAAGACACGCAGCAAAGGTCGGCGGGATCGGGACTCAAACCCGCGACACACCATCAGGCTTGATTACCAACCTAGGTGCCTGGACCGCTCGGCCGGCCCAGGCCTAGATTGTTATACTTTGACCAATCTGATAACCATCGTCATAAAATAAACGAAAAACTACAACTCTTTGACAGCCTTTTTATTAACCCATTCTGACCGGGAACCCATTTTGGTGTTAGCATCATGTTATGCTTTAGCTATTGAAAAATAGCAGATCTACAAGCTCATAGCGCGCCACCGAGTGGCGCGCTACGAGCTTGTAGGTCTGCTATTTTTGAAAAATCGAAGAGCGTCTGACATTTTTAGAATCTGATCTCAGGTCAGAATGGGTTAAAGACTGTTCACAATGGGAAAGAGACAGCTTGAGATTTTTGAAAAATTGTGAAAAGGTTCAGATAATTGTGGACAACGTTCAACTCAAATACACATCAATGTGTGGGTCCTTGACATGAACAGGTTTGAGAAACGATGCAGTAACCGCTCATTATAAATAATACATTTCGATTGGTTCTTTACCGATCGCAGAGGAAAACACATACAGTACTGTGAAGTAATAAGTATAGAAAGACGTGGCTTGTTTTATCCAGAAACAGCAGTGTGTGTGTGTGTGTGTGTCTGTGTGTGTGTGTGTGTGTGTGTGTGTGTGTGTGTTTTACCACGACACATGCATGCACAAAGGAACAATGTTATTGTAATATAATGAAACAGATGGTTGACTAGCGAGAAGGAGGAGTAGATAACAACATTACTTGAAATATGTATAACCTCTGTCTTTTTCCTATAAACCATTACAGGGTTCTTTTGAGACATCTAAATTGAGTTTAATTTTGGAGGAGAATATGAAAGGCTCTTTTCACAAACACGCAGCAACGCACACAGTCACACACACACACACACACACACACACACACACACACACACACACACACACACACACACACACACACACACTTTTTAAGAATTCAAGTTTGAGTTGGGTTATTGCAAATTGATTGCAATTAAGAGAAAACATGTTGGTCTCTCAGTCACCGTACGATAAATTCAGGAGAGAGAGCGAGTGCATTCTCCGGCAGCAAGCGTGCAGGTGTGGCGTTGCCGGTAACTGCCGATACAGCGTATTTGTTATCACTGTATTAAATATACGAATTAAACCGTTATCAGGAAGTTGGAATAAGGCTAATATGGCCATACTGGCATACTGGACATTGTGGTGTTTGTTTTCACCCGGACTGCACGCGTGCATGGTGGTGCAGACATAGCCTGGTCAAGTACTCCCCCTGCTGAACGTGTCATCTCTATTGTCGGGGCATGGAAACTAATATTTACTAATATTTACAATTCCCTGCCTATCGGAACGTAACTCGTACGGCGATGAGTCGGGTCTGATGGCCGTCGCAACGCTCGGCACGGCGACTCGCCTGGCTAGCTTCTTCCTCGACGGTGCCTCACGTGGGGCTCAAGGCCACCCGACACGACGCGCCTCTGTCATTGACACAGCAAGCAAACGGCCACATGGATTATGTCTATGAAACTTCTGGAAATCTAAAACTCTTCTAACCATTACCACTACTGCCACCACCAACAACAACAACAACAACAACAACAACAACAACAAGAATGTATTTATAATGGGTTTATGTGCTATTATTTTTCTTAGGTCCTTTTAAGTGGAGATTGTATTGAAATAATTATGAATATTATACCAAAAGAAATAAAAAAATATAGAGAAAATGTTATAATTTCAATGTGGGACAGCGATGTTTGAAGTTTGAAAAGACAAAACAAATGTAATTGTCTATTTCAGAATGCAACGAGAGAGAGAAAGAGAGAGAGAGAGAGAGAGAGAAGAGTGCAATGAATATCTAGGTTTGGCTGATTCATTCACACTCAGTGTGTGTCTACAAAATGGCAAGCAGATGGTGCGGTGATGGTCAAATTAATGTGCCAAGGAATATGACGGTAGCTTCCTGCATGTGACCCCCTGTGACTTCACTGTGTCGGCACTTTGAGCGCGGAGAGAAAGCTAGCAGTAATGTGAATTACAAATGGACTGCAGCACAGGTGTTCACCTGAGTGTGTGTGCGTGCATGCGTGCGTGCGTGTGCATGCATGTGTGTGCGCGTGTGAACATCATAGAGAGAGAGTGAGAGAGAAAGAGAGAGGGATGGACGGACGGACGGACTAACAGATTTATAATTCAATATTTGTTTGTACATACATTGTTTTATCTTAATTGTTTTGTTCCACTTTTTTTTGACAGACAGACAGACAGACAGACAGACAGACAGACAGACAGACAGACAGACAGACAGACAGACAGAAAGACAGCTAGGGGGGTGGGGGGAGGGGTGAGAGATAAAGACAGACGAATACTTTAGAGGGGCCGAAGCCTTACATATCACACAAAGACCTTTGAAGTGTGAATTCAAACAATAGAAACGTTAGAATGAATGCAGTACAGTACTGCAACAGAAATTCATATCCTCCATCCTTTCTGCCAAGACAGAGCGGAGGGACGTGGGTGGGTGCGTGGCTTGCATACAACAGACACTGTCGATCTTGTTAGATCGGTCAGCAACATGGCAGCAGAAAGTGTGAAACATATTTATCGAACTGGGTGTTTCAGCCTCGTGGCCTTTTGGAGCTCTGCCATTGTGACAAAACGTCAGATCTCCTAGCTGTTCCCAGGCCGCGTCAGTAGCTCTGGGTGACGGTTTATGTGCACGGCTGACTGCTCCTGTCTGATGAGGCGTTTGCTGCATGTGCCACAGTTAACAGACCACCAGCAATAATAGCCTGCGGTGCTGCCACCACGGTTTGTTTGTTTTTGCTGTGATGATTTCAAGCGTAATTGCGCGGTCTGGAGGATGACCTCACATTATTTAGGAAACAGGCAGGTCACAATGGCTCTGAGGTGATCTTCCTTATTGGCATTTATAAACCCAAGCTGCTGCTCTTTTTTATTGATTGATTGATTGGTTTCTGAATTGTTTATTAGACAGAAATGTAAAGAATTATAGCAACAGAGTACAGTCAGCCATTTAGTCACCTCTCCTCTTTGCCAATAAGCTTCACTCTAGGCTACCCTGTACCATGCTTTCCCATAGTATTAAAAAATAGCCTAGCTATATAAGCTCACAACGCGCTCAAAGGAAATGTGAATGAAAATGGGACATTCTGCATAATGATTGCTTTTACTTCAAGACTATTTTTGACAATGATACTTACAATTTTGAATGCAGGACTTTTACTTGCAGCAGAGTATTTCTATGTTGTAATATATGCTACACAGCTACAGTACTTCAAAATTAACTAAAACTAATCTTTCTATACTCTAGTTAAGTATATGCTTCTTCCACTGGGGTTTAACACAGAGCACTCGTTCATGAATCGTTCATGGAGGTTAGCAATTCCGCACCACATTTTGGTATCCTAAAGAACATGCCGAGAGTGTTCTTCCCGGTGCTTCAAACGCCACTGAGCAACTTCTCCTTCTGGTTCTGGTTCTCTAGTTTATAGGCCTACTACTAACAACACCACTAGACTACATGTTTAGGGCAGTGGTGCTGACTCTTGAGATATTAGTCTCGCAAACTGCTGGACCGATCAGTATCATAAACCACATTTCTTGTGCCGTTGTTCACATAATGTACTTAATAATGTAATGTATACTTTTAGAATTATTACACTTTTTCTGTCGGGTAGCAACCTTGCATCTCAAAATTTCAAAAGTAAGAAAGTATGTAGGCCTATAGGATACATTTCAAAAGCATTGGCTCTTCTTGTATAATTCCTCGCTGTGGAATGTGAGGATTTACTATTCTCTGACTCTGATCTACATTAATACTCCTGTGTGGAACATTCTCCATTTCCTGAACAGTAGCTGTTTTATACAGTACGGTCTGTTTTTACAGCAGCAAGACATAATATATGAAAGCAAATACGACCTGTTACGACCTGATCACGAATCAGATTTGATCATATCAGTAGGTTGTATTGAAGAAAAGAGAGAGAAAGATAGCTATTTCTTGCTGTTAAACCCCTGGGAGGCGGACCTGACCTACCCAGGGGGTCGGTTGGTGGCCAGCTAAGGGGAACTCCCTGCTCCAAGGATGCCATGGTTAATTTTATGCATGCAACATATAGCAAAAGGCATCAAAATGGTATGAATAACTCCACAATACTGTTCCCTGTTACAATAACTGAACTCACATACGGCAGATACAACACAACATGACTAGCATTCAACTCCAGAGCCAGTGTCATTGCCACCCAGTCAACGGGCCCCAAAATGACAGCAATAGTACTACAACACCCAGTCAACGGGTCCCACAATGACAGCACTAGCACACCAGCTTGAATCACACACGCATTAAAAACACAAGCAGCAGCCAAGAAGCAAAAAACTAAGTTCATACCTGGAGCCGTCGACTCTTCCACTTGACTTCATAAGTTTAGTTGTAGTGATGCCAGGGGAAAACTGTGGCTCTCTCTCCAGTTCATGATGAGACCTCCAGCAGCTTCTCCAGACTCCAGTCATCTCCATCCTCCATACATCTGGCTGGCTAGCTGGCCATGCAGTACTCTCCTCCCAGTATCAATGGCCCCCAACCAGCCTCATTATCCTGGCTGCCTGATCTTCTCACTCAGCCTTGGTCTGGATGTTTCGTACTATACAAGGATTCTGCTGTAGTGTCGTGGTCAGAGATTTAGAGCATAGGCTCTATAGGGTCCAGCATTCAGGGGTTTAGGGCATAGGCTCCATAGGGTCCAGCATTCACAGCATGTCGTGGTCAGGGATTTAGGGCATAGGCTCTATAGGGTCCAGCATTCAGGGGTTTAGGGCATAGGCTCCATAGGGTCCAGCATTCACAGCATGTCGTGGTCAGGGATTTAGGGCATAGGCTCTATAGGGTCCAGCATTCAGGGGTTTAGGGCATAGGCTCCATAGGGTCCAGCATTCACAGCATGTCATAGTCAGGGGTTTAGGGCATAGGCTCTATAGGGTCCAGCATTCACAGCATGTCAGGGCTCTATAGGGTCCAGCATTCACAGCATGTCAGGGCTCTATAGGGTCCAGCATTCACAGCATGTCAGGGCTCTATAGGGTCCAGCATTCACAGCATTTCAGGGCTCTATAGGGTCCAGAATTCACAGCATTTCAGGGCTCTATAGGGTCCAGCATTCACAGCATTTCAGGGCTCTATAGGGTCCAGCATTCACAGCATGTCAGGGCTCTATAAGGTCCAGCATTCACAGCATGTCAGGGCTGAGAAGAAGCTTATCTTGGGGATCTGGGGTCGTCACCCTGGCCCGTGTACCTGTGGAGCAGGTTGAGAGAGAGACCATAATAAGCTTTGAGTATAAGTATTGGCTATTTCCCCATATATAAGCCCACAATGGGGGTTGGATTTTTGTTCTAATTTGCTTATTTCCATCAAAATAAGTAGTAAAGTGCGCCACTTGGGATACTATTTACATTATGATTTTTTTGAACAATGGAAATAAGCAAATTAGCACCTGGACCTATTTGGTGGGGACGTAACAACTACAAAAAAAAGTAAGAAAGCCTTCTATCATGAAATTATCATTGGTAAACAGTTAAGAAGAATGATTTGGTGCTGTGACACCCCAAACAAAACATTGTGTCTGTATATATTTATTTTATATGCACACATACAGCACTTAATGCACCCGTTTGTTTGTTTGTTTTTTCATTTCAACCTCCAGTCCCCCCCTCTAGCACAGCACACACACACACACACACGTTAATGCTTAGCTATGTTAGTCGGATACCCAGACGTATTTATTTCCAGGGAGGAAAAAAAAGTCTGGGTCTGAGTCCACTTCAATTCGGCATAGAGTAGCAAACAGTGCTCACTCTCTGCTGATTTCTGATCGTCTGCACCTTTGTTAAATTGACACACACATGCACACAGAGTGAGAGCGCGTTCGTTCGTGTGTGTGTGTGTGTGTGTGTGTGTGTGTGTGCGTGTGTGTGTGTGTGTGTGTCGCACGCACCCATGCACGTTAAATATGCTCACTTAGCATTAGGTAGCTAACTCACCTGCAGAATGAAAACAAATCCACCAGTTTGTTGTTATGAAGATAACTTCTCTTTCAAGCTGTCACACACTTGTGACTGAGCAGTTTCACTTCCTAACACGCCAGACTACTCCACTTCATGGAGTGCAAAGTTACATTATAAGTTGTTTATATTTTTCACTCTGTTGCACTGCAGCCCGTGTGGGGGTGTGTGTGTGTGTGTGTGTGTGTGGAGGGGGCGTGGCTACCGGAGGGTTTTAAAGAGCGCGCTTGAAGCCTGGTTAGGGAGTGTCTACCAATTCACTGGAGCCCAGTTATGAGCTTCCCAGTTATGAGCTTCCCTCCCTAACTAATCTAATTGCTGAGTAGCGTTGTGAGCTTGTAGATTGGCTATATTTTCAGCATGCAACCAAATGTAAAATTACCTGTGTCTTTTACTTATACTAGATCTTGTCCACTAGTCCCTTCCTAACATTTTACTTTAGCTTTTATTTGTTTGTCAATAATTGTCAATAGCCTATAATTAGTCTTAGTTTTAGTCACTATCGCTTAGCTTCCATTTAGTTTTCTTCGTGATAATAGTAGGCTATTAGTCGACAAAATCCACACTGGGCATGTGGATCCAATCTGGGAACTAGTAATACTTTGTTTGGAGGTATAGAAATGAATTTTCGAAATTCGCAAATACTGAATAATAATAATGTTGAGTGTTTGTTTTAATGTGAATGTAAATAATTTGTATAATATAGGGGGATTATTCATTATGTGAGTTTAAAATATGTTAGTGAAAATATGACATGCACAAAGGATAGGCATCAATAAGCTTTGAGCTTCAGCCTATGCCTTTTTCAATCAACTATGAGAGAATGTGAATATTTAAGGAACTGGTTTATGTTACACAGTTGAATTGATCGAAATAAGCTAAACTAAACTAGCTCTTAACGTTTGCGACCTAGTATAATAATATTCTCCTGTAGTAAAGTTCCCATCCCTGTCCGAACCTCTCGTGGCCCACTTGTATGATTGAGAAACACATTTGGACTGGACCTCATCAGAAAGGTCTGATCTGTCCTCATAATTCATGTTAACCGCTTTCACCCTGCAGGGTCAGAATTCTGAGCATTTCATTATATATATATATAGATATTAAAACAATCTTCAAACATTTCCAAAGCTAAACACTTCAAATCTCTGTGAGTATTACCTGTAATGTTGCCTGTCCTAATTTTTACATTATATTTCGGTGCCCTCATATAAATGCATACATGTTTGTATTCCATTGTTGTTGTCTATCTAGACTATATTATTTTTCCTTGTGTACATTTTCTTTTGATAATAATTACGTATTTATTTGTTCATTTGTATAAAACTCAATAAAGTGTTCATCATATTTTCTTCCAGTTTTTCATGTGTCTGAGGTGACAGTATAGGCCTACTTCATTTGGGGATTACCTTTTATATACGCAGAGCCTGGTAGTCCATTGTCACTGAGGGGGCGCGGATTAAACCCGACAGCGCCAACCTTTTTTTTAACCATCACTAAACATGAGTATATTTTACTCAATGTAAAATATGCCATAAATAAATATTAGTGTGACTGAGTGGACTTTTTTTACCCTGGAAATAAAAACGTCTGGGTATCCGAGGCTACCCCGAGACTAACTGTGTATCACTGGCTTTAGAAAAGTAATTGCATTGGTATTGTTTACTCTCCTGTGAAACATGCACATTTTTAATAATATGAAACTAGCTTCTCCACTCTGAGCCACTTGAGGCTAATAAAATGAGAAGGCAGGATATGTTTTTCTGCATGGGACTTGAGTTTAAGGACCCACCTAACAAATACATGTTTGAGATGTCAGGGATCTGCTATTGCACCAGGATGTGGAGGCATAATCAAACTGACCTTCAACAAATACACCTGCCATCATGTCACGATCGGAGCACTTCTATAAGAGTGGATATTCTAGCTAAGAAATATGCTGTCCATTGGCACTGCATGTTCTTTCTGCTTTGGCA
The DNA here is from genome assembly GCF_963924005.1 of Protomyctophum bolini. Lineage (NCBI taxonomy): Eukaryota > Metazoa > Chordata > Actinopteri > Myctophiformes > Myctophidae > Protomyctophum > Protomyctophum bolini. The sequence continues at coordinate 28,791,606 of NC_137862.1, read as the reverse complement.
ATGTAAACGTATGTTTTCTCATGCCAATAAAGCCCTTTGAATTGAATTGATTTGCATGGTGTCATGTTACTGCAATCACAACCATTTCCCCCTATAGCCTTGTGTGTGTGTGTGTGTGTGTGTGTGTGTGTGTGTGTGTGTGTGTGTGTGTGTGTGTGTGTGTGTGTGTAATTGTGTCAATCTGTTCACTGAATTCCAAGGTCTATATAGTGGAGCATTAAACTGCATGGCAGATTACTGAGTGACCTACACAGTATGGGCTATTACTGTGTGTTGGCAGCAAGATTTTCAACAATCAATTCTCCACAGTAACACAGTGAAGCCGTCTTTGAAAAGTGCACCGGTTAATGGTGGAAAACATTTCATATTTATCTTCATAGAAAACATATAAAGAGAGACAGCTACGTAGGTGTCTCATGCATGCATGTGCAACTGGACACATTGTATAGGGCCATAGGAACATACGGTACACACCAGGACTACTCCACTTGATGTTACATTATTTATTTAAAGATGGAGTGCCACAATTTTTGTATTTTTCCAGTTTTTCATGTGTCTATGAGGTGACAGTACTTCATTAGACACCGTGGAGTCGTTTTTATGTGCAATGGTGTATTAACTTTGTTTTTAGGGTTTCTTCCTGGAGGCTGAACCCTTGACAGTCAAACGGGCCAATGAAATAAACAGCAATATAGTGACATCACACTATTAGCCCCTCCCCTAAGCCCTCCCCCTTTATCATACAACTACAGCTGTGGGTGCGGCTTCAGTTCAGATGGATCACCACACCCTCACACACCAGGCAAACCAGACATACTTAACAAACTGGTGGGCGTGTCCACATAAATTTGTGGAGGCATTCTGCCTCCATGCTGCTGCTGGTGCTGTGCTGTCATCATGTCTGTGCACGTGAGGTTCAAATAAGAGACATCAAAGCTTTAATGAGACATACAATTTTCTTTTCACACACACAACAGAAAGAACACATGTCTCCTACACTACAGCTACCACAGAGCTGCTGACAGTCTGCGCAGCATGCTGTGGATCTTATATTTCCATTCATGGCTCCTAATTACTCTGCTATTATGCCGTCTTTATATGCCGTTTGTGATAAAACGCTGAGCTGATAAACGGTTCAGATGTGACAGAGAGGCTCATTAGCATGCACGTCATGACACAGCATTATGAATGCAAGACATACAACCGAATACATATTCTACAGTGCACTCCGCTGCAACTTTTGTCATTAACCTAAATATTTTTTCCGACCTAAAAATCGTTTTATAATCTGCAGATTTTGACATTTTAATAGCGAAGAAGGTCAGACCACACAATTCTATCTTGGCGCCAATTAAATCTAGTTAGACTGAAAGCGTGTCGTAATGTTTGTATAAAGGCATGGCATTGAGAGAATGTCTGCTTCACGTGACCCTGAGCTGCAGTGCACTGCACTATTTAAAATGATTGCATTATTAAACTGCACCTTGTCTGGTGCACCTTGTGTGATTATATTTATTCAGTCAGTTTAAATAACGGCAAATTAAAAAGAACAACACATGTTTCCTTGTATTAATACATTGGCCACCGCTGCAGCCGTAGATCTACGGCTATTGATCTTTTATAATGGTTATGATTAGGGTTGTCCCGATCGGATCGAGTGATTCGGAAATCGGCTCTGATCACAATTTCCGATAACCATGGCCCTCCAAATAAATCCATTTATTTGGGGGCCCTTGATGTGAGTTTGAGAATCTCTCGTTTTATATAGCACCTTTAAAGCCTCATAAGCTCCGAGTTACACTTTTAGGTTGAGCATTAGAGAGCCGCCAGCCATACGGTATCCTCAGGCATGGCCATCCTCTTCGTTGTTCATAAAATGTGACTCATTACCTGGCTGGGGCTATCATGCTTTTGCAGCCTGGGCACCAGAGCTTTTGGAATGCCCTGCCTGAGGATATAAGGTTAGAAAAGTTTCCTTTTAAATCACTTCTGAAAGCTTTTATGTCAAGGCATTTCCATAGTGTTTCTTTATTTTATCTTCTAATTGATTCTCCTTTATCCATTTTCGAACCCCCCCCCCCCCCCCCTCTCTCTCTCTCGCATGTACACACACACACACACACACACACACACACACACACACACACGCACACACACACACACACACACACACACACACACACACACACACACACACACACACACACACACTTGACAGTTTTAGATTTTCTGGGAAAACAAATATTTGAAATTGTTACATGACCCCAAAATGGGACACCATCACGCCAACACCCAAACCCCAGGACCACGGAAGATTATTGAAGCTGCCATGTCCTGGTGGTCAAATATGGTATTGCAACACATCCACATTTAAGATGTTAATGTGCCTGCTCAGTGCTTTGATGTTCTGCATTTTCTTCCCTTTATTTCCCCAGGGTATAGTAGCTGAGCACAAGTGCTCATTTTCAGCAACGCCCTGCACATAGACACACACACACACACACACACACACACACACACACACACACACACACACACACACACACACACACACACACACACACACACACATTAAAACCTGGGAGCTGACCAGTACAACCACAGTTTTATACTGGTGGCCACTAAGCAGCTCGAAGCAATTGGGGGTTTAGTGACTTGCTCAATAAGCGTGAATTCCGTTTGTGTCCGAGGATAGGCATGGTTGTAGAAGAGACAAACTAATATTGTTTATGCCGTTTGCTTTGATGGAATAATTGATTGATCATGCACGCCATAATATTATTTGATTTGGGTGTGTTTGTGTTGATTGTGTAAACTTGAAACATTATTGTACTATAAAAAGATCTATTTTCCCTTCATCTTTATCCATTTTAGTGTAATAGTATTAGTTTACTATAATTAGATTAATACACAATAATCAACACTAACACTTTATTTAGAATACACCCAAATCAAATCATAGTACAACATACGTGTTATTCAATCAAAGCAAACGGCATAAACAATATTAGTTTGCCTCTTATCTCTGAGGACAGTCAAGACGGGCAGTGTCAGTAGACCAATCACAGGCAGGCGGGGCGTTACCATGCCTATGCTCGGACACAAACGGAATTCACGCCTTGCTCAAGGGTGATGACCAATCACTTCCCGACCCAGATTTGGACAGCAAATAGGCCACTACAATTGAGGAAGTAGTGTGTAATTCCATTGCTTCATGCACTGGATCAGCAACAAGCCCCCTCAAGTGGCTGGCCAACGTTGAAGCCGTCACGCCTACTGGTCAAAGCTGGAACTGCAGGCCCCTGCATATAACACGAGGAAACCCTGCGCAGCTGCAGGGGTTTAACATTGAGCGCTCGTTAGCACTTCCGCATTCTTTCTCCGCATTTGCGGAGCAACAATGCGGAGAAAGAAAAACATAAATTAGAAAACAAATATTTAAGAAGTGTATGAATGGGTGAATGTAATGCACAATCTAAATGTAAAGCGCCTTGGATAAAGGCACTATATAAATGCACCATTTACCACTATTTCTCTTTTGGATCTCGAGCTAAAAGGTTTGTGAACCACTGCTCTAGATAATTTATAACTTTATGGTAACAGCTCAGTAATGGACCTGGGCAGGAAGAAATAGAGCAATTACATACCTGGAGTCCAGACAAGCAGTTCCATCGGTGGCAGGCTAATCCGGAGGCCAGTTGCAATTCACTTCCACTTGTAAGTATGACTCTGCAAAGGTCATAGCTGCATGGTGATTCATGCATTTATTTTGCTTTCTATTTTGTGGTTGGTGTATAAAGCCTGGCTGTTTAAGGACATAGCCTACTTTACATAAATATAGGTGGCAATTCATGGGAAAAGCCACTATGATACGTATACTGCTCTTATACATGTATTGTAGTCTGAAAACCCACCTTTTCAGACTCCATCATGGCCCATAGCACTTACCCCACCCCCTTAGATAGCAATTCTAGTAGTCATAGCACGTCATAGTACATATGTGTAGCATAGTAGTATAGATGTATAGCTTATATGTATAGTTTCATTATAGATATTCCACTGTTACTTTCTTAGCTACGCATGTTTCATGATAAATGTCTTTATGTGATGTATTCCCATGCTTTTGTTCTTGCTTAATGTAAGTCGCTCTGGATTAAGAGCGTCTGCTAAATGCCTAAATTGTAAATTGTAAATTGTAATTGTAGATTTAGTTTACATCCAAAGTATCGTTAGAATGAGCTGTGTGTGAGTGTGTGTGTGTGTGCGTGTGTGTGTGTGTGTGTGTGTGTGTGTGTGTGTGTGTGTGTGTGTGTGTGTGTGTGTGTGTGTGCGTGTGCGTGTGTGTGCGTGTGTGTGTCTGTGTCAGCTCCGGCCCAAAGGGCAAGTGGGGCACGCAGCCGCCTGGGGCGCAGGTCCTTAGGACGCTGAAGCACTGAAGCGCTCCAAAAATATATATTTTTGAGATAATTCAATTAAATGAAATTAAATCTCTGGTGGGTGACTAGGCGCCCCCTCCCCATTGAACAAATAAACAAGAATAAATACACTTTGCACCTGTGTTCTGCTCCTCACAACAACAATGTTTCATTTGCTGCACTATTTGCATGAAGTGGGGGATATCGTCACACACTTAACCAAACTGGCAACCCCCAAAAAAGCCCTGTTAGTCTGTGTATTGGTTGCTTGGGTCACATGACCAGAAACAGGTACCAGGAAGCAGGTAACAGAATTGTGTAGAGACACACAATGTTATGTTATGAGACCGGTCGAGAGGAGCGTGGCTTACTCAATGCAGGTTGCACAGCCTAATAAGTTAGGCACAGGTTAGGCAACAGGTTGTTGCAGATGGAAAAGGACTAATAATAATTGACGAAGGGGATGATGATGCCGAATGAATGAATTAAAGTGCGTCGGGCGATCCTGCATGGCTTTTACTTGTGCTTGCAAAGTGCAAGCATAAGGCGTCCTCCAACTCCAAGCATCACTCAACAAAAAATGGTAAGTTAAAAATAAAATGTATTAAATCCTCCACGAGGATAGATGGGTATAGAAATCGCTACGGATCTCACTTGCAGCACCACCTAGGTCCCAACCGGCCGGGGTCCATGTCATGAGAGGTGTCAAATAAAGATGTATTATTATTTGGTCCTAGTGAGCAGAAAGAAGCAATAATAAGCAGACTTGGCAACCTGATTGTAGAAAGTAACAGTACAGTAAAGAACTTGGTGGTCATTTGGTGGAATTTTTTTTCACACATTACTGCTATTATTTTAATGTTTTATGCCTTGCTTTTCTTTTCATTTTTCTCCTTTGCTCTGTAAAGCACTTTGAGCTGCAGTCCATGTCATGAGAGGTGTCAAATAAAGATGTATTATTATTATTATTATACCGATACCGATTCTGACCGATTCCGATATCATACGGATGCTGCCTTCAAACATTGGAAATACACAAAACAAAAACGACAGAGCCATTGACGGTGAATGGCTGCTCGCGGTGGTAGTGTGTGGCTGTTTCCTTGGTGCAGCAGCTTGATTGTCATTCCTCAGCAGCAGGTCCAACTCTAACCACCCTGTCTTCCCATCAGCCCCTTCAACCTGCCAATCATCTGCAGCCTTTTTTTTAAAGGCAATCTGTCCTCCTTGTCTCGACTTTCATCCCCACCCCGTTCCCCCCATGTCTGCGTCACCAGTCAAACGCTCCGCCACTCGCTTTTCAATACCGCTGCTGTCGGCCAAGACAGAAAGGAATAGGTTCTCAAACTTTTTTCGTGCCATGTTGGACTCCCAAATTGATATGTATTTGGCTCACCTGAAAATGTTTTGTTTTCCCATATAAAGGAAGATTTCCAAAACATTCTAGATACTTTTTTTAACACATTGTCTTACGTGTTTTAATAGCCATCTGTCTGTCTGTTTCCGGCACCCCAGAGCTCCTATTTTGAAGGAGTCCCGGGATTGATTGTGTTAAACATGCATGCCACTGATTTTGAAAAGTTTTGTTGTGTGTGTGTGTGTGTGTGTGTGTGTGTGTGTGTGTGTGTGTGTGTGTGTGTGTGTGTGTGTGTGTGTGTGTGTGTGTGTGTGTGTGTGTGTGTGTGTGTGTGTGTGTGTAGGCTGCGCAACAGTGACACTTGGTGGTGAAAACCAACCAAACGCTATTTTTGTGCTCTGACAGACAGACCCAGGGCTGTCTACACCACTCCTGTGGTTGCACCACTCAAAAATGAAGTGCTTATATGCCTTTTTTTCTCTTTTCTTTTTTTCCCTAAAAAACAAACAAAACAATATGCTAATAGTCACAGTAGTAACTGTTTTTTCACAAAATAAAACAACAAACACAAAAAAAAAAAATGGCACTTCATATGGCCAAAAAACCCAGTAACCCAGTAAACTGAATGCTTGGCCAGTAGCCTATGGTGTGATCTGATGTTTGTTTGAGCATATGATATCGAGTATGTCTGGTGCGTCATGGCACACAAAACCCACTGAGATCTACAGTATTTGCACACAGCTTCGAATATACAGCATGACTGCCAGATCCCCCCCCCCCCACAGCTCTTCAAACTGCAAATAGCCTAAACAAATTGCGGAGATGTGAGAAAACGGCTCATTCCCCGGCCTTTTCAGAGCATACCTATAGTGCCATTGTAGATATACTATTTCAATATAGCTAAAGTATGACATAATGCTTCAAACACAGATTCCCAGAAACACAGAAGTGTTGAGGTATTTGTACTTATAATTGTACAATTATTTGAAAACTTTAGTTACTAGTTACTTAATTTTGATTAGAAAACATACATTTCAACCCTATACATTTTTGCCATTGCAACGCATTGTGAGCTTGTAGATCGGCTATTTTCAATAGAATTTCTACACATTCTGAACTTGTGACATGGAACATTCTGCAATATGAATACTTTTACTTTTAGTACTTTAAGTACATTTTGATACATTTTCAATTCCATACTTTTACTTGTAACGAAGCTGTTCTAAATTGCAGTATTGGTACTTTTACTTGAGTCAAACAATTGAGTACTTTTTCCACCACTGGTTAACATAAGACATTTGAAGAAGAAATGAGACCTCTCTGATATAACGTACTGTGTGGACTGTGTGAAACCTGACCCGAGGCGAGGCACGAGGGTCAAGCTTTATTTTCTACTCATTGTCGGAGCTTCTGAAGACCAGACGGTTAGGCGGGAACTGCATTAGAAGATTGTGGGAGTCAAACATATTCTGTCTCCAGACACTAGCTTCTGTGGAAAAACATTGTAAAAAGTAAACGTTGAGAAAAATGCAATGTCTGACGGTCTGGGGGTCATGGCTCCCTCGCTGTCTGGATTTAGTATGCTATCTGCTGGCTGCGGCTGCGAGGTTATGACCTCTTACGCCTCATGTTATACTTTCTGACATGCTGCAAAGCTTTTAGTTATGGGCTAATTGATCTTTATGACCATAATGTCATACCCAAAACTGGTTTAAAGTGACTAATTGAAGTTTGTTTAAAGGCGCATTAAAGGAGCATTCAGTGATTTGGGTGATTTTGAAAACCCCCCGGTCCGCCCCGGTAACAAGATGTGTACATGGACGCACTATAGGGGGACATACGACAGGCCACAGCACGCACACCCCAAGGCCCGCCCCCGCTCGATCATGATTGGCGGAAGGCCCCTCTCTATCCTGGTTGGATGAAGGCTGGGCCACCTAGCCAAACACGAAACCTAAGGTTTTTGACCTGCAGGGGTTAACTGCATGGTGACAGGGAGGAACTCCTTATATGGTCAGCACACTCTATAGGGACGATTATCACAACAAAACAAAAACATAAGTGATATTTGAATTAAGTGAAATCACTGAATATACCTTTAACTCTCTGCAAATCTCTGCAAAGCTGGCTGTCTGGCTGGCTGGCTGGCTGGCTGGCTGGCTGGCAGGCAGGCAGGCAGGCAGGCAGGCACAAGTTTGTTAATACACACTAATTTACTGGGGGGGAGGGGTAAACTGGATATTCAAAGATCCAGTTTATCAGTGAATATAAACAACGTTGCATATTTTATATACACTGGAACATATGTGTGGAGGTAAAGTGAACAACGCGATCATAAACACTGCAGGTGTCCACTTAAATGGCCTCATGAAGCCACGATGCAATATTAAAACTATTTGTCGTGATAAATTACAGTCTCTCGAGTCCTGCTGGATGACACAGGCCGCGGGAGACCCACATTTCTCTTATCATCGTCACTGTTGGGCAGAAACCTCTTTTCTCCAAAATGTCCACTTTTTTCATGTTTTGTTTGTAAAAAATAATGCTGTACACTTCATCATATTCTGCACACGAGTGAACTCTTATGAAAATAGTCGATGTATCATGTACAGTACAAGCTCCCAGCGAGTTGCAACGATCTTGTATACATCGGCAATTTTAACTAGCTATTTTGAAAAGATTTTTTTTCCCATGAATAAATCTTATGAAACAACGGTTTTGGACATAAAAGGTTTCTCTTGGACATTATTGTGTTATCTTCCGCCACGGTTGGGAGATAAGAACTGATCATTCCTGCTGGTTCTGTGTACTCTCACTCTGTATGGGATGCATACAATTATGCAAATTGTTCCCAAAGTCATAAATCCTGCTTTCAGACCGAGCTTGTTTTAGGGTTTTTTTTCTTCTCCCTCCTCAATAACCCCTCCTCCTGTTTTGTTTGGATTATCTGTGTGTGTGTGTGTGTGTGTGTGTGTGTGTGTGTGTGTGTGTGTGTGTGTGTGTGTGTGTGTGTGTGTGTGTGTGTGTTGCATTTTTAATAAGAGACTCACCGGGGTAGAAACATTTCAGAACCAGGGGAGGCATGAAGATGAACAATGGTGGAAGGTAACTAATCTACATTTACCACATTTACTAAAGTACTGTAAGTAGACCAACACATTTGAGGTACTTTTAGTACTTACTTATATACTTGAGTATAGCTTTGTATTGTACCTCTACTGCACTTCTTCAGAGGCAAATATTGCACCTTTTACTCCACTATACCATTATTTGACAGCTTTACTATAGTTAGTTACTTTGTAGCTTTAGATTATGATTCTAAAACAGTGGTTCCCAAACTTTTTCATGTCGATAACCCCCAAATCGACATTTATTACCCCCCCCCCCCCATTTGAAAACGTATGCCAGTGACCCCGATAAGAGAGGATTTTTACGGCTCTAGAGTGATTCTGATTCCGAAACATATACCCCAATTTATATTGTTAAACCACTGTTAATTTAACTGAGAGTGTACAGATGGTAACGTGTCCGTTTGGTTACAATTGTACACTCACACCCATAAGGGTCCGTTTGGTTCCTAACTATCTCTAATTTAGCTAGGGACCTGGAACTCCCTCAAGTACCCCTACCGCTAAGCCCCATTTTTATCATTCGGCTATATTCAAACATCGATCTATAAGCCCTACTACAAGCTCACACATTGTTATTAGATCGTTGTTGAAAGATTTGGAAATGAGTAGGCCTACTTTTACCATTTCAATGCCAAAAGTCACACTTTGTTCTAGACTAAAAATATTTTGCTGGTGAAAACTGATTAACTAATGATTTACAAAACAGAGTCTGTTCCCGACAATGATCATATAAAAATGATTTACGAAAGTAGAGACAAAGTTGTACAGAGGAGTGGTTCTCAAACCTTTTAATTTTAAATAAATCTTAATAGTTTATTTGGAACCCCCTCAAGGAACCGTGAGGGTCCCTGCACGACCCCACTTTGAGAAGCATTAAGAAAACGAGTACACAATACACTTGTTTTGTGCCTCAACCTGCCTTCATATACCTGAGCTTTCGACACAGTATACAGCGTGTGCATATTTAGTTCCTACTTGGAGCAAAAGGTTGCTGCATGCAGGCTATAAAACAGATGAAATGGACATGAATTATTCATGCCATGCAGGCAGGTTACATCACATGTATGCTGTCAATGATAATCAGATGATTTTGATAAGATAATTTGTGTGCATCCCCCAGCTCAAGGGTAGAATGGATGATCATACTTTTAGATGTGGCGGGACAGTATGTATTCTAATGAGGATCATGTTGAAACCTCTCAATATGCGCCGTGCTGCCCTTTTATTTTCCTCCTGGCATCAAGACATATACGGATAAGATAATTATCAGACTTTCTTTCGCTTGTTCGGCATTATCTGTGCAGAGAGAGGGGAGTGATTATGAGAAATCAGCTGAATTGCCGAGCTGACTTCTGAACCGTTACAATGGGGGTTATCGCGGGGCAATGCTAATAAGGAATCCGGCTCTTGGATAATGGCGGCAGTGGTGGGAGAGTGATAAACAGTGGAAATTGGGTCGGCACTACTTACACACTACTTTAAATGAAAAAACACAGGCGATGGTATAGAATTATCTAATGAAGATTTGCTACAATCTACGTCGGATCTTAGAACTGAAGAATGAAGAATGATGGAGCACTTGCAGTGATTTCGTCGACTAATACTATGACAAACGTTCGCCGACTACCTTTTTTCACTGACAAAAACTAAATGGAAACTAAGCTATGATGACTAAAACTAAGACTAAAGTCTACTTTTGTCAACAAATACAAACTAGACTAAAATGTTAGGAAGTGACTATAGTGGACAAGAGATCCAGTATAGGTCTCCACCAGGGCAGGTCAGGTCGTGGCCTCCTGGTGGCGCTATAATAGGCCAATGTGAAAAGGGTGGGATATATTCCTCAGCCTATAGTAGGAAAGTCTGTGAAAGATTTCATGTAAATTGCACGCTGCGTTCATGATTTGAGGCTTTTTGTTAAAAACAGGCCAATCCTGCAAACTTTGAAAGCCAATGTTAGCCAATTAGGATTGAATGTGAAATATCGGACAAATCCATCTTGAACACATGGCGCTAGATTTGACGCTAGACACATGATGATAGATTAACGATTTGAATCCGGAGGAGTAACGGCCGACTTTTTGTTTTACAAAAGTCGGCCACTATAACAGGCCGTTGTGGGAAATTGGGATACAATACAAGGACACAAATATTTACAAGGTGCTGTACAGTAGTAGAATTGAATAATTCTACTACTTTTACTTTTTAATTCTACTCCACAGTCTACAGAGGCAATTGTACTTTTTACTAGTTACTTTGTGGGCTAGATTTAGATTTTGAATATTACAAAACATACATTAAAACAGTTTGACGGCCGCTAATTGTTTAATCCAGGGTTTGACCGTGCTTACTACGACATTTCCGCCTTTTGTTTTATGTGTTTAATCCGTCTTTACGATCGTTATCACGGATAAAAAGCCCAAATAATTCAGCGTACGTCTAAAGTTAGTAAAACAATCTCGGCTGCGTAGAATATTTGATTAAAATGCGGGTTACGCGTTTTATGGAGTCAAACTGTTAAATACTTCAGCCCTACAGTATATAAAGTGTATACACTTTATATACTGTAGGGCTGAAGTGTTAGGGCGAGTGTCACAATTGAAGGCACAATTTTCCCGACATTCCTTGCAAAGCATTTGCCTTCAATGAGCAGCTTCCATGTGCGTAACATAAGTCCCAGAAAAGACGCGCTGTGATTGGCCAGTAGTCACTTGAGTGACAGCGAGAGACATGGAGGAGTCGCATGAGTGACGTCACTTGGGTAGCGGTAGCGACGCAGCGTTCCTTCAGCAAATGCCTTCAGCACTTCTAAATAAGAAAGCTGCGGAGAACTGTTGCTTTGTGTTCACTCTTTCATGTTTTCTGTTAGTAATCTAACCCCCCCCTGGCTCTGATGTTGTATTGTTGTATTAATAACTTTGTTGTTTGTTTGTGTTTGTTTGTTTGTCTTGTTTTGTATTGTAATGTATTGTCGTGATTGAATGTTATAAAGATTTGTTAAAAAAAATAAAAGCTCAGGCTCCAGCACTGCACTTCCACCTTCATTGGGATACACGTCGCTCCAATGAACTGCAACGGCCAGTGAGGCATCCATTTTTTATAATATCTATGTGCTGCAGTGAGATGAGAGGGAAAAGGGGCAATGTTCAAACCAAATGTCTTATCTGATTTAAGGGTACTGTTGTTGAGGATCTTGATCCGTAGAATCGTGGGTAGCTCGCCTGAGTGATACGCCAATATCACTCGAATCAATCCAATCAAAGCAAAAAGACCTGACCTGTTTACAAAACAGGTCATATAATCACAAATTACTGAATTAGGATCACACCCTTAAAAGTTTAGAAACAAAATAAAACATTGTCTTCATCTTAGTTCAACTACATTTACAATTAGCTGGATATACAATTAAATCTAAACTGTTACCATGAAAGTTAGACAGAGTGTAACATGGCTGCTGCTGCATGCAGTCAGTCAGTCACAAACACAGTACAGTTCAACTCACCAAGTCAGTGTTCATAAAGTTCAGTTTGGTTACTTTATTTTAACCTGGTTTACATCCTAAATCCATTTAAATTTAGATCCTTATTTTATTGACTTGGCTATTTTGACCTGGGTTACACTTCTCTAAGTTAAATCGAGGTCATACCATATGTGATACCACACAACCAGGCCAGAAAAGCAAGTTTTAGTCAGTCTCTTTAATGGTTCTTTTGTTTTAGTCACATTTTAGTCACCTGAAATGTTTTAGTGTTGTCATGTCATGAGATTTTAATCGATTTTAGTCGACTAAATCTACAGGTGATTTAGTCGACAAAAATGTATTCTGACGGGCCTTGATGCCGTCGTATGACTGGTTTTACACTTGCTCACTTCCTGCGACGCGTTGTGAGCTTGTAGATCTGCTATTTTCAGCATGCAACCAAGTGTAAAATGACTTATAGTGGATCTCTTGTCCACTAGTCCCTTCCTAACATTTTAGTCAAGTTTTTATTTGTTGACGAAATTGTCAGTATATTTAGTCTTAGTTTTAGTCATCGTACTGTAGCTTAGTTTTCATTTTGTTTCCATTTAGTTTTCCTCAGTGAAAAAAGGTAGTCGACGAACATTTTTCGTCTTAGTTTTAGTCTACGAAAACAATACTGCAACCACACAGCAATCATGATCAAAATGTGTTTTCAAGGACAACATCTCTTTGGTATATTTATTTTCATGTGTTGCCGTTATACTGCCATGCAGCACTCTCTGGAGAGAGAGGCTACGTTTTTGGATTGATGTGGAGAGAACGCTGCAGGCGGCTGTCTCGCCCCACTGGATGTTCTTGGTAACCGTCGTACATGTTTCAAAACAAAAGGTCGCACGTCGGACTGAAGATGTTTCTTCGAGGCTTTGAACCCTTTTAACGCAATAATGACTTTGACAAACTGAGAGAGAGAAAAAAAGGAAAGAACAAAAGTCTGTCGTTAGACAGTACTTTTTTACGACGCTCCTATGAAGGGAAAATAAAGCGGAGAGTTAAGCCACAAGAGGCTGTGTGGTTTACTTAGAAGTGCTAAGGGCCATTGTGAGGCACGACACAGAGAGCTGTTCTACAGTCACGGTCAACAATGGCCTTGCATGGCTTATTGCTTTTATAAAATGGAGCGTGAAAATCATAGACACATCCCTCATGAACCCTAGTGTCCCTTGTCCAGGCTTGTCATACTAGATGAATAGTCGTTGAAAATAGCCTACAATGAATGCATGGCAAGATTGTCTATTTCCGTCAAAGGGAGTTGGTGTAGACGGAAAAACCGAAGGGGCTGAAAGGACAGACTCCCCCGTAAAGATGCTGTCAAACCACAGATTAGCATTGGTAAGACAGTGTCAGCGGCATATCACCTCAACAGCAGATGGGAGATCTTCCATGCCGGCAATGGACCCTGCTGAACCACTTGCTTTATGGCGGCCTGGCAGACAGCGGAGCATTCGAGTATTGAGGAGACTGCCGACCAACTATGGCCTGAAAAGATGACCTTCTGCAGTAGTCTGCAGTGCTGTTCTGCAAGAGCCTGACAGTGTTTCCAGGTCTGTTTATTATAAGTGATTCGTAGTTGCGGGTTGCTTTTGTTTGGGCTTGTTTCTGAAGTGTAGTTGCTTATGCAGAACAGCGAGTGCATGCAACGGCATGAGACACAGCACTGCCGGGGAGAGTAGGTGGATGGACAGCTTCTCTGTCGGTCCGCTCGGTAGCCTCGCTCCAGCCGCTGCAACTGCTGGTAAAAGCCGCAACGCTGCCGGGGCGGCATGTGCCAGGGAATTATGTCACTCCACTGCCGCTCCATCTCTTGGCTGCCGCTTCACGCAGCAACTGCCGGTAAGAGCTACGGCGCTGCCGAGAGAAGGGGCGGCAGCTGCCGGGGAAACTGGGGGGATTATGACACTCGACTGCTGCTCGCTTCCGTGGCTGTGTGTTTGGTCCGACATGTGTTGCGTCGTGCTTGTGGTTAGGGTAAGGGTTTGGGGTAGACTGTCCGACTGATGCTGCCGAGGAACACTACCGACTGCCGTGGGTGTTCCGCGGCAGATGCCGCTGCCGGAAAAGAAAAACGGGTGGACAGGTTATAGATTCCAACGCAATTTTTTGCCAGTTCGAATGGGTGAATGGGTGAATGGGTAAATGACAAATTTATGACAAATGTAATGCACAATCTATGTAAAGCGCCTTGGATAACGGCGCTATATAAATGCACCATTTACCACCATTTGCTACCTGCTATTTCCAGGTAGCAAAGCTGTCTGACCACATTAAGCTTCACACACACGTTGTGCTTTAAAGTACGTGGAGATGAAACGTCTCTAATGAGAACCTGCACAATTCCATCTTCCCCGCACATCTGTATAAATATCAGTGGAAACCATAATTTACAAATGTACCACAAATAACAATCCAACAGTTCAAAAGTGAAACAAAACAAAGTGGATAAGGAACGAATAAACTCACATAAGGAATTTTACAGGGTTGAGATTCCTGACGGAGAAGGATATATCCTAAATGTATGCTCCGTGGCATGGCGGTATGTATGTTGTATGTGCAACACGTTGTGAGCTTGTAGATCGGCTATTTTCCACGCGAGACACGGCCATGAGGCGAAGCATGAATTATAGGCTTTATAAGTTTATTTTTTTCAGAGAAAAAGTTTTGCGCTCTTCTCAATTCCGTGGCGTCGCTGGGAGACCCGTTTCCTCCCCTCTCCGTCTGGGTGTAATTGCACTTCTCTCTCGGATGCTTCTCAACATATTTGATACATTGACAAATCCCTCCCTTTCAGTGTTCTCATCATGGCTGCTCCCCAGATATATGTACACGAAAGAGGCAGAGAACTGGGAAGAGCTAGAGCCTCCCAAATGGCTTGTACCCACATCGATTGACTGGTGAAATATATCTCCCATCATATGAAACCAGCTCTGGGCCATGATATCTCTTCAGGGGGAAAGCCCATGGGCTCCCAGAGGCAACCAGAAAACAATTGTCAAGATCCATTGTTGTGTGGCTGCAGCGCAGTTACTGTGTATTGCATGGAGACACTCGGCAGGAATGAGGAGGGTTCAGCAGGGCTGGAACCCAAGGCTATATACAACATGACCAAAGATGGAGTTTGATTTAGAGAAGAAAGATTAAAATCTATATTTTATTGCCTCTTTTCTTTTTGTCACGAATGAAGAAAAAAACTGCAAAAACCCACAACTGCTATGGTCTGTTCAATTATACCTTCTCTCACAGCTATAGAGACCGAAAGTGATGAAGTAATCTGGAGAGTGAAGGTGGCAGCAATGACGAGGTGGTGGAACCCTTTATTTTATTGTTTATCACAGATCATTCTTGGCCCTGTGTGTGCGTGTGTGTGCGTGTACAAGTGGCTATGGCCTAATTTTGCCCATGCAATGGGTGTTTTTATGCAAAAATAATGCTTGGAATGGATTCAGCATCATGAAAACACCCTAGTTTGCCTTATATTGGATATGTCAATGGTGGCCATACTGTACAGGCCATTTTCAAAACTTTCCCCTCAGACAATTCCAGGCAACCTTTTTTCTGTTATTCAGGGTATATTGAAGATACAAAATCAGATGAGTTTGGTTCTTTTGCAATTAGATTGAGGTCCGATTCCATTATTACTGGACTACTGTGTTGTCTGGGCAGTGTGTCTCAGCTATCCATACTGTATACACGCGGCCCAGAGCACTCCTGCCAAGCCAATACTTTGGGACTCCAAACGTTTGGTGCTCCAAAGTTTGGTGCTCCCTCTCATGCTGTCTGTTATATTGAGTCGGGTATTATTAGCAAGTAGTGTTTATGGAGTATGGGCACCAGCCAGGACACCAGCTTTTTGTAACACGCCATTATTTTGGATTAGGTTGGATTAGAGTAGTTAGTTTAGAATAGCATCATTCCTGTAACCCTTTTCTTGTTCATATTTGTATCAGTTAGTATTTTTTGTTGTGTTTAGTAGGCTCTGTTTATTTTTGCTTGTTTTTCAGATTTGCCCCATATATCCTTAGTTTTCAGTTAAACCTTACCATGACATTTTAGGGCTAGAGCAGAGTGTTAATTCATCCTTTATAGTTAAATTGGTTAATCTAGTTGTTGGTCATGGTTGTCTAACAGAGTACTGGCATTATACCCCATTTGGTTTGTAATTGCATTGTGTAGAAACAATACCTTTATTACAGGGCAGCAAATAAACAGTACAGCTCACTTTCCCGCCTTTGTCGCAATCCGTTATTTCCCTTAGACCAAAAGGATTGTAACAATAGCTGATCTACAAGCTTGAACATTGGCAATTTCCGCAGAATATTTGCCTAGTATCATGACATTCACAGGGTAGCAAAGCTAGGTTCTGTGTGTTTAACTGGGTCAACACAACATCTTACAGCATAACAAGAGTAAGAAAAGGACATGCATGCACACAGAGCTGTTCGGCGTGAATCGTATCGACCTGAACGCCAATCATCGTTCATAGGACACATATTCATATCTGAGCTGTATGGCAAATCTGCTGAGATACAAGAAACTCCCGAGAGCCATTAAAGCATGGTATTTTCCACAGAGTCGATATGTGACAGATTGATGAATGAACAAATTATCCGCCCAGGGTTGTTGTCATTGTTAACCATCAAAAATCAAAACATATCTATTTCACTGGGAGCTGTCTATACCGTCGAAGTCAAAAGGAGATGTAATTGGCTGCTGATGCAGGCCAATATTAATCATCATTTTATTGTCGTGCTCAGCAGTGGACTGAGCAGAGCTGTCCTATTTGCTTCAAGATGGAGGATCTGAGGGAGAAAGACCAATTTCCTTGTCATGAATGGAAAGTTTTCTAAAGCGAGTGATTTGCCATCAATCACCACACCGTTTTCTCCTGAGCTGGGAATTTAGAGAGAGAGAGAGAGAGAGAGAGAGAGAGAGAGCTGTATCTCTCTATTTCCATAGCCTATTTCGCTGTGAATAATAATGCCTGACATAAAAGTACTCAGGAGTTGCTTTAAAGCACTGCCAGCAGGAATCTATTTATGGGAAAACATCCATTTAACATCCATGGATACCTTTTGGTTACAGCACTTGAAGCACCGTTGCCATATCATACTGTTTTCTAAAGGAAAATCAAGGGCCAATGTCTTTTTATTGATGTGTCTTTGTGTACGGGTACATGACAATATGTTATTCTGGTTCCTCATGCATTGTATTCATAATGAAAATAATTCAACTCAGGGGTCTGCACCTCCATGGTCCCCACGCCCACCCTATACAGTAACACAATCTCTTCACCATAGCCAAAACACAAGTGTGCGAGCGTGTTTTCTTTGACAAATTTGCTATTTTTTCCAAATGGTCAACAGTCGTTTTGCTGAACGTTTTCCTATTACGACACGACATTGATTGTGGGAGGGCATTCCACGGGCTGATATATACTGTATTATAGGATGGAGCCGGAGTGAGCGTGCAGTGAACTATCCCTTTTAAACCAGTAAAAACTGAAACACCTTTTGTTGCTAAATCAGTGGTGCTCAATACGTTCATGTCAAGAACTCCCAAAATTATATGTATTTGGCCGCCGAGCCCCAGAAGCAAAGAATTGAGTTAACATTTTAAAATGTATACATTTAAAGGTTTCCACACAAGAGGGAAGCACGCATCTCAAAACAAGTCCACATGGTCCAACAAGAACCAGAGTAATATCTTCAGATATCTTCTTACATTCTCGGAAAGCATGTTGTCAGTACGGTCACGTCCTCCTTTCCCTTCTTCACAGCGTTGCCTCTTATTTGATAATAGCCCAATATAGTTCACATCTATCATGCAATCTATGATGCAATCATGGGAAATCTGGCAATTTGTCTATCAATTCAAAAAGCTGAAGGAAGAGAAAAAAGCCCTTTCCTGCCTTCAAGTTTTGTCAATGTATTCACCTTGAGAGAAGCCTGCTTCCAGGAGATTTAACCCTAAACCTTTAAGTATTACATTTCCTCTTTCCACACTGCCAACACTCATTTAAAGTTAACTGTAAAGTGGACTTCATATTGACCCGACTGGAGACTTATTTTCCTTTTAGATTCAATGGGAACATTTTTAACTAGAATGCACCCACGAGCCATCTGGTGTTTATTCTAGCTGCCACAAAACACACCATTGTTTAAAATGTCGTTCATGTTTTTTAAATGCATTTTCACCTATAAGCCCTGCTGTTCTGAAACCCCAATGTTACGGGTGCATTGGTACAAGTAATTAATACAAACCTAGCCATTTGCTGCATCATTTGGATGAACAATGTTCTAATTTGAATAAATGAGTGAATGGAAGGGAACTGGCTCGTGCCGTACCAACACCTCTGTTGATGAGGTGTGATTCCCATTAATGAGTGTGATGGTTGAGCAGTCTTCTGGTGAGTTTAAGTTAAAGATCTATTCATGATGCTTAATCAAAGGACATTAAACAACAACAAAAACAATGGACTGTTTGGCAGATGTTGCAACGTTACTAATTTCTTCTAAACATGCTTTTCTTGCCAATACAGTTTACACACCTTTCAATTCAATTCAAGACTAATCATTATTCAGACAGTGCCCAAAGTGGATGTGTTTCTCAGATAGGATTTTTAGGTCTGATTGTCAGTGGTGTACTTCTACTTGAGTACTGTAGGCTACTTGATTCAATGTTTGTTGTTATTGAGTATCTGTACTTTACGTGAATATATTTTAATGTATTTTATTTATTTATTCTGAGCCTACTGGGGTTGAGTATGTTGTCCATCTGGTATTCTTGCGTTGCCTAGACTGGAACTCACTTTTGCTTTCTATGGCATAGGCAGCTCCCGGCTGTGTTGTGTTGATTATTGTGTAATTTGTTTGTTTGTGTAAACTTGTTTATTGCACTATACAAAGGTATATTTTCCCTTCATCTTTATCCTTTTTAATAGTATTAGTTAACTATAATTAGATTAATATACGATAATCAACACTAACACTTTATTTAGAACACACCCAAATCATATTACGGAGTGCATGTTCAATCAATTATACAATCAAAGCAAACGGCATTTAAACAATATTAGTTGGCCTCTTCTACAAAAATAAAACTTACAAGTTATAGTTACAAGGCTGCATTCTGTCTTTTGTTGTATTATTTATTTCTCAATCTCACCGCAACATCTGCCTCACAGTTTCCACATCAAGAGCCTGCATGAACACAGTTAAAACAATATCCATGTGATTCCAGAGAGGGAGCCTGCATGATAAACTAACAAGCTAACACACATCCAAGGAAGGCAGCAGGTGCACAAATGACCCACTCCCAGTCCCAACACAATGAGATGAGTGAAGAAAGAAGAGAAACATAGCAATCCAGATCTCTTTGGAACCTGGCTGCAATTGGACTGAGTGGATGCAATATGAAATGCAATAACATGTATAGTATGATATGAGATCACAAGCTGTTCGCTTGGCGTTATTGCATCACATGTTTTGCATCCATGTGCAATGGAATGCCCGTCCATGCAAGGGCTTATGTATTTGTAAATGTCACAGCATTGCAAGGATGAATCATCATATGACACTATAGTCCTTTATTGGCCTATCTGGTGGGCAAGCAGAATGAATTCTCACTCAGAGGCTATTAAATTATGCCTGCGATGAAGGGTTTGTTACTACAGTACTTAGCCAGGTGAAGAAGTAATTAAAATGTATGTCTTGTTTGCCTGTGATGTATTAAATCCAAAATTAATGTAAATCAATAATGATGATTCAATGGCTGAAACAATATTTAAAAGCATAAAAGAGTCGCCACACACTATCAGAGCTGTCGATGCAAATTGTATTCAGGACAAGAGAACAAGTAAAACCAACGTTTTGGTCAGTGATGCTGCCTTCTTCAGGGTTGAAATGTTGCTTTTAATTGTTCCCTTTTCCTGAATAAAACTCTTTTATGTTTTTTTGTGTCTTTGGTGTTGGCTGGCACCTCTAAAGGACTGGTGTGCACTGCACCCCCGTGAACTTTGATCAAAACAAACTTTAAACCAATGAATCATTTAAATGTACATTGCACAATCAAGTCTTATTTTACTTGCCGGTGCTAACTTATTCTTAACTAATGGAAACTACTGTCTGCATTCTCACATGACCAACCATCATCGGCCCAGCTCTGAGATTAGAGGACTGATCCTACATTTTAACAGTGGGCGAACAGCGGCGACTCTGGGGTGATAAAAATCTCCTAGTGGGCGTTCCTGCTGTCATTGTCCTCACTTTAAAGTGCATGTAAAATGACGCTAAAGTACCATACCATGAGTCAGGGCCATGCAGAGAGCACTGGGGGCGTGGCAGGGGCTCAAAACCCAGAAAAAGGGCACGTGTGTGCGCGCGCAGACATGTCCCTTATATTGTGCCATTTCATGTCATTGGACAGTAAAATAAGCAATACATTCTCATTAGTCTGAAACTAAAACTGACTGATGGCAGCCAGCACATTAAAAGTATTGAAGGGCCAATGGCACTTATTGCCCCCCCCCACATAAGTTGTTATATATTCCCCCCACATAAGCCCTTATTGGCCACCCACATAAGCTCTTATATATTATTGCAAATGGTAAATGGTGCATTTATATAGCGCCTTTATCCAAGGCGCTTTACATAGTGCATTACATTCACCCATTCACACACACATTCATACAACGATTGCAGCGGAAGCCATGCAAGGTACCAACCATCACATCGGGAGCAATTTGGGGTTCAGTGTCTTGCCCATGAAGGACACTTAGACAGGAGGAGCCGGGATTCGAATCGCCGACCCATGGATCATTGGCCCCCCACATAAGCTCTCATTGGCCCCCCATATAAGCCCTTGTTGGCCACACATTGGCCCCTCACATGCCCTTACGTGGACTGAGGGGAAAAATGAAATTGAGGGAAAGGGCACTTTGAGGCAAAAGGGCAGGGGCTCAAGCCCCCCTTGTTTTGTAATAACAAATAACAAAACAGTTACTACATTTTTCAAATAATTTAATTGTGGATTAAAAGTAGCCCACAATATTTGCCTCTGAGATGTAATGGAGTAGAAGTAAAAGTATTGGAAATTGGAAATACTCAAGTGTAAAAGTAAACAAATGCCCCGCAATTGTACAGTACTTAAGTAAATGTACTTAGTTACTTTCCACCACTGGGTATTGCCTGATCATTATTCCATGATATAGCTCCGCTCATGCAAACAGTAGCGCCGGTCTCCAGAGACTGGCCCTAATGTCTCCAGCACAGTCCCTTGCCCACAATACTAATAGGCAACGTTTTACCACCCAGTGCATTCTCCACACGCCTATAACCCTGCTGAGAATCAT
Organism: Protomyctophum bolini; assembly: GCF_963924005.1. Taxonomy (NCBI): domain Eukaryota; kingdom Metazoa; phylum Chordata; class Actinopteri; order Myctophiformes; family Myctophidae; genus Protomyctophum; species Protomyctophum bolini. The sequence continues at coordinate 28,769,837 of NC_137862.1, read as the reverse complement.
CTGGGCATTGTACAGTAGTAGAATTGTGCGCCCGCTACGCGGGGAACTCAATCCCAGAGTTACTTCGCCACGCACTCCGCGGCAGAAGTGCCGTGTTTGCATGAATGAAACTGTATGTAATCGCGCCTGTGTGTGTGTGTGTGTGTGTGTGTGTGTGGGACACGTGTGTGTGTGTGGGGGGGTGGCTTACAGGCGTGCGTGTGTGTGTGTGTGTGTGTGTGTGCATGCAATGAGAAGCCAATGTGAAGTAGCGAACAGTCTAATTGTTTTACTTAGGCAAAAAACAACTATTGACAAACAACAATGTTGATGTAAGTAAAGGAATCGCTTTGTCAGTGATATTTTAAATACAGACATTTAGAAGGAATAAGCAAAATCCAATTACTCCCCTCGCGAGCCTAGAATTCCTCTTCCTTGTTTTTGTCCGAGAGACGGAGAGAACAGATTGTGAATTTCTGAGAGCTGGTGACGTGTGAGCCAGGGCAGTGTTGCCAGGTTTGCGAATTGTAAGCGAGTTGTAGTGTATGTAAGTAGCATGGTTAAAGGCCTTGTTTCTGGGCCTGTTGGGGCAACAGCATAGGCAGCAGTGGTTAGTGTTCCGTGTAGGGAAGCCTCGGGGGTGTGGGTGATTGGGGCGATAATGTTTGTATTAAACAAATGCATTGCCGGCGTGAGTGTGGAAGGGAGGCAGTGTTAGTGCCAATGCAACGGCCATTGTTTGACGGCTGGTGGTCAGTGTTGGCGAGGGACGCGACAGGAGGAGATAGGTCGCGAACACTGCGAAGGGTAAGTGTGTGACGTCACTGCCGTGTGAGTGTGTGTGGGTGTAGTGTGTAAGATGGTGTTGTGGGTGTTGCAATAGCGATGTAGCTGTTGTGGCTTTGGGTTTCGTTTGGGTACAGCTTTTGGGTACCACTTCTCCATGTATAATAGATATAGGCTGTACTCCACCAACTTCTTAAAGCTTTCAAAGCATATAGAAACTTGAATGCTTAATTATATTGAGCCGATATTTTCTACTTGCTCTGGAGGGTTCCGTCTACTCCCATAGGGTATGATTACAGTGTTGTGCCAAGTGCCAAGATTACAGATTTGTATTGTTACATTTTCTGTACACATAATACTGTATGAGTAAAATGCTCATTTAGCTTCGGTTCCTCAACACAACCTTGTAGCAAGTAGAACAATAACAAATAAGTCATGATAAAGAATAGCAGTAATAATAGCCTAAAAACGATATAGAATGATACAGAATAGGAGCAATAGTAAGCAGAATAAATACCGTGGTCATACATTAGTCACAGTATGTTTGAGGTGCTTGTGCTTGTACAGTAGATGCAGTGCTACTTAACTAAATGTTAATTGTACTGTATGTGTATATGCACCGTGTATAAATATCTGGATATCTGTGTGTATGCAAAATGTATTGTACACTAATATAATTCATGTTGGTTTTGATATTCAAAATGGCTGCTGTGGTCCTTTGTAGTTGTGAAGTGAAGACAGGTGCTCGTTGGCGAGGGTTCAAACATGAAAAGATAAAAGAGGGGTCCAAGGCACTCTGTTCCAGTCAAGTGAAAAAGCCTTTATTTGATGGCATTGCAACGATCATTAAAAATGGACCGCCGCGTTTCGGCTACAAGCCTTCGTCAGGGTCCCATCACACACCTGTGTGTGGTATGTTTAAATCACACATGTTTCCTCAGAACACAGTGTGTGTGTGTGTGTGTGTGTGTGTGTGTGTGTGTGTGTGTGTGTGTGTGTGTGTGTGTGTGTGTGTGTGTTAGCGGCCCACTGCCAGTGGTGCTGTGGCTACGGAGCCCTTTGCCATGTGTGGCAGCGTCTGAAACAGGGAACGGCTCGGGATGGCCATGCACGTCTACTGTGCTTCCATCTGTTACAACTATGTAATCTGACACATGCACGTACACGTGTACACCACATCCATCTGTATCTCACTTCTTCCAGTCTATGATCGTTATTCTCTCATTATTCCCTCTCACATTGTGATTTTTAACACTTCCTGTAGCCAGCTATTTATGAATTAATTATTGTAGCCTCTGCCATGCCTTTACCATTCTGAGCGGATTTACTTGAGCCAAATCACCTCAGGTCTGTGAACCGCGAGTGAAAGCCACCAACGTTGAATCTATCGGATCGCAGCTAAGTCATCCAAAACATAAACCTTGCAACCACGACAAGCGACGTGGTGAAAAACTGTCTGTACATTTTTTTTTGCCTGTTTTGATTAGAATCGGAATCTGGGATTAGAATCCGAGATGAGCATATATGAAAAAGGTAAATGGCTCACATACATCATGCTAGCATTCCAGAGCTATCCAGATGTAGCGTAAGGTCGGGGCCTACATTAATCAACATAAAATGCCTGTAGACGTCTTAGGCTCCGACGGTTTTATTTGATATGACGTCTGTAGATGTTTTTAGTATACTTAAAGGACTTCACCCCTTTTGCAACCAGAGCTTATTTGAATGATGTTTAAGACACAATAAACACTTTCTTGGGGTTCTATGTGAGTAATGTTTTTTTATATATATTTTTGAGTGGTGCAAGCACTCCAAGGAACAGCAATGTCCGTGTTCACCTATGTGTTCGCCTATGTGAAGTTAACCCACACACCCACCTATGTGACTGAGCACCAGTATGACTATTAGTACCAGTAGGGGCGCTGTTGTGCCAGAAACAGAGAGAGAGAGATAGTGCTGCACTGTTGCCTGCTAATGACACAGAGAGAGAGAGAGAGGGGGGGGGGGGGGGGGGAGTTGCACCACTCAGTTCACACGGGTGTGATTTTTCTTATTCATGACGCCATGTTCATGTCCAAAAACCGAGTTTGACCAGATGATGAGCCTTAGCTCGAAACATCGCCAATAAAGTAATATTTGGAGCAGATGAGGGTTCTTTCTTCTTTTTCTGATGACCAAAAACCTGTCATGAAAATGTGGTCTCACTTCCTTCCTGGAATACAAAGTCACACCTCCATGCGGCCTCCCCCCCCTCTATACAAGGAGGGGAAGTGCACTAAAGCATTATGGGCATTGTAGGAATTCAGCAAACAAGTCAAATCCTAGTCAAACACACAGACTTCATTATTGTTCTGGCCATAGGGTGCAAATTTCAAATTGTGCTGCTGTTATCTACTGCAAACTAAGTGACTAAGTTTCTTTCAGCGCTGAAATGTCCCTTTAATGTATAAGATGGTCAGTCAGTTGGACATTCCATCTGTTGTAAATTACAATTTATACATTTGGCAGATGCTCTTATCCCGACAGATAAGTGATCTACATGTGATACAAGATCAGAATAAGCAGAGTAAACATGCACACCTGCCAATAAACAAGGGGAATAATCACATGTGCAGAGAGAACAGTAGTGTCTCAAGGAAACTATAGGATACTGTGGTCTATGCAGGCAAACAATGAACCTTCTTAACATTCTTAACAGACCAGCATTGAAATTGAAATAAAAAGGTAGCAAGAAGTGATACGCAAAGGGCTGAGGTGGAGTCTGAAGAGGTGAGTCTTCAGACCATGACGGATAACTGGGTGTTAGTATGCAGTTCTGACTCTATACATGCCGTGTGGAATCTGCTTTGCACGTTCATGCTCCCCTGAATCCCACTGACTTTTTGGTCTAGCACCACTTCAAATTTCCACTTGCACATGCAGAGAATATATCTCCAAGCCTAATTTCCATTAAACTTGCTGAGTGCATTCATGACTTGTATGGAGGATGAGCCCCTGCAACCACTACAGTGACCCCATGACCTTTCCCCTAACGCCAGGGGTGTCCAAACTTATTTCAAAGGGGGCCATATTAGAAATTATTAAAACGCCCAAGGGCCAACTACATCTTCCAACATAATGTACCGTCGGACTATAACAAAGTCACATACATATGCATCGCATTTAAACAATTAAACTGTCATCCTCGATATTGAATATTAATGGTTAGGTGTGTGCCATGAACAAAAAGTGTAACTCAGCCTTTTTTCAGCCATATGTTACATTACCAAATGTAACCAGACGAGCAATAACGATAAAAGAAAATACAAGGTACACTGACAAATTATACTCTGGGAAATGCCCAAGTTAAAAAAAACTTGAATGTAAAAATGTCCCATACAGTTGGGTGGGCCGTTCATAAAACAATTCAAGCTGTGGGCCGTATAAAATTAGTCCCAGGGCGGCATTTGGCCCGCGGGCCGCACTTTGGACACCCTTGCTCAAGTCATACTGCAGCCCTATAGCTAGGCCTAAAGGTCTGAAATTTTTGTTTGTATTTTCCGCCTTGTTAGTGAGAGTGCAAGGCTCCAAGGACGGCAATGCCAGTTCAAACCACTTTGATCTAGTTGGGCGTAACGTAAGGAGCAGCGCAGCCCCTAAGGGCCACAAGTGTGGCTTTTAGACTCATTGTTCAGTGTTGTCCAGATCAGTGCATGGTTCTCAAAGTGGGGTTTAAGGACCCCCAAACAGGTCCAGCTTGCAGGGGTTCCAGGGGATCCCCAGCTAAATTATTGATAGTTAGTATAGGATTTGTACACACAAATGATGGGATCTGGCCTTACTGGCCTAGTAGCAAACATTATTATTTAATAGTGAAAGGTCGGGACGTGAATGAAATGGGTGACTCGATCACTTTATTGAACAATTTCATGGCTTTTTCAGTCAACGTAGAAAACAACCATGATGAGGACAAAAAAAACATGTTTTTCGGGAAACGTTTGGCACGGTGACTAACTTTAGCTCGATCGGCAGTGCCTCTCGTGGCTCAAGTCTGCTTCAGACCGCATGCCTCTGTCTCCTCCACCGAAACCAAGACAGAGGGGGCTCATTGTGCAAATAAAAATAATGTTTATAGTGTAATCACATGCATCGAAACACATGAGTCAATCATTAGAACAAAATGTATGTGCAGTGGAGGGATTACATCGACTCGGCTTTGGAAAGCCTCAGGATCCCCCCGGTGGAAGTTACTAATGTTGCTCTGGAGAGGGACGTCTGGAGCTCTCTGGTGGAGTTGTTGCTCCTGCGACCCGACTACGAATAAGCGGGTGAGGAATTAAATTGTGGCATTTGGCCATTTGGCCATCATGGATTTGAGGCACGTACAAGCTGAATGAGGTTAGAGTTTCAAGAAATGCATCCAAGTGGTTGAGAAAATGATAAATGATTAATTATTATTAATCATCATATTTTCAAACTAAAAAGCATATTAATTCATTTCATTCCATGTTGTCTGTGTGCAAATGTCACATTTGATCATTTCATTTTACTCAAAAGTCAAATATACCCAAATGTTATTTTACTGTTGAAATCTTCTATAGGCTTCTAGTTATTATTTTGGGCTACATTGTCTGATTGCTCCTGGAGTATTCTGGGACAAGTCAATTAATCTCTCCTCATGATCTCTCTCTCTCTCTCTCTCTCTCTCTCTCTCTAACTACTGTGTGAGTTAGTGTTTGTGTGCACACGCAGCCACGCACACATGCTCTCTCTCTCTCTCCTGCCCTCTCTCTCTTTCTCTCTCTGTGTCTGTCTTAAGATAAATGTATAGGCACCATAAGTTAGACAGTCATAAGAGTGCAGATAAAGAGCATTCATCTTCTGTATTGTGCCTGAATATCCCTTCTGGCCCATCAGAGGTTTATTAGCCAGACTCTTTATTGCGCTGGTGAGAGAATACAGTACTTGACATATTCATCTCCCCAGTAATCCTTTATGCTGCTTTTATTATGATGCCATCTCTTCCGAAAATGAACTTTTATTCACACCAGCAATTAAGATCTTGTGCAGTTTGTCTCGGCCACGGGAGAAAACGAAGCAACCTGAAGAATGGCTCGGCTAATGATGGCCTGTCACAGCTGCAGCTGTCTGGAATAAATCGTTGAGATCTCCTCATAAACAGCTATTCCCTGAACAACACAGACACTCACACTTTAGTCACACTTGCATGCACATTACCACGCACTCACTTCGTCAAAAGTTGTGTACAAGAACACTTTAGTTTTCGAGCTGTACCAGTAGTTTTATGACTGCATGCAGCCGAACTAATTGAACACGTGGTTGTGTTGTTTTCAGTGACAGGTGTTCAGTTTGCCATTGCCGTTCCTATTTTGGTCAAGTCATTATAAATAATAATTAACTGAGGTAAATGCACTATTTAGCATTTGCCATTTATTACTTATGTGAAAATAATTAAATAAAAACAAGCAATTATTTCCGTGTATTCATTATATTATTTGATAAATAATTATGTTGCTGCTTGTATTTTGGATATTTTGGATAGTGTGGTGGACAACTGGAGAGCTGATTGCCACATTGACTGTCAGTCAGCTGTGGCAAATTGACAGTCTGTGTGGGGAATTGGTCGCTGTTGCTCATGGTTCGCTGGCCCTATAGCTGCTCCCTATAAAGCCTCACTCTGAACTGTTGGGAAGACCGTTATAGCTTCCACTGCGGAGACTCCAATTCTCCGTCCTAGCTAGCTCCCACTGAACCAAACGTTTGTAATTTTGTGAAGAGTCTCTGCTAGAGATCTTATTCTGTTCATGACTATAGGCCTCTGGGAAATGTCCTTGTAGTCTGGCAGCCAAGGTGGATGCGTGGGAAATTTGGTATATAGTATTTTTTATTGGCCTAAAATATTGTCTATATACATTCATGAATCCACTTGCTGACCGGCTGTCACTATTGGGCAATTTTTTGTAAAGGGGTTTCTTGTGACCCTACCATTAACATCCTATTATGGCAGGCAAAAATGTCAAACTTTCCTTTTGCTTTAAGTAGCATGTGACATCTCAAACTAGGGGGTTCTCATGATTCTGAATCCATTCCAAGCATTAGTTTTGCACAAAATACACTCCAGCCATAGCCACTTGTCCAAATGTGCCCAAAATGTGCTGACCTCATCACATTTGTCATGACTTATATGGGCATTTTTAGCCCATTTGAAAACACACTAGTTTGACATGTCACATGCTACTTACTTTTTTGTAACCATGGCATTTTCACATTTGTTTGTGAAGCAGTGTATGCAACTTTCTTATTTGAACCATTCCTGCACAAGTGCTGACATTTTTTACCATTGAGCTACATTAATGGTCCTAATGGTGCATGCCTGCTTGTTCAGGGACAGGGGATCCATTGAATCTTGACCATCAGGTCAATCAAACTTCGTTTCAGATCCTGTATCTATATGAGACATGACCTTTGACGCAATATAAATGTCTCAATAAAGAGCAGGGAGACAGCCAGCTCGATTGTATAAGTTGTATTCTATTACTTTTACTCTACCATAGAGATTGATACAAAAAAATATTTTATTCATTACACATTTTCAGATTTTATGTTGCGTACCCCTAGCCTAGACAAAGGGGCTTAACAAATATGCTGAAACAACGTAGCTCAATGCAGATCTTAGACTTCATGTAACTAGTCCTATGACTGCATGCTAGTTGTCTGTCTATGACATAACTATGATATATTTATTATATTATGGGTCTGAAACTCTGAGAGTGTACATTTGGTTCCATTTGTACACTCTCAGAGTTAAATTAACATTGATTTTACAACATAAACTGGGGTCTCAGAGATAGAAATTCCATTACATGGGAGTCTGTAGCCTGTTGCATATCAAACTCGGGGTCCTTGAAATGAAAATAGTTGAAAATCACTGAGCTGTAAAAATCTTCTCTTATGGGGGTCCCTGGCATATATTTTCTAATGGGGGTCCGCGGGGCTAATGAGTGTCAATTGTGGGGGTCCTTGACATGAAAAGGTTTGGGAACCACTCACTGCAGTATGGCCTGGTTAAATAATGGCATATAGCAAAGGCAGAGAAAAGTCAGACTGGTTAGAAAACTTTAGTGTTGTTTTCTTCTGTGTTTATTTTGTCAAATAACTAACTTGTAAAAATGTTGTCATGCAGAGAACCGGGAGGGTTTAGGTAATGAGCACAGTTCACTTAATTTACACAAACCCAGGGTGGGAGGCCATTATAGCCACTTCCAACGGTGACAGATGTGTGAACTCAGCAGGGTGGGTGCATGACTGTGTGTGGTGGTGGTGGGGGGGGCATGCAGATTATATTGCACACTAGAGGTACATTATGGACCATATTCTTGTATCCAGCTGCATTTAATGGAATGGTTGTTGCAGTGACAACATTTGACTGATTCCCGTTGAGAGTGAGCATACTTTGAACTTGAAGTCTTTGGCATCTCAAATAAATTAAATAAAAACATCACTTGAGAAACATATTTTCAGATGGGCGTCGGCGGACAATTACATTAAATAGTTTGCGAACCACTGATTGTGAACATTGCGAACAACTGTATGATTTAGAAGCCTTTTTTTTTAAATCGGCCTCAGGTCTAAATGGATTAACCCATTAAAACCAGGAAAACATTTGTGTAATTTTAGATTGTAGCTATATATAGCACATAATTACAACAGATATTAAAATATTAAAGCTTGCCGACAAAACTCCCGATCTGGCGCAAGATCGGGCTTTGATCGCTGTCTGTCTGTCTGTCTGTCTGTCTGTCTGTCTGTCTGTCTGTCTGTCTGTCTGTCTGTCTGTCTGTCTGTCTGTCTGTCTGTCTGTCTGTCTGTCTGACTGTGTGTGGGTTGTTTGTTTTTTGAATCCTGAAAAGTAACAGATTTGGAAATATAAGATTTCCACTCGACAGACTATGGTTCTAGTCTCAGTCATGCCCTCAATCTGCTGCCTTTCATGTCTCTCTCTGTCACTGCCACTATACACAAATAACGCAGAAATGCAGAGAGTCAAAAGAAGAGAAACATTGCACAGAAAAAAATTGTTAATTAGTCCCCACACTGACACGTATACGCTCTGTTTTCATTGCAAATGCACTCAGAAGGGGCTGTCACAATCTTGGGGGGCGCAAAAATAATTTCATATTTCATCACAGCACGTCCCCCACCCCTCTACACGCACATCCTGACAATATCATATGTCAACTCTGATGTCATTTACCCTCATCAGATCCATTTGGTGATTGTTCACCAACACCATCCATCTCACGTTCCACTCAGGAGCATTATTAGTGCTTAATTCTGCAGATTTGAAATGTTTAATATCCCAAGATGGATTGTAATGTAGCTTTGTCACATCCAATTTAAGTGATCATATTTAACCTTCGGTTCGGCAACTCACTCACTCACAAGTTTGAAGACTGCATTACCATTAATTGTTCTTTCCTTTTTCTGATTCCTTTCAATAGCCTAAAGCTTGAATGATGTGGTTGTTCTTTGTTTTGTGGACCAATTAATGTGAGATCATTTATACTTTTCATCAAGTACAATATGCATGATTATCTAATCCACATTGAATCCTAACTTCCCTTAATTGTCATGTTATAATAACATTTACCAAAAGTAGCTGATCTACAAACTCACAATGCGTTGTAGATCATCTATATTTTTTGGCAAAAACATTTGATGTATGTACAAGGAATAACAAATAGGAGATAGGATCCTGGTCAACTGAAATATATTGAGTTGTTAAATCATAGCCATAATGGGATTTGACGTACAGGGTTTTTTTTCTTTACACAATGTAAATTTACATGCATCCAATAAGACCCTCTTAATAATACACATGGTGGGGAAGAACTGTAATTGCAGAACAGTGAGTACTGTTTACTCGCATATTTCAGTTTTAGTCATAGTCTCCTGAATAGTTTTAGTCACATTTTAGTCACCTGGAATGTTTTAGTGTTAGTCTAGTTTCAGTCGACCAAATGTCATAAGATTTTAGTCTACTAAATATGCAGTCGACTAAAATATATTTTGGTGGGCCGTCGGCCCGTCGTAATTACTATTAGTCATCATATCTTAGTTTTCAATTAGTTTCCATTTAGTTTTCGTCAAAAAATGCAGTTGACGAACATTTTTCGTCTTAGTTTTAGTCGGCGAAAACAACACTGATGCAGACACAACGCAAAAGGCATGTCTGCAATTATAACCTCTAATTGTGTTCGGTGTGGTCTCCGTGTTGTTGCTACAGCACTGTTTCCGCAGCGCAGCAGGGTCAACCTTTTATGCACAGTTGTTATGGAAATTGAAGACTGTGGGAGCGTTTGTGCTGCACTTCCAGTGTCGCGTAGGGCCTATACACGTACTGTATAGCCTACGCCACAGGCTATACAGTACAGTACGGCATGGTTGTAGCAGATAACCCCAAATTTCACATGAAGGTCTACCTCAATAACCTTACCTGCCCACAACCCCCTAAACGTTTACCCCAGCATTCACACCTTGTATGCTCCCCAGACGCATATGTGTGATGGAGAGTCATAGATCATACTGCAACAACCGTTTAGCAGGCGTTTTTATCCAGAGAGGCCTTACAGAGTGCAAGGTTGCAGTAAACACCACAAACCCTAATAGTCAACTAAACTAACAGGATGAAGCGGTCAAGTACAGTAGCCCAATTAGAGTGCCTTGTTTAGAATGAATTACTCCAATCTGGTTACGAAGTCAGATTGAGGATGGATTTGGGCTGCCAGTCTGAACAGGGCCTAGAACTAGCATCTAATCTACTAATCTAAATGATATTCCTCGGAGTGGACGGATGGATATGCTGCTTCTGTGGGGGTTACTATCCCCACAAAAATAATTGAATTACTCTTTGTCTCATAACTAATACAAGTTACATTTGTTAAATACAAAATAATAATTATCATAATTATTTACTTTCATGGTCTTTCTTGATCGAAATAACATAAATAACTTTTGGGCAGAAATCTGGTACAGTATCTCTATATATATCTTTCCAATCAAGTAATGCTCTGTTTCATTTACTTTGTTGTATGACAGTGTCTTGCAAAAATACAAATACATAGCCTATCGTTGCTGTCGGGAGGAAACCTAACTCAAATAAATACATTTTATTTATGTATTATTAGTATTATTATTTTGAAAATGCACACGCCCAAAATAGAGATGCCAGTCAAGTGGCTTATAAGCCTGTCTCTGGGTTTTATAAATATTGAACAAATGAAAAGTATTAAACAACAGTGTGTGACTAAAACAATAATGGATTAAATCAATGAATTACCATGCAGCTGCATTATTATTATCTATAACTGCCTCTGTCAGGTATAGGAATAGGAACCAGAATTCTCTAAGGCAGAACTATTGTGTTCTGAATAGTTAGTTTCCGCCCGGACATATTTGTGGTGTGCACACACACACACACACACAAACACACGCAGAAACAGTGCATCGCGGTTTAGCCAATGAGAAAGCCAACTGTACTATAACACAGCGATGTCACCAATGAGAAAACCAGCTGGACTAGACTACTAGAGGACTAGCGATCGATGTAACTAAAGTGTTCAAATAATAGTGGAGTAAAAGTAGGCCTACAAATTTTGGCTCTGAGATGTAGTGGAATAGAATTAAAAGTACTGGAAATTGGAAATACTCAAGTAAAGTTCAAATATCTCAATTTTACTTAAGTACAGTACTTAAGTAAAAGTACTTCGTTATTTTCCACCACTGTATTTGACCATGTTTTACTATGTTTTGGTATTGCTATGTTTTGTGTCTTTGATATGTTTTTTTATGTATTGCTGCTGTAAAATGCACAGAGATCCCTTGGGGTGAATTTGAATTATAAAATAAAATAATACCAAAACTGATGATAGACTCAGCTTGCTATTGCATAGAAGCTGCAAAAAAAACATATATTTTTTTAATTTTATCGATTTCCTAAAAGCAACCGTTTTGGACAAACAAGGTTTAACGTACCATATAACTATAGCATAACTATAACAGAGATGACTTCGGACTCATGAAGAGCTGAGGAGGGGTTGTTTTTTTATTTTGTCCCCAGACTGTGGTGGAAACGAGGAGGGTTGGACTGGGGTTTTATTTTGTCCCCAGACTGGTGGAAACGAGGAGGGTTGGACAGAAGGAGGCTAGGGTCAGAGGTCATATCCACAGCTTGCAGGGGAGCCAGGAGGGAGAGGAGTGCACGGGTCGCCTCGGAGCCGACATGCTCGGGGACGCCAGGGACAGAGCTGAAGTGTGCACTATAGGAAGGGCTCAGTGGTGGAAAGTTGCTAAGTATATATATGTACTCAAGTATAAAATAATATATATATATATACATATCTCTCTCAAGGCAAGTCCATTCAAATAACGCAAGCACAAGCTCAACCATATAAGGCACTGTGTCTATTTGAACACATTAAACCATCATACAGAATTGAGTTTATTGTACACAATCTAAACCCAACAGGGGTTGGCTCTTTGAGACTGGCTATAAGTAGAGCCATAGGTTAAGCCTGCGCGAGGCTTAAAGAAACCCAATTCTCTTATCTTTCCCTGCTCTTGAACCACGAGCAATACACTATCATGGGTTTCTGTTGTTAGAGGGTTTATAGAGGAACGGCATTACACGCCAGGAGATTCTCAGCAACGTGTCCAATCGCGCCTCTAATCTGGTTCATTGTGCCGCGTCTTATCAGCACGTCTGCGCTGTGAATAGAACAAAGACTAATATCAGCTGATCCATAAATCATAACTTCAAACACCGTGTTAGGTCAGTGTTTTTGTGTGTGTGTGTGTGTGTGTGTGTGTGTGTGTGTGTGTGTGTGTGTGTGTGTGTCCAGTGCCAGATACCGTTACCCATGATGGTTTTACAGAGGGTATATCTCCTCTCCATTACCTCCTGTGTGTTTCCCTGTACATACAGAGGGTATATCTCCTCTCCATTACCTCCTGTGTGTTTCCCTGTACATACAGAGGGTATATCTCCTCTCCATTAACTCCTGTGTGTTTCCCTGTACATACAGAGGGTATATCTCCTCTCCATTAACTCCTGTGTGTATCCCTGTACATAGAGAATTACCGTGCGTTTGGTGCAGTGTTGATTTTTTTGACTTGGAAAATAGCAGATCTACAAGCTCACAACGCGCCGCGCTGCGACACGTTGTGAGCTTGTAGATCTGCTATTTTCAGCAAGTGTAAAATGTGCCATTACGACAGCATCAAGCCCTGCTAAAATACACTTTAGTCGACTAAATCACCTGTAGATTTAGTCGACTAAAATCGCATGACATTTAGTCGACTAAAACTAGACTTAACACTAAGGCATTCCAGGTGACTAAAATGTGACAAACTATTCAAGAGACAAATGACTAAAACTAAAATCAAAATTTGCTGCTGAAGACATGTATTTTCGACAGTTGCTGCTGCAGGGGCTCCCAATACGTTTCCATGCCAATAGAGCGTCGCAGTCCCCCCCCCCCAGCCCCCTTTCAGAACGACGAGAGCACCAGAAGAGAATTTCCCATTCATTTTTTCCCATAGATGTTTCAAAAAGTATTTGTTTAAAGACATTTACAGCCTTGGACAAAGCCAACTCGGCAGGTGACAACTCATGACAATAAAACAAAAAATGTTGGGGCCGGACAAATAATTAGAAGGAAGAAAAACTAAAAAAAAACATCTGCCGAGTTGGCTTTGTCTGTGGCTTAAAAAAGGACTTTAAAAAAATACGTTTTGAAATGTCTATTGGAAAAATGAATGGGAAATTCTCTTCGGGTGCCCTCGATGCAGGCCCTGTGTGAAATTGCTTTGACACCAGGAGATTCTCAGCAACGTGTCCCGATCGCACCTCTAATCTTGTGTATTGTGCCGCGCCTTATCAGCCGTCAGCGCTGTGAATAGAACAAAGAGTAATATCAGCTGATCCATGAATCATTATGCTATGTCCTGTTTTCTTATAGCATTAGGGAGCTTGATTTACAAGTGCATCCCCATTGACATGCTGCTAGTTTGTTGCAGTGACTGACCCCCTAATCCATCCCTTTAGAAGGCTTTAGTCTTCATGCTGAATCAATTCATAGTTCCACTCTAAATGAAATAATGTGCATTTGAGGAGTGCACATTTTGTCAACAGATGAAAAAGGAAAAAAGAAAGTCAAACAATGTATTGCCTGTACTGTAGCTTATGCATAATATAGACAAAGTCCACCGGTTTGTATTCATTTTTGTATCTATTAGGCTATCAGTTGCATTCAGAGCATTATTATTCGGTCGCCAGTGTCGAGCGACTCAGCCAAAGTTTCACGTAATGATGATGAGCCACAAACGTGCTCCATTGCATCATGGTATTAATTTATAGTAATGTAGGAGGCTATTGATCACATGAACGCCAGACATGATAGATAGATAGATAGACAGATAGATAGATAGATAGATAGATAGATAGATAGATAGATAGATAGATAGATAGATAGATAGATAGATATATCTTTATTGTCATTGTAACAGGTACAACGGAATTGCGATGTGCTGGGGAGTGCACTGAGCCGCTGCAACTGTGTGCGCCGCCACTAGTTTCCCCTTCTTGCATCTCAGACACTGTTGAACTATATCCTAATTGTTATGACTCGAGTCACCATGCACTGGTGTGACCCAAATGCACAAGAAGAAGAGGCAAAACAGAGTTAAAGCCCACTGCACAGAGGTCCCGGAAACACTACGGTTGGTCTAACTTTTACCAACTGTAGACTGGAGACGAACTGGCGCTGCAGACATATAGGGCTGGCTCTCATAGCCTCATCAGCTGATTGCAGATGACGCTCAGGTGGGGAGGTTGTAACTGGGAGACGGGTGCGTTGAGGGGTGCTGTGGAGCAGTGTTGTTTTTGGCAGCACATTTTTATTTTAGTTTTAGTCATAGTCTCTTGAATATAGCTTTCATTTAGTTTTAGTCACATTTTAGTCACCAGATGTTTTAGTGTTTAGTCGAGTTTTAGTCGACTGAATGTCATAAGATTTTAGTCGACTAAATCCATACGGTTGATTTAGTCGACTATGATGTATTTTGGCGGGCCTTGATGCCGTCGTAATGACTGATTTTACACTCACTGAAAATAGCTGATCTACAAGCTCACAACACGTCACGCTGTGACGCGTTATGAGCTTGTATATCGGCTATTTTCAGCATGCAACCAAGTGTAAAATGACTTATACTGGATCTCTTGTATTTGTTAACAGAATTGTCAGTATATTTAGTCTTAGTTTTAGTCATCATAGCTTAGTTTTCATTTAGTTTACATTTAGTTTTCCTCAGTGGAAAAAGGTAGTCGACGAACATTTGTTGTCATGGTTTTGGTCGACGAAAACAACACTGCTGTGGATTGCTCTGCCTCCCCCTGGAGGCGCTGAAGGGCACAGAGTACCCACAGCACACAGATGTGAAGTCGATAGGGAGAGCGAGACGTATAACACTATACTTCATGAGGAAACAGCTGGATGAAATCTATAGCTTTTCCGACATGGAACAATGATTAACCCATTTTGACCTGGGAACGATTCTACAAAATGTCTTCTAAATCCTGACAGTTTTCTGAGAAACCTATGTTTCTATGTCTGTCGTTCTCAAACTTTTTTATGTCAAGGACCCCCAAAAATAAATGTAATTGGCCTACGACCCCCATCTGAAAATATGTTGTTCCCAAGAAGCAAAGATTTGAGTTAAAAACGTTCGCTCTGAAAGAATATATATTAATAGTTAAAAAAAAATAGCAGACCTACAAGCTCTATGAGTTTTTAGATCTGCTATTTTTCAATAGCTAAAGCATAACATAATGCTTAAAACACCAACAGGGTTAATCCAAAAGACGTTTCTCTGGTCCGCTACGGATGAAATCTGTCCATTGTCCATTATTCCATTTGATTTCCAAATCCAATGTAGTGGGACAGTGGAGGGAATCAATCACCCCAGTAATCAATAAAGCTCTGATTAAAATTATCTGATTTTTTTCAAAGGTGAGTGAGCAATTCATCAGTAGAAAGGGCTTTTATAATATCCTTGCCAAGTTTTATTAGCATTTGCTCGTGAGTTTGAACTGTATAAATTAACTTCTTTCTCATTATATGTGAGAGTAACTTTGTTAACTTCAGTTATTAAATTCAGCAAGGAGTGAAGGAATCGCATGTGTGACGGCCCCCTGGGCCTTTAGTCTACTATGTGGGTTCTGTGTGTGTATGTGTGGCTGTGCCTTTAACAGTTCCATTGCAGTGTTGGAGGGCGGAGCCAGATATGATGAGTGGAAGGGGAGACACCTGGCCAGTGTCCTCCCCAAACACTATTTAAGACACCTGCTCTCAAAGCACTACAGATCTGCTATTCTCCACAGGCTGCAGGGGCGGCCGCAGGAGAGTTCCTTTGTTCATTTGTTTGTTTTGGGCAGTATGTTTCCCTGCCAAGTCAAGTTGGAAACTCTAATTTAATTGCTTGAACTATTTATCTTTCCACAAGTATGAAATAAAATACTTGTGTGGTACGGTGTGGTTTCCCCTTCTTCGTTATGGCCCCAGAGCCAGCCATAACACATGCCAAAGCCAAAATAAGCTAATCTACAAGTTGCTATGCGGTGCTTCCTGACCTGGTACCGGCCGTTTTGTTTTATAGCCTATTATATAACTCTATGGTACATGAGTATACTGACACGCTCGGCTGTTAGCTTGAAAATCTGTCCATTTGAAACATGTTCTCCCCGTGTCCCCTAGGGTATGTATACCCTCACAAAAAACATGCAGTAATCCTGGTCTCTAAACTGCCTCCCCCTGGCCAGCCTGGGCGCCTGATGGAGGGGAAAGGAACTGGTTGGAATAACGTGTTCCTTCCACGCGCTACGTCCAACCAGGGAAACTCCCCCCTGTCAGGTGTAAAGGAGCAACTTGGACACTCATGCATGAAGGAAGCATGAGTTCAAGTCCATTGCTCTCCCCATGTCCCCCATATATAGGGACTAGGTTGGCGGAGGGTGTGTATAGAGCTCAGGATCACATTAGATAATAACACAGGGGTGAAAAAGGGGTTACAAAATTGTGGGATAAAAACAAGAAAAAAGAAACCTGTTGATGATAACGTGTCCTGATAGCGACCATACACATCATCACTTTGGTTTCTGGTTACCATTTATGGAGGTGAAATGGCCTTAGATTTTGTACTACACTGGGCGAAGCCGGGCGAAACGCTTGGGAAAGAATGAGTCCCCGCGACTGTGAGGAAAAAGCTATACAGCCATGATACACGCACAAATTAAGCCAGTACAGTACGCCACGTTTGTTGAATGGCACGTGAGATTGGGCGTACCGAAAATACACACTCCCTTTAGTCACTTTATTTACACCTGGGTGTTTATTTCCTTAGTGAATCGGTGCCATACTCTATTGGGTGTCCATGTGTAGCTAGCTCGCAAGCTTAAATACAATTTTATAAATGTGTTGGTGATTCTAGAGAGAGAGAGAGATGGATACAGTAGCAGGGTACACTCACTGAATGAGATGGAATAAACCGTCGTGTTGAATGAACAAACTGCTGCTTGCCCTTCAGACAGAATGTCAGATAACTGCTAGTAAGTGGCATTTCTGTAACATTGTACTGAGCCTGACAGAGGCGGGCGGCCATGAGGATCTGGGGCTCGTTTCAAGAGCTAATGTGCCTCCCTCCCTGTGTGTGTGTGTGTGTGTGTGTGTGTGTGTGTGTGTGTGTGTGTGTGTGTGTGTGTGTGTGTGTGTGTGTGTGTGTGTGTGTGTGTGTGCGTGTGCGTGCGCATGCATGCGTGTGTGTGTGCGCGTGCGTGTGTGTGTGTGTGTGTCACACATGCACGGCTGCGCGCACATGTGTGAGTGTATATCTGTGGTCATATATCATGTTGAATTTTCTACATGTTTCTTTATGTATGAGTGTCTTGACTGGATGCACGTCAGCTTAATGTGTGCACCCACAGCCCTGAGGGACTGTGCACGTGCAGCATGTGTGTTTTTGTGTGTGCTTGCTATACCTTCGAGAGAGAAATGTACCTGCAAGTGTGCATTGTGCATCATAGTTATCATAGTTTTTTTTCTTTTTTTTTAAGATGTTTAGAGCTGAGGTTACAATTAGGACAATAGTCAGGTTTGGTTTAAGGATACAGGTAATAGCTATAGGTTATTCAGGTCACTGTTTCTCCATGTCGGGTCTGAGGACCACGAGGGGTCCAAATTGAATTGCGACAACGCAAGCGTATTTACAGACGGATTTTACAGTGTAGATGCAGTAGAGGTAACAGAGATAAGAAATGTGTATCAAAGGGGGACCCGTGTTTGACACTCCACACGCGCGCGCGCACACACACACACACACACACACACACACACACACACACACACACACACACACACACACACACACACACACACACACACACACACACACGCTGCTTTAATGTGCCTCAACCACAATATTACAGAATGATCAGATGAGTTGCACATGTCCAAGGAGAATTCATGTTTCCGCGCCTCAGAGCCGAGGCGAGGTGATCAAATTGCTATTCCTGTCAGGTGTATGCACTGGTGAATTGTTCATCAGTTCACCACCTATTTTCCTGTGAGACTTGTGTTTTTTTCCCCCCTTCCATTTTTCCTTTCTTTGCTCAAAGCTGGGGTTTGAAAGAAGAAAAAAAGCTTTGGTGTAAGCACCATGGGCCACAGGGGAGCAACTCCCCGCGGACAGCTTCAAAAGGGCCTGCAATCCCGGGGTGAATTGTATATGGGGGGAAATGCAATGATTAAAAGTGAAATGTTTGTTTGAAGATAATGTTATTTTGGAAAGCCTCTCTTAAGAGGATTTATTTGTTGAAAAAAAACATAAAGAAAGGAAAAAAGACGGTGGAAAAAATGTCAGAAAAAAAGAAAAAGGCCACAGTTTCCCATACAGCAGGATTGCAGACGTGCTCAAAACACAATATCTGAGAAGTATACTGCGCTTCAACGATCGCTCCTCAAACCTTGTGGTTATATACTCCAGAAAACTGGATGTGTGATTGAAGTTAAAGTGCCCTTGTTCTCTTTATCCACATAGCACAATAGTGTTCCTAATGCTCTCTTTATCCACATAGCACCATAGTGTTCCTAATGCTCTCTTTATCCACATAGCACCATAGTGTTCCTAATGCTCTCTTTATCCACATAGCACCATAGTGTTCATATTGCTCTCTTCATCCACATAGCACCATAGTGTTCCTATTGCTCTCTTTATCCACATAGCACCATAGTGTTCCTAATGCTCTGTTTATCCACATAGCACCATAGTGTTCCTAATGCTCTGTTTATCCACATAGCACCATAGTGTTCCTAATGCTCTGTTTATCCACATAGCACCATAGTGTTCCTAATGCTCTGTTTATCCACATAGCACCATAGTGTTCCTAATGCTCTGTTTATCCACATAGCACCATAGTGTTCCTAATGCTCTCTTTATCCACATAGCACCATAGTGTTCCTATTGCTCTCTTTATCCACATAGCACCATAGTGTTCCTAATGCTCTCTTTATCCACATAGCACCATAGTGTTCCTAATGCTCTGTTTATCCACATAGCACCATAGTGTTCCTAATGCTCTCTTTATCCACATAGCACCATAGTGTTCCTATTGCTCTCTTTATCCACATAGCACCATAGTGTTCCTAATGCTCTGTTTATCCACATAGCACCATAGTGTTCCTAATGGTCTCTTTATCCACATTGCACCATAGTGTTCCTAATGGTCTCTTTATCCACATAGCACCATAGTGTTCCTATTCAGGGCTCTCTTTATCCACATAGCACCATAGTGTTCCTATCGCTGTCTTTATCCTCATAGCACCATAGTGTTCCTATTGCTCTCTTATCCACATAGCACCATAGTGTTCCCATTGCTCTCTTTATCCACATAGCACCATAGTGTTCCCATTGCTCTCTTTATCCACATAGCACCATAGTGTTCCCATTGCTCTCTTTATCCACATAGCACCATAGTGTTCCCATTGCTCTCTTTATCCACATAGCACCATAGTGTTCCCATTGCTCTCTTTATCCACATAGCACCATAGTGTTCCCATTGCTCTCTTTATCCACATAGCACCATAGTGTCTTTATTCAGGGACGAACCACAAGCTCTTCTCTTCCCTTCTCTTCTCTTCTCTTCTCTTCTCTTCTCTTCTCTTCTCTTCTCTTCCTTTCCTTTCCTCATTGCGCAACACAAACATCGATGACGAAGGTGAGGACGCAAATTGTGATTGGTTGGAATGAGATGATGTATAATTATATGATGATGTACGATCTTAAGAGCGCCCCTCAATTCACACAGGTGTGATTTTATTTGTATTTTTTTAAATGGGGGTCCGCGGCAAATGTGGTTTACAGAACCATAGACCCCTGGGAGACCAAAGTAATAGGGTTATAGAGTATATATGAAATTGAAGGGAAAGAGTGCGGGCCAAAGAGAGGCTATACAGATAAGCTCTTTGAATGGGTACAAGTCATCCATTTAGCCGGTTGTGTGCGGACATTTAACAGGTGCACATTAGCATTCAGCGGAGGGCCTGTGAAGAGGCCGGGGGGCTGCATGGGGCAGGCCACCAACACATCTGGACCGGGTCATCTCCGCTTTAACCCAATGCTCATTATATGGGGGACAAAAAATAACGACGACAAAAGTAAATAAGCTGCAGGGATACGATGATAACGCCATAAGCTTTAACTTTGAATTTGTTTCATTCATTCATCCATTCATTCATTCATTCGAGCCTTTATTGACAGTGACCATTGAGAGAGACAAGAAATGCGGTTGGAAAAAAATATAGGGGCTTATGACCGGGAATTGAACTGGGGATTCGCTGATAAGTCCATTATTTTCCCATGTGGTATGTGCTCTGCAGGCACATTGGGGACACTTTCTATCATGTGCTGTATTATAATGGCTGCTGGGGTGTCAATGGAATGCTCTGAAACTGGCTTATTAAAACCCTCCAGTCCTAGTGAAATGGACCTGAATTGCAACTATACACAGTACAGGCCTATACTTCATTGGACACTTTTTCCGCCTTATATAAATCTCTTCGCCAAAAATAGTGAAATAGTGATCGTTCCCCCCAAGAATGGGAATTATGGGGGTTCATAATGGTTAAACACTGCAACTATTTTTGGGCGCCCCCAAATTGAATGGCTGTAACATGGAAATGTAGAGTTTACATTGTGCATGCATAAACTTTCCTTAATGATTATAGGCCTACCGAGCCAAAGGTCAAGTTTACAAAGTGGCTACTGAGGGTTTAAGTGGTTCAAAGTCGTGAAAATACTAAATACACATTTAACATGAATGTAGTCCAAAAGTGAGAGCTCTACCGACTACCCGGACACGCCTTTGGACCACAAGTTCATGGGTTCGATCCCGGGCACCGCCAACTCAGCGAATGAGTATAGCATGGCTTGGTGCAGCAAGTCGTGCGTACTGGGAGCTGATGGTAGGTGTGGCAACCCATGTCCCAGGGGCCTAGCGCTTTCTTCTTCTTCTTCAATATGTAGTGGGCCGGGGGTCCCTGCTTCATCTCTCTCAGCTAAGGGGTCCTTAGTTGGCCTGCTATGCTATAAGATTCTGAGTTTAACCTTTTGTCCCTATATACTGTATCTACATCTCCCAGCGTATATACTGTGAGAACTGCAGAATCACAAATATTAATTTGGAATTTCACCCGCATTTAATAACGTTGCACTCCTTTTGGGTGGTTGCCCAATTTCCTTTCCTCAATGTAGGGATAAATGGGTTAATGCTCTCTGTGTAATGTGCTGATAATGGGCTGCAGGTGCTTCTCGTGTCATTATAACCTATGGGGTTATCTGTATGCTTATTTATTTTACCCATTTATAAACCGGAAAAGCACCTGTGTTCATTTTAGATTTTATATATTATTTAATACATTAGTTTAATAATGTATTGCATTGTATAGTGCTTTTCTATGCACTACTCAAAGCGCTTTACAATGGTCTATTCATTCATACATGAAGCGGCAAACAGTTGACGCCAGCGTCCTCACTTCCCACATTCACACACCAATGGTGGCAATGTAGGTTTCACTATGAGGAACGCCATACAGGCCACTCTCGTCAGAGGTAAATAAAAATCATGCAAAAGGACATACAATGAGTGCTGGCATTTTATTCACCTCAATTTATATCTTCATGCCTTGCACCTAGAAGGATTTTGTTTTAATCTGGAGTGCTGCAGGTTGTCTGCTACTGGGTTCTTGCCTATAAAGGACTCTTCGAAATGTGGACAGGAGGAGCCATGGGATTCGAACCACCGACCCACGGATCATTGGATGACCTGCTCTACCTCCTGAGCCACAGCCGACACAAGCTCATAACGCATCACTTAGGTGCCGAGAAATCGTGAACATTTGTGCACATCTTTGAATATACATACTGCATATTTTGAATATCTTTTTTAACTCAAATCTTTGCTTCGGAGGTCCCTGGAACAAGATATTTTGAGATGGGAGTCTGTGGCCAAACACATCATTTTGGGGGTCCTTGACATGAAAAGGCGAGACAAACAAAACACGTTTTTGTCTGAAAACCGTTTATTGTTTTCAAAGACATTTAGTAGAATCGGCCTCAGGTCTAAATGGGTTAATTTGCAACTTTGCAGTGCTTCATGAGAGCACAGGGTTCCCTGGGGAGAAGATTTTGAGACCCCATCCCATCGACAGAATGTGCAAGGCCACAAAGGGATCTCCCTCGGGATTTGTCTTACTATGTATTGCTGCTAAAACAAAGAAAAAATCTTTGCAAGGTCATCTGGCTGTCAAATTCGTTCCATTTCTTCTCATGTTGCATAATCAATTTGAATTTGAATATTGTATCTGTCTCAGCCAAATCACCAAATAAATCATTAAAAGTTAGATTGTAGCCTACTGTTCTTCAAGCTCACAATGCCACATGTTGCAATGCGACGTGTTATGAGCTTGTAGATTAGCTATTTTTGTGTAAGGGGGAAAAAAGTAGGGGGGCAAATACAGATCCCTTGGGGACCCCGGTATGATGTTTAAGTGCTTTTGAATTATGCATGCTTGGAACCTGTTTCATTATTATTTTGGAGAATATAGTTCCTAGGGGATGTCTGCAGTGTTGGGGGATGATATTCAAGTTTCAATGTGTTCGTTACGTATGTGTGTATGTGTGTGTGTGTGTGTGTGTGTGTGTGTGTGTGTGTGTGTGTGTGTGTGTGTGTGTGTGTGTGTGTGTGTGTGTGTGTGTGTGTGTGTGTGTGTGTGTGTGTGTGTGTGTGCTTGGCTATTTATCTGGATTTAAAAGTAATCAAATTATACAAGCTTACTACGCGTTGTGAACTTGTAGATCGGCTATTTAGAAATATTTTGCCTCCTATGTAATACTTGCGTGCGTGCGTGCATACAACATAGCATGTGCGTGCATTTTGTTTGTTTATTTATTTTGTTTAGTTCCAGTGGCAGTAGGCCTAGTTAATTGGCTCAGAAACACACATTTTCTGATTTTTTGTTTTTTTACTCACTGTGCTGTGTTGTTTCACTGTGTTGCTATGCAACAAGCTTAATTGACAACGCTCATTGAATTACTGCACATGACATGAATAATGTTGTTTTGGACAGACTGAAGCTGCTGTCAATCTGAATGGTCCTTCGTGCCACTGTACACAAAATATATATTCATACTCGTTTTTTCCGGCTGCACTAATAACTTTGGGTCCGTCTAGAGTTTGAATGGACAGGTATCAGCCAAAAGGGAGACATCGAAGAGGAAGGACGGGTGGGGAAGGATCAACATATAAAATGTCAGAACAGGTCCGCTACACATGGAGAAATAAGTGTTTGAGGTTTGAGGTCAGATGTAGAGTTGCTGGCCGGCTCCATTATATGCAGATCTAGGTGATGATCTATAGTCTTCTCCATGTATGGCTATCCAGGGTTTGAAGAGGTCAGTGTCGTGATCTTCATATATCGAAACGGACATAAATTGAGCGTAGAGCATGATGGCGTGACGTGTCACGAATCGCTGTCCTCGTGTGCTGTTTGATGTTTAAATAGTGTTTTTCCCATGGCTCCCCATTG
This sequence comes from Protomyctophum bolini, assembly GCF_963924005.1. Classification (NCBI taxonomy): domain Eukaryota; kingdom Metazoa; phylum Chordata; class Actinopteri; order Myctophiformes; family Myctophidae; genus Protomyctophum; species Protomyctophum bolini. The sequence goes on along the minus strand of NC_137862.1, from coordinate 28,745,877 downwards.
ACTTTGAATGGGGATTTTTCGCATCTTTTTTTGCGAATTACGTCGCCACTGTAACGCGTAACGGAAATATTTTGATAAGCACACCATTCCCGGCCGAGCTGGTTTTGATATATTGTGGGGCTTGGGTAACCGTCCGGCCGAAATAAGGCTTCAAACTTTGTGGAATAAGTATTGCTTATTATCAAGTATATGGCGAAATATGCAGATAACGTTTTTTTTTAAAGGGAAATATCCCTTTAATCAACTGGGGACCCCCCCCCAATAATAATAATAATAAATAAATGAAAATGAAAAAAGAAATGTGGGGACCAAACTTTGCAGAATTTGGGAACCACTGGTGTTTACAATAAAAATAACAGATCTGACCTGATTTGACATCATATTATATAAAATGGTGTCCTCTATACACAACACACATACACACCATGGGCATTTTGAGCTGACAGGCGTGGCCAAAGGAAGCTGACTGACGACGTCTTTCCGGAGTTTTAGACAGCTGGTGGATGGAAAATAATCTCCACCCCCGTGGCTGACTGCCGCGACGGACAGATTCCCGGAAACGCTCTCATCCGCGGCAGTCAGCCGCTGGGGTGGAGCTTCTTTTCCATCCACCAGCTGTCTAAAAACTCGGAAATGACGTAAAACACAGCTTCTTCTGTCCGCGGCTGTCGGCTCAAATGTGCCAATGCTGATAGCAGATCAATAAGCAAACCAACACAGCGCTTCCATAAGCATAATAGGTTGTAGATCACTGCTTTTTGGTGTGCGGCACCTTCATATGACTAAACATATTCAGGCGTTATGGTCTAGGGCTCCATGTCCACTGATGACATCATCAATTGAGCTATTAACACCTTATAAGGTAATGACTGCTATAAAGTAAAGCAGCCTTAGGACACACTATAAGCAAACCAAATAGATTAAATTAACAAAGGACTGAACACAATTAATTCCCCTCTCTCTCTGCCTGCACAGTCCCTTTGTCATATCTTTGCTATTAATTATTTTAACTGCATGACTTTGCATAAATAACAGGTAATTGAATATTAATGGGAGGCGATGGTATTTGATTATCTGTTTTCATATGGTGGAAAGATTATGCAAATACGGGTCATTTGCATTCCGCCATCGAGTAAAAACGAAACGGAGAATCTGTCTACCAGATTATTATTATGCTTCCGATGCCCACAAAGCACAACTTCTTTAATCTCACGAATCCAGGATTAGTTTCACATTTTGGGTGTGATGCTCTAATTAGGTTGGCACAGGCAGGTCATTCATGCTGGCAGGGAGCTTTTGTTTGCTCCATTAGGCGAAGACAATAGACCCACTAAAGTTTAAACCAGCTCTGTTATTTTTGACTCAAAGCTTGACTGCTGGTATTTGTTGGAAGCCTTCTTTGTTGGCAGTGCCGATATGCAGGCAGATGGCCACGGTGCAGCCATGATGAACACTTTACTCCTGTTCCGTCCGCACGCAAGTAAATGGAAGAAATGAAAAGCCTATAATAGGAATGGAGTGGTGAATTACTGTCCTGTCTGGCTTGCGGGCCACAGCTTTTTATCTTCACAGCAATTTGCAGTAATCCAGTATGGCTGTGACTGCCTTTCCGTAGTCCCATTGAGCTGCTGAAGTCATTGGCATGTGACTATTGTGTGAATGAAAGAAAGAAAGAAAGAAAGAAGAAAGAAAGAAAGAGAAAGAATACCAAATTGCCTATAATTATAATTTTAACTCGCATATTACATTTTTGATTGCAACAATAACTCAGTTGAATGGCACTGTGCAGTCAAAGATAGTAGTTGCGAAATCAGTGAGCACTTACTATGAGACCTAGCAGATCATGTCTGTCTGTCTGTCTGTCTGTCTGTCTGTCTGTCTGTCTGTCTGTCTGTCTGTCTGTCTGTCCCGCTTTTGTGCCCATATATGGAGCTGAGTGATTTGTTTGTGATTGATGCAAGTGTCCGTCCCGCTGTTACGTCACCATGACACCATAACCATATAAGGAGTCCCCAAAGCAGCTACACGTCCAAAACCCAAATATGTATACGAGCTGCGTTCGCTTCCCGTGTTTGCGCGTCTTACTGGTATATAGGGGAAAACATGTCTTATTTATGTTATATATCCTTCAAAATGCAGCCCCAAGTTTCCTAAATGTTGGTGAGAAGTGTTTTAAACATATGAATGATTATTTTTAATGCTGAGCACGGTATTGACATTTTCCCCATAATAGGCTAGCCCCAGGTGGTAGCTCCTTGTCAATGTTGCAGTGCACACCTCCTATGTTCAGATCAATCCTAACTCCAGCTCTGCTGAAGTATAGCCGGTGATTTTTGATTGGATTTCGAGCATAAGAGTCTTCCTTTCGATTCTCGTCCCCAGTCGATTTCGCCGGGGTGTGCCATTGATCCGATAAAAAATGACGGAGGGGGGCAGGCCGGCGAGTTTTGCCTCTTATTGAATTAGAACAGTGTTGGAGAATATCTATATATGGACACTGAGGCCTGTATTTTGCGTGTCTTAAGTACCAGGTCTTATTCCCTAACTTGAGTAAACTAAAGACCTGGAGGCGTGGTCAATGGCCACTCAGAATAGCCAAATGGCATTGATCACGCCTCCAGGTCTTTAGTTTACTCAAGTTAGGGAATAAGACCTGGTACTTAAGACACGCAAAATACAGCCCTGAGTGTCTATAACACACACTCCTGCTACAGTCATAAACTACGTGTTATAACACACACTCCTCCCCCGCCGGCGGGCAGCAGGAGGTTGCTTTACTGATAACGAGTGCTTCCATACTCTGATACTCTGAATTTATTGACAGGAAGTAGCTCATAAAATGTCTACGGTGGATTTATATTAAACAAAAACTTTACAGATTGAAAGAGGATAATTCAAGCTTTCCCTCCTTTCCCTACAGCTGCAATGTTGGTGATTTTGATGGTGTTTAATATAATTAACTTTTCTGTTACGATGAATGGGCTGTCTATGGGAAGTGTCATACTGTAGGTATCACCTTGCTGGCAAGATGGCAGCCGTGTTAATATCATCAATTGACATAGTATTGCATCACTGTGTGAAGGGTAGGTTGTGGGGGCAATTTAGTGAAACTACTAAAAGTATTTGAAATTGGGAAAACTCGAGTAAAGTACAAATGCCTCCAAATTGTACAGTACTTGAGTAAATGTACTTAAAAACGCCACTGGACCACCGAGGAACGTGAGTGTTATTTCCCCACCGGCTATATGCAACACCCATGTAAACGTTAGTGTTAGTGCAGCAGGACCAATTATCACAGTACTTGGAGGCCAGCCTATGACATCATATTAATGACTTCGGGGATCTCTGTATGGCCACAAAAGCGACACTGACAGACAAGCCCATCCTATATTCAGCTATAGTGTAGATTTTCATCGTACACAAACATTACATTCCCATTGACAATGAATGGAGAATGTACGTAATTTGTGGACGAGCAAATTGGCTATCCTACACAAATCCTAGATCACATTACATTAAATTGAATGAATGGAGAATTTACGTCATATGTGTCTGAGCAAATAGACACGTTACGTCATGATGATGTACGATAGGAGCGGCCCTCACTTGACACGTCGGCTGTGATTTTTTTTCTGGACAACTGCTTGTCTGACTCACTTCACTCAGCATGGAACACATGAACACAGCAAGCCTGAAGTCGACCGGTCAGATGGCGCTTGAGATACTGTGGGACACACACAGTGGAGGGATAAAGTACTCAAATGTTTTGCTGAAGACTGCAATGTAGAACTTCAAGTGAAAAAGGCCGGAATTAAAAATGTAGGCCTACTTGAGAAAAAGTGCTAAAGAATTGATATTGAAATGTAGGCTACTTAATTATTTTATTGCCACCAAGCTTATAAACGTAGCCAGGCTATTGGGACCTATGCCAGTTACACTTATAAGCGTAGACAGCCGTTTAATCCATATATGAACACGCCGACCGTCTGTTTACCTTTTAGTATTGCCCCGGGTAGTATCCACCTCCTCCGTCACCACCAGCGATGTGATTTCTAAATATAGCTCCGTTGAGCCTCCATTATAACCCCATTTTCAAAGCGCCGTATCTCCAAAGGTTCGAGAGCTGTCCGTGGTGAGCCGGCGCGCACCCGACGATCGTAAATCATTTGTATCATCATTTGTATCGCATCGCTAAGCCCCCACCTTCCTGTTTAACCCGGAAAGATAACAAGCTCCGTATAGTGGGCCTGGACGGGCGGTCCCTGGGGCAGTAACAGCATGCTAACCCTAGGGGCAGCAAAGGAGTTAAAGTACCAAACGTAGAAAGTACACATTGTGCAGAATGTCTCATTTCATGTTTTCAAATGTATACAGATATTTTGATGCGCTATCGATGCGACACATTGTGAGCTTGTAGATTGGCTATTTTCCTGAACCTGAAGTGGTTGCCGCTTGTTTTATAATAATAATGAAACTAAAGTTTTCAAATAATTGTAATGGAGTAAAAGTACAATATTTGCCGCTGAGATGTAGTGGAATAGAAGTGAAAATATTGGAAATTGGGCATACTCAAGTTAAGTACAAATACAACATTGTACTTAAGTACAACTTAAGTAAATGTACTTTGTTGCATTCCACCATGGACACGCATATATCGTCTCTGTCCGACTCTGACCTAATACAAACTGCATTCAAGAGCATTCCAATTTTCAAAAAATGGCAGAAAGTAGCAGATCAACAAGCTCAAAACGTGTGGCTTCGCAGCGAGTAGGGCATTCATTTACCAAAAACAAGACAATATTGAGATACTGTAAGAGGTTGATCTGCCCGATAGGACTCCGAAGTGCAAACAGCAATACAAGGTCCCCACATAAAGTACACTGGCAAAACTTTATTTCTTGCTCTTCCAACATTTCGATCGCTATAGGAATTCACACTGAGTTGTCTATAGTTGCCTTGATAGATATCGCATTGCATCACTGTATGGGAGAGGTCAAGGTACTGTATATAGGTATTTCCATTCAAGGGTAGGCCTACTATATTCAGGTATAAGCACATGGCAAAGTAAAAGGTTCAGAAGAAACTATGTTGTGAAACTGACTCATGGGTCAACTCAACTGAGCAAGATCTGAATGTGAAGAAGGCACTTGCATGGAGGGCCCTGAACGGCATGCCCCCTCCCCAGCCCCAGAAAAATCAAACACAGCTTCTCCTATGCAACGGTAGAGTCTGTGAATGTTGGACCCTAGGGATGTCCCGATACCGATTTTACCCGATCCGATATTTATATTTTTAATAGAACACTTACGCCATATAACAACAGTCCAATATTCAAAATCACAGGCAATGTCCAGTCTGATATCATGATATGGATATAATGTTGATACTAGGGATGTCCCAAGTTTTTTGCTGCTGATCCGATTCCGATCATTTGAAAAATGATTTCCGATCACGTGATCGGATCGGGACAACCCCATTGGACCCTGAAACCAAATCTGCAGAGCTCTTGCGTGCAGTATAGGCCTACTAACATCAGCAAGAGTGTACAGTACATGTTACCAGCAAAAGTCTGTATGAGGGAACAGCAAGCTAGGGTGAGCGAGAATATAGAAACCAGGAGAAGAAGGGGGAAGAGAGAGAGAGAGAGAGAGAGAGAGAGAGACTGGTGAAAACATTCACACCAGGCTCACTCAGCATGCAGAGCTAACAGTCAGAGAGTCGTTGCATTGAAGTCCCTGACACACTGGTGTGCATGCAGTCGTGTGTAAAGCAGCTGAGTACATTTACTCTAGTGTTTACTAATAAGTAGGCGCACAGTTTTTCAGTATTTCAATTTTCAATACTTTTACTTCTACTCCACTATAGGACACTATACACGCCATGAGACTTTTTACTCCACTACTATTATTTTAAAACTTACTTTGTGAACGTTTTATTATTATTATTATTATTATTATTATTATTATTATTATTATTATTATTATTATTATTATTATTATTATTATTATTATTATGTTACAAAGCATACATTAACCAAATATTTGTATACATTGTGAACTTGAGGAATGGGACATTCTGCATAATGAGTACTAAAAGTAAAAGTAAGTATACATTTTGAATTCTGGACTTCTGAATTCTGGCTATTACGGTATTCCTATACATTGCAGCATACTTTTACCCCCCCCCCCCCCCCCCCACACACACACACACACACACACACACACACACACACACACACACACACACACACACACACACACACACACACACTCTCTCTCTCTCTCTCTCTCTCTCTCTCTCTCTCTCTCTCTCTCTCTCTCTCTCTCTCTCTCTCTCTCTCTCTCTCAGCAAGCATTCAGAGGATCTTCTCCTTATTACTATTCACCCCAGAAGTCATGCTGGACCTGTGCACTCCTGCAGCTCCAGACTCTATTAAATGCCTCATTCCATTTTATAACACATATATTATTTGACATTTAAGAGCTTTACAAAACTGCAGCAGAATTAAAGAGGCAGTCGGGGGAAATGTTGCATATGGGAAGAAAACAAAAGGCAATTTACGGATATAATGTTTTCCTCTAGTAATCCTAAGAATAGTTCCTACCCCTGGTGTAGTGGATTGCCTGTCCGATATGATTTCAGTGTGATTGAAGTCCGGGCATTTGGAGAATAGCTGGTCGTCTAGAACAGGGGTGGGCAACTTTGACGATTGAGAGGGCCGCTATATTCCACACTCACACCCTAGGGCCATATATTTCTGTCGTCGCGCGACGCATTTTGAGCTTGTATAGATCGGCTATTTTTTATATATTCAAATTGAAATGTTGAATTATTTTTTGCTATTTTTGAATTGGAATCCTGAAAATTAAAGATGCAGTGCCACCAGTATATATAAGGGGGAAGAACTTGTTCCAAAAAGTTTACAGTATTTTTTTAAATCATGCTTTTATGTGGACTTCATTAGTATGCCTGGTTTGCCTGGTGGGTGTTCTTTCTGCTTTGGCAATGTAAACGTATGTTTTCTCATGCCAATAAAGCCCTTTGAATTGATTTGAATTGGGTGGTGATGGGTGGTGATCCACCTGAACTAAAGCGGAGGGGTTAGGGGAGGGGCTGATAGTGTGGTGTCACTATATTACTGTTTACTTCATTGGCCCGTTTGACTGTCAAGGGTTCAGCCTCAGGAAGAAACCCTAAATACAAAGTGGTGTCTAATGAAGTACTGTCACATCATAGACACATGAAAAACTTGAAAAACTCCACTCCATCTTTAACATTTTTATGTAATTGAACGAAGTGATTGCGAACGAAGTGAGCACTAACTATAGAAGCTGGCCAAAACGGTCTGTCTGCCTGTGTGTCTGTTTGTGTGTCACGCTGTAACAAAGCTGTCCAAAACTGTCTGTCTGTATGTCTGTGTGTCTGTGTGTCACGCTGTAACACCACCCACCCGCCACCAGAGGGCAACTGAAATTGGAATAATACAGAGGTCTCTGTGTGTGTGTGTGTGTGTGTGTGTGTGTGGGTGTGTGTGTCAGACTGCCACAACAGCTTTGTTCGCTTCCCGCGTTTACGCGCCTTACTTGTTTTAAATGCCTTTAATTATACTTGTGTTGAAGCAATGCATGAGCTTCTAATTTAGACTGAAGTAATAACAGCGGGTCATGTTTGCATGTTGTGGAATAGTAACAGCTGAAACCAATATGATATCAGTATTCTGACATTAACCTGAGGGCCACATTAAGTGAATGTGGGGGCCGCATGTGGCCCCCAGGCCGCCAGTTGCCCACCACTGGTGGATTGCCTGTCCGGTATGATTTCAGTTTGATTGAAGTCCAAGCATATGAACACTAAGGTCCCTATTCTGGGCATTTGGAGAACAGCTGATGGTCTATTCTACAAGCTCACATCGCATCACCACACGTCACGTTGTGTGCTTGTAGACCAGCTTTTTTGACAAGAGAGCTTTGGTGGGAAAAAAGGGAGGGGTGTAGACCCCTGGAGAACTCAGCTCCTACATGCTGTGATGATTGCTAGGCTAAAAAAAGAATAAAACATGCATTGATTTCTCAAATGTGGAGTGAAATGGATGCATTTTATTACCGTACTTTTTCCATCCAGTACAATGAAAGCCTCGTTAAACGGAATTCATGCAATTACTGACTGTAAATGGCCTTGCCTGTTCAGTCGGATAATTATGGATGAATAAATAAATGGCTAATCAATCAGTGGTCCTCGATCATTAATTTATTCATTCATTCATTCATTAATCAATCAGTGGTCCTCGATCATTCATTTAATCAATCAGTGGTCCTCGATCATTCATTTAATAATAATCAATCAGTGGTCCTCGATCATTCATTTATTCATTCATTCATTCATTAATCAATCAGTGGTCCTCGATCATTCATTTACATTTAGAATTACAGTGTTGGAATGCATGCAATCACTTTATAAACTGCAGTGGTGGAAAAAAGTACCCAATTTTTTTTACTTACAGTAAGTAAAAGTATCAATACTGCAATTAATAAGTAGGATTTATATTCTCTTACAAGTAAAAGTCTGGAATAAGGGCCTTTCTCGGCCCCACCCTTCTCCCATTGTTTATATTGTGTTTAGTTTCCAAGATGGCCGCAGCACCAGGAGGGGGTGGGGCGGATGTTAGCGGATGTTACTGGGCTGCATTCACAAATTGTTTAATATAATTAGAGGACTTTTCTGCTTGGATGAATGGGCTGTCTATGGGAAGTAGCATGCACCTTGCTGGCAAGATGGCTGAGGTCTGAATAAAGACAATGAAGATAAGGGTTGAACATGGGTGAAGTGGTCCTTATACCGCTGTTCCAAAGTCTTTACTTCTTCCACTGTCTGTGGCAATAAAGCCCTGCAAGAAAGAAGGGCAGCCTCAGCCTAGGCTAAGAATTGATCTCAGCCATTTACTTTAACCCATTTAGACCTGAGGATGATTCTACAAAATGTCTTTTAAATCCTGACAGTTTTCAGAAAAACCCTATGTTTCTATGTCAGTGGTTGTCAAACATTTTCATGACAAGGTCCCCAAAACTATGTGTAATTGGCAGCCGACCCCCATCTGGAAATATGTTGTTCCAGGGACCTCACCAGAAGCAAATATTTGATTCGCTCTGAAAGAATATATATTCGAAATGTGCACCACATTTTCACGATAAAAAGAAAATAGCAGATCTACAAGCTCGTAACGCGGCACTCGGTGCGTGAGCTTGTAGATCTGCTATGTTTCAATAGCTAAAGTATGACATAATGCTTTTAACACCAAAAGGGGTTCCCGTTCGTTCAGAATGGGTTAAAACGCCTACAGACAGGGTGACTGCTCTGCTCTGACATACACGGCAACGAAAGAACCATTTCTGATCTCTGACCCCAATCCGGTGAGATATTGAAGTCCAATCCGGCGTGGTGGATGTGTTATTTGTGTCATCTTCATCCACTGATTGGGTTCATTCTGAGGCTCTGTGAGCACTGTGACTGATGTTAACACTGAGGGAAAATGCTCAAATGTAAGCTTTGGTAAATCCTCTAGATCTAGAGTCTAGTTCAGTGGTTTTTCAACCAGTGGTCCGGGGAACCACCAGTGGTCCTTGAAGGCGTTCCAGGTGGTCCCCAGCTAAATGATGGAGAGTTGCTAACCAAATGGACCCTCATTAGATCTTTAAAGGTATCTTCAGTGATTCACTTAATTCAAATATCACTTATGTTTTTGTTTTGTTGTGATAATCCTCCCTACTATAGAGTGTGCTGACCATATAAATTATAAGGAGTTCCTCCCTGTCCCCAGTAGTAAGCCCTGAGCCAAATTCCAATACCCCAAATCTCAGCCACTCGCTCACTCACACTGACTGCATGGCGGTATTATGGTGAAATTGGTGACCTGATGAAATATGTGACAATCGTGTAGACATCACATAACATCAGTTTCTGAACGTAAATGATTGTGGTTTGTTTATTAGCAGAGTTCAATTTAGCGGTATTTAGGCCACGTATATAAAGACCTCCGTGTAAGTTGTGTGAAGTCCATAAGATGGTCACATATTTAGGCAGGTCACCAATTTCACTGTAACACCGATTTGGGGTATTGGAATTTGGCTATAGGTTTGCCTTCATCCAATCAGGACAGAGAGGCTAAATCTCATCAAATGAGATGAGTCTGTGGCTCAAATACCTGAAATAAATCGGTAGTATGTCATGTCAAGGACCCTCAAAATGATATGTATTTGGCCGCGGACTCCCCCGTCGGAAAATGTTTAGTGCCAGGGAACCCCCAGAAGACCAATCACTGGCAGACATTTCTTTTCAAATAGGGGTATGCGGCAAATACATACAAAATACATCAATTTGGGGATTCTCAATAGCATTAAAGAAAATAAATAGTTTGAGAAACACGTACTGCAAGCTCTATGGTTTCCAGAAATATCAGTCTGGACAAGAAGCATTTAACAAGCTGGCTATTTTCTTTCCATACCAACATGCAGCTGCCAGAGTGGCTGTCTGGCTCTGACCTGACAGTTGAACTACAGTTCAGACAAACACTGTAGGCTCCATCATATACTATTAGCCTCTGTACCACTGGACAGTATCTACACACAGCTAACCAACCACACTGCACTGACTGGCATGCCTGACTTAGACTTGGCTGTGCAATACCAACTGCACACGTATATTAGGGCTGCAAATATTGATTATTGTCTTATAGCATTGGGTTAACCGTTACTTTTTTGATTGATTGAACAATTGGGTAGCACTGTTTTTATCATCTTTTTCAATGAAACAGTGAACCACTTAAAGCTGTATATACTGTAACTTTCCTGCGAGAGTGCTTTACCATTTGCTAATAAAGCCAGCCTGCATCAGGTCAAACCTCGTGTCAGACTCTAGGTGAGACATGACCTTTGACCCTTCTAAATGCTTCAACAGAAGAGCAGAGGGAGACATTGGCCCAGTTTCCCACACCGTTTCATAACGGGGGGAAAAATCACACTATATAATACCTTATATTTTTAAAACAAAGCAATACAGCCTCATCATGAGGTTACCTCCCAACAGCAATACTCTACCATACAAAATGGACAGCATTACATTTTGTTCTTAAAAAAGTTACATAGGGCTGCTTTAACCCATTTAGGGGTTGAGGCCGATTATAAAAAAATCAGACAGTTAAAAACCCTATGTTTCTATGTCAGTGATGCTCAACCTTTTTCATGTCAAGCCTCCCCATAATTATCTGTATTTGGCCGCGGACCCCCATCTGAAAATATGTTGTTCAAGGCACCTTGACTTTGTTGCACAACGGCTTTGATAAAACAAAAAATAGCTGATGCAGTACAAGCTTCCAACGCGTCACACTGTGACACAATGTGAGCTGTTTCACAATGTCTTTTTTTTTTTATTAAACATTTTGCCTGTAATGGCACATTCAAAGTAGCAATTGATTTCTAATTGATTCTTTTATTAAATGATCAATTATCGATACATTTCTATAATGACATTGATGAGTTTGATTAACTGTTGTACCCAATATTACCCAGTATGAATCAGGCTAGAGTGCTCATGAAGCAAACAGCAAACAGGGCCACATTGCATTTTACTGTCGTAGCAGCAAATTTTGCTATTGTTGAATTGGAATCCTGAAAAGTAACATTTTATAACTTTATGAACTGATGAGCTGAAATCCATTCGACATAAAAAAAAGACAATAACATTTTTAAGACTAGGCCTACTCATTTAGTAATTAAAGCGGGTCATGTTTGCATGTTTGGAATTGTAACAGCTGAAATAAATACTATATCAATATTCGGATATTGTGGGCCGCATATTAAATGAAGGTGGGGGCCGCATGTGGCCCCCGGGCTGCCAGTTGCCCATGTATGAGCTAGAGGACATGGCAGTGCATACTGTATAGGCTAGCTACATTGCAGCGATAGCTGGATTTTTTTCTCTCTTGCTTGACTTTGGTTATTGGGTACGTCAGCTTGCTATTGCTGCTATCTTCACGGAACTCCAGTGGTAGAGCAATTTATATATTTGTGATTTATTGAGAAACTAGCACTTTTCCCATTTTGCAGGCTGTGTTTTTCTGTCCACCGTTTCACTATGAGAAATGAATTATGGCCAGTGATCTGGTCTTGGAATGTGTCTACAGTTACAGCAGAGGCGACGACCCTGCATGCGTGTCCTTTGCTAATATCACAAACCATTCATCTGACCGACTTCACGTGGGTTTATATAGCAGAGAAACCCCCCAAAAAAGTGCAGTGTCAAATAGTCAAAATAGGATGAGCGTTTCTCTAGAATCAGCCCACAGCTGAAACCGTGTTGATTTTGACAGCAAATTTAGTTTTAGTTTTAGTCATAGTCATTTTAATAGCTGATTTTCGAAAATTATTGATGGAAAAGCACCTAGTGTCTTGCCCAAGGACACTTCGACATTTGGAGCCGGGGTTCGAACTGCCGACCCAGGGATCATACGACCTGCTCTACCTCCTGAGCCACAGCCACAATGTGCAAAAACAGCAGAAGAAATCGTGAGCAGCTTTGATAGGAGAAGGATATAAAATGGAACACAACCACCCTAAAGACTAATCTTATTGTGTGTATTCCTCCACTATCTGCATCGAGTGATCTTGGTACATAGAAATTGGCCGTTTTGCGCACGCCACGGGTGTCGAAAGCGCTTCTTACCGTGCCTATAATTGCAATATGACATTGGCCATGCCTCCACCTCTTAAAACTGTAATAGTATTATGTAATATGATTTGACTTGCTTAATAGACGCCACTATTTTATATTACTCCTCCATACTTTGTCCAAAAATCCCGTAAATCATTACACAATATCGTCATGTGCTCAAGACAGATCTGTCCAATATTTCATATTCCATCCTAATTTGTTCCAAATTTGAACACAAAGCCTCAAATCATGAACGCAGCGTGCAATTCACGTGGAATCTTTCACTGACTTTCCTACTATAGGCTGAGGAATATATCCCACCCTTTACACATTGGCCTATTATAGCGCCACCAACAGGTGGATTTTTGTAAAACACATTTTTGGAACAAAATGCCTCAAATCATCCAATTGCCATCCAAGGCATAAGAAGAAATGGCACCCTTTTCACATTGGCTTATTTTAGCACCACCAGGAGGCCACAACCTGACCTGCCCTGGTGGAGACAGGTGTCCCAGGGGCACTTTTTCTAGATTTTCTTTCTTTCTTTCTTTCATTCAAACATAGTAGGACATACATGTGTAGTGACTGTAGTCTATAATTCAGTCTGACCAGCGGGGATAAAACAAATGCCCCAAATTGGATAGCCAGAGAGGGGATATGCTATATCATAAGCATGAGCATGGACGTCCCCCCACCCCCAATCAAGTGATGAATCAGAAGGAGTATCGTCTACGAGTCCATGCATTGTTTTTTGGGGGGTTTAACACATTGTCAATGTGTTTAGTGTTAATAAAATAAAAGTAAATGTGGGATTAACTTTAAATCCACCAGCATTTAGACTATTGCACATCACAGGCAGTGTTATTGTAGTTACATTTCATTTTGTCTCCTCTTCTGAAAATGCAAAGGCTTCTTAGTGATGATTATTAGAACAGATACCCAGTAGACAGAATGAGAATGCTTCAGCTCATTAACAGTATTCTTCAGGGGGAACAGAACAGGCTTTGATTAGACTGTTTATTCCTCCAAGGCAAATACACTCCAACAAAGGCTTTCTAGTGGAACTCTAAGAAGCTGTGGATTTCATACATGGATACAGTGTTGGTCTTTTTATGCAAGATTACAATAATACCCGCAACATGCTGTTTGTCAGAATGGTTTTAATCATATTATATGCAATTATTTGCTCTCATATGGTGTGTGTGCGTGTGCATGTGTGTGGGCCTGTGCGTGTGTGTGTGTGTGTGTGTGTGTGTGTGTGTGTGTGTGTGTGCGTGTGTGCGTGTGTGTGTGTGTGTGTATAGATGTGTAGATATATCGCATTTTAGAACCTTATTAGAGCGTACCAAGCAATGACAAACAAAGAATGAGACAAAGAATTGTTTATTCATGTAAACAACATCCATTATAATCAGTGTAAACCCTTAATTAAGAATGTGACAGATGTTATTATTTTTAAGTTTTTTCCCATTCAAACCTTTATTTATTCACGGATGGACATTGAGGTTGCCTCACTTGCAGTGTCGTCGAGCTACAATATATCAGTTCTTCCTTCCGAATTAAAATGAACAATTAAACACAAATATACGGAGCCCCTGAGTGGCCATGGTAAGAAAAGATTATTATCTCGTTTGGAGTCCGGAACAGATAATTTATTTGTCTTACCATGGCCACTCATGGACTCCGTACTAATAAAAGAAAGGGTCACAACTTAAATTCAGACACAGAATTAAATCTTATGTAATCGGAAATCAGAGTAAATCACAAAAGCTAACCCTAACCGTAAGCCTAATAACCTCACAGAAACTATTATGCCTAAACCTAACCTCAAAATGTTATACTTGGCTATACCTAAAATCCAACTTTCACCAGCATTTCAACAACAACAGTGGAATTCAATGTCATCAAACAATAAGCAAAGAAAACACATTTAAAAATGCATTTGAATTCAGTACAAGGGAAGGGGGGGGGGGGGGGGGGGGGGGGGATAAGTTAAACATCTACCACTTATGCGTTCCTTATGTGTGCTATATCATTACCGAAAGGCAATAAAACGTGCCTGGTTCACTTCTTCTAACATCATTTTAATATGTGGATGGATGCACCTAATTTTCTGTTGAAGAGCATTTACTGTGGGTAAATCTTGTACCTACGCCATAAATACTGTGAACAATACAGGATTATGTGCTGCTTAATTTTAAAGCCTGCATATATACCTTGCACTAAAACTATACTGTTGAACAGTGAACAAGATGGGAGTACTTCTTGCTTCACTTTACAGGCTGCATACTTTACATTGTTCCCTGGACTGTAACTATGGATACCAAGTATACGGCTATGGCTTTATACTGCCATTAGTTCACTGCCTTTTATAGCTTTGTGACGGCCCCCTGGGCCTTTAGTCTACTATGTGGGGTTTCTGGTGTATGTGTGGCTGTGCCTTTAACAGTTCCATTGCAGTGTTGGAGGGCGGAGCCAGAGATGATGAGTGGAAGGGGAGACACCTGGCCAGTGTCCTCCCCAAACACTATTTAAGACACCTGCTCTCAAAGCACTACAGATCTGCTATTCTCCACAGGCTGCAGGGGCGGCCGCAGGAGAGTTCCTTTGTTCATTTGTTTGTTTTGGGCAGTATGTTTCCCTGCCAAGTTAAGTTGGAAACTCTCATTTAATTGCTTGAACTATTTATATTTCCACAAGTATGAAATAAAATAGTTATTTTTCGATTGTCCTCCGGTGTGGTTTCCCCTTCTTGGTTATGGCCCCAGAGCCAGCCATAACGGCTTTCAAAAGGTCTCACTTGATTATATATGGTGGGAAGTAGATACTGGCAGTGGTGGAAAGTAACTAAGTGCTTTTACTTAAGTACTGCACTTAAGTACAATTTTGAGGTATTTGTACTTTACTTTAGTATTTCCAAATTCCAGTACTTTTACTTCTACTCCACTACATCTCAGAGCCAAAATTTGTACTTTTACTTCACTACAATTATTTGAAAACTTTAGTTACTTTGGCGATTACAATTTTGATTAGAAAACATACACTAACCACTTCAACCCTATACATTTCGGCCATTTGCGACATTTACTCAAGTGCTACAATAGTGAGGTACTTTCACTTAAGTATTTCCATTCTTACTGCAGCATCTCATAGGCAAATATTGTGCTTTTTACTCCACTACTTATTATGTTCACTCCTTTAGTTACTAAATACTTTGCAGATTTAGATTATTATTTTTACGAAAGATACATTGCCCTAGCCCTGACGACCTTACAGGCGTATGCAAATGCAGAATTTATGTAATTTAGATAGTATTTTATGTAGACATATAGTATATAATAATCGCATAGTTTCATTATATAAATATTCCACTGTTATACGTTCTTAGCTTACGTATGATTCCTGATAACTATTTTTATGTATGTATTGCCATGTTTTTGTTTTTGCTTACTGTAAATCATTCTGGATTAAGAGCGTCTGATAAATGCCTACATTGTAAATTGATACATACACTAATTAATCTCTGTTTTATACTCTGGCCCATCACATTCCAAAACACAAATAGGCATATTGTGAGCTTGTAGATCTGCTAGTATAGCTCTCAAATCATGGTTGAAAGAAAACCAAAGACCATTGAGTGTATTCTTGCACTATCTGCATCGAGTGATCTTGGTGCATAGAAATTGATTTATTATTATTATTCCGACTTTCAATTGCACATACATTTTGTTTTGATTGTATTGTTCCACTTTTTGCTTTGGCAATGTAAACATATGTTTTCTCATGTCAATACAATAAAGCCAATTGAATTGAATTGAATTGAATTGGTTGATCTTTGGTATGCTTGTTTCTTTGAATGACTAAATTGGTTAAAGGACCACTTCAACATTTTCAACCTACCGTACAGATGTGACAATCCAAAGTTTCAAAGAGCCTGCCATCAGTGGATAGTCCAAGCATTGTCACTGAGAGAGAAGGGGGGGGGGGGGGGGGTTGCCAGGTGTGATTACATTTGGGATGAAATAAAGACCTTTGTCTTCCATCCAGTGAGCAATGAGGAACTTGATGATGAATACGTCAGCCATAAATACTAAATGATAGGTAATTAGAGACACCTGAGGAAGATTAGCTTCTGCTGACACACGGACTGTAGGGAGACGACTTTCAGAACTCAGTCCATTAGAGAGAGAGAAAGAGAGGGTCTGAATTGGTAAAAGATGATCAAACCGAGATTAGACAAGCTTGAGTGATGGCTACACATTTGGGTTGGGTTGTGGGAGCTTGATTTAGTCTGACCTGAATATCAATATCATGGACATACTGTACAGTAAAGCCATGTAAAGTCATAGTTCAGTGAAGAATGGGACTGTTAAGCCTGTACGGAACCATCATACGATGGTGTCACATTGCAAAAATAGCCTAAAAAAAGAGGAGCATAAATTAAGCATTATTAATCACTGCGGTCTGAACTACACCTACAAGGTTTAACTTTAGCAACCAGTAAGCCCATTTCGTCTTATAATTGTTCCAATGGGCATGGCTGCATTATCATTATGTCATAGTGTCCGTTGAAACATTGAACGCTGCTATATCCACCTGTTTCCCGTGTCCCATGAGCCTTTGTGTTTTGTGTGTGCATAACTTCCTCTTCCTCTTGCTGTTGCTGCCGTGCCTGTGACAACTATAGATAACCGAAGTCTGACGTCGTTATCGGTAGAGGGCGCACATTGTGTACCTTGTGCTGTTTGCATTTATGTCTAATTAAGTATTCAATCAATCAATCAATCAACATATATGTACTCAGGCTGACAGTAATTTGATGTGTAATAAACTAACCATAAAGAAAATATTACATTAACCTTAACTCAAATAAATCACCCTAAATGTAAGCCAAATACTTCCCCCTAACCTTTACCCACATACGTACCCTAACCTTAACCGAAATAACTCCCCCTGACCTAAAATTAACCCAAGTAACTTGACCTTTATAACCCAAACACCTTAGTGGAACCTTAATCCAAGTACTGTATATTAATCTTCACACCCCCCCAAAAAATTACACTAACCTTGACGAAAAATAACAAACCCCAAATGTAAATAAAACAACTTTTAGTTAAGGTTATAACTTTACTTATTTTTTTTGTTTTGTTTTGTTTAGCTTTTTACCCGTGCCGACTCAAACAAAGGTACACACCATTATAACTTATACTGCTGCTATACGACATTACGGAAGCTGTGGAGGGATTGGTTGAATCCAGAGGGTATTGTCATGTACAGCGTATTAACCCATTTAGACCTGAGTTCATAGCTACTGTGGAGTCAGTACTGCTGTATGGGGCCGATACATGGACCCTCACAGTACAACAGGAAAAAGCCCTGGATGGAGTCAACACAAGAATGCTACAAATGGCACTAGGTGTCACATGGACGGACCGCATCAGAAATGTGGACCTCTATGGTGACCTACCACGGGTCGGGTCATGGACAAAGTCAGAGAGAGAAGGATGAGGCTGGCAGGGCACTGCATCAGGCACCAAGAACTTGAGAAGTAAATTGACCCTATGGGAGCCAACCCAGGGCAAAGCCAGGAGGGGAAAGAAGCATACCATTTAGACGTGCTGCGGCGTGACAGCTTGGCTAACAACACTGCAGAGCTAAAGAATCTGATGTTGGATAGGTACATCCAGCCATCCAGGAATCCCGAGTTGGTGTTGGCTAGACCTCACTCTCGCAGCAACTAGACCTGAGGACGATTTTACATCTAAGAGGAGAATAAACATCCGCACACTAGTTTCTATAGAGCTCCGAGACTTACTTTATTAAGAGGCAACGATTGCATGCAACGTTTCGACCTACAATGTCTTCATCAGGCAAATATAGATCTCTGTTCTCTGTGACGATTCTACAAAATGTCTTCTAAATCTTGTAGATCTTGTAGATTTTTCAATAGCTAAAGTATAAAATAATGCTATAAACATCAAATGGGGTTCCCGCCCATAATGGATTAACATATACTGGACGGAGAGAGAGGAGGATGAGACGACGGGGTCACAATACTGTGTATGTGTGCAAGGTTCTCTCTCAGAGTCTCAGAGGGAGAGCGGTGTCTGAAAGCATCCAGGTAACAAATCACACGCCAGACCCCCGGGACCCTGCAACCATTGACTTTTCCACGCATCTCGCGGATGTAACCTTGACATTAATAGGAGGCGTTCGCATTCTCAATTCTTCTGGGGCTCGCAATAATCTGTTATAGACGTGTTTCGCCCCGCCCGCCCGCCCGACCCTTCTCCTCTCCACTCCACTCCGTTGGAGTTTTAAACCCCGGCAAATGACCTTGTCTGGTCGGGTTAGAAGGAATGCATCCTGTATCCTTCACGCCAATCTAAATTATGCTCTCCCAGTGGTGGGAAAAAGTATATCTATTATTGCAGTGGTTCCCAAACTTTTTCATTTCAAGGACCTCCAAATTGACACTCATTATCCCTCTGACCCCCATTTGAAAAGATATGCCAGGGACCCCCATAACAGTATATTTTTTACGGCTCTAGCAGTGATTCTCAACCTGTTTAATTTCAAGGACCCCCAGTTTGACATGCATTAGTCTACGGACCCCATTTAATGGCATTTCTATCTCTGGGACCCCCAATTTATATTGTAAAATCAATGTTAATTTAACTCAGAGTTACTCTCAGAGTTACAGAGCCATAAGGCTCCATTTGGTTCCTATATATAACTATCATTTAGGTGGGGACCCCCTGGGACTGCCTCAAGGACCCCTAGGGTTCCCCGGGCCCCACTTCGGGAACCACTGTATTATTCTTTTACAATAATACCACAATTTACAAATACTCTGTTACAAGTAAAAGGCATGTATTCAAACTGTAACTTGGATAAAAAGTTAAATAAAAATAAATAAAGTTCCATCCTATCGTAATATTATCGGTCCTCGCTAATGAATGCTCATTATGAGATGGCACCATGTTTCTGTATAATCTAGCTGTTGTACAAGCTCACAATGTGAGGCATTGTGAGTTTTTATTAAAGACATTTGGCATACAGTATGTAGAGGGGAATAAAGAGCGGACTAAGTATACGGAGTGAAAGGTCAAGTTTACTTAGAATTGACGGTTTAAGCGGTTAATTGTCTGAAAGTGCACATGAATCCAACACAACAGAGCTGTCTAACAAGTGAAGGTATCTATGGAATCCATAAAAAGGTTTAATCGGCAACAACATCTTTATACAATATATATGCTTCATCTCTCTCTCAGCTAGAGGGTCCTTATACCCTTCCCTACCACTGTCCTCCATGTTTGTACCTCCACCCTTCACAGAAGCCCACATTCAGCAGGCCTCCGGAGATCAGCCGCCAATTAACGGAGTGTTTATCTCCAGTTGAATAATGGGACATTTAATTGTCATGTCTTTCACAATTACATCAGTGCTGTAACCTTTAATTAAGTGCCTGCCTATTTTTCCTCTGTTTTTTCATGTGAAATGATGAAAATAATTACTGTCCCCTTGTAACGCGTGCAGAAGTAATTAATCCTTCACTAGTTGGCCTATTAATCCTAAACTGATTATGGGAGCCATTTAATTAAACAAATTGAACAGTACTGTAAACAGTTTGTGTTTGGTGCAGAGCCGATCTATTCTTTATTGAGACAAAACACTTTTAGGAAACATGTCCTCCAGCTGAGGTCACAGCGACAGGCCTGTCACAACTATTACATGATTGTCTGATTTAAAGTTTAGGTAATCATGATTATTTTTGCATTATCGTCAAAATTGATTGAATCTGTCTTGAGAAATGTTCTAAAAGCTACAAGCTATTTAAATATGTCCCTACTTTGACTGCATTATTTATTTTGATTAGCCTATTGCACCGGCCATTGTCATTCTGATATTGAAGTTATTTGTTATGGTTTCTGTCGAGCAGACACCTATCTCCATAATTTCACTTTTTTGTGTTTTTTTTCCGTAATTGACTTGATCATAAAAGTACAAAAGTAGCAGAAAAAATAAATAAATAAACTAAATTAAATGCAGCTGAAGCAACATGTTTTGAGCTTATAGATTTGATACTTTTGGTATTTTTTAATTTGAATCCTGAAAAGTAACAGTTTTATTGGACATGTTTTCCACCCGATGGAGACGATATCCACCCTGTGTTTTCAACTGACTAATCCATGAAAAAGGATGGAATGGATTTTTGTTCATAGTTTTTTTTTATGCATTTATTTCTAACAAGAATTATCAAAATGCTTTTCAATTAATTGCTTTATCGAAGCAAGAAAATAAGCTTAGCAAATAAATAGCTTATAGGCTGCATAGCCGCATGTGGATCAGCTATCCTTTCTCACTTCTTCTCTCGCCAATCGTTCTTGTCCCTCTCAGCTGGATACTAAGGCATACCAGTGGAAAGCAATATGAATGTAGCATTTCTGATGGTACACAGAGCGCATGCCGGATGAGTCTCGCTCCTCTTTCAAAAGCATTTATCAGACAAGGCCAGGTGGGTTGTGTGCGCAGAATGTGGGCTATTGTTGTGGGCCAGAGGATTCTTGTGCTTGTCGATCTGGAGGGATGTCACCCCATGGGCCCTGCATGCCTGCATGCGGCTCCCTGTGGCTGCTATGTGAAGGCAAGCAGCCCAGAATCCAGAGGGAGGAAATTAGACACGTACTTAAGTACCATTTTGAGGTGCTTTTACTTTACTGTAGTATAGTGCCATGCATTGTACGATACTTTATTCTACTCCACTATACATCTCAGAGGCAAACAGTATGGCGTGCACAGACATTTAGAGGGGCATGAGCTCAAGGTTGCTTTAATAGTGTGAGATTTATAGATTTTGGGGCCTAAATAATATATTAGAAGCTTTTTATCAAGAATTGATCAATGCCACCGTGGTCCACTTACTGTATACAGCGTACAGTGTACACTGTACAAAAAAAAGGGCACGTTTGTCCAGAGGGAAAAGGGCAGGGGGTGTACGCCACTGGAGGCATATGTTGTACTTTTGTTGTACTTTGATTATTAATACAACACATAATATTAACCAATAAGGCACTATTTGATACTGCTAAATAATGCTAAATTTGAGTATACTTTGATGTCAATACTTTTACTCAAGCAAAAAGTGCCTTTTTTACATCATAAAAACAAAACAAAATCTAAATCTGACTTCTTCCACCACTGCCCAAACTAAAGGGAACGTGCTGTTCCCGACTGAAAGGCAGGGTAATATAATCCATTCCCTTGCTTGCCAACCCTCGCCTCTCTAACCCTCATTCAATCCCTCTATCCAGTCTGTTTACATCTCTCTGTGTCCTCCTGACCATCACGCTCTGTCACATTTCTACGTGACTTCCAAAGTACTGGAGTACTACTCACTTTTAAGTACTCAAATATTCAAAAGGGTATGTGCTTTTTAAATGTATATTATGCAAAAGTACAAACTACAAAACACCCTTTATAGATATACTCTATCCCCCCTCCTCTACGCTTGCCAACACTGCCCTCTCTATCCCTCATTCATCCCTCCGCGTCCCGGTGCGTTTGCATCTCTCCAGAGTGTCTTTAACCATCACACTGCTTCAAACATGGCTGACGACTGTCATTGTCCTCCATTGTCTGTGGTCACTCCATGTGGCTTGTGTCATGGAATGGCTTTGCTGTCTCCTCCTGGGACCTGGTGGAGCGCTGTAAATCACTCTACTCTCTCTCTCTCTCTCTCTCTCTCTCTCTCTCTCTCTCTCTCTCTCTGTGTGTGTGTGTGCCTTTCTTTCTCTTCGCTGTGCTGAGAACGATGCTGTTTATCATTTCACGCATGTGCCGCCTGCAAAAATAGAATGCAAGTGGCACGGATCAGAGTAGCCCGTAAGCCCGCAGTCTTGGCCTAAATAAATACCGTCATTGAGATTGAAATTCAGGTCCTGTCACCCAGACAACAGTTGGCTGTTCTCCCGCATAACACTCGCAGTATTTATAAGTATTTGTGTTGCACGCTTAGACCCCTCTGTTTGTTCCCCCCATTCACACTGCTGTCTGCACTGGTGGATGAAGTAGGCCCTACCCTTATATCAGGGGTGGGCAACTGGCCGCCCAGGGGCCACATGAGGCCCCCACCTTCACTTAATGTGGCCCTCAGGTTGTCAGAATACTGATATAATATTGCTTTTCAGCTGTTAATATTCCACAACATGCAAACATGATCCGCTGTTATAACTTCAGTCTAAATTAGTAGCTCATAGCTTCAACACAAGTATAATTAAAGGCATTTGAAATTACATAAAAATGTGAATTTTCAGGATTCCAATTCACCGCCACTTGCTGGGTTCAGAGCATTTATTTAAGAAGCAACATTTCGGTCTTATGACCTTCCTCAGGCTTGATTCAAGAATGGGCTGACATTGTCACTAAATACATTTCAGAAAGTATAAACAACCAATTAAAATGCATGTAATTATCTCAACAGATAACAGCTGTGAAAAACCTTGTCACGTGACTTAAAGGTGCAGTGTTTCTGTGAACATTCCTCATACAATAATACAGGGAAAAGAGAATTACATAAATGTCATGCCATATAACATACAAGGATGACATACAGTTACATAAGCAAATCAATGTCAAATGTAAGATCCTACTCTGTTCAAAAGAGTGGAAAAGAATAAAAAAGAATAAAAACTGAAGTGCCTATAATACCGGCTGGTCAAGAAGTTCAGATCAAAGGTTTCTACGTAATACGCATAAGACCTCCTTTTTTAAGCATCCTCATACTGGCAAGAAGTTCAAGATCAACAGCATTATAACTTGTGTCCCATGTGGTGTATATGATCAAATGTCCCTGTGGTTTAGCATACATAGGCAAAACTACTAGACCATTAAAACAGAGAATGAGTGAACATAAGAGTTCGATCAGAAGAAATGACCGTGAATACCCTGTTGCAATGCATTTCAATGATCTTGAATAGAATAGCCCTAGGGAGTGAGTGTGGAAATATAGTTGCCCACCCCTGCCTTATATTATATTATATTATATACTATTATATTATAACTGTAATTACTTGCGCAAGCAGAGCGCGCAAGTAATCATTTCGCTTGGTCTCTTCGAAGTGAAGCCAAGTTTTCTTCAACCGTAAGTCTGTGCCTGGTTTGCTGGGACCAGTTACAACATTACGTCATCCTTGAGAGAGTACATGGTGTGTATATGACGTAATGTTACAAGTTACAAGTTACAAGTTACAAGTTACAACATTACGTCATATACACACCATGTACTCTCTCAAGGATGACGTAATGTTGTAACTGGTCCCAGCAAACCAGGCACAGACTTACGGTTGAAAAAAACTTGGCTTCACTTTTTGGAACCAAGTAACCACAGTATACTGCTAATCAAATTACAACTACATACTCTGTATGTAGTTGTAATGTGATTTGTAATTTGTAAATCTGTGCCTGGTCTGCTGGGAACAGACTACACAGATGACCATATCTCTTACGTCATCACTGAGAGCTAGTCATACATATACACACACCATGTACTCTGGTCCCAGTTCTCAACGATGACGTAATGTTGTAACTGGTCCCAGCAAACCAGGCACAGACTTACGGTTGAAAAAAACTTGGCTTCACTTTTTGGAACCAAGTAACCACGGTATACTGCTAATCAAACAATGAACACCAATTACAAAACAATCAGGAATGACAGAGAATATGATATAGGTGGGGGAGTTATGTTTGCTATAAAAGAAGATATTGCCATTGAAATAATTCAAAAAGAAATCGAGATATTAGAAAAAGTAGAACACGTATGTATACATGTAAAAAATAAAGATCTATATATCATTCTTATGTACAGATCACCTAAAACAAACCTTACGGAATTAAACACATTTCTCAAG